>NC_064819.1:201679149-202312720 GCF_024166365.1 Elephas maximus indicus | reverse complement strand
AAAACTTATTGTCATTTACCTGAGCCCTGGTGGCGAAATGGCTAAGCGGTTGGCTGCTAACCAAGAGGTTGGCAGTTCCAACCCACCTATCCACTACCCAGGAGAAAGGCCTGGCAATCTTCTCACGTAAAGATCGCAGCCTAGGAAACCCTATGGGGGAAGTGCTATTCTATTGTATGGGGTCGTTATGAGTCAAAATCGACTCACCAGCCCCTAACAAGAACATAGTTCACCAAAGTCATCCAATTATAAGAAAAAGACATGACTGACAAATCATGGAAAAATAGTAGAACCTTACACCTTCTTTAAGTGGTTCTAAATTTCACTATGGCCAAGGTCACTGTGGTTACCAGAGCTTACTTTCCCCAAATTGAAAATATTTTGTTACTCAGAAATAAATAGATAGGTAGACAGATAAATTTTCATGTTATTTAGAATTTAAGTAAATAGAACTTTGGTCAAAATCAAAATAAAAGATAGGACATTTGCACTTAAAGCAACATTTCTTTGAAAAGCCCAAATGGATTTATAAAACTGCCTTTGTGATATTGTCCTCGGCTTGACCCTATCAAACCTTTGTTGCAAGACTTCAATTTTGTTTTTCCAATTGCAGAAGGTCCTCCTGCGTTAGAGGAGATCCTGTAAAGTACTTCAGATAGATCAGGGATAAATGCAATAAACACAAAATGTTGAGAGGTAGTCTACCATTAAAAAAAGTAAAGAGAAAATTTTAAATTATTACAAGGTTTATAAATATTCCAGGCCATAGGAATCTCAATATACTTCATTAAGGAAGCATGAATTTATTGCCAAAACCTGATAAAATATCTTCCAAAAAAATTAAAAAACAAATTCAATTACATGCCACTAAGTGGCATCCAGAGCCCTGGTGGTGCAGTGGTAAGAGTTTGGCTGCTAACTAAAAAGTTGGCAGTTGGAATCTACTGCTACTTCTTGGAAACTCTATGGGGCATTCAGCGCTTATATCAATATGTGGAAAGCAAAACAACAATAGCTAAAACCTTAAATCCAAAATTTCTCCTACCCTTACCTCAGCCTAATCTCCATCCTGCATTCTTAGACCACATTAAGTCTCTCACACCACGTCTGACCTTGGATAAAAGTATTTAATCAGAAAGTAGCCATTTTTTCAAGGACTCAACATCAAGTCACCTGCTCCTGAAATTTGGGCCATTGGCTTTGTTTCTTATGCCTGAACCTCTAGCTTGATAATCTGCCCAGCTCTGATCAGCATCCATCCAATGGGAAATAGTTCTGACCATGAGCCCGTTTTCATAGCTAAAGCCCCATAACGGCTAACAGAATTCCTGATGCTGACTCACCTTCTAGGTGAAACAGCTGGATACTGACTTGTCTGAATGGATTAATTTCATACCTGATACTGTCTAAACTCTGCTGTACTGGACAGTTTCTCACTACACAAGGCTGACTGTGTGTTCACGTTCTGACCAGCCCCCATGCAGTTTTGGTTCTAGGCCCCTCCCCCAGCCTGAATCCATTTGGCTTTAAAGATGCTGTATCTGACAGTGACAGACCTTGCTTATGTATTACCTCCCCCCCCCTTAACCACTAATCTTTATGTATGTCACTATAACAACATGCTAAGGAAAAAATACTAAGCTGACACTACTGCCAGTAAGTCAATTTTCCCATGGAGAGACACACAAGACTAGATGGCCACTAGTCTATGATTTCCTAAATGGCTAGAATTACATAGCTTAAATAGTATCTCAGGCAGTTTCCTGCACCCAGTAGTGTTCAATTCCAGTCCTGGCACTGCTTCCTGCATCTCACCTGCACTTTCTAGTGACATGTCTAGTCAAGCGTTTTTCACTATAAAGTCTTTCTACTCCTATTATACTTCCTCTTCTCAGTTGTCGGGAGAGATGATTTCTGGATAAAGTTCCTAGAAAGTCTTTACTTGACAGCAAAGGGTTTGGGTTTTTTCTTTTTTTTTTTTGGTTGACTTCTATATTAAGACTAAAATGCCTTAGGAATATCAGCATAGAGCATGGAAAATTGTTAAAACGCACATGTTCTATCCAAAATGCCTATTCCAAGGTATGTTTAAATGCATACTAATGAAGATCAATGGCATCTGTCTTCAGGTTAATAGGCACATTGAGTTTTAATGTACCTATACCAAGAAATCTCTTACTAAATTATTCAGATGAACCAACAAAAATGTTTTAGGGCAATAAGAAGATGTCAGAAGATCAAAATGGATACGTTCAAGGCAATGTTTCTGCTTGAAATATGGCACTATCATTTTTGGGGGGAGGGATATGAAATTCTATGTGCTATTTTATTTTATTAGTAAGGGCATCAACATAGTTTCTCAAGCTGTAATTTTGTCTGACTTTCAGCAACATTTAGCAGGAAATTTGAGACCATATTACGTTACGATTTAACTCATACCCTCTCTGAATCAAATGTCACCCACCATTACCCAACTACCTATACATATATCTTCACTCATCCATACTTACTCATTAATAAGACCAACCAGCTCATTCCCTCATATCTCACCAAGACTTTCCCCTTGAGGACTTCCTGAGCTCCTATTTCTCACAGCCCTCTTTCTATTTGGTCCCTTTTCAGCTGTTTACTTTTTGTTCTGACTCACAATTCTCTCTTTCTGGTCCCTCTACTACCCTCTTCCCACAGCAAACCCTATTTCTTATGACTGGGAGAGGAAGCATAAAAACAATTTAGCTCTGAAACATAAATGATTTCTTACTTCAGAGCCATAACCAAATGAAGATCTACTGCCTGTACTCAAGGCAAAAAAAATTCAAGATTTATATAAATACTTGCATGTGTCCCAAGATGTGTTTGACCTTGGCTCTGTCTTAAACTTGATTGCTAAGCAACTATGAAGACTAGGAAATAATAGTATCATACTAAAAAAAGTCATCATAAGGGTTAAATGAGATTTTATTTGTCAGTGTGCTTATACTCTAATCGAGACAAGGTAGTAAGGTATTAGTTTGATTTAAGTAGGTGGTGCAGTGAATAAGAGTTATGGCTGCTAACCAAAAGGTTGCAGTTCAAATCCACCAGCTGCTCCTTTGAAACCTTATGGGGCAGTTCTACTTGATCCTATAGGGTTGCTATGAGTTGGAATTGCCTCAACAGCAATGGGTTTGGTTTTGGTTTTTGGTTTCCCTGTAAGAATTAGATTCTTGTCTTTGGGTAAAATGGTACAAGTTTAAAATCATTTGTGTAACTCAGTCTCAACATTTCTGAATACTTACGTTTAATGAAAATGTAGTTTCCATATAAAATATTTACTCACTGGCCTAGTAACTGGCTACATGCCACATTCAGAAAAAAATTAATAATAACTCTAAACATAAATAAACACTATTGTTTGACGTTATTTGTTTCACTAAAATAATTAATGGAACAAATTAACAAGCTCCAAGGAAATACGTAAACTACACAGATTATGAAGTAATACCTTTTTATTTATGGGCTCCTTGCCATAAAATTAACTCTGTGGGCAGTTAATTATCTTCTTTATTTGAAAATTTAAGAAAAACAACTGTAAAACTAGTAGAACTGCTAAAAAAGCTCTCAGTAAGGTGGTCAGTTAAATTATATGTTTCATTAATAGTGTTTGTAAATGTTAGCGATGGGTAGTTTGAGATAAAATCAATTAATAAAAAGATTCTGTTTAAAATGCCAGCCACAAAATTAAACACAAAGCAAACAAATGAACAAAAAATTCCAGACAATAATTCGGCAATGAAGGAAAAACAGGAAGGGAAGTAAGAAGAAAAAAAAGAAAAAGAAGAGAAGAAGAAAAAAGAGAACAAGGAGAAGGAGGGAGGAAAGATGGAAGACGGCTGTTACACAGAAAAGAATTTATCAAAGACTTAATCTTTAATTTTACCTGGAACACTAAATGCACAGCAATAAGAAGAAATTTTATGAAAGGAGGCATAGTAAGGAGGAAATCTTGCCAGCTATCAAAACACACTATAAGGTTACATTAATTTAAACTCTGATAATGATATAGGAATATGCTGAAAATCATTAAAAACAGTTGCAGTAGAACATTGACAGGGAACAGCCAGAAATTCAAGCAGGATTCAGAAGAGGACATGAAATGAAGGGTTTCATTGCTGATGTCAGATGGGTCCTGGCTGAAAGCAAAGAATACCAGAAAGATGTTTGTGTTTTATTGACTATGCAAAGGCATTCAACTGTGTGGATCCTAACAATTATGGATAACAGTAAGAAAAATGGGAATTCCATAACACTTGATTGTGCTCACGAGGAACCTGTACATAGATCGAGAGGCAGTTGTTCAGACAGGACAAGAGGATACTGAGTGATTTAGTTAGGAAAGGTGTGCATCAGGGTTGTATCTTTCACCATACCTATTCAGTCTGTATGCTGAGCAAATAATACGAGAAGCTGGACTGTTTGAAGAACGGGGCATCGGGATTGGAGGTAGATTCACAAATTGTGGTATGCAGATGACACAACCTTGATTGCTAAAAGTGAAGAGGACTTGAAGCACTTACTGATGAAGATCAAAGACCACAGCCTTCAGTATGGATTACATGTCAACATAAAGAATACAAAATCCTTACAAAGGACCAATAAGCAACATCATGATAAATGGAGAAAAGACTGAAGTTGTCAAGGATTTCATTTTACTTGGGTCCACAGTCAATGTCCATGGAAGCAACAATGAAGAAATCAAATGATGCGTTGCATTGGGCAAATCTGCTGCAAAAGACCTCTTGAAGTGTTAAAAAGCAAAGGTGTCACTTTAAGGACTAAGATGCACCTGACCCAAGCCATGGTGTTTTCCGTTGTCTCATACGCATGCAAAACCTGAAGTAATGAAGACCAAAGAAGAATTGACAATGCATTTGAGTTAGGTATCAGTGAATATGCCATGGACCACCAGAAGAACAAATGTCTTGGAAGAAGTAGAACCAAATGCTCCTTGGAGATGAGGATGGCCAGACTTTGACTGATGTACTTTGGACAAGTCCCTGGAGAAGGACATTATGCTTGGTAAAGTGGAGGATCAGTGAAAGAGTGGAGGAGGCTCAGCAAGATGGATTGACACAGTGATTGCAATAATGGACTCAAGCCTGGCAATGATTGTAAGGATGGCACAGGATGGGGCAGTGGTTTTTTCTGTTGTACCTAGAGTCCCTATGAGTCGGAACCAACTCTATGGCACCTAACAACAACAGCAATGATATAGGAATAGACAAATAATAGAATAAAATGAAGCAAATAGTCAATTCCATACTTATAAGAGTTTATTATATGAAAAAAGTAGCATTTCAAATCCCAGGAGAAAAAATGAATGATTCAATAAAACATGTTATTAAAACAATTTTTCTTTTAGGAAAAAAAGAAACTGTCCTTACTCTTACTATATGCAAAAACATACTTTCCAGATAGATTAGACACCTTAACAAATATAAAGTTATTTTTATAAGCTTCCTAATCAAGACATAAGATGTGAAAATCATAGTGCAAAGAAAAGAGATTTTTAAAACTTTTTTTTAAACAACAGACTAATGTGGCAGATATGAGTAAGGCTGTATCCTTAAATTGTACACTGCTGTAATAGTTCTATCAGTCCCAAATCAGAAATAATATAAACAGAGTACATCCAAAATATAGAATATCATGCTGTCATTAAAAAATTAAAGTAGATGTGTATATACCTCATAGAACAATTTTACACATTATGTCATCAAGTAAGAATAGCAAATTACAAAATATGTGTATAATATGATATCCCATTTCTGTAAGAACAATTCAATACGTCTCACACACAATCACACACATACACACACACTTATACGTACCCAGAAAATTCCTAGAAAAATAGATAAGATGCTGACTAAATTGTTAATATGGCTGTCATTGGTGATTAAAACTAGAGAAGGGGCTAAACACCTTTCATTTTATACTTTCCATATTTCTTCATTGCCTTAATTTTTTTTTTAATTCAAGCATGTGCTATTTGTGTAATTTTTTTTAAAAGTAGGTTTCGATTTGTGAATCAGTTTTAGATTTACAGAAAAATTGGTAAGATAGTGCAGAGGGCTCCCATATACTCCACATTGAATTTCCCATTTTATTAATACCTTACATGGGTGTGGTACATTTGTACATTTGTTTAAATGAACAAGCCAATATTGATACATTATTACTAACTAAACTACATAGTTTATTCAGATTTCCTTAGTTTTTACTTCACATCCTTTCTCTGTCCCAGGATCCTGTAAAGGATACACATTACATTTAGTTGTCATGTCTCCTTAGCTGTGACAGTTTCTCAGACTTTCCAATTTAGATGACCTTGACAGTTTTAAAAAGCACTAGTCAGGTATTTGTAGAACGCCCCATTATTTGAATTTGATGTTTTTCTCCTACTAAGACTGGGGTTATATGTTTTGGAGAGGAAGATCACAAACATTAAATGTCATTTCCATGACATACTCAAAGGTATATGCTTCAACATCATTTACAACTGTTGATGTTGACCTTGATAACCTGGCTGAAGTAGTGTTTGTCAGGCTTCTCCCCTGTAAAGTTACTTTCTTCCCTGTCCTTTCTATACTGTACTCTTTGGAAGGAAGTCATTATGGCAGATCACACTTAAGGAGTGGGAAATTATTCCCCACCTCGTTTAAGGCAGATTGTCTACAAATTATTTGGAATTCTTTTATATGGAAAATTTGTCTCTTTCTCACATTTATTAATTTATTAATTGATTTGTTTTATAAGAATAGACTCATGAGTATCTACTTTATAATTTTGACTATAACCCAGCATCACTTTATTTTGTTGCTGAAATTATTTCAGCTTTTGCCTTTGGGAGCTCTTTCCATTGGCTCCTGTTCTCCTTTGACATATCCCCATCAATATGGTTTTTCAAAAAAAAAAAAATTTTTATCAGTTCCTTACTTTCTGGCACTACAAGATGTTTAGGCTTGTCTTGTACATTTCATTTCCCATTCCTAGAAATCATCCACTTCTCTAAGGAGCCCTGATTTCTGCTATTAGAAAATGGTAGTAGACACCAAAATCTGGGTACTGGATGTCCTCATTGTTACTGGGGTGTTGTTGCTTCTTGGCCTATTCAACTGACAGAGCAAGGTAATAAATGTGTATAAATTCACCTATACCTATAAATATTTTTATACGTAACCATCTATACCTATACTAAGCTAAGTATGAGTTCATTTTGATATCTCCAGCTGTAATTTATTATTACATGGATCACTCCAGTCTCCTGCTTATATGCAGTTTCCCACTCCAACAGTGAGAAATCTTGTTTCCATCATCTGCCATCCATTTACATAAGTTTTCAATCTCAATAGGTATACATGTACAGCAAAATCAGAATTGTTAACTCATGTCTCCATGAGAAAAAAAGTGATCAACTGGAGTATAATGCTTATGTGAAGTTCCTTTTGCCTTTAGTCTTACAGACTCTACTCATTTCCAAAGTTACTTAAGTAAGCACATGTACCCCCACCTTCTTCAGTGAGGTTGTTTTATACATTTGTAATATAGTTAGATTCTTTTGTCATAATCTGCGTATCTTCCTGGGATCCACTGACCTCCTGACCTTTTCTAAATTTGCATGCACTAATGTTCAATCTTTGTGCTGTAAATTTCTATGGGTTTTGACATATATATATCAGGTGTCGACCGTTACAATACCATACAGAATAGTTTTACTGCCCTAAAATCCTTCTGTGTTTTACCTATTCATCCCTTCCTGCTCCCCTTGAAACCCTGACAACCACTGATTATTTTAGTATCTTTATAGTTTTGTCTTTACCAGAATGCCACTTAATCGGAGTCATATAATACGTAGCATTTCAAACTGGCTTATTTGATTTCTGGAGCCCCAGTAGTACAGTGGTAAAGTGCTTGGCTGCTAATCAAAAGGTTGGCAGTTCAAACCCACTACCCATTCCATGGGAGAAAGATGTGGCAGTCTATTTTCATAAATATTTACAGCCTTGGAAACCCTATGGGGCAGTTCTACTCTGTCCTATAGGGTCGCTATGAGTGTGAGTTGACTCCACGGCAACGGGTTTGGTGGTTTGTTTGTGTTTTTTTTACCTTAGGGAAAAAAGTTCTAAAGTAAGTAATTAAGATATAATTGACTTAAAGTACAGAGAAAAAAAAGAATATAAATATTTAGTATGGCTTAAAATCTATAAACACCAGATTTAAAATACATAGCCTTGCAACACTTGGAGCCTTTTGGCTGTGATAGGCAATAGTCAGCAAGCATATGTCATGAAAAAATCTTTAATTCTAAACCCTCTAAATCAACAAGGGAACTGTCAGCAGGAGTGCACCGGTCAGTCTTAATTAATGGGGGTGACTGGTATAAAGGGAAGAGGTAACCTCTAAAGGAACTAGAATTTATCCTCAGCTAGAATTCAACCATTTTAGGGATATGGTTAAGGGAGTAATTTTATTCTAAATTTGTTTTTGCAATACCAGACCTTTTAAGAGACTGTATTATGTTTAAAAACCAAATACCCATAGGTACAATACAGTCAAAAATATCCTCCACATGTCTTAATAGTGTACTATTTAAAGTGAAAAAAATTATACCACACAGCAGGATGGAAAAGAAATATAATGATTAAGCAGTTAAAGGGTATATATTCTACTTAAGGACAAACAATTGTTTCTTGAAACATGGCATAAGACAAACTACAAGTAAAAGTATGTTTAAGCCATTAAGAATTTTTTTGCTATCTTAAAGTCAAAATTATTAGGTAGCAAAATGTTTTTTAAACACAATACTGGTACAGATGTAAACCAAAATAAATTGTGATGAATTATTCAGACAGAAGGTACGAACAATATTTAGCAGTTAGACTTCTAGGTACTGCTCACACCCGCGTCTGAGTCAAGTACTTGTAGTATTTCAGTGCCCATGTTTCATGCCAAAGCCAGAAAGTCCTGAACCAGAAATCTTCCAAGAAAGCCTATTCTTATGAGATATTTAATCTGATCTTTTGGCAAGTAAAACTAAGAATAATTTTGGATCGGGATTCTGAAATTTTTGGCTGCTTATCTAAACCGAATGGAACCAAACTATTGAAGTCCTTTGTACTTTCAAAAAAACACTTCCTCCAAAGAAAGAAGATCATTATATTGTTGCTTTAAAAACTAAATCAAAGAAGTTTATAGTTTTGAGTTATGCCTGCCTGAGTTTGGCCATAAATTTCAACTTTTTCCTCGTTACTGGAGAATAATGAGGAACGAATATCTACCAGCTCCTCTTAGAACAGACGCATCTCTCCCAGATTCCTCAAGATGTCTTCACTAAAACTGGCATCCCAGGGAATTATTTATCATCAAAAGTTTTATGGAGCTGAGAATGTAAGAACTTTGAAAGAGATGTCAAATTATCTGAGTTTGCCTGTTTGAGAACTTTAGAGATTAATTAGGCAATGGAGAGACGGGTGAGCTTTTCTGCAAGAATTCTACAAGCATACACATTTTGAACCCACAAATTGGCGAATATTTTTAAAAAGTATAACTCAGTAAAAGTCAGAATACAGGCAAATGGAACTGATGCCTATACATTGTTGGTAAAAAAGTAACTGCTTCTCAGACTATCATAGTAACATAAATAAGACTCTTTAAGGCATGCATATCTTTAACTAGGCAACTCGGCTTCTACTCAGAGAACTGTCTCAAGGATAATCACTTGGAATATACTAGTACAGAGGAGTCACAATAATTAAGGTTAATAAAGGCAAATATATATACATATATAGATGTTGTTAGGTGCCGTCAAGTTGGTGCCGACTCATAGTGACTCTATGTCCAACAGAGCAACAGAGCGAAACACTGCACAATCCTGTGCCATCCTCACAATCGTTGTAATGCTTGAGCCCTTTGTTGAAGCCACTGTGTCAATCCATCTCATTGAGGATCTTCCTTTTTTTGCTGACTCTCTACTTTAGCAAGCATGATGTCCTTGTCCAGGGACTGATCCTTCCTGATAACTTGTCCAAAGTATGTGAGACATTGTCTTGCCATCCTTGCTTCTAAGGAGCATTCTGGCTGTACTTCTTCCAAGACAGATTTGTTCATTCTTTTGGCAGTCCATAGTATATTCAATATTCTTCAACAGCACCATAATTAAAAGGCGTTGATTCTTCTTTGGTCTTCCTTATTTGTTGTCCAGCTTTCGCATGCATATGAGGCAATTGAAAACACCATGGCCTGGTTCAAGTCCACCTTAGTCTTCAAGGTGACATCTTTGCTTTTTAACACTTTAAAGAAATCTTTTGCAGATTTGCCCAATGCAATGTATTGTTTGATTTCTTGACTGCTGTTTCCACGGGCATTGATTGTGGATCCAAGTAAAATGAAATCCTTGACAACTTCAATTTTTTCTCCATTTATCCTGATGTTGCCTATTGGTCCAGATGTGAGTTGTTTTCTTTATGTTACGGTGTAATCCATACTGAAGACTGTGGTCTTTGATCTTCATCAGTAAGTGCTTCAAGTTCTCTTCACTTTCAGCAAGCAAGGTTGTGTCATCTGCATATCACAGGCTGGTGATGAGTCTTCCTCCAATTCTAATCACCTGTTATTCTTCATTTGTTTTGTTATTTTTCATTTAGTCCAGTCTCTCAGATTATTTGCTCAGCATACAGATTGAATAAGTATGATGAAAGGATACAACCATGACGCACAACCTGACTTTAAACCACGCAGTATCCCCTTGTTCTGTTCAAACAACTGCTTCGTGATCTAGGTACAGATTCCTCATGAGCACAATTAAGTGTTCAGGAATTCTCATTCTTTGCAATGTTATCCATAATTTGTTATGATCCAAGCAGTCAAATCCCTTTGCATAGTCAAAAAACACAGGTAAACATCCTTCCAGAATTCTCTGATTTCACCCAGAATCCATCTGACATCAGCAATGATATCCCTCGTTCTACATCTTCTTCTGAACCTGTCTTGAATTTCTGGTATTTCCATGTTGATGTACTGCTGCAACCGCTTTTGAAAGATCTTCAGCAAAATTTTACTTATGTGTGACATTAATAATATTGTTTGATAATTTCTGCATTCTGTTGGATCACATTTCTTGGGAATAGGCATAAATATGGATCTCTTCCAGTCAGCTGGCCAAGTAATGTCTTCCAAATTTCTTGGCATAGATGAGTACTTCCAGTGCTGCGTCCATTTATTGAAACATCTCAATCAGTGTTGCATCAATTCCTGGAATGTCGTCTGTCACCAATATCTTCAGTGCAGCTTGGGCCTCTTTCTTCAGTACCGTCGGTTTCTGATCATATGCTACCTCCTGAAATGGTTGAACATTGACCATTTCTTTTTGGTGTAGTAACTGTATATTCCTGCCGTCTTCTTTTGATGCTTCTTGCATCATTTAATATTTTCCCTGTAGAATATTTCAATATTGCAACTAGAGTCTTAAATTTTTTCTTCAGTTCTTTCAGCTTGAGAAATGCTGAGAGTGTTCTTGTCATTATGATACTTTACTTTGTCTTCTCGAGCCACCCTTTGAAATCTTCTGTTCAGTTCTTTTACTTCACCATTTCTTCTGTTTGCTTTAGCTACTTGACATTCAAGTTTCAGAGTCTCTTCTGACATCCATTTTGGTCTTTTCTTTCTGTCCTGTCTTTTTAATGACCTTTTGCTTTCTTTAAGCATGATGTCTTGATAGCATTCCACGACTCGTTTGGTCTTCGGTCATTAGCGTTCAGTGTTTCAAATCCATTCTTGAGATGGTCTCTAAATTCAGGTGGGATACACTCAAGGTTGTACTTTGGCTTTCATAGACTTGTTCTAATTTTCTTTAGTTCCAACTTGAACTTGCATATAAGCAATTGATGGTCTGTTCTGCAGTTGGCACCAGCCTTGTTCTTACTGAAGATATTGACCTTTTCCATCATCTCTTTCTACAGATGTAGTTGATTTGATTCCTGTGTATTCCATTTGGTGAGGCCTACATGTATAAAAATGTGTAGTTGCTGTTTATGTTGTTGAAAAAAGATATTTCCAATGAAGAAGTCGTTAGTCTTGCAAAATTCTTTCATCTGATCTCCAGCATCGTTTCTATCACCAAGGCCATATTTTCCAACTACCTATCCTTCTTCTTTGTTTCCATCTTTTGCATTCCAACCACCAGTAATTATCGATGCATCCTGATTGTGTGTTCCATCAATTTCAGACTACAGAAGTTGGTAAAAATCTTCAATTGCTTCATCTTTGGCTTTAGTGGTTGGTGCATCAATTTGAATAATAGTCATATTAACTGGTTTTCCTTATAGGCATATAGATATTATCTTATCACGGACAGCATCATACTTCAGGATAGATTTCAAAAGGTTCTTTTTGAGGATGAACACAACAGCATTCCTCTTCAAGTTGTAATTCCTGCCATAGTAGACCATGTGATTGTCCAGTTCAAAATGGTCAATACCAGTCCATTTCAGCTCAGTAATGCCTAGGATATTGATGTTTAGGCATTTCATTTTTCATGATTTCCAGTTTTCCTAGACTCATACTTTGTACATTCTATGTTCCAATTATTAGTGGATGTTTGCAGCTGTTTCTTCTCATTTTGATTCATGACACATCAGCAAACGAAGGTCCCAAAAGCTTGACTCCACCCACGTCATTAAGGTCTACTTTACTTTGAAGAGGCAGCCCTTCCCCAGTTGTCTTTTGAGTGCCTTCCAACCTAAGGGGCTCGTCTTCCCACACTATATCAGATAATGTTCCACTGTTGGTTTCACTGGCTAATTCTTTTCAGAAGTAGACCACCAGGTCCTTCTTCCTACTCTGTCTTAGTCCGGAAGCTCAGCTGAAACCTGGCCACTGTGGGTAACCCTGCCGGTATTTGTTTAGCAGCTGCAGCATTTAACCATTACATCACCACGGTTTCCATATATATATACTTACATATATATATATATGTATTCATACATACATATATATGTATTCATACATATTACATATACATATATTTTTGCCTTAGTTAATTTTAATTATTGTGATTCCTCTATACTGATATATTCCAGATGATTATCAGACTTATCAGACCATGGTCTACACTGAATTATGAAGAGGCTGGTACATATATATATGTATCAGTAGACGGTAACAGATGAAACCCAGTTCCCCCCTCCCAACAATGTCTTGACTTTAGATGTCTGATCACCCTAGAATTTTGATGGGTTGTTGGTCTAAGATGGTCAAATACTGGCAATTTCAACGCATAGAGTCACAGAGAGAAAGGAAAGAAAAAACCTTGAGTTGAAAAAGACCAGTAAAAAGGGGGCACAATACAGTTTATATTATTGTGATAGACTCCAAGGTCGTCACCAATGATTCTCCCTCCAAGTATTTATGCCCATGTGTAGTCCTTCTCCGCATTGAGTAAGACTGACCTATGTAACCAATAGTATTTTGCAAAAATGACTCTTTTTAGACTGGGTCGTAAAAGACACAGCAGCTTCTGCTTTGCACTCTGGCATCACTCATCCTGGGGAAGCTGGTGCCATGTTGTGACATACTCAAGTCCTCTGGAGAAGTCTGCATGATGGAAAACTGAAGCCTCCTGACAACGGCTAGCACCTTGGAACTGAATCTTTGAACGCTACTCTATCCTTCACATGACTACAGCCTTGGCTGACATATTAACTCATACAAAACCCAGCTAATTTCTGTCCCACAGACATTCTGTGAATTATAATTGTTTATTGTTTTAAACCATTAACTTTGGGGTAATTTATTTCTTAGCAATAGTTGAGTAATACAGATTGCAGGAATTGAGTGATATACTGACATAACAAAAACCTAAAAAGTAGGAGAAGCTTTAGAACTGGGCAGGGGAAGAAGTTGAAAAGATTTTGAGAAGAATATGAAGGAAAGTCTAAAGGGCTTTGAAGAAACTATTGGAAGAAGCTTGATGCCCTTTGAGGAGACTGCCAGTAAGGGCTCAAAGATAAGTTGTGATGTTGTTGGAACTGGAAGAAAGGAGATCCTTATTATGTGGTGGCAGAAAGTTTAGCAGTGCTGCTACTTGCAGTAATGTGCAAAGTAGCAAATTATCAATTAATTAGGTACATCCCTTGGAACCTCAGCTCTAAGCATATCACTTCAAGTGCAAAAAAAGCCATTCCTCTCAATTGGTCATTCTGAGCCACCAGACATAATGTAAATCCTTCTGGTCAACTAACCTCTCAAGTACCTAAAAAGATTTCCAGGCAGAGTGTTGGGTGTACTGTCTTACTTCTTCTTGATGCCTACATTAAAATGAGAGAGGGGAAAGAAAAACTAAAAGAAGGACTTTTAACAAAAAAGGAGCTAGCAATTGCTGAGGTTGAATATCCCCAACTTCTACAATGGAAAATGATGCTAAAATTAATAAATGAATTTTGAGCGATGATCAAACAGAGGGTACAGTCACATAAACAGAGTCTAAAGGTAAAACTAAAGGTGTAATAAAATCTTCTGTCATAAAAAGCTAAGACATTGCTTCAGAAAATCAGTCTAAGATAGGCTTTTGTCTAATACAATGAACCTCATAGGTTGCTAAATTTGGGAGTAATTTGTTACTTAGCCACTCCTCAGGAGAAAGATGTAGCAATCTGCTTCTGTAAAGATTACAGCCTTGGAAGCTGTATGGGGCTAGAAAGTTCTACTGTGTCCGAAAGTGTCACTATGAGTCAGAATTGACCACAAAGGCAATGTTTTCGTTTCTTAGCAATAGGTAATTAATACAGTGTCTGGACAATGAAAAAAGAAGACAGAAAAATTCATGTATTTGAATTGTGGTGTTGGCAAAGGATATTGAATATACCATGCACTGCCAGAAGAATCAACAAATCAGTCTTCGAAGAAATCATCCTTAGGAACAAGGATGGCGAAACTTCATTTTGCTTACTTTGAACATGTCATTGGGAAAGACCAATCGCTAGAAAAGTAAGGGGTCAACGAAGACATGGAAAACCCTCAATGAAATGGGTTGCCACGGTGGCTGCAACAATGAGCTCAAACATACCAACGATTGAGAGGATGGCCCAAGAGCGGGCAACATTTCATTCTGTTATACATAAGATCACCATGAGTTGGAGCTGGTGCAGTGGCAACTAACAACAAATAGTATGAAATTGAGTTCCTTTTTTTTTCTTTTACATAATTAAGTTCATAGTCAAGATTTCACATCTGCATTATTAAATATCCAAAAATAAATAAAGTATTATAAAAAGTAGATCTTTCCACTTTTTAAAAACAGTTTCACAGTTTGGGGCTCCTAGACTCTGCTAGCAGTATAAACTCAAATGTCAAAATCACAGAACAGATGGATCATAGATGTAAATAATCAAGGAGACTCTTTTTCATCCCAACCCTAGGGCAAGACAGATATACTCCTTGTCATTTTCCTGTGCTGGCAGGAAAATTTGTTTCTCATCCATCATCTCATTAAGATTGTATCCCTGGCATTGAGCAAAGAACTCAGACTTCTATCTCAAGTCACCCTGAAGCTTAATATCAAATTTCCAAGGGCATGTAAAAGCCAAATTTTTGGCTACTAATATTGGCAAATATCCCAGGCAACCCCCAAATAAACTCCATCTTACTGCTCTGGTTTTCATTTTCCTCGTGGGTTTTCACTTTCAGGGATTGCTTTTATGTACGCACGTATGTATGCTTGTATGTATATATGGGAAGCGCGGATGGTGAGACTTCATCTCATGTAATTTTGGACATGCTATCTGGAGTGAGCAGTCCCTGAACAAAGACATCATGTTTGGTAAGGTAGAGGATCAGTGAAAAAGAGGAAGACCTTCGATGAGATGGGTTGACACAGTGGCTGCAACAGTGGGCTCAAATATAGCAAAGATTGTGAGGATGGTGCAGGACCAGGCAGTGTTTTGTTCTGTTGTACATAGGGTCGCTATGAGTCAGAACCGACTCTATGGCACCTAACAACAACAACAATGTGTATATATGAATATATGTATGTATATAAGTTTGAGGAAACCCTGGTGATGTAGTGGTTAAGAGCTAAGGCTGCTAACCAAAAGGCCTGCCATTCAAATCCACCAGGCATTCCTTGGAAACCATATGGGGCATTTCTACTCTGTCCTATAGGGTCACTATGAGTTGGAATTGACTTGACAGCAACGAGTTAGGTTTTAGGCTATGTAAGTTTGAAAACTCAGGCATATAAATATATTTGTTGTATTGTATCTAGAATTTCCAGGTGGCACAGAAAGATTTTCAAATTGTCTAATCTACCATGCTACCAGAAAAGGAAGTCCTTTCAGGCCCGCCTCACCTATCTTTTTTCCATTTCATGGCTTCTGCTTATTTCTGATTTCAGCTTTTCAGAGCTTTGATTTTCATGACCCCTGCTAACATATATATTTTCTTTACCACTGAATAGCACACTTCATAAATGTCTCTATTTTTAATTCCAAGAAAAAGAAGGGCTTGTCTTTGCTAATCACCACCGGTCCTTGTTTAGGCAGAGGCTTCACATACCAGGCCATCTTTATAGCCACCAGTCAAACTGTGTATTGACTGTGCCAGGGTCAGTTGCACATCACTTGGTCCAGTCAGCTATTAGCATGACAGTGAGGCCATTCATATACAAGATGAGGTAGGGCCTGTCAATGAGGTGGTTCTATATTATAAAAAAAAAACCAAACCTGTTGCCATCAAGTTCATTCTGACTCATAGTGACCATACAGAGGCAATAAATATTAAAGAAATTGTGAATGACCTATTTAGCCCACTCCCACTGTTGGAAAAACCCAGGAGTATGACTTAATGCACCAAATGAAAACTCCCAAAGTCAGTATGACAAAGCTGTTCATTCTGTTTCAACCTACTCCAACCTGGTCCCCTGTGGTTCTTCTTCTTACTTTTCCCATGTACACCTCAGGCTCCGTCCTCCCATCCCACTTCAGCTTAGCTAAAGGCTCCTCCTAAATATAACTTTCCCCAGCTTTTTTTTCAGTAGGTTCCTAAAACTGGTATGATTATGTTGATTCACAGAACCCCAGTGCTAGAAAGGATCTCAAAGACCATCTCTATGTAAAATTAATGAGAAACAGGTGGCCATGAAATGGTAGCTTCCCAGACCAAATATCAGGATTTTTCAACCACGGTTTCGGGCCAACACATGTTGTTTAAACAATGGAGAGATAATTACAAATACTTTTTATTATTAACAATTAACATATAATATTTACGAGTGATTTGCTCTTTTATTTTGTAATTTCACTTACATTATGATCATAAGCATTCTGAAAGAAATTTCTAAAATGGAATTACAAGTCATAAATCAGTAAAAGCTCTTTGGTTGAAAGCTACAAAGAATTTATGAAAAGGTATCAAAGGAGGGTGTCCCATATTGATCAGAGGATAAAGAGCAAGGCTTCTGAATACACAGGAACCGAGTCAGCTTCCAAAGCTAAGGACTCCAGAACCACAATCAGAGTCTCATTGCAGGAGAAGGTTGGTGAGGACCTCACCACTGGGAGGGAAGGAAACTACCCATTTTCTGTCAGTTTGTCATTCCATTCAAGATTAAAATTCTAAAGTGGGAGCGTCTGACTAATCTAACTTTGTCCTTGGCTAGAAGGCATCAGGTCCCCAATTATACCAGTAATGATGCTTTCAAAAAAGGAAAATAAGTGGTGGTCAGGAAATAAAACAAAGCAAAACCAATGTCTACTATAGCTAGCACCCTGGGAATGGTGCACAGCCTGTAAACTCTTGACTTCCGTCAATGTGGGTTAAGCATATGGGCATCAGCAAAAAATACTTCCACATAGACAGCAGTTTCAATAAGCACCACTCTTCCTCCCTGTGCTTTCTTTCTCACTGGGAAGAGCAGATGGAGAGGTACAAAACACGAGGAACCAGGGATTTGTATAAAACCCTAGGTGTTCAGTTTCTTAGCAAATGCCAATGCTTTAAAAACATGTGTGGGATGTCGAATAACTCCTGATTTAAATTCAGAAGCATAACTAAGGAGAGCAATGTATGCACTTTATATTCTTAAATCAACAAATACAAATGTACCAATTGCTACAAAACTGAAAGGAAAATAATTTTTTTTACTCCCACCTTGACAGCCTCCTTTACTTTAATACAGATTCCGATAGGAGTCCTCAGTGCCCACTCTCCATTTCTTAATGTTCTGGACTGTGTGCAAGAGTCATGCTGAGATTCTGAAGGATCAGGGTTGCCAGCATGCTGCTGGCATACGCAGCCATTCTTGAAGTGCCAATGGGCATGATGTGTGGATGATTCCAGAGTCTTACTTGCCTTCACAACTTTTTGTAACAGGTGCAGCAAATGAACTTTTGCCACTGTCTCCCTTAAATGCACACAAATAAAGTGTTACCATGTCCTGGATGTGAAGTCATGCTTACTTCCACGAATCATATTTTGTGTTTATGACCCTGCGACTGGGAATTAGTCATTTAGACTTGGTTTCTTCAAAATAGGAAATATTTGTGCCAATGACTTAATATCCAGATAAAATCTACATAGACAGAGAACATCTAGAAAAACGCCAATGATACTGCTCAACCACTAACTACAAATATATATTTTTTGCACTCTGTCATCTGAACCCCAGATGATCCCTAAGAATCATGTGTCGAAACTGGCTGCTCTCCTACATTAGTAGAGGGCCATCTAATCAGGGGCAGACTTGCAGCGATGCTGAATCCAACCAAGTACTTGAGACAAGGCCCCATTCAAGGAAAATGCAAACAGAAACAAATTATGCATCATGTATCTTTTAAATATTGTATTCAAATTTTATAATTTGTCATTTGACCAAAAAAAAAAAAAAACTTTTGGTTAGCAGCCATAACACTTACCCACTATGCCACCAGAGTTTCTGTCATTTGACAGGTTTCTGTCATTTGACAGAGTGACAAAATTACATGGCAGTCCTGCATTTTTTTCTAGTACCTAAATCACGGCCACTGAAGAAGTGTGTACCAGAAATATAAATAATTCTATGAATCCGATGTTTGGTTATCCTACAACAAACACATGCACTCAAATGTATAGGAAGGTGTCCAGCCCTTAACTTTATTTCTCTTTGCACTAATATTCACAGAGACAAAATAGAGAAAAAATCCAATGTGTATATTGCCATTAGGGTATTTGAAATAGTAATCACCTATATGAGACCAAATGTCCTCAATTACTTTAAAACAAAGATGAGAATGTAAGGGGTCAGGGAAACTAGATTAATGGAAATGGAACAACCAGAATGGAAATAATGAGAATGTTCATGCATTGTGATGAATGTAACCAATGTCACTAACAACTTGTGTAGAAATTGTTGAATGGGAACCTAAATTGCTATGTAAACCTTCACCAAAAATGCAATAAAATATTATTAAAAACTGTATGTTTTTAAAAATATTTTCACTAGGCATGAGAGTATAACAATCTATTTTGCTGAAATGAGCAAAGCCCATTTAAATTTCCAAGGAAATCAGGAATGCTTTTTTAAGTTCTACCTTAGTGACTAAAGAATATATACCAGACACAAAGTATTGGTATTAATTTAATAAACATATATTCAACATTCATTAATATGGAGGTAATAGTTAAACAAAACAAGCCTCAAAACATTTTTTTTTAAGTGGGAAATGTATGCTTTTTTTTTTTTTTTTTTTCCCACCAGAATTTTGCCTCATTGCTCCTTAATGAGCATGTGGTCTAAATATCAATATATGACTACATACGGAAAAAGTCTTTCATTTGGTGCCTGCTGGGAGAACTAGAGAAGCCCTGACGGTGCAGTGGCTAAGCCCTCAGCTGCTAACCGAAAGGTGGGTGGTTTGAACTCACCAACGGCTCCACAGGAGAAAAATGTGGCAGTCTGCTTCCATAAAGATTACAGCCGTGGAAACCCTTTAGGGTAGTTCTGGAATCCCAGTGGTGCAGTGGTTAAGAGCTAGGCTGCAAACTGAAAGGTCAGCGGTTTGAATCCACCAGCCACTCCATAGGGGAAAGATGTGGCAGTCTGCTTACGCAAAGATTACAGCCTTAGAAATTCTAGGGGGCAGTTCTACTCTGTCCTATAGGGGCACTATGAGTTGGAATCCATTGACACAGGTTTTATTTTGGGAGGAATAGTGACCTAGGGGACCCTGGTGGTGCAGTGGTTAAGAGCTTGGCTGCTAACCAAAAGTTTGGCAGTTCGAATCCACCAGCCGCTCCCCGGAAACTCTACAGGGCAGTCCTACTCTGTCCTATGGAAGGGGTCCCTATGAGTCAGAACTGACTTGATGACAACAGGTTTTTGTTTTTTTTTCTAGTAACCTATGTCATAATTGGTCAGGGAAAGATGAGCTGGGTTCCATCAGAGCTACTCTTTGGAATTTGTGTTAGAAAATATAGACAGAGTGAGGCAATTAATGGTGAATCTGAAGCTGAAAGGTCACGATAGAAGTGATAGAGAAATCATGATGGGCCAAGTTCAAGGAAGCAGAAGCACAGGAAAAAAAAAAAAAAACAGTAGGTAAAGAAAAGAAGTAAAATAACCAGTCCCAAGAGTTATTATTGATTCCTTATAGTTTTCTGCTCCAATTTCAGTGCACATATGTCCTTAAATCAAGCCCCCTTTGCCCATTTGTTCTATTGCATTATTTGGCACCTAGCTTTAGTCTTTGTTCCTTAAAACCAAGAAGAAAAAATAATGAGCTCAACTAAGGTATAATCTTTATCTCTTAATACTGAGGATGGTTGCACAATGTCTGCAGCTGTCTCTCCAACAAGGATGCTGGGTACACAATCTTCCTGACAACTAGGTGTTCTTTACCTGATCAACCACCTTCTGCTCCTCTTCTTTTTGGTGCCTGAAATAAAGAGAGACAACTCACTTGTATAAATATAGACTTTTCTCTTTGGGACAGAAGCTAAATAGCTGTGGTGTGTTCTGCTAATTGCTCTTGATTCTAATATGCTTGTTGGCCCTGCACTCTGTGCCCAAAGTGTAAAAATGAATTAAACTCAGTATTTGGCTTCAAGAAGTTCACACTCAAACAGGAAAATTCACACGCAACTAATTGCAAAAGAAAATATTAAGTGCTTCATAGCTACATGAACAAAGTTCTAACAAAGGAAGATTTCTGCCTAGAAGTGTCAGAAAAGAATCCACTAAGAAAATACATGAACTGAACATCAAAGGATATATCAGATTTCATCAGGCAATAACGTTGTAAGAACACTTTAAGATGGGACAATTTATAAAAATGAATAATAGTATGAAGTTGAAAAAGTACAAAGCTTAAAGAGCAGAATGCCTGGAGCACAACGTACCTACACCAGGTGAAGCATGACGATCTTGAAGTAAAATCCTAAAAGGCATTCATTATGTGCCATGCAAATGAACTTGGACTTTGTGCTGTATGAAAAGGGGCAACCACTGGGAATTTTTCTAAACACTTTTATGTAGAGGACTGATCTTCAGTGCAAAGCCCAATGAATTTTATTATCCCAATCAAGATATAGAACATTTGAGTACCCCAAAGGCTCCCCCATGCTCCTTCTAAATGAGTCCCTCCCCATCCTCAGAGGTAACCATTAGTTAGTTGTGCCTATTCTCATACTTCATACAAATGCAATGACATGGTGTGTATTCTTTTGAATTTGGCTTCTTTCCATCAGCATAATATCTGTACAACCCATTCATCTTGTGTGAATCAGTAGCAGTTCTTTTTTACTGCTGTTTAGTATTTCATTTGTATGGCTTTATCACAATGTATTTCTCATTTTCCTGTTTTTTTGAACATTTTGATTACTTTCCATTTGGGGATATTAGGTATAAAGCTGCTATGCAGTAAGTCCCTGGGTTTCGAATGTCCTGACTTATGGACAACTCATACTTGCCCTTTAATTTATGTAAATTTGCCCTCACTTTGAAACAATTGAGCTAAACCCTATTCGCAACAAATTCTTCATCATATTTTAAATCATTGAAAAGTCTTCGAGCCTTTTCTTGCACTGAACCTGTTGCCATCGAGTCAATTCTGACTCCTAGGAACCCTACAGGACGGGATAGAACTGCCCCATAGGGTTTCCAAGGAGCTCCTGGTGGATTCAAACTGCCACCCCTTTGGTTAGCAGCTGTAGCACTTAACCACTACGCCACCAGGTTTTCCTTTGTTGCACTAAAGACTAAATAAGCACCTTGTGAACCTGTTCCAACTCGCCTACAACTCTTAAAGACACACTTGGGATGGATCTCGTTTGTAACCCAGGGACTGCCTGTAAATTTTTTTTTTTAACAAATAATTTTGTGGACACGTACACATACACACACACACACACAGACACGCCTAGGAAAGGGATTCCTAGGTCATCAGAGATGCCGTAAAACAGTTTTCGTAGTGGTTGTGCTAATCTAGTTTTGCACAGCAATGTGTAAGGATTTCAGTTGATGCGAATCTGTCCTAGAGGTTGGTATTGGCGGTCTTATAAATTTTAGTCAATCTGACAGATGCAGAGTGGTATTTCTTGTGATTTTAATTTGCATTTTTCTGATAAGAAGTGATATTAAATACCTTCCTCCATGCTGATTGGACAATTGGATATTCTTTTTTTGCAAAAAACCTGTTCAAGTCTTAGGCTATTTTTTAATAGATTGTCTTTTCCTTGTTCATTTGTAAGAGTTCTTTATTCTGGATATGAGTCCATTGTTGTATATATGTACACCTACTCCTCATTTATTGCTTATCTTGTTATCATTTTGCATTTACAACAACAGTAAAAATTTTACTACCCAGCTATTTTGCACATTAACAATATACATCTGGCAGTAAAGGATGCTGAGGTGTGAGGCAAGAACAATGCTGGCTGTGATGGTAAAAGTTATGGGTTAACTTGGCTGGACCATGATTCTCAGTGTTTTGGCAGTTATGTAATGATACAATTTGGCAGTTATGTAATAATGTAATCTGGCAATTATATAATGATGTAATTTGGCAGTTAAATAATGGCAACCATCCTCCATTTTGTGATCTGATGTGGTCATCTTCCACTTTCACATAATGCTGATTTTCACATACCAACCTGGTCTTTGGAACTGACCATGTTGATAAGTGAAGTGTAGGTATATTGCAAATATCTTCTTGCAGTCAATGGCTTGTCTTTTCACTCTTTTAATTGTATCTTTTGATGAACATAAGTTATTAATTTAAATGAAGTTGAATTTGCCATTTTTGATTTTATGGTTAGTGCTTTGTGTGTCCTGTTTAAGAGATCTTTGCTTATCTCAAGGTCATGAACATATTTTCAATGTTTTCTTTCAGAAAGTTTATCCTTTCTATTCATATTTAGGTTAGGTCTATTATCCATTTCAATTATTATTTGTGTATAGCATGAGGTAGGAATCAGGATTCATTTATTCCACATGAATATTCAATTTTTCTAGATGATTTATTGAAAAGACCATCATCTCCTTATTGCAATGATAGAGATCTTTCTCTAAAGAGGCCATATACGTGTATGGGCCTACTTCTAGACTCCGTATTCCGTTCCATTGGTGGGTTTTTGTTTGTTTATCATTGCATCAGTATGCGCTGTCTTCATGAATGAATAGTAAGTCTTGAAACCTGGTAATATACATTCTCCAAATGTGTTGTCTTCTTCAAAATTGTCTTATATTTTCTAGGATTTTCGCAATTCTGTAAAATTCTAGAATTGGGTTGTCGAACTCCACAAACTATTGGGATTCATCTGGGATTGCACTGAATCTATACATCTGTTTGGGAGAATTGAAATCTTACCAATATTGAGCACGCTTGGGGAAGTTGGTCAGTTTACCCTTCATTCATCAGGACAGCCACAGGATTGGCAGAATTGTAATGATGTTGTGGGTCTGGATGAAATAGACATAAAAAAAAAAAAAAACTTCTTAATTCCATTTATTTTAATTTTTGTTTTTCTTTCCACATGCTCTAGCTTCAGGGCATCTTTTCTGTCCCTCCAATCTGGCTGCTCCTTTCAACTGAGTGGCAAAATCAACAGAGAAAGCAGTGTTTTCTAGGAATCTGGTTTTATTCCTTTGCATTCTTCTTCACAAGATACTTTTCATTCACAGGAAAAAATTAGAAGCTGTTGTGTTCATCAGATCTCTGAAGTTTCTGTCCAAGGAGTTGATTTGGAATAAATTTCATTGATGCATTTAAAAAAAAGAAAAAGAGCTAAATCAACTATCTTCTTTTTCCACATATAATTGACATCTCCCAAAGAAATGATAGTCATAGTGATGGCTTGAAAACAAAAATTCAAATGTGAACCAAGTTTAGAAGATAATGAGACACTGCAATAGTCAAGTTTGTTTGCCATCAAGAAAGAACAAACTATAATTTTGGATGGGGTAAAAATACCTTGCAGAAAAATCATTCTAAAATTTGAAATGATTTTTTCTTCTCCAGAAACTCTAACAAATTGACACTTACCTAAGTGTAAGCAAATCTGAAGCATATGAACGAGCTTCCCCCAAACTATATAAAATTTATAAAATTGAGAAAGAAACTATTAGTCCATATAGAATTGGCCAAAATACAAACATATAAAAAAGATCTAGAGGGAATCTAGATCAAACTGTTATTAAAGCCCAAATCTGTTGTCCCTTACTGACATTTTAGGTAGGCACTAGGGTAGGGAACCAATGTTATCCCTTATGCTTGGCATCATTCAAAGTTGGCCTCAGTGTGTAAGACTATGGTGAGAAAAAGCAATTAGAGTCGTTCCAAGTGTCTTCAATTTGCAGAACTGAGAGAAAATGTTGAAAATACAATGAAATAGATTTCACATTGATAAGAGTTAAATTTTGAGATGTTTAGAGGTTTCCAAAGAGAGTAAGCTTCCTGGTCCAATAGTGAATTTTCATTTCTGGATGTGTCAAACAGAGGCCAAGTAATCACCATACAACACAGATGGCTGTGTGAAATGAAAAGAGGAATGTTTTGGTGTAGTTAAAACCTGGGACTTTTGGGTTGAGCATTTCATAAGGGGTGTTCAGGAACTTATGACAGGGGGATGGTAATGATGAAACTGGGATGAAAACTTGGAATCATTTTTCCTTTGTCCCCTTGTTCCGTATTACAGTTGCTATACTTTGCTCTTGTAGAACCCTTCTAATAAAGGACGTCTCAGCAGAAACACCCTCACATGTTTAGAAGTAAGTGACCACGTAAAGATCTGGAGAAAATTAGTTTCACGATGAGCCAACGGCATGTGCCAAGGGCCTGAGATAGGAGCAAGCTAGGGGTTTTTAATAATCAAAATGGAGCACAAGCCATAGCAATAGCCATGTAGAGCGGACAGAGCTGAGGTTGACAGAGCCTGTGGATGGTGACTGTGAGTTTGGATTGTATTTAAGAGATTTAAGCAAGAATTGAATAATACCTGACTCTCACTCTTGAGAACTTTCACGGGTTCTTGGGAAAACTACTCCCTAAAAACCACAGTACCATCAATGCCTTCTGATCTCTCCTTGATGTTCCTTTATCAAGGGCAAATGAGTCTCTATTCTGGCTGGTCTCTTACTCCTCCTTCCTGGTACCTTCTTTCTGGTAGTACTTTTGTTAGAATCTAAAATAATCCCAGGCCACTCTTTCACTGGTACAGAGCCAGGCAATGTTTTGTTCTGTTATACGTAAGTTTGCCATCAGTTGGAGACAACTCGAAAGGCAACTAATAACAACACTCTTACACTTCTGGTCCACAGTATGGTCTCACACATCCTTTGACCGGAAATAATTCAGGGGTACAAATCTCAACACAGCCACCTCTGCTTAGCTCCACCAACAAGGAAACTAGCCAATCCATTACTCGTCTTTTAGACATTGTAGGCAGGATACAGACACTGACTAAAAGCAGGGGCTCATATTAAATTCTCAGAGTGGTCTCATTTAAGCCTTTTTGTCTTGATTTGATATGAAAGAGAACTCACAGCACACCAACGCTTCTCTCCAAAAGTCCTCTCCAGTTTCTAATCTTCAACCCTTTTCTATGCTCTTTATGGGTAAAAAAAAAAAAAAAAAAGGATAAGAGGAACTAGTTTTTAAACATCTTCTTTGAAAACGCTGTTATTCAAGTGTCCAACGATTATTGCCGATTTATAGGAAAAGCAGAGGAATGTATTAAACAGAGATGCAATCAGGAAAATCCAGAATGTGGGAAACGACAGGACAAGAAACTGAGTTCCTCAATAAATAAGTAGCAAGGAAGGGGGAAAAAAGAGGGGAAAACTCTGTAAATTGAAAGAGAAAAAGAGACTGAAGTGATACATCAACCAAATATAATTGTGGACTTTGTTCAGATCCTAATTTAAACAAACTGTCCATAAAAATGTGATGTGACAGTCTAGGAAATACGAACATTGACTGGATATTTGATAATATTAAGGAAATATACTCAAAATTTTAGAAAGATAATGGTATTGTGGCTATGTGAAATATTAAAGAGTATCTTTTAAAGAAATATACTAAGGTATTTATGGATGAAGTGATCTGAGGCCTGGAACTTGTTTCACAATAACACACTGATGGAGGCAGTGGGGATGGAAATGTGACAAGACTGGCCACGTGTTAAAGCCAAGGGATGGGTACATAGGGGTTCATTATGCTGTTCTGTCTCTTTCTGTAAATATTTGGAATTCCCCATGATGATAGAAAAGAAAATGCTGCTTCATGTTCTCACAGCTTCCTTTGAATTGTGGCACTGATTATCCTGAAGCCTCAACTGAAACATTCATATAACATTTTTCATATATACAATAATTTACTGGTATTTACATAGCCAATTCCTGGGTTGCCAATATTCAGCTCACTTTCTACCAAACTGTATATCCTTCCCTTCCATAGAAGTTCACCCTGGACAGCTAGCCATTCTTTCTCTGAGCACTTCAAAACGGTGTTATATGAACATACCATGTGAGAGCGGTATATGAAAATTAATTACCTGAATTTTTAAACTAAAGTCAGCAATCAAACACTTTCAGATTTCTTCTACTATAGCAATTCTGAGATAAAACAAGTTCTATAATGAATTTTTGTGTAGAGACAGCTATGTTTCATCTCTGTCTCAAGAGAATGACTTTGTTTTGGGGCCAAGCATTTTTAAATTGCATGCATTGATGTCTCAATCTTTTAAAAGCCTTGAACATAATATTTTAATGTAGATGATTTATGAAATATTAGTTGCACGTCTACCCAGACACTGAAATGAAATGCCATGTAGAGTCTTTTCCTATGATGACATTATGCCATTCTAGATCCTTTCTCTGTAAAATCACTTCTCCTTTTAGTATCTGTTGTAAATTTCATGATTGATTGCAGATATTTGTCTGCAGGGCCCAAAACCCTTACACTTCTTTCTTGTGTTGCATTCTTTATTAGGTCACCCAAAAATAGCAGTGCCAAAAGCTGTTATAAAGACAGACATTTAGAGGAATTTTAGGGTAAAGCTCATGAAAAGCAAATAAAAAGAAGGAGCCACATAATATTCCCTGCTTAGTGTTTCACTTTCTCTGAACTCAAATATTCTTCTTTTTATAACACGGGTAAAAGAGAGGGCAAATTAAACTTTCTCACTGCTATTAAACATTACAAGTTACAGATGTATTTCAGCTAGGCATCATTAATATGTCATAAATTATCTAAATTCTCTTTCTCATCTTAGGAACTGCAAGGAAATCTCAAACAAACACAGAGAGAGACATCGAAATAACACTAAATTCATATCACTAAATAGAATTCCCTGATATTTTCATTTCATTTCCTTGCACACTAAAATAATGGATTTGTGGACATGTAACAATAAGCAAAGAGCTATAATCTCATCCATGAGAATATTTAGATAACTATAGCTTCATCTCTTATTAGCAACTGAAGAAAGAACAAAGGTTAGCACTGATACATTCTCCAGTTAAAGGAGGATGGCCATGGACCAGGTCATGGTCATCAATACTATAAACAGAAATTTTATGTCCTAGCTGGAAACATACTAAAAATCATCATCCAAAAATCCATTTATGAGGACTAAGATCATTGGATGAAGTAAAATTTTAAAATGGTGGGACCAATAAACCTAATTAGCCCAATAATGTTTTTCATAGAATTGTTAATCTACTAAATCAGAAGAAAAAAATAGGATGGTATGAAGATACACAGGGTATGAGGATATGAAGGTATAGAAATTATGATGACTCTTAAAAATTCTATAAATATGTCCTATAAATATTTTGAAACAACTGGGATAACATCATTTTGTAAATTATGAAGGAGCAAATACCTACTAGGAGTGCTTGACCAGGTAATAACTGCTTATGCTAGAATATTGGCCAACAGAGGTAGAAAAGAGAAGCACATGTGACATGCAATTGAGCAAAAAGCAGAAACCGTCTTCAAAGAATTTTGAATTTTTATCAATTGTTTGGACTTTTGAATAGTATTGTTACATTAAATGTGTGATTAGTTCTTGATTATGTTTCCAGTGCTTATGTATTAGAAATTATTCTAAGCCCTGAATGTAATCCATGTAATATTCCTAACAACCCTATGAGAAGGTACTATTCTTCTGCCCATTTTTACAGATGATAAAGCTGAGTCACAGAGAGATTACATAATTGGCCCCAAGAAATGGTTGATCCAGAGCCACAAGTCTCTACAGCCTCTTGCCTTTGAAAAGAGAAGACTAACCCACATGAAATAATTACAATGAACAGTTATAAAAAGCTGTATGTACATACAAAAAATGTGGAGAATGAATGCCTTAGAGATGGTGCTTTTTCAGAGAATGAAAAAAATCATAATATTTCATTATGAGAAATGCAAAATAAGACGTTCACATCTGTCATTTGAATCACAGGAGAAATAAATAATCTGCACAAAGACGGTACAGAGAGATGATAGATCACAGTCTCCCTGAGTCTGAGTTAGCAAGATAAATTCAAAAACCATAAATAGAACGAAAGAAGTAAAGACCATGAGAACGTCCTACCAACATACTTGGTCAGATTATTCTTTGCCACAGTGCCACCTCTGGATGTAGCATCTGAAACTCAAAAATGCAGGTAAAACCCATGCAAATAGCTGTCGTTAGGTGCCACCGAGTCAATTTTGACTCATAGCAACCCCATGAGACACACGTAGGACTTCTGCTGGGTGGGTTCAGAACTGCCCACCTTTCAGTTAGCTTTCCAAATAGCTAGTAAGTTTATATTTCCTATACTTCAACAGTAGTAGTAGTAGTATTTTCATTATTACTGCCAATGCTAAAAGATCAGTTTTTGCCCTGTTGTGGTTCAAAAATCAGTATTATAGCAGATAAGCCAAACCGGTCAGGAAAACTAAGGGCAGACTGGCTGTAGTAGAAGGCTGTTTTGAAAAACACAAGTCAGAAAGCCTGTAAAGATAATGATACCGTTACCACAGAGGAGAGAATCAGGGTGAGTTACGTACTGTTCCCAATCATGAACTTTTCCTTGTTAGGGTAGTCTTCAAAGTGGTGCCCATAGTGCAAAGTTGTGAAGGAATATTTTATGGCTGATTGTAAAGCCTTGCTTTAATTTTCTTTTTTCTTTTAATGAAGGCAGAATGAAATGCTGCTTTAAAAAATCGCAGAGTTTACATTGAAAAACAAATTTTTTTTCATTAGACAGGAGAAATCTCTTGCCTGTAAGATTTAAGTCTCCCAAATAGAACAGCAAAGTAAATTATGGGCTCATGTACTTCTTGTATTTTTACGTCTAAAGGAGAAAATGATATTATTGGCCTGTCTGGAAACAGAAGGATGGACTAAATGACTTCACAGTTTTCCGTCGTTACTGGATTTGGGATAACTACCGGGAAGAACTCGGGATCGCTAGAAGGTGGCTTGAGTCTGAATGACTCTAAAGCATTGGATCCGGTATCTTTTTTGGTACAAGGAAGAACAAATACGGTTCTATTGGTAGAGTTTTGGTTTATCTGCAAATGGATGAAAAGGTTTAAAAACATCTGAGTAATAACATTTGAGTACATGAACCCATTGTGTTATCTTAAATAAACTTACATCAGAATTCTTAGGGACATGAAACTATGTTTCTGCTCCGCTTCTTGTATCTGGTATCTGCTGTCCTAGGCAAATTTAGCTCTGGTGTATCCCTAGCACTGAGGCAGGGGTTTCAAATTACTGATGAGGTCTTCTGCCTCTTTAAAGGTGGTATTAAGAGTACCTAGGAGTTCTGAGCAATATCGTCCCTTTTTAGATCTGTCCATTCATCATGATCCTATGCCAGAATTTGTTAGGTAAACATGATTGACAGACAGCCATCTTTATCCTTTATATGGCTGGAGGTCAGCTCTGGTGGAAAGTAATGCCTTTTTAATTAGCTGTTAGAGGATTGAATTTCCTTTGTGTGGATTGCATGCTGCTCCAGCTCCGAGCCAGTATCCAAAGTGGGTATATCTTATGCCTTCGGTGCTCAGCCGAACTCAGAGGACTGAAGAATAGTCATAAAAGATTCATATTGAAGCTGTTTTATAAAAATTTGCACAGCTGGCAAAAATAAGAGAGAGAGAAAACATACTTGAAATAACAGAGTCCCCAGAAAGGAAAATGAGTGACATTTTTAAAGGCTATCTTGGCAAATAGCGGCTGCAGAGAACAGTTTTGTCGCAATTCTTTGGCTGCAAAAATAAAATAGAATAAACATAATTTTTAGCCGTAAGGTGCAAAATATAATTTCCCTCTGAGGAATTGGTCCTTCCATTGAAAGGTAAAATAAACCCCTGAAACATTCTTGGTTTGGCAGAGCTCGCAAGAAAAACAAAGTAAGCATTCGTGACTAATTCAGCGGCACCGTACTTCTTCCGCATCTTTCGTGAGGCAGGATATTCACTTCAGAAAAAAGCTGATGATTTTTACTCCTAAAACAATTAACTCAGCAATAAGTAAAACCACTGCGAAATGGAGAATGGGTGCGCACAAAATGTTAATACATATTCAAAACACATGCTCTTTATTTAAATGTAGAATTGCTAGGATACAAAAAGAAACACTTTCAAGCTTGTAATATGAACTTATAATCAGTGTATAAATACAGCAATTTAATATGATGGCCTAACATAAAAGATTAATATTATGTTAAGATCATAAAAATAAATTTTCCATCTTATGAATTAAAAAAATAAAATCAGTTATTTGCATTCAATACATAAATAACCCCAACTCTACCTCATTTGTCTGTTCAGTGTCTGAGCGGGTCTATCATTCCATCACAAGCTCTTTTTCTCTTTTTTCTTTTCATTAAAATGTAGTAGTGTATGTAAGCTGGAGCCCTGGTGGTGCAAGCGGTTAAGAGCTTGGCTGCTAACCAAAAGGTTAGCAGTTCGAATCCACCAGTCACCTCTTGGAAAACCTATGGGGCAGTTCTACTCCATCCTATAAGGCTGAGTCAGAATCCACTCAAAGGCAACAGGGGGAGGGTAGTTATAGTGTGTAAGAACATGAGCTCTGGAGCCACACTGCCTGGGTTTGAGGTCTGGACCTACTACTTACTAGCTGTGTGATCCTGGGAAAATTATTTAAGCTTCCTGAGCTCCAGTTTCCTAATGTTTAAAACAGTGGATGAAAATATTTCTTACTTACTAGACTGCTGTAGGAATAAATGAGTAAATACATGTAAAGAACTTAGAAGTTCTTTGCAATATATGCAATTTGAGTGCTATTATTACTGCAAATGTTGCACATTCATAAAATGTGTATGTTCATCAAGTATAACCCTACACTCTAAATAAGTTGGCTCCATATAAAGAACACACCAACATTTACAAATACAGCTCTCGTGGTGCAAACGGTTAAGTGCTTGGCTGCTAACCAAAAGGTTGTCAGTTTGAACACACCCAGTGACTCTGGGGTGGGTGGGGGGAGAAAGACCTGGTGATCTGCTTCCATAAAGATTACAGCCTAAAAAACCCAGTGGGGTAGTTCTACTCTGTCACACGGGCTTGCTACGAGTTGAAAATCAACTTGATGGCACCCAACAACAACAATTAATCAACATTTCCTTTTTTTTCTTTAAGCATCATTTCTCACTGTAAGAGCAAAGTATTGAGTGTATTGAAGGAAAGAGGAGCAAAATTCATTTATGACACTGATGATGTCTGGCTCCCATTGAAGGCCTCTAAGCCAGTTGTATATGATTTTAACACAGAGAGAGGAGACAATGCTGCTGCATGTCTTGTTTATGATAAGAATTAATTGGTTATAAGTTTTCCTTATTGGCTAATTAATTTCCAGAAAATTAACTTATTACTAATAGATACGGTTTCTCTTTAACCCCCAAAAGCAAAAAGTTCATTTATAGCAATGACTATAAGGCCAGATGAAATACACAATTTAAAAAAAATCAAGGATGAAATGGTTTTAGGAGACATCCCAAGATGTAGGAGCTTTGCTAGATGCTTGATGGTAGGCTCACAACTTCAGACAGAGAAAATGGTCTGTACAGTCTGAAACATGGACCGCACTTGAAGTCACTTGAATTTTCAGCTTGCTAGGGTTGAGTTTTTCCCACAAAAGGGCCATAATGGCTGTCAAAAAAATCCACATATAAAATTTGTTTACCACAGTTTAAACAAGGCATTTAATTTGCAACTTGTCTGGCTGTGAGAATGGCTGAGCACAGCACCACGCCAGTCGCACAGTTTCACGGTAGATATATTTCACGTTTTTACACTGTTTTTAGCCAATATTTAGAATCTTTGTTTTCAGTGTGCATGTGCCAGAGTGGTAGCCAGGAGTTGTGGGTAAAGAGAGGAATTAAAATGAGGAATGAAGAAGCAACTTCTACAGAGCTCTTATTATGTTCCAAGTACTGTGCTCTTTATGTCCATTATATATTATTTCATTTGGTGAACTGGAGGAAACCAAAATTAGAAATGAAGGATTATGTGAGAATTAGAGGTCACAAAAATGAGCTGTTAGGCTCTATTATATGAATCACTGATGAAAAATTTTTAATTCTTATTTGGGGAGATATATATGCACGTATATATACGTGTATATATACACACACACACACACGCATTTCTTTTGCTCTGGGTCTTGTTATTGTAGGACCCTACCTGAAACAGCCAAGATTCTCATTGCTACAGGTCCACTACTTTCTTTTGCTGAGATTGAGTTTTTGAAGGAAAAACATTGCTGCGTTGGTGTTCCATCTCATTAAAGCACTCCATGGAAAAGAGTTTGCTAGAAATTTATAAACAAATGCAGCGTTATGGGTCTAATTAGCTGGAAGTCAATGGAGCCTGTTGGACACAATAAGCTGCCCTTCCCCCACTTACTTATATAATAATCCCCGGCTTTCAGAAGACTAATCACTACACACCATCTACAAAGCATCTAATTTCCTCATCAAATTTCTCTGCTGGGTTTAGCCATGCTTGTCAACTCCCCAGCTCCCTCTTCAATAACTGGTTTATTCTTAGTGTCTCTCCAATAAACATTCCTAGGAGCAAACCCATGGAAGAATGAAGTCCAAATTTCTTTATCGCTCCCTCTTTCTACTCACACTCCTGGGAAAGGTCACAGGTAATTTGGGCTGGTCACTTTAGGGTGGCAGGATTGCAGCAAGCACGTTGGGCTCTTTTGTTCAAGCTTCTCACCGACCACCAAAGGCGACCACAAGCTGCCGTGAGGCCATTTGGAGAAGCCAACAGGCAATGACAGAAGCAAGTGTGCTGGACTCAGTCTCCTTTTATGCACAAATTACACTGCTTATATTCAGTTACAGAACAAATGCAACTTTTCCACAAGCAAATTGATCTTCTTTATTACTTGTGTACTATGCTTTGCTCAGTGTTTATAGTAAGTTTTAAGGTCACGTTTTCTAGTGGGGAGCCCTGGTGGTGCCTTGGTTAAGAACTTGGTTGCTAACCAAAAGATTGACAGTTCGCAGCCACTCCTTGGAAACCTTATGTGATGGTTCTACTTTGTCCTATATACAGGGTCGCTATGAATTGGAATTGTCTTTTGGGTTTTCTGGTTTTTCTGGTGGACAAGGGCGCCAGGAAAGAACTGAGAGCTAAATCTTTTTCACGTTAATTTTATCATTTTACAATGGAAACTTCATTTAAATCTTTCCCATGCATCTCTTCAAAAAGTCTGCCTTTCTAATTTACTTTTCAAAAGGAAAGTGGACACTCAGTAAATTATAGAAACGTATAACCACTGAACTCACCATTTTTAAAGTAGTATTGGCCTGTGGTGCTAATGACAAGTTTCAGGATATATTTTTTTAAAAATGAGGTAGACCCGATATTTCATTCTATGCCCACAAATAAGTTGGTCATCCTTACAAAGCCCTGGTCTAGAGTCTCTGGTTAAATAAGCTTCTTTTCGAGCAAATTAGACTTCATCTCTCCATCCACCTAAGTTACTAAGATAAGTTCTTCTATTGCCCTTAAAAGCTAACAAGACCTCTAAGCAGAGGTTTTCAAACTACACACTATTAACATTTGGGGCCAGAAAATTCTGTGTTGTGAAGAGCTGTCCTGTACATTGTCAGACGTTAAGCAGCATTCCTGGCCTCTACCCACTAGATTCCAATAGCACTCTCCCTCCAGTTGTAACAATGTCTCCAGACATTTTCAAATGTCCCCTGGGGAGCAACATTGTCTCTGGTTGAGAATTGCTTTTTGGGGGGAAGGGGCAGTTTTAATCCTTAAAGCAAAAAAATGAATTACAATTGGTATTTCCCAATCCTGAGTTTTCATGGCCTTCAGAGATTTTTGCCAAGTCTTAGTAATGAAAGCCTTGTTTTGTTCACAGACAAACCAATCCCATTCGCTTGAAATACCACTTATTGACTGCGTCCCATTGACAGCCCTAGGTCAGGGTGAAGATGTCTTGACACATAAATTTTACTAAACTAACCTCAGGAAGCTATCGTCCTTTGTAATTGGAAGTTCTTGCCTTAAAAACGCATCAGTTCAACAAGCATCATCTTCCCCTTGTCCTGAAGATGAAAGGAAAAGTTTATGTCATTAAAAATCATTCCATTTGGAGGAAAAGGTGGTCTTCCATGGAGGCAGGGTATCTTGCCATGGTAAATACTCAGTACATACTTGTTGGATCAATAAATGGCTCTTGTTCTACAAAGGTGGGAAGTTAGAATAGGAAGTTGGAGGCAAAGAAAAATTGTTTTGTGAGTGAAATAAATCCTTTCTTGTTATTCTACATCATTTTTTTTTTTTAATTCTACACATTTTCAACCCCAAAATGTGTCTTTGGCCCAGAAATAGATTTTCTTCTCTGTTTGCATTGTATAAAAAAAACAACCAAACTTGTTGCCATCGAGTCAATTCCAAGGCATAGTAATCCTATAGGACAGAGTAGAACTGCCCCATAGGGTTTCCAAAGAGTACCTGGTGAATTCAAACTGCAAACCTTTTGGTTAGCATCCATAGTTCTTAACCACTATGCCACCAGGGTTTCCTTGCATTGTATACAGGGAACAAATATCTACCATCTTCGTACGTTCCTGGAGTGTGGTATTTAGATCCCAGGTTTTGGATTCAGACAGATATGGATACATGAGTTTGAACCCCAGATGCAGTAGTGAGGAGTAGCCTTTTGCCAGCTCCTTGTTCTAACTCATCTTCAGCTTTCTTATCTGTAAAGTGGAAATAATGATACCTTGCAGAGTTTGTACAGGGATCAAGCCAGAGAATGTTTATAAAACCCTTGGTTGGTAGTAAGAGGACGATAACTGTTCATCATTGTTTTCAGAGCTAGCCATTTTCCAGATTGATCCTCATAAATGTTTCCTCTCCCTAAATCTTTCTAAATGACCAAACACTCCTGCTACAGAGTTTTGTTTTTTGTTTTTTTTCATGGCATCCTATTATAAGAATAGATAAAGAGGCCTTTCTAAAATAAACCAAACTCGTAGCAACCCTATAGGACAGAGTAGAACTGCCCCATAGAATTTCCAAGGAGCAGCTGGTGGATTCAAAGTGCTGACCTTTTGGTTAGCAGCATGGCTCTTAACCACCATACCACCAGGATTCCCTTTCTAAAATAGGGTCAACAAATTTTTCCTATAAAGGACCGGGTAGTAAATATTTCAGTCTTTGTAGGTCGGACTATCTCTGTCTCAACTTCTCAAGTCTGCCACTGTAGCATGAAAGCATCCATAAATACTATGTAAAAAAATAAATGAGGCTGTGTTCTAATAAAACTTTACAAAAACAAGGGCCTGGCTAAATTTGGCCAAACAATAGTTTGTTGATCCTTTTCTAAAAATAAGGGAGCCCTAGCAGTGGAATTGTTACATGCTCTGCTGCTAACCAGAAGGCCTGTGGTTAGAACCTACCAGCGGCTCCGCGGGAGAAAAGACCTGACAATCTGCTCCCGTAAAGATTACAGACTAGGAAACCCTATGGGGCAGTTCTACTCTGTCCTATAATGTTGCTATGAGTTGGAATCAACTCTAGGACACACAACGATAACAACGTTCTAAAAAGAATGAGTAGTTTTCCCTTTTCAGGTGTCACAACCCAAGCTTTGAATGTTGGCGCTTGATTGAAAAATTACTTCAGATATAAACCGCATCTTATCTTTTTTTCAATTAAGCCTTACATTCCTGTTTATGATTCAGAACAGTAGTAATTAAATTGACTTTGTAAATCACAGGATGAAATCAGTACTGTGGACATCAATGGCTCATTGTAGTAAAGAGACGGTAGGTTTTTGTTTTTTTTTTATTAACTTTTATTGAGCTTCAAGTGAACGTTTACAAATCAAGTCAGTCTGTCACATATAAGTTTATATACATCTTACTCCTTACTCCCACTTGCTCTCCCCCTAATGAGTCAGCCCTTCCAGTCTCTCCTTTCGTGACAATTTTGCCAGCTTCCAACTCTCTCTATCCTCCCATCCCCCCTCCAGACAGGAGATGCCAACACAGTCTCAAGTGTCCACCTGATATAATTAGCTCACTCTTCATCAGCATCTCTCTCCTACCCACTGTCCAGTCCCTTTCATGTCTGATGAGTTGTCTTCGGGGATGATTCCTGTCCTGTGCCAACAGAAGGTTTGGGGACCATGACAACCGGGATTCCTCTAGTCACAGTCAGACCATTAAGTATGGTTTTTTTATGAGAATTTGGGGTCTGCATCCCACTGATCTCCTGCTCCCTCAAGGGTTCTCAATTGTGCTCCCTGTCAGGGCAGTCATCGATTGTGGCCGGGCACCAACTAGTTCTTCTGGTTTCAGGATAATGTAGGTCTCTGGTTCATGTGGCCCCTTCTGTCTCTTGGGCTCTTAGTTGTCGTGTGACCTTGGTGGTCTTCATTCTCCTTTGCTCCAGGTGGGTTGAGACCAATTGATGCATCTTAGATGGCCTCTTGTTAGCATTTAAGACCCCAGACGCCACATTTCAAAGTGGGATGCAGAATGTTTTCATAATAGAATGATTTTGCCAATTGACTTAGAAGTCCCTGCAAACCATGTTCCCCAAACCCCCGCCCTTGCTCCGCTGACCTTTGAAGCATTCATTTTATCCCAGAAACTTCTTTGCTTTTGGTGCAGTCCAATTGAGCTGACCTTCCATGTATTGAGTGTTGTCCTTCCCTTCACCTAAAGCAGTGAGTTGGTAGGTTTTTATGTTTTCTTTGTTCTCAAGAGTACAGGTTGGCCACGCATGGGCTGTGGATCTAGTACACCAGCAAGCCTGCAGTATGGGCCTGGGGAGCCTTCTCTCGGAGCCCCTGAGTGCATCTGGGTTGGTTCTCCTCCTGTTCTCTTATCAACAACAGGTGAAGGTCTGACTTTCCCTCTAACCTGGACGCCCTGAGGCAGGGCCTGCATCTGATCACAGTATGCCTGAGGGCATAGTACCAGAAAAGTTGTAAGCACTTGAGAGACTCCTGTGGCCAATTTATGTTTACAAATCTTTGATCCCATGGTCCAGACTCTGAGTGGTATCACTGTCTAAAGAATAAAGTCCAACACACAAAAGTAATTGCAACATAACCCCAGTCATTTATTTCCATTTATCACTCCATGATGGGAATTTGTAGACCACGAAATGCTTATTTTAAACCCTCCTTTTGCCTTCCATCCATGTCTTTGTTCAATTTAATTTATTCAAAAAAATATTTTTTAATACCAGCTATATATAAAACTAGTTTTTTTTTTTTTTATGTGCTAGACAATAGTCCTAGCACCAGGTATGTAAAATTCCTGCTTTCCCGGTCAGTTCAGATCCCAACCTCTTCTACCACAAATTCCCCTGAAAATAAATCCCCACCTGGCATTTGTGCCCTCTGCCATCCTTTCCTTCCCTTCTCCTTATAGTTCTTTATGATAAAGCCAAAAGATTAGTCTCGTGACAAGCCAAGCTCTTCTTCGATGGCAGAGCAGGGACAAAATGGGAAACCTTCATTAATAATTAGCTAATCCCATAAGAAACACATGGATGTGTAATGTGCCCTGAAGACTTGTGTCAGATCTTAAACAAATTTTTATTTCTTTTGAGAAATGAGACAGTAGCTACTAACCCTAAAGCAGAAAAGAAAATGAGATGTTGTGCAATAAGAAGAATGTAACAACCACTACCACCATTTATAATTTGATGTTCTGTATAGCAGGTAATTTGTGGCATGCACAGTGTGGGTACACTTTCTCCTCTCTTGAGAATGCCATTCCTGTTGATGTCCAAAGCCAAGGTACAATTTGTACTGAGCATGGGTGTATTAGCTGTCTATTGCTGTGCAATGAATTCCCCATTTACAGTCTCGCAGTTTCTGTAGGTCAGGAGTCCAGGCATGACTTAGCTTGGTTCTCTGCTTAAGGTCTTATCATACTAAAATCACCAGGGCTGCAATCCCACCTAGGCTCAGGATGGTCTTCCAGGTTCACATGGTGGCGGCAGAATTCAGCTCCTTACCGATGTAGGACTAAGGTCCCCACTTTTTCTCTGGCAGTCAGCGGGAGCTGCTCTCAGCTCTTAAAGGTCCCTACAGTTCTTACCATACGGCCCTCTCCAGGCCCTCTCACAACATGGCAGCTGACTTCTTCAAAGCCACCAGGAAAAACTTTTTTAGGGTCTCAGTATTTTTTTTTAATAATATTTTATTGTGTTTTCCTTGAAAGTTTACATGACAAATTATGTTTCCATTTGACAGTTTCTACAAAAATCATGGAATACTTAATTGTGCTCATGTGGAACCTGTGCATAGGCCAAGAGGCAGCTGTTTGAACAAAACAAAGGAATGTTGTTGCTGTTGTTGTTAGGTGCCATCGGGTTGGTTCCAACTCATAGCCACCCCATGTACGACAGAACGAAACACTGCCTGGTCCTGTGCCATCCTCACAATCATTGTTATACCTAAGCCCATTGTTGCAGCCACTATGTCAATCCACCTCATGGAGGTCTTCCTCTTTTTCACTGACCCTCTACTTATTGCATGGTTTAAGATTAGTAAAAGTGTGCTTCAAGGTTGTATACTTCCACCATACTTATTCAATCTGTATACTGAGCAAATAATCCGAGAAGCTGGACTATATGAAGAACGCAGCATCAGGATTGGAGGAAGACTCATTAACAACTTGTGTTATGCAGATGACACAACCTTGTTTGCTAAAAGTGAAGAGGACTTTAAGCATTTATTGATGAAAATCAAAGACTACAGCCTTCAGTATGGATTACACCTTAACATAAAGAAAACAGAAATCCTCACAACTGGACCAATAAGCAACACGACAAATGGAGAAAATATTGAAGTTGTCAAGGATTTCATTTTACTTGGATCCACAATCAACACCCATGGAAGCAGTGGTCAATAAATCAAAAGACCCATTGCATTGAGCAAATGTGCTGCAGAAGACCTCTTTAAAAGATACCACCTTGAGGATGAAGGTGTGCCTGACCCAAGCCATGATATTTTCAATCTCCTCATATACATGTGAACACTCGACCATGAATAAGGAAGACCAAAGAAGAATCGATGCATTTGAATTATGGTGTTGGTGAAGAATATTGAATATACCATGGACTATTCTGGCTGTACTTCTTCCAAGGCAAACTTGTTCCTTCTTTTGGTGATAAAAAAAAAAAAAAAAAAAAAAATTCACCAAAAGAAGGAACAAGTTTGCCTTGGAAGAAGTACAGCCAGAATGTTCCTTAAAAGCGAGGATGGCGAGACTTAATCTCACGTACTTCCGACATGTTAGCAGGAGGGACCAGTCCCTGGAAGGACATCGGGCTTAGTAAAGTAGAGGATTGATGAAAAAGAGGAAGACCCAAGGTGGTGGACTGACACAGTGGCTACAACAATGGGCTAAAAGATAGCGATGATTGTGAAGATGGCGCAGAACCAGACAGTGCTTCATTCTGCTCTACATAGATTTGCTATGAGTAGGAGCCAACTCAGTGGCACATAATATCAAATTGTTTAGTGACATTAGTTACATTCTTCACAATATGTCAACATTGTTTTTAATTGTGTTCTGGTTGTTCTGTTTTCAGTACTCTAGTTTCCCTGCCCCCTTATCTTCTCATCTTTGCTTTAATTTTTGACTTTTTGATATCATGTATATGGTTTTTTTAATGGAGCATCAAACTCATGGATAATATCCTTTATTTTATGTGCCAATGTGTTAATTCATTTTGAGGCTTAAGGACTATCTCAGGGCAATAGACTTAGGGAGTCCTCTAGTCTCAACTGGTCCAGTAAGTCTGGACTTTCTAAGAATTTAAGTTCTGCATTTTTTCTCCAGTTCTATCAAGGACCATCTATTGTGCCCCTGATCAGAACAGCTGGTAGCACCATCTAGTTCTACCGGTCTCAGGGTAGATGAAGCCATGGCTCATGTAGGCTATTAGCTAGTTTCTTCTCTGAGACTTTGGTTTCCTTTCTTCTCTTTTGCTCCTGAGGAGTGGAGACCAATAGTTGTATCTCAAAGCCTCAGTACCTTTTTAAAGGGCTCACTTAATTAGGTCACACCCACCCAGAACAATCTCCCTTTTGATTAACTCAAAGTCAACTGATCAAGGGCCCAAATTACATCTCTTCGCTTGGCTTATCTCGGGAGAGATAGCCCATCATATTCACAGAGCTCGCCTGCACTCCAGGACAGGAGATTATACAGGATTTGTACACCAGAAGAATGACAAGAATCTTGGGGCCTTTTTAGAGTTATACCTACACAGTGAGAGAGAATACTGTGACGGAATTGGCAACAATTAATTCCAAACATTTTATTCATTCTCTCTGTCTCTCTCTCTGTCTCTCTCTCTGTCTATCTGCCTGTCTTAGGAACTCCCTACTGAAAATGAGCTCCCAAAATTTTAAAAGCACACACTTAAGAGCCATAATCATCACATAGAATTTTCCACCAAATAGCACATGAGTTTACTGCTTTCTCTCTACAAAATGAGTTCTTGAAATACCTCTGGTGATAAGAAGATGAACTCAGATATGCCTTTTAGGCAATGACTTTTCCTGGCCTGGAAAACTACAAAGTGAATTTGAAACCCAGGGCAACACAGTGGCAGTCACATGGGTAAGATTTAAAAAAAGAGAGAGAGAGAGAGGAAAAACAGAAACATCAGGAGCCTTTAAGCTGTTTTCTAAATTCAGATTCAGCAGAATATTTATGTTGGCAGCATACCTTTACTCTCAGCCGGAGACTTGATAGAATGCACTCTATATATAACCCACACAAGACCCAGATCAAGAGGAGAATATTTGCATAAACAGAATCCTAGAGACCATGTCATCACTCTTTCTCTTCCTCCTTCTTCCCTCTCTACTTTACAAGTTAGTGGTATTGAGTTTCCCAGGCTACCTTCCACGAATATCAAAGAATGCAAGAGAGATGAATGTTACATTGACACCACCAGTGCCACCAAAGAGAAAACTGTTTGTACACTCTTTTCATTTCTCAGTACAGGCAAGCATCTAAAGACTTTGCACCTGTTCTAGTTAACCCTGGCAAATGCAGTCTGTATTTATATTAATAGAATGATGTTTTCATAACAAAATGGATGTTCAGCCATCGTGGCACTCACTTTGGATGCTCTTGTAAATGCACAAAGCAGGGGCAGGGTAGCTCTTACATAAAGTTCCAGGGCAAGGGTGAAAGATCCATGGATCCCAAGCTGAATCATCAACACGGTTTGAGACCTTTTCCAGGAATAACCAGACTCAAGTATTGGAAGCTAAATGAGATACTTGATTAAGAGGAAAACATGCTGGTTAGAAATGGTCTTTTCACGGATAGTTTGGAGCTACGAACTCTTTTGTATTCAATCTCCTGTTTCTGTAATTTGTCTTATCTCCCCAGAGAAGAGTGAGAATGGTGAGATCACACTTGGCCCAATTCCCAAAAGTTTCTTTTGAGTCACCAGTGTAAATATTGCCCACCTAATCTGTACATTTGCACAAATTAACTGCAACCAGCTACCCAATTCCTTGCTCATATTTGGATCTGTTGATTAACCCTGAGAGCTGTAACCTCATTAGTCTATGCTTTGGCCATGGCAAAGCAGCTGTCAAGTGAGGAGGAAGTAGATGCATTGGTGTCACCTCTATGAACTAACCGTGTAAAAATCAATAAGTGCTCTAAAAAAGTTTCAGTTATGATTTCAATTCTAATTTATGTTGTGGGATTTTCATCTAGATCTATAATATGGGCCTGAAATGCATTGTTTATGGAAAAAGCACGGTCTATCACAAAGCGGGAACATAGGTTATGCCTGAAGACATTGGATCGTCATCGGTTGGGAATGGGTTTTAGTATGCATTATAACACCGATGTTTCAATATATTTTAAAATATTAGTTCCTAATGTATTTTTTGGCATGAAAGATTTTGTTAGCTTTGACAAGGGGCCAACAGGGCCCTGACTATAGAAATAAGAAAGATCCTGTGGCTGGAGTTCACTGGAAAAGTAAAAATAAAATGTAAGGAAAGAGCTAGAAAATGATCCAGTAGGAATCTGGTTTCCTTAAATAGAACAGTAAGTATGGGTGTGAATTCTGTCCTCTTTTATAAGAAACTATAAGGAAGAGTTGGGAAAGGAAAACTGTCAATATCTCTGAATTAAAACCTGGAGTTTCAGAAAAAGAGGCAATTTTCCATTAACCAGAAGGATGATGGGGCCAGGTCAAATGCAATACATGAACTTCCCTTGCAGCACTTTCATTGTGAAGAGATAGAATGGTAGAGTAGAAGAAATACTGAATCAAAATTTTGGAGACTTCATTTCTGGTCTTGAACAAGTCATTTTATCTCTCTGGATTGCAGTGCTGTTAGCTGCTGTCCATCTGGCTTCAACTCACAGCAACTCTATGTAATAAAAGAATGAAACGTTGCCCAGTCCTTTGCCATCTTCACAATCTTTGGCCTCTTAGAGTTTGGTTGGGCACTATTCTGTTTTTGATCCTTAAGTTTTTATTGGCTAATTTATGGAAGTAGATTGAAAGTCCTTTCTTTCTAGTCTATCTTAGTCTGGAAGCTCTGCTAAAACCTGTCCACCGTGGATAACCCTGCTGGTATTTGAAATGCCAGTGGCATACCTTCCAGCTCCATAGCAACATGCAGGCCACCACAGTATGACAAATGGACAGATGGGTGGTAGGGATCACAGTACACTCATTTATAAAATAAGAAAGTTTACAAGATGATTGCCATGGCACCTTCCATCACTCGTGATTGAAGACACTGCACAAACCCATTATCATAAGAAGATACTCCACTACGGCCTAAGCTGGATCTAGATACTGATTTTCTAGCTTTGGGGTAGTTCCTTTTTACTCTTTTCATAGTGCCCTTTAGCCCAATATGCAAGTAGGTGCTGTCCTTTGGCACCCCCTGGTGGTGTCTACTGCAGTTACACTCTCCTTCACCATGTGGGCTTAGAGATGAGAATGCCAACTGTGAAGGTCAGGAGGGATGGGGGATAGGGGCCAGGCTTCTGTTTATAAGGGGGAACCAGTTTTAAATCTCATTGTTATTGAATTTTAGGTTTTAACTCATTGATTCTTAGAGACTTATGTGAACATGCTGATTTTTACAAGAAGCTGTATTAATCGGATATTTATTGACATAAATACTCGCTATGAACCCCTAGCCAGCTTCAGGTTGAAAGGATTTACCAAATAGCGAGAAATTTCCACTTTCATCATTGTGAGAAAATAAACTGAGAAATTAGGGAGTATTTAGAAGAGGCCAAATGCTTTTTTTGCATATGAATAATTTAAAATTACCATAACTATTGCATAATGCATACCCTGACATTTCTTAAGTATATGCTGAGGTAATAAAGCACTGAAAGTTTACTGAGCCTTTTCCTACATCTTTCCTTTAATTTTCAAAATCAGTTACAAAGAAAACTCTTAAAGTCAGAAGTCAGTTAAGATGAAACTTTCTTGTTCATTTTGGAATGACAGGTAAGTATATTTCATATATTGTGGGTCATTAGGAATCAAATTCTACCCTCAATCATGGTAACTTACTTTATCAATTAACTTATGTTTGCCCTAATCACATCCATTCTACTCTTTGTTTATAATTACATGCTGTCCCTTTCACTTTGAAACTGTATTTAACCTTAGCAAAAATTGTCTTTCATTTAGTGTAAAAGCAGATGAAACAATTTAATTCAAGTGAATTCAAATGCCAACAGTTACGAATATCCAGAGAAACTAAGCAAATACAGTGTAAATGACAACAAAAAAAAAAAAACTCACAAAACTTCAGTTTCATTATTCTAAGTTATGTTAACTATATTGACTACACTGTGTGCTAACGCTAAGTATTTTCAAGGCAATTCATTTCCATACAATTAGTTTGATCTAACAACTATAACTGTTTCCAGGTAGGGTAAAAGAACCAGTCACAGGAAAGCAAAAAATATTCCCTGAAGGAGAAAAACATTTCTTTGCCATGTTTACTTGACTCCTTCTGGCAAAAAGCTGTTAGCAGTTGTACCACACAGTTCAACCAGAGCTTGCCTTCAGAAAAAAAATATAATTGCATTTCAGAGATTTGGTTTGGAAAAACTGCTTTTGTTTCCAATGCCTCGTCTTTTTTCAACCACGTTTATAAGCATTTCCAAGCCCTTTACGAGCATTTTGCCTGCCTCTCTACACTCCTAAATATCACCCTTTGCTCCTTATGGCTAGCCACGTTTTCAGCCTTGGACAAGGAATAAAACATTGGTTCACCTCAAAGGCTGCCATTAAATTTACCTCATTTACTGACCAGCAGGAGGTGCACCCACCCTACTGAGGTCAACCTTAACTACAATACTGTCGAGCTCATTGTCGCCCAGCACTGCTACCCTGTTTAACGACTGTTGGGCCTCTTGGGCCAGGTAAATCCTACTGTTGACATATTGTGGCAATGCCCATGGAACACCCTTGATCCATTAGTATGCTTTCTCCATTCAGAGATGTATTTTACTGTGTGTTGAATAAAAATAACCAGGTAAAGAGAAGTGAAGGAAACAAAATGAGCTCCTACTAGAAGAATAGGTCATTTATACTTCTCTGCAGTAGATAACAGGGCCTATTAGGAAGTCAGGTTTAAGGATACTAAGGCCTTGGGAACTCCACTGTGTGGAAATAACCACCATCATGCCTCTGCTGCCCTTGAGGTGGTCAGCAGTTAACCATCTGGGAAGCCTGCCAGCTCACTAAAAGGCATGCTTTCACTGCTGAATGATCTTTTGGCACGGATTTCTTTGCTTTTCTTCATCATCACTTTGTCATTTGGTAAAAATGTGAGCTCTCTCAGCACAGTGACTGTGTTTGAAACAACCTTGAGTGCTTAATATACTTTTAAATAGTAATTGTGTCTATAGTGTCTGCTTAAATTTTTAAATTGGCTGATAAAAGATCATACACAACATAAGGGGAAGATTTCCTTTTCTTTATGAACATAAGTACATAAAAATGTGCCAGATGGGAAACTGTAGCAATCAGAATCATCATTTTATCCATAGACCATAAATATCATCAGGCAATAATCCTTTAAACCTTTCCATTTTGCCCTGAGAAGTCGCCTCTCTCAGCCCTGACCTGGAGTGACCAGGTTAGATGGTCAGGGCTCTCAATTTTGAATGCTGATTCAGGCCTTCTCTCTTTCCTGACAGTAAGAGTTTGTCTGGGTGCCAAATTTAGTGGTGGTTTCTTATGATGTGGATACCTGTCCAACAGGAATTGGACTGTGACCACAAGCCATTTTCCTTAAGCCACAAAATAACTGTCAGATGGTAACTGCTGATAGTTACTACTAGCCAGGCTCAGCAACCTCCAAGTAAAAGACTTTCACATCCCATATTGACTGCACTGAGCAGCTCTATCTCACAATGAATCAAGTTTTGTTCGAATGTAGAAATCCCCCGGAGTAATAATTCATTATTTGATCTTCAGTTCTTTAAAAAACAAACAAAACAAAACAAATGAGAGAAGCAGCAATAACAAAAATTATGCTTCCCCCCCTTTATTGTTTTTTTTTTCTTATTATTCTTGTATTAATAGTTTTATGTTTTATTGCACTTCTATATTTTACCATAAGCCACATCCAATCCTTTTGGTCATCAGTGGGGACTAATTTTTTTTTTTTTTTTAAATCACAAGTTACATTCATATATTGTTTTCCTCTGAAGACCTAAGAGTACTTTTGAAATGTCTCTTTACAGCTTCTTTCATTTATAAGCAAAGAGCCCATTTTTCTCTCATTGTATATAAGAGAAATCCTAGACATTTACTCTGTAACAATATCACATTAAGCAGAAAGTCATACCCGGAGTAAAGGGGAGAAACAAGCAAATTTTTAAAAAATCAGAAAGGTATTCCATCACTACTACCCATTTCATGATATGCTGACATCTCTATTCTTAACGTTGAGTCCAACAGCCTTGGACAATATGTTTCAGGTAAAGTGTTAACACGGACAGACCAAAGTTTATCCTGGGTAATGTTGACTTCCTGGAGTAAATTTTCTAGAATCTCCAGATTATACCAATCTCTGTCTCACTTCCCATAAACAAACAGCATTTCTTACATGGTAATACCCGAAAAGAATTCCAAGTTTTCTGACTATTTGAAAACTAAAAGTAGTCTTCAAATACCCTTTCTTGATCCCCCTGGAGCTTTCTAAAAATGTCATGGAAACAAGTGTGATTATGAATGAAACACAACCAGTTTCTGATAATCATTTCAATTACTACGTTCCCTTGGACACATTTTCAAAGTACTTGAATGAAGCCCCACATGCAAATTATCTTCCCTGAAAAGAAAGCCTTCACTGGAAAGTTGGCTGTTGAGTTTTTGTGGCAATGGCATGGAGACACAATGTATTTTTAACATTCTTGTTTTGTTCTTGTCTTAACTGACACTAGTAATTTGAGAAATGTTGAGAGCGTTACTGAATATAAATTTGAAGAAAAATAGATCCTTAAACTATATTATTAGAAGTAGGATGAATATTCAATCAAAGATGAGTGAAAAAGTTTAGATTATGTATGTGGGCATATATCTTCCCAAAAGCAGACTCTTCCCATGATCCTTTCCCCATGATGTGGCATCCACAAGAATCACAGTGCAATTTGAAACCAATTGTGCTCTGGATGATAGAAATCTATTCCCACACTCGTTTGAAAGCTCTTTTTATAGAATTATTGAATTTCAGAGGTACAGATGACATAGTTCAATACCTCATTTTTTCAGAAGAGGAAATTGAGGTTCTGAGAGCAAAGCTACTTGCGAGAGGTTTAAAAAGATATTAATGATTTATTTAAAGACTCCAGTTTTTAACACTTAGCTGAGAAACTACCTCCCTACTCTTAAAAATGGTTAACATCATCACTTGCGTTCAAGTTTTCTTCAATGTTTCTATTTAGGCATTCATTCTAAAATTCTTATATTCCTTCCTGTTCTTCCCTTCTTCTCTCCCTTCTTTCCTTTCTTCTTTCAATAAATATTTGTTTACCACATGCCAGGCATTGTGACTGACTCTGAAATACAAAGAAAAAGACTTACAGAACTGCTCATCTCTACAGAAGACAGACATGGTAATCAAAAGGCCAAATTCTTTAATATGGCTCACATGGTGCTCTGCTCTTAACCCAGCTCTCTAGCTTCTTTCCCTTTTGCTCTCTATGCTCCAACCTTACTAGCTTCTTTGGGTTCACTGAATGCATTCTTTACATCTGTGTCATTACACACCCACTTCCTGGGAACACTGCCTCTCCCCTACCTCTGTCGTTTGGCTGGAATCATGCCATCCTTCATGTTTCAGTCTAAATGTCCATTCTCAGGGAAGTCTTCCCCAAACCAGAGATGGGTTAAGTCTCCCTGGTAATTTGAAAATATTTACCTTATGCCTCTGTCTCCCTTTATACTGGGTGCACTCATTAAAGGCAGTGATCAGTAGTTGACTTATTCACTCTTATCCATCGATTTTCCCTACTTCAGGGCTTGGCACCCAATAGAAACTCTGTAAGTACCTATTGGATTAAAGAATCTGCATAGCATACAATGGGAGCACAAATGAAAGAGTAATGAATTCTACCTGGAGGGAGATCAGTGGGTGTCATCAAGAAAGACTGCGTGTTTTCATTGGAAAGTATAGTATAGAAAAGCCACATTTGTCTACCCAAGTCTGCAGTGCTGGAATCTGAGGGAGCTCTCCCATATATGACTAAATTGAGGATTTTGTTTAAAGGCCCCATCTTTTTTTGTTGTTTTGTTTTGTTTCCACACAAGTACATTCTTCATTGCTCTTTCTGGGTAAAACACAAGTTCACCACAACCTTCAAGTTGTATTAGTATTTATGCCCCTGAAAATTTAAAAATAGAACTTGTCTCAGACCTATGCGTTATTAACTAGGAGAATTAAAAACTTTTGCCAAATTCATGATTTAACTAATTTAGCTCAAATTGCAAAAGCTGAGTTACACACACACACACATCAGTAACTTGCTCTGCCCATGTTTAATGCATTAAAAGGTTAGAATAAATTTCGTAAAATTCAAATGAATCCATATCATGCTTAATTACCCATCTTTCTGTTCTAGTAAAAATAAAAACCTAATAGTTAAGACTAGTTTTCACCTCTAGTATCTGTGCCCCCATAATTTTACTAACACAGGCCCACAATCTCTTACCTGCAATTCTGAAATCCAAAAGAAAATCTAAAAAAGGTAAGTTTTTCATAAGTTTGGGTAGCAAACCTGATATGATGTTATAGTCGTCATCCCATCTTGTATGAATATCCAAGTGCTGTGCTACAGAAATATCAGTGCCAACAATCTTTATTTATTCTGCTTTCTATGAATGTTTGTTCTGCTTCAGGAGTGTTTGTTTTTTAACCTTCCTCAGAATGTCATCTAATTCTAATTTTGAAACATACCTGGACTCAAAAATTTCTGAAAAGGAATTATGAACATGTATTAATTTACTGTGTTGTGTTGCCTTCAAATTTAACTCATTAAAATTATCTCCTTTTCAACTTTCTCCTTGATTAAAATTTTTCATTACCATCCCTTTTTCAGTTTTTTCCTTAATAAAATTTTTCCTTCCTAGGCAAATAGAAGCCAATCTTGTGGAATTTTAGAAACCCAAAGTCCCAGCAATAAGGTAGCACAACATGGGCTGTCACTGGAACCGAATGGCCCAAGGACCTAGATGAAAGTCCAGAATGAAGAGGTCCTCTTCAAGTTTTGTTTTTAGTGTATAGGATTAAATTGGTTGTCATCAAATTGACTTCAACTCATGGTGAGTCAAGGTGTGTCATAGCAGAACTCTGCCTTATAAGATTTTCAGTGGCTGAATTTTCAGAAGTAAAATGTCCAAGCCTTTCTTCTTGTACGGACTCAAACCTCTGTCCTTTGGATTAATAGCCAATCACATTAACCATTTGCACCAACCAGGGACTTCTTATAGGATTAAAAAAAAAAAAAAAAAACTATTGCCATCTAGTCAATTCTGACTCATAGTGTGACCTCATAGAACAGAGTGGAACTTTCCCATAGGATTTCCAAGGCTGTAATTTTTATGGAAGCAGATTGTCTCATCTTCCACCCTTGGAGCAACTGGTGGGTTTGAACTACTGACCTTTCTGTTAATAGCCAAGTGCTTAACCACTGTGCCACCAGTGCTTCTATTCTTATAGGGCTAGACAGGTGAACCAATCTTTCTTAACTGCCACATTTTATGGGGAAGAGAATTGAGGCCCAGTGAGGCCAGGTAATGGCAGAGCTATGCATAGACCAGTCATTGGCTCCTTGTTTAGTGCTTGGGTTTTTTTTCCCCCCATTGATTATACCATTCAAAGAACAAGGTAGAAATATAGAAAGTGGAATCTAAATGACTGTGAAGCACAGAAAACAGTATGATAGTTTCACTACTGTGTTTTCTCAGGAGTACTCTCTTGTTCTGTGAGACTGATCCCCAGGTCTCAAATGACAGGAAAAGACTAGGAGTACCACTCCTGTGGACCAACCAAGAAGAACTGGTAGGCAAAGTGAAAGAGAGGAACCTGAGAGAATGGGCTCACATCTGTGATTGTAGAACCTGTGAGGCCTGCAGTAATTGGATCCAGAAGTAACATAGAAAGATAGGCCTCAAAACTTTTAGAGATAACACTGTCACGATCCCAACATGAGCTTCCAGGAGATAGAATAAGTACCAAAAGGAACATGTACCTAAGAATCCAGCCCAGGGAATTTTCCAACAAATTCAGCTTTAAAAATGAAAATATACCCCTGGACACCCTGTGCCTTAGTCATCTAATGCTGATATTATAGAAATACCACAAGCGAATGGCTTTAACAAAGAGAAATTTATTTTCTCACAGTCTAGTAGGCTAAAAGTCCAAATTCAGGATGTCAGTTCCAGAAGAAGGCTTTCTCTGCTGGCTCTGGAGGACGGTCCTTCTCATCAATCTTCCTCTGGACAAGGAGCTTCTCTGCACAGGAACCCTGGGTCCAAAGGACACACTTCGCTCCCGGCACTGCTTTCTTGGCGGTATGATGTACCCATGTCTCTCCGCTCACTTCTCTTTTTTTGTATCTCAAAAGAGACTGACTTAAGACACTGTCTTATCTTGTAGATCTCATCAATATAACTGCCACTAATCCATCTTACTAACCTCATAGTGATAGGATTTACAACACATAGGAAAATCTCATCAAATGGCAAAATGGGAGGCAATCACACAATACTGGCAATAATGGCCTAACCACATTGACACATATCTTAACAATCACACCCTGATAATTCAGAATTGGAGCCACTCCTGAAGTCCACCTTTCAGCCAAAGTTTAGACAGGCCTATGAAACAAACAATAACACTTGTAAGGAACATGCTTCTTAGTTCAATCAAGTATACGAGATCAAATGGGCAACACTTGCCCAAAAGCAAAGACAAGAAGGCAGAGAGGGACAGGAAACCCAGATGAATGACACGGGCAACCCACGGTATAAAGGGAAAGGGGGAGAGTGCTGACACATAGAGGGGATTGCATCCAATATCACAGAACAATATGTGTATAAATTTTTGAATGAGAAACTAATTTGCACTGTAATCTTTCACCTAAAGTACAATAAAAAAAAAAAAGTTTTTAAAACATGAAAATATAAAAGATGGAAGAAAGACATCACCAGAAACAAGAAACTTGCAAAGCCTGTTAGAATGGTACTAGAAATCTCTATTTAATCTCTGTTTTTAAAGGGGAATTTTTGGTATTATCAGGCCGGAAAAAAAAAATATCAAAGAAAATCATTCATTTGCTTGAGTTAATGGTGAAATGTTGATTAATGACTGAGAGAGAGGCAGGAACTTTTCAACCTTCTGAAAACAGAGTGATCTTAGAGCTAAAAGAAAAAGAATGAAAATAGCCAAAAAATAAAAATAAACTGAAATCAAACGTGGTAGAAACATCATCTAGTATCTTTAAGTGAGTTCAAGATCCTGTGACACATGACAAGTGGACCGGTAAAATATTTTGCTGCTCAGCCAATGGGAATAACTGATAAATAATGAGCATTTGAGAACTTTGCAGGAGTAATAACCAGAAAACAGAATGTGTTTACTGGAAAGAAATCATGCTAGTTAGGCTCATTTTTATTTGGGGAGGTAACCTGTGGCCAACGGAAGTGATTTTGTAAACGAGATGGATGAAATTGGCCTGAATGCTTTTACAGTGAGGTGGATTATTAATCAGGTAGAAAATCAGTGCTAGCCAATGGCATCATGAAGGGAGGCTCAGGTGTATCTTACAGGGCTCTGTTCTCAGTTCCGTCTTTTTCTACATTTCTATCTGAGGATGAAAGGTTGAATGAGCAAATTACTACAAGGCAAATTAAGTGATATAGAATGAAGATTCAAACTACTTTCGACAAAGGAGAAATACAGCTTACAACAACAAAAAAAAAAAAAAAAAGCACATGAAAATATCCAGTGGTTGAAGTGTATGGTAAGTTCATTAAAAAACAGCAGTATGATGAGCTGCCCACCTCCTCTCCCTCAAAGTCGTTCGTAGCCTCATTCATAGAATTAGAGTCCCCAAATGAGGGACATGTAACCCTTCACTGTTCTACTTTGACCAGACATTCCTGGGTGTCTTGCTCATTTCTGGGAACCACATTGTAAGAGGGACTGAATTCAAAGAGCTGCAGTTAGGAATAGAGGCAGTGCTCCAAATTATGTTTTCTGGAGAAAATTTGAAAGACTTGGGGATTTTTAACCTTAAGAGTAGACTTCAGTAGAATGTGATCACTGCCTCTAAATAAAGGTTTGTCATATTCAGAAAGGGGTCAGACTTGCTCTATAGGCCCACAGGTGAAAGTTCCAAGGAGACAGATATTGGTTCAATATAAGCAAGTTCTCCAAGGAAGAGGTATATCTCCTACTCACATCTCAGAGCAGACAGCTGGACAGATCACTGACTGATTGTAAAGAATTCTCAAAGTGGGACTAGCTCATGCTCTGAGCACAGATTTACAAAGGATGGTAGAGAATTATAGTTCAATAAAGCAGTTATCAAAATAAAAATGATGATAAAAGAGATTTTTGTCTGTTCTTCCCCCCCCCACCCCCGTCTCTTTTATTATACCTCATTAAGTTGGTATAAAGAAATGGAACAAAATTGTTACTGAAAAGTGGACAAAGTAAAAAAAAAAAAAAAAGAAAAAAAACTAGTGTAAAAAGTGAGTGTCTTAGTTACGTAGGGCTGCTATAACACAAATACCACAAGTGGATGGCTTTAAAGAACAGAAATTTATTTTCTCACAATTCTGTAGGCTAAAAAGTCCAGATTAGGGTCTCTGCCATGTCACATCCTTCCATGAGCCTCTCTCCCAGTTTCTGGTGTCAGCTGGTGATCTTTGGCTTGTAGGTGGGACAGTCTACCTTCCCCATGTCTGTCTCTGTGTCTAGTCTACTCTTTTTATGACTCAGAAGTAACTAGATTTAGGATCCACCCTACACTGGCATGGTCTCATTAACATAACAAACAGGATCACATCCAAAGTGCAAGGGCTGGAATTGAACTCATGTTTTGGGGGAACACAATACAATTCTTAACAGAGAGTGTTAAGATTGTTAGGCTCTCAACTATCCACCCTCAATGAGGAAACTGAAAATGTGAACTGTGCTGTGCACCACTCCCTCTGAGAGACTCAGAATGGTTACTCACCGCAGTATTTGGCACACAAACCGAAACGTTTTAGATCTACCAGAGTGTGGGTCTGATAAACCATTCATCCAAACTCCCTCTGTGCATAACTCTGGCTTACCTACACTAAATTATATTCAGATTTTGGCAGAAAAACTGCTTGGAAATAAAATCATTTTTTAAAGCACTGATTTTTCCATTAATCTTAAGGCATGAATGGAATTCTTTTTAATGTTTGTCAAATGTGCACAGTGGGAACTTAAGAGCAACCCACACATTTTCCTTCAATGTGTATGTAAAAAGGGCTTCACAAATAAATACACAGTCTAAGAAATTCAAAGAAGTGATGCTAAAAAGGTCTAAAATATAAACATAGATGAATGAGAATGACAATCTGCTGTTTTTCACAATTTCTGAATGATAATAAATTTAAAATGCTACTTAAATATATAACGGGCAATGTTTATCAAATATTTCCAGTGCTAAGAATGTTTGGCCAGGAGATGATTTCTGCATCCCAGTCAGTTTCTAAAGAAACAAAAATGCTAAATGGGTTTGAAACACCAACCTCTCAGTTAGTAGTCTACAATATCTTGCTACCCTGACATATTTTCAATATTACAGAAGACAACTGAGAGAAAGAGGGTAGCCATACCACTATTTGATGGGGTTCAAGAGTGTTTAGTAATTCTTTGCAAAAAACAATATGGAAGATCCATTATAGGAAGAAGAGATTACCACATTTCTGCCGCCTCAGGACAGGACAGCAATAAGTTGGCCATATTTCCTGGGAAGAGAAGGAAATAGCCAGGCAGAGACTCCTCTAACAGCAGTGATTTCAGTTGTTCAGAGAAGTCTCCAGGGCTTCCTGGTTGGCTGAAGGTTGGGGTATTACAGTGCAATGTATGCAGCCATGGATAATTACAGGTTGGCACACACCTAGAGAGCAAAACTACTGTGAATCTCAGATATGCTGTGTTTGCTCAAAGACATGCTCTAGAGTAGCCACAAAATACAGAGATACAATTTATGGTATGAATACCTGCATTCCGTAATGACTGAACTTAGAATTTTCCATATACATTACAGAGGTTATATAATACATACTACTATTTCCCCAAATAAGAGTACGAAGGTTTTTAGGTTTTCTTTGTTTTTGTTTGAATGAGTTTCCTTTTCTTTGTTTAGCAGACTAGAATTATTGTGATAAAAGTACAATTATCACTGTACATATTATGTTAATTCCAGTAACAGTTATACTCCAGAGAGAAGCAGCCACCCACACAGCCTACTCACACCTCCAAAACCAAAGAAAAATGGTGCTTTCAGCAAAAACTAAGTACTTCTATACATTTTATTGCCCCCCTCCCACCCCCTCCCCACCCCCAAGCCGGCTTCATTGGCTGATTTCCCTGGGCCTGAGATAGGCTCTGTTGAGCACCTAAAGCCATTCTCCAGGCTCTGGAGAAAGAATAAATTTGCAACTGCGGGGAAAAGATAATTTGCCAGCTCTACTAATGTGGGAGCTCAGGACAGAAATGGCTCCTGTCTGGGCATAAACAGTCTGTGGACTTCGAGTACCTTTCCCGTCTGCGTGGACCTGTGTGTGCCTATTTCAGGAGAATAGGCCCTTGCTGGCAGACTAAAACTGTTTCAGCTGTGTGGTAGAGAGGTGGGTATTTGATGTTTGACATTGCTTTGCCTATTAAATAGGGTCCTCACCTACCTGCATCAGGGGCCTAAGGACTAGCAGCTCCTCTCAGGTCACCCAGCCACCTGCAACAGAGGTCCAAGGATAAATGGTACTTCCCAGTCCTTATGACCAAAAACATTGGGTGCCTGTGGTCCATCTGCAGAACCCACCCACCTGTATGCTCAGGAGAACAGGGACATGCTTTCCTCAGAGACACATGGGGAATGACTCTCAGTCCCCTGCCTTGTTCAGAGCATGACACCCTGCTGCAACCAGATACTAGTACCTACACCAACCACCCCTGCCCCTCTAATACTGTAGGACAGAGCCTGTACCACACACTTGATGATCAGCTAGCTGGACACATGAGCTGAATTCATATAAGAAAACTGAATGGACTCCTAGACTGATACACCTGATAACAGCTCTAGCCATCTGGGGACAGGACATCAGAGCTCCAAAAGTGAAACTGATCAAGCTAGCTCACTCAAGCAACCCATTTGGGCATATCAAAACAAAACAAAGCAAGACGCTATGATACAGTAAGCAAACATAAAATAAACTAGTACAATAACTTATAGATGGCTCGGAGACAACAGTCAATATCAAGTCACATAAAGAAATAGACAATGATCACCTCAACAAGCTCTCAAAACAAAGAATCAAGGGATCTTCTAGATGAAAGTGCATTCCTGGAATTACCAGAGGCAGAATACAAAAGATTAAAATACAGAACCATTCAAGACATCAGGAAGGAAATCAGGCAATACGTAGAACAAGCCAAGGAACACACAGATAAAGCAACTGAAGAAATTAAAAAGATTATTCAGGAACACAATGAAAAGTTTAATAAGCTGGAAAAATCCATAGACAGACAGCAATCAGAAATTCAGGAGATTAACAATAAAATTAGAGAAGTATACAACTCAATAGGAAGTCAGAGGAGCAGAATTGAGCAAGTGGAAGGCAGAATTTCTGAACTTGAAGATAAAGCACCTGGCACTAATATATTTGAAGAAAAATCAGATAAAAGAATTTTTAAAAAATGAAGGAACCTTAAGAATCATGTGGGATTCTATCAAGGGAAATAACCTACGAGTGATTGGAGTACCAGAACAGGGAGGGATAACAGAAAATACATAGAGAGAGTTGTTGAAGATTTGTTGGCAGAAAACGTCCCTGATATCGTGAAAGATGAGAAGATATCTATCCAAGATGCTCATCGAACTCCACATAAGGTAGATTTTAAAAGAAAGTCACCAAGACATATTATAATCAAACTTGTCAAAACCAAAGATAAAGAGACTTTTAAGGGCAGCTAGGGATAAACAAAAAGTCACCTACAAAGGATAATCAATAAGAATAAGCTCAGACTACTCGGCAGAAACCAGGCAGGCAAGAAGGCAGTGAGATGACTTACATAAAAAATTGAAAGAAAAAAATTGCCTGCCAAGAATCATATATCCAGCAAAACTGTCTCTCAAATATGAAGGTGAAATTAGGACATTTCCAGATACACACAAGTTTAGGGAATTCATAAAAACCAAGCCAAAACTATAAGAAATACTAAAAGGAGCTCTTTGGTTAGAAAATCAATAATATCAGGTATCAACCCAAGACAAGAACACTGGGCAGAGCAATCAGAAGTCAAACAAGACAGGGAAATCACAAAAATAAACCAAGATTAAAAAAAATGCTCAAAACAGGGAGACAGTGATGTTATTATATAAAAGAAGACAATATTAAAACAATAAAGAGGGACTAAGAAATGCAGTCATAGATCTTCCATATGGAGAGGAAGACAAGGCGATACAAAGAAATGAAAATTAGGTTTAGATTTAGAAAAATAGGGGTAAATAATAAGGTAATCACAAAGGAGACAACTATCCTACACAGCAAAATAAAATTCGAGAAAAAAATAGAGACTCAGCAGAAACAAAATCAACAACAATGAATACGAGGAAAGGGCAATATATAAAGATAATCTACTCAGAACATAAAATTAAGTGGGAAAAAGAAACTCAACAACACAAAAAAAAAGACATAAAAAATGATAGCACTAAATTCATACCTATCCTTAATTACACTGAATGTAAATGGACTAAATGCACCGATAAAGAGATAGAGAGTAGGAGAATGGATAAAAAAAAAAAAAAAAAAAACACGATCCATCTATATGCTGCCTACAATAGACACACCTTAGACTTAGAGACACAAACAAACTAAAACTCAAATGATAGAAAAAAAAATCACGCAAACAACAATCAGAAAAGAGCAGGAGTGGCAATATTAATTTCTGACAAAATAGACTTTAAAGTTAAATCCATCAGAAAGGATAAGGAAGGACACTATATAATGATTAAAGGGACAATATACCAAGAAGACATAACCATATTAAATATTTATGCACCTAATGACAAGGCAGCAAGATACATAAAACAAACTCTAACAGCATTGGAAAGTGAGATAGACAGCTTCACAATAATAGTAGGAGACTTCAACACACCACTTTCGGTGAAGGACAGGACATCCAGAAAGAAGCTCAATAAAGACACGTAAGATCTAAATGCCACAATCAACCAACTTGACCTCATAGGCTTATACAGAACACTCCACCCAACAGCAACCAACTATACTTTCTTTTCTAGTGCACATGGAACATTCTCTAGAATAGACCACATATTAGGTCTTAAAGCAAGACTTAGCAGAATCCAAAACATTGAAATATTACAAAGCATCTTCTCCGACCATAAGGCCATAAAAGTGGAAATCAGTAACAGGAAAATCAGGGAAAAGAAATCAAACACTTGGAAACTGAACAATACCCTGCTCAAAAAAGACTGGATTATAGAAGACATTAAGGATGGAATAAAGAAATTCGTAGAATCCAATGAGAATGAAAACACTTCCTATCAGAATCTTTGGGACACAGCAAAAGCAGTGCTCAGAGGCCAATTGATATCAATAAATACAAACATACAAAAAGAAGAAAGGGCCAAAATCAAAGAATTGTCCCTACAACTTGAACAAATAGAAAGAGAGCAGCAAAAGAAACCCTCAGGCGCCAGAAGAAAACAAATAATAAAAATTAGAGCAGAACTAAATGAAATGGAAAACAGAAAAACAATTGAAAGAATTAACAAGACCAAAAGCTGGTTCTTTGAAAAAATCATCAAAATTGATAAACCCTTGGCCAAACTGACAAAAGAAAACAGGAGAGGAAGCAAATAACCCGAATAAGAAATGAGACGGGCGATATTACAACAGACCCAACGGAAACGAAAAGAATCATATCAGATTACTATGAATGAAAAGAGGCACTTTATCACTCCAAAAAAATAAAATAAGACAGAGGATGTAATGATTTGTTTAAAAGACAATTTTTTTCCATTTAAGAGTTTTTTATTTATTCTGATGTTATATCATTCCCATTCTCTTGGTGTTAAAAATAGCTTTTTAAGAATAGAGTGATGGTCATGGGGAGGGTAAGATTTGTTGTTGTTTTGTTGCCTGAGGTCACACACAGCCAGGAAGTAGTAAAAATGAAACCTAACTTCAGGCAAGGAGACTCCAGAACCCATACTCCTAATCAACATACCATGCTACCATTTTTTACCTCAGTTTCCTCATCTGAAGAATGGAGGTAACAAAAATATTTACCCCAAGTTGTAAAAATTAAATGGGTTAATACTTGTACAGTGCTTAAGTAGTGCCAAGAAGCTCGGGTAGTGCAGTAGTTAAGCGCTCGACTGCTAACCAAAAGGTTGTCGGTTCAAACCCACCAGCCACTCCATGGGAGAAAGATGTGGCAGTTTGCTTCCATAAATCACAGACTTGGAAATTCTATAGGGCATTTTTTTTTTTTTTTTCCTACTCTGTCCTACAGGGTTGGAATCAACTCTACAGCACTGGGTTTGGTTTTTGATTTGGGTAAGTAGTATCTGGCGTGTGGCAAGTGCTACACAGATGTTTGATTGAAAAAAAAAAAAAAAGTGCTTTATCCAAGGTCACACAGCTAATAAGCTGAAGGACTAGAATCTAAAACCATGCAGTTTAGCTTCACAGCCTACACCCTTAATCTGCATCTACTACTGTCTTGGAGTTGTGCTGACTGGTTCTCACCATTAAACACACAATGAGTGCAAAGGGCAACTACTGAGTTAAGGCCTAACCAGTTTCAAAACTGTCTGTGATAAAGGCAGTCAACCATGGAATTGGGTAGTTGTCATTTTAGCAACTAAAAAGCAAAACATTTCATCTGAGTGGGAGGAAAAGTACAGAACTATGTGAGTTGTATCCTCAGGGGTCCCAACACTTGTGCAGCTGTTGTGTGGGACTAAGAGGCTTAAAATAAAACTAAGCACAATCGCCAACATGACCCAACTCTGCCCCAGCCCCTAAAGGAAAGAATGTCCGTAGAAGGAACATTGATTGATTGTTTTGTTTTTAAATCACTAGATTAGCATTAGTTATTGGTTTGTTTCTAAATGCTCAAAGTCTCAAGAGGAAGGGGATTGTGCTTCTCAAAACCAGGTCACACACACACAAAGGTACTTTCAGTCATCATTGAGGCCCTGTTCATAATAAAAGACTAGGAAGCATGCTCCTCTAGATACCAAAGGAAGGAAAGAGAGACTATTTTGAGGTTTTTTTTTTTTTTTCCATCATCTCTACTTGGGCAGCAAGTGGAAAGAAAAAGTGGTGGAATTTTTACAGGTTTCCGGTCCCACATCCCTCTATGTTTTGTCTATTACTTGCATTTCATCAGCTCAATGTAAACACCACTGCTTTTGCGGCTGCCAGGTTAGGAAAAACTATTTAGCCTTCCAGGAAATCACCAGCTTTTTGTACTTAAGAGCTTGATGAGTGAAAATTTGATGGAAGAATGTACCAGCAGGGCTGAGTGAATGTTTTGGGACCCATTACATTCTGTTGTTCGTACAGTTGATCATACTGGAGAATAAGCTTGCCAATTAGCACAATCCTTACAAAGCATCCCACATCAGGGGACTTGGCTAGTTAGCCTCCTTCCCTGCAGCCTCAGACTCAAAACACGGCTCAAGCCTTTCATCACTTGTCATAGTTTTGTAAATAACCCCAACCATATGAAAAGGTTTTCTTTCTTTCACTGGTAACCATGTTTACTGTATATGTACAACATAAGTTCTGGCATTTTGTTTTAGCCTTCTTTTTTAATTAGTTTTTCTGACTGGGGACCCACTATTGTTGAAACAGATGTTGTGGGGCCCACTGATAACTCTCAGCTGCCAAAGGCAAAGTATGAAACTATACCCAGATCACGCAGAACAAATGACTGTAATGAGGGGATGGTCAAGGCCAAACAACAGAGCAAGTTAACACTTCATATGTATAACAACTTATGCGTGGGCACAGGCTGTAGGCTTCTAAGCTCACTCTTCCATACTTGCCTCTTTCTTATGAATAACTAGCCTGAAGGACAGGCAACGGGGTGAGCCTCAAGCCTACCCCTCCCCAAAATAAGAACATTAATATTTACAATCAGTGACTGTAGACCAGCTAACTCACAAACTGAAACCGGAAGACTCTCCTGCACACTTTCACCCTGTAAAATGAGGCCAAGACAGCTCCATGTAAGCTAGGCCTATGCTTGAAATAACAATCTGAGATTTTTTTTTTTTTTTCGTTCAGTAAACGTGAAACATAAACGCAACCTAAGTTCACCAGAGTAGTATGCTGGTAAATGTTTTAACAACTGGCTCTCTAGTTTACAGCATTTGCCAGCTTCTCTGGTGTAAGTACACCCACCATGAAGGATGTGAAGGTACCGACCTGACGTCACTGAGTGCAGAGTTGAGAAGAGATGTGTAGTAGCACACTGTTATAGAGTACTTTCACAGTAGGCACAGAAAACGTCAAGGGTGTAAGTCATCGCAAATTGGAGCAAAACAATTAGTAAGTAATGACTTTTGAGTATTTATCACCTTTGTTTTTAACATAATTTAATTGTCAGTTTATCTAATTTGCTGTTTAATAATGACTGTGTTTAGCAACCAGCTCACAAAATTCCTGAAAACATAACAATCAGCTCTTACAAGCCAGTGCAAGCTGGCCCCAGTGCACTGTTGGTTCATCACCATGTGATTGGTCATTTAACGTTTTTCTCCTCCACCTCTGGTCCTCAGACCTTCAGCATCATCACCTGGGAGTTTGTTAGCCCCAACTCCACCTTCCAAATCAGAATTGACAGTTTCACAAGAATCCCATGTGGTTCTCAGGCACATTAAAATCTCAGAAGAACTGAGCTAATAAGCAACTTGAGGGGATGCTATTTAACACATTTTTTCATATGTGTATATTGTGTTGTTGTTGTTGGGTGCCATGGTATCTTAGTCATCCAGTGCTGCTATAACAGTAATACCATAAGCGGATGGCTTTAACAAAGAGAAGTTCATTTTCTCACAGTACAATAGGCTAAAAGTCCAAATTCAGGGCGTCAGCTCCAGAGGAAACCTTTCTCTCTCCGTCAGCCTTCTCATCAATCTTCCCCCAGACTAGGAGTTTCTCAGCACAGGGACCCCAGGTCCAAAGGACACGCTCTGCTCCTGGCACAAGTTTCTTGGTGGTATGAGGTCCCTGACTCTCTGTTTGCTTCCCTTTCCTGATTATCTCTTGAGAGATTAAAGGCGGTACAGGCCACACTCCAGGGAAACTCCCTTTACATTGGATCAGAGATGTGACCTAGGTAAGGGTGGTATTACAATCCCACCCTAATCCTTTTTAACATAAAATTACAATCACAAAATAGAGGACAACCAATGCCAGAAATGCCAGCAATCATGGCACAGCCAAATGGATACCCACATTTTGGGGAGGACATAATTCAATCCATGACACGTGGAGTCGATAAAAAGAAGAATGGTAAGTTCTCCTTGCTTTGCCCTTCTAACAGTTTTGACCAGAAAATTTTATCCTATTCTTATTCCCTAAGAATACGTACTTTCACTTCAAAATTGTTTCTAAATCATGTCCAAATTTCAGAATGATTCATCTCAACTTCAGAAGTTACTTAGAGTACTTCTGGGAAACAGTATGCCACATTCTTAAAAAGAAACCCAAGGAAGAGAATGCCTCTTCTGTTTCATTTTGTCTCACCTACATGTGTGCCAGGAAGCCCTGGTGGCATAGTGGTTAAGAGCTACAGCTGCTAACCAAAAGATCAGCAGTTTAAATCCACCAGGCGCTCCTTGGAAACTCTATGGGGCAGTTCTACTTTGTCTTATAGGATCACTATGAGTCGGAACCCAACGGGTTTGGGTTTTTTTGTTTTGGTATGTGTGCCTTACCTTGAACTTGCATTAACCTTGCAACCACAAGGAGAGTTCAAGACGGCAGAGAAAAAAACAGAAAGAATCTGAGACCTCAGTAATGCCACTGAAGTCCTGAATTCATGAAACCTGAGCAACCTGGAACAGCTCTGTCTCCAAACTCGAACCAAACCTGTTGTCATTGAATCAATTCTGACTCATAACAATCCTATAGAACAGAGTAGAGCTGCCCACAGGGTTTCCAAGGCTGTAATGTTTACAGGAGCAGACTGCCATGTCTTCCTCCCAGCAGCTCTACCTAACCAAACCAAACCAAACCCCTTACTGTCAAGCCGATTCCAATTTATAGCAACCATATATGACAGAATAGAACTGTTCCATAGGGTTTCCAAGGAGGGGCTGGTAGATTCGAACTGCCTACCTTTTGGTGAGCTATAGAACTCTTAACAAATGGGCCACCAGGGCTCCTCAGCTCTACCTCTCCTTGCTGTTGAGTGGGTTCCGACTCCTATCGACCTTATACCTACCAGACCAAACCTGTTGCCGTCAAGTTGATTCCGACTCATAGCGGCCCTATAGGTCAGAGTAGAACTGCCCCATAGAGTTTCCAAGGAGCACCTGGTGGATTTGAACTGCTGACCTTTTGGTTAGCAGCTGTAGCACTTAACCACTACACCACCCGGGTTTCCGACCTACCTAGGTAGTCTTTAATGTTTAAATTGGATGAGTTTAGCATTCTATTATTTATGTGGGCTGTATCTGAATCATGGAAATCCCTTTATGTTAAATTGAGGCTCAAAGTGGTTAAATGATCTGACCAAAGTAGCAGTTCTCCACAGAGGCAGGCTTTCAAAACACCCAGGTATTTCAACATGGATTTTTCTTCCTCCTCTTTTCTTCTTTTTTTTTTTTTAAAATAAACCCACAATAAACTTCACCACTTTCAGTTTTTCTGACAGCCAACCCTATCCGTTTTTGTAGGCAACATGTCCAATGGTATGACTGAGTCCAAAATGTCCCCAGGAAGTTGTAGACAGCCAGTTGGGGATTCAGTTCCAAATTTTGTGCTTTGAATGGACTTTCTCTAAGTTACTACAGGGGAGACTGCAACTGTGTGACAAAATTACATCAACACAAATCCAAGGAAGTCACTCAATTAATAAATAAAAATGAATCCATTAAATTGGTTATTTGGTATCATCCTTGAAAAAAAGAAAAAAACTATTGATTTATTTATTTAACTTTTGCAATATTCAGTCTATACTGTTGGTATGAGCTATTCTTTTTTCCCTTGAAATATGTAATCCTTGGAAAATGCATTCAACAATGATTTGCAAAAATGAGTTAGATCAGTGAAAAGCTAACCTAAAACAAAACAAACAAAAAAAAACCATTGTAGTCGAGTCAATTCTGACTCATAGCAACCCTATAGGACAGAATAGAACTGCCCCACAGGGTTTCCAAGGAGTGGCTTGTGGAATTGAACTGCCAAACTGAAGTTTGGTTGCAGTTTTGGTTAGCAGCCAATCTATTAGCCACTACACCACCAGGGTTCCTAGCTAACCACAAAGAGAGAAATTACTTCAAGTGATTTTCAATGAAGGGAATTGTTTACGCAGATGTTGAAGAGCCTGAGAAACCACTCTGGGATGAGGAAACTTAGAGATCAGGAACATAACAGAAGCCACTGCCACCCCTAGACTGGGTAGACAAAGGGTGAAGATGTGCCATTCTTCTTCATATAGTCCAGCTTCTCAGGCTGTTTGCTCAGCATACAGATTGAATAAATATGGTGAAAAGATACAACCCTGGTGCAAATCTTCCTTGACTTTAAACAATGCTGTATCCCCTTGTTCTGTTCAAATGACTGCTTCTTGGTCTATGTACAGGTACCTCATGAGCATAATCAAGTGTTCTGATATTCTCATTTTTTGCAATGTTAACCATAATCTGTTATGATTCATACAATCGAATACCTTTGCAGAGTCAATAAAACACAGGAAAACATCTTTCTGGTACTCTCTGCTTTCAGCCAAGATCATCCAACATCAGCAATAATATCTCTCATTCCACATCTTCTTCTGAATCCAGCTTGAATTTCTGGCACTTCCTTGTTGATGTACTGCTGCAACTGCTTTCGAACGATCTTCAGCAAAATTTTACTTGTGTGTGATATTAATGATATTGTTGAATAATTTCTGCATTCTGTTGGATCACCTTTCTTTGGAAGGGGCACAAATATGGGTTTTTTCCTGTCAGTTAGCTAGGTGCCTGTCTTCCAAATTTCTTGCCATGGAAAACTGCACACTTCTAGTTTTGCATCTGTTTGTTGAACCATTCAATTGGTATTCCATCAATTCCTGGGGCCTTGTTTTTTGCCAATGCCTCCAGTGCAGCTTAGACTTCTTCCTTCAATACCTTCGGTTCTTGATCATATGCTACCTCCTGAAATGGTTGAATGTCGAACAATTCTTTTTGGTACAGTGACTCTGTGTATTCCTTCCATCATCTTTTGATGCTTCTTGAATCATTCAGTTTTTTGCCCATAACCAGAAAAACCAAACCCATTGCTGTCAAGTCCATTCTGACTCATAGCCACCCTATGGGACAGAGTAGAACTGCTCCACAGAGTTTCCAAGGAGCACCTGGCAGATTCAAACTGCCGACCCTTTGGTTAGCAGTCATAACACTTAACTACTATGCCAGCAGGGTTTCCCATAGACTCCTTCAATATCACAATTCAGGGCTTTAATTTTTTCTTCAATTCTTTCAGCTTGAGAAATGCTGAGTGTGTTCTTCCCTTTTGGTTTTCTATCTCCTGGTCTTTGCACATTTCATTGTAATACTTTGTCTTCTCGAGTCGCTCCTTGAGATCTTCTGTTCTGCTTTTTCACTTCATCATCCAGGTGGATAGGTGGTTATTATCCCAGGCTTACAAGAGAAATAAGGACAAACACGGAGCACAACTGAGACACGTATCCACCCTCTCATCAAACCTAAAGGAAAAGGGAGGGGGAGAGGAGAGACCTTTTCCTTGCCTTTGGAAAAAATGGGATGAAAGTGAAGAAGAAGAGAGGAAGAAAGAGAGAGAAAAGGAAGAAAGAAAATTTACATTCACATCAGGGGTATTTTAACTACTTACAAGTCAAAACACAGATATTAATAATGACCATCTAGCCTTTAATTCTCTAAGAATTCACATATCTTCCGGAATTTTATTCTCTGAGGGAAACCTATTCATTTTTCATAGTCTAGCTATCGACGGCAGTGGGTTGGTTGGTTGGTTGGTTTAGCTATATTTCTATTAGCTGGGCTAAAGTAATGGGTGTAAATTGTGATTTTATATCTTTGAAAGATAGCATGTCTCTTACCTTTCCTATATAAAATTTGTCTTAAAGTATCATGTTAAAACAAGAAGTATATTATGGTAATAATAGAAATTGATTGAAGTTTATTGAATATATGATTTGAAAACTAGGGTAACATTTCAACTAGGGAGTCAAAAATGGTCCAAAGATGAAAAGAACTTCCGAAAATTCTTATACCCCATTTTTTTATCTTAATCAATATTGCCATGGAAAGCAGTCAGAACAGCATTTATATAACAGCAATTTACCCTTGTCAAAGAGTAAGAAAGCTCACCCTGTTAAAGTAATAGCAAAAAGATTTATTGAGAGTAATATAACTCACAAATCTGGGAAACACAAGGCAGAGAGAAATCTACCATGTGCTCTGAAGCATGGAGGGAAAGGTTTGATTTTATTGAAAAGATGGGGGAGGGGAGTGTGTGATGGTCACATGCTCACAAAGTAGGTAAGTCATCAACAACTCTATCTTCAACTACCTTCTTCCTGGAACATATTTAGTAAACTCCTCCTATAAGCAGATTTCTGACCCCGAGCCTTATTTACTATGAGTTACTGAACCACATTCCTGACCCCCGCCCTTATTTACTTAACAGTGGTTTGGGGCAAGAGCCAGGTGGGTTAAACAAGATGAGAGACCAGGTCTTCTGGTCCCACTCAGCCAGAGGCCCAAGGCCATATGTGTATGAACGTGAAGAAATCAAGGAGACATTCTCAGGAATGCAGAAGCTGAAGCTTATAATAAAATGGAGTTTTGATTCAGGCTTCATGTCAGCCATCTTATTATGCCAAGTGCTTCAGTTTTAGAGGTTTACTAACAGGCCCTAAAACACAGCTTTTAGTCTGACTTTGGAGTTTCTGCTCCTGAAAACTGACTGTGCATAGATAATTCTTCAAAAGAGCACAATGACTAAAACAAAACAGTCTTCACCGAGCTGCTTAAAGGTGACTTTAGGAGACCAGTCTGCTCAAAGTTCAAAGGACATCTAAGAAGAATGGTATGGGTGGGTTACCCAACTTCCATGAACTCCAGAAATCTGTATTTCAGATGAATTTAAACAGTTTCTCAATAGTAAACATTTTTTGATGATTTTGAGGTTTCATTCTGTTTTTCTACCCTTCAAGGTGAGTTTGCTGGCTCAGAGCCCTACTTGAGAAAGACAAACTCCATTCTCCTTCTCCCTTTCAGATTGTGTAGAGAAAAGTCTTATTTTAATTGAAATTAAAATCTCACAATTAGGTTAGAAGAGCACTTTCTCAATGGGTTCTTTGGAAGGTTATCTTTTTCTAAGTTGTATAACTAGGAAATGAAACGGATCATCAAGAAAATTCCTTAAGCTTTTTTCATTGCCCATCAAGGAAATGTTTAGCTCATGTATCAATTCACTTTTTTTTTCTTTTTTTCCTTTTTGTATTAAGTGATTTTTATCTACAAAATAAGACAACCCAGGGCACTACAAAATGACTTGTAAGTTGATATTAGAAAGTAGGGGAAAAAAGGAATTTTAAACAAGATGAGTGGAGGAGATTGAATACCAATTGCACTAGTACGGCACGTATTTTTACCCTACACAGAAAATCAACAATGTGTGTGTGTTAAAAAGAAAAAAAAATCCCATGTATTTAGTAAGTGTTTGGAAACAAAATGAGAATATTAAACTTTATAAAGTGTTTGGTTGGTTGTGTTAGGTGGGTACCACTACTTCGTGAGATGGATTGATGAAACACCTTTATTGCTGTCAGAACTCACTACAACAGTTCTCATCAAGCAGGAAACACTACAGAAATATTGTTTGGCAAGAATTTAAAGTCATGTTTCATATCAGTAGAAATTATGCCTAAGTGCCTGTGTGCGTATGTGTAGACTATGCATTAACTCCAAAAAACTCTACCCTAAGAAGACACTCAAAACCAGGATATTGGAACATTTGAATGTTCATGAGAATACTCATATATGGATGACTCCTAACAAGAATGAAAAAAGGAATAATGTCCAGGCCTCCCATAACACCCTGAACAATTCTCTAGAAAAGCATATGCTGTAATAGTCTATTTACTTGCCTGTCTCCTCTACTTAACTTTAAAGTCCTTCAAATCAGGGGTTGTATCTTTTCATCTCTACCCTAGAGCTAGCATACTCCAAGATACATTGGGGATTTTAATCAGAGTTTTGAAATAACGGAATGGCAAAATAAGTGTATTATGTTTACTTGCCTTAAAACTCTTCATAAATACAATTGAAAAGGAGTAATATCATGGAATCTAATCCCCAGATTTGAGCTAAACACTGAATACATACATTTTATTTGCTTAGGAAATTTTTAGCATTCATTCGCCATCTGATGACATGCAAATTCGGCCCCTAGACAATTATATAGGATTTTATTTTGCTTTGTTCAAATCAATAATGAAATCTATGAATTTGGGCAAAGTCATTAAATTTCTTATCTTGGTTCACAAATCAGTAAGATTTGTGACTTGTAATAAGATATTTGGAGACACTTGGTAAATCATAATAATTGCTCAGCTCAGATCATTGACGTTTAGAACTTATAAGGAATCCAAATTTTTTAACTCATACAACATGGAGAAATTAATATTGCTATGAATTTTTATTAAAGAGGCAGACTAAAGTATTTAAATTATGCTTTTAAAATACTAGTTTTCCGCTTTCTTTTGATTTGTAATTTTGTAAAGATTTGCATATTACATTTCTTGAGGCAAAATTGTATCATATTACACACGCCGTGAAGAATTTCTGGATTTTTAAAAAATGAATACCAGAGAGTTCAATGATCTGGGTATTAGGTACTTGGAGGTCAAATTTGCTAATGACATTTCGCTATTTCAATATCAAGCTTTTCCTAAACTGGGCAAAACAGATTTCCCCAGTGAAGATGATCTGTTGCCTAGTATTTCTGCAATTCCCTGGTTACATAGTTACCTAGGGGAAATTGCGATATTTTTCCCTCACCACTTTTTAACTTGTTCAAGCAAAAAATCCTAGGAAATAAATATGATATTCACTATATGATAGTTTTAATTGCCAAGTGCAGAGAGGGTAGATAATCCCTGCCTACCCTAGAGGATGCCCTTGTTAGGGAAATGGCTTGTGCCCAAGTCCTGCTTGAGGGTCTGGACTGGGTGGTGTGGGTACCACAAGATACCCTACTCAGCCTAGGATAATGTATGGAGTAAGTGCCTGAAGCGAGGCCTACCAGTGGCATTTGATATTGTCTAGATAGAAGAAATGTCATTGGTGAACCTCGGATTTTCTAGATGAAGAACCCCCACGTGTCTGTTAGTTTATCATACTGTGGGGGCTTGCCTGTTGCTGCGATGCTAGAAGCTATGCCACTGGTATTCAAATATCAGCAGGGTCACCCATGGTGGACAGGTTCCAGCTGAGCTTTCAGACTAAGACAGACTAGGGAGAAGGACCCGACAACCTACTTTTGAAAAGAATTAGCCAGTGAAAACCTTATGAATAGCAGCAGAACATTATCTGATATAGTGTCGGAAGATGAGCCCTCCCAGGTTAGAAGACACTCTCAAAAGGCGACTGGGAAGAACTGCCTCCTCAAAGTATAGTCGACCTTAATAACGTGGATGGAGTCAAGCTTTTAGAACCTTCATTTGCTGATGCGGCATGACTCAAAATGAGAAAAAACAGCTGCAAACATCCATTAATAATCAGAACCTGGAATGTAAAGAGTATGAATCTAGGAAAATTGAAAATCATCAAAAATGAAATGGAATGCTTAAACATTGATATCCTAGGCATTAGTGAGGTGAAATGGACTGGTACTGGCCATTTTGAATCAGACAATCATATGGTCTGCTATGCTGGGAATGACAGCTTGAAGAGGCATGGCATTGCAGTCATCCTCAAAAAGAACATTTCAAGATCTATCCTGAAGTATAACACTGTCAGTGATAGGAAAATATCCATACGCCTACGAGGGAGACTCATTAATACCACTATTATTCAAATTTACACACCAACCACTAAGGCCAAAGATGAAGAAATTGAACATTTTTAACAGGTTCTGCAGTCTGAAATTGATCTAACATGAAACCAGGATGCATTGATAATTATTGGTGACTGGAATGCCAAAGTTGGAAACAAAGAAGGATTGGTAGTTGGTGATAAAAATGATGCCAGAGATCCCATACAGAATTTTGCAAGACCAATAACTTCTTCATTGTAAATACCTTTTTTCAGCAACATAAACCACAAGTATACGCATGGATCTCACCAGATGAAATACGCAGGAATCAAATTGAATACATCTGTGGAAAGAGACAATGGAAAAGCACAATATCATCAGTCAGAACAAGGCCAGGGGCCAACTGTGGAACAGACCATCAATAGCTCATATGCAAGTTCAAGTTGAAACTGAAGAAAATTAGAACAAATCCACGAGAGCCAAAGTAGGACCTTGAGCATATCCTACCTGAATTTAGAGACCACCTCAAGAATAGACGTTGCGTTGAACACTAATGACTGAAGACCAGACGAGTTGTGGAATGACATCAAGGACGTCATACATAAAGAAAGCAAGACATCATTCAAGACAGGAAAGGAAAAAAACGACTGTGAAACTTCCTCTTGAACATCAGCAGCTAAAGCAAAAGGAAAAAATGATGAAGTAAAAGAACTGAAGATTTCAAAAGGCGGTTAGAGAAGACAAAGTCAAGTATTATAATGACATGTACAAACAGCTGGAGATAGAAAACCAAAAGGGAAGAACAAGCTCAGCATTTCTCAAACTGAAAGAACTAAAGAAAAAATTGAAGCCTCGAGTTGAAATCATGAAGGATTCTATGGAGAAAATATTAAATGATGCAGGAAGCATCAGAAGAAGATGGAAGGAATACACACAGTCATTATACCAAAAAGAACTGGTGGACATTCAACCGTTTCAAAAGGTGGCAAATGATCAGGAACCGATGGCACTGAAGGAAGAGATCCAAGCTGCAAAAAACAAGTCTCCAGGAATTGATGGCAAAAAACAAGTCTCCAGGAATTGATGGAATACCAAGTGAGGTGTTTCAACAAATGGATGCAGTGCTGGACATGCTCACTCGTCTATGCCAAGAAATTTGGAAGACAGCTACCTGGCCAACCGATTGGAAGAGATCTACATTTATGCCTATTCCCAAGGAAGATAATCCAACTGAATGTGGAAATTATCAAACAATATCATTAATATAACATGCAAGTAAAATTTTGCTGAAGATCATTCAAAAGTGGCTGCAGCAGTTATCAACAGGGAACTTCCAGAAATTCAGGCCAGATTCAGAAGAGGACATGGAACCAGGGATATCATTGCTGGTGTCAGGTGGATATTGGATGAAAACGAAGGCATTCAATTGTGTGGATCATAACAAATTACGGATAACATTGCAAAGAATGGGAATTCCAGAACACTTAATTATGCTCATGAGGAACATGTACATAGATCAAGAGGCAGTTGTTCAGACAGAGCAAGAAGATACTGCGTGGTTTAAAGTCAGGAAAGGTGTGCATCAGAATTGTATTCTTTCACCATACCTATTCAATCTGTATGCTGAGAAAATAATCCGAGAAACTGGACTATGTGAAGGAGAATGGGGCATCAGAACTGGAGGGAGGCTCATTAACAACTTGCGTTATGCAGATAACACAACTTAGCTTTCTGAAACTGAAGAGGACTTGAAGCACTCACTAATGAAGATCAAAGACCAGAGCCTTCAGTATGGATTACACTTCAACATGAAGAAAACAAAAATTCTCACAACTAGACCAATAAGCCACATCATGATAAACAGGGAAAAGATTGAAGTTGTCAAGGATTTCATTTTACTTGGATTCACAATCAACATCCATGGAAGCAGTGGTTAGGAAATCAAAAGATGCATTGCATTGGGTAAATCTGCTGCAAAAAAACACTTTAAAGTGTTAAAAAACAAAGACGTCACCTTGAAGACGAAGATGCGCCTGACCCAAGCCACAGTATTTTCAATCGCATCATATGCATGCAAAAGTTGGACAATGAATAAGGAAGACTGAAGAAGAAATGACGCCTTTGAATTGTGGTGTTGGCGAAGAATATTGAATACACCGTGGATTGCCAAAAGAAGGAACAAGTTTGCCTTGGAAGAAGTACAATTAGAATGGTCCTTAGAAGCAAGGATGGTGACACTGCATCTTACATAATTTGGACATGTTGTCAGGAAGGATAAGTCCCTGGAGAAGGACATCATGCTTGGTAAAGTAGAGGGTCAGTGAAAGAGAGGAAGACCCTCAATGAGACAGATTGACACAGTGGATGCAACAATGGGCTTAAGCATTACAGTGACTGTGAGCATGGTGTAGGACCGGGCAGTGTTTCATTCTGTGGTACATAGGGTCACTATGAGTCGGAAGCGACTCAATGGCACCTAACAACAACAGATTGAAGAAAAGAAAAGGTAACTTTGGTCAGTCAGATGCCTTCTCTCAGTAATTTTAAATAAGAAATACCCTAAGAGCATTAAGGCCATGTGCCAGTTAACATAAGATGCTGAAATGGCACTATGATAGTCTGGCTCATGACCATTCAAAGCCATGTGAATCTAAGGTTGTAGTAGGGCAGCGTGTGTTAATGAAAAAAAAAAAAAAAAGAAGAAGAGAACAGAGCCATCACCCAGAGGAGCAGAGACACTCGAACAATGAGATGGAAAAGCCTGTAGGAAGTTTCCAGAATCATCTCCTGTCCATTTCCCAATCATTGGATCATTGAGTATTCTTCCAATGATTTCCCAAAAGGAAAATAGCTTTGTTGTTTTTCTGGTTGTAAACATACAATGTGGTCATCATAAAACAAAAAAAAAAATTCAAATATAATAATTTTTTAAGTAAAAAAAAAAACACTCTAATACTAATAGTGTTTTGTTGAATAGAATAGTTGAATCCAGATTTTTCTTTAGAAATCTATTGGTATTCACATATGATTTTTCATGCTGGTTTGTAGCTTGCATTTTTCAACTCAATGTCATGAACATATTTCCACGCCCATATACATAACTTTGTAGCATTACTTTTTTTGTGCGTTTGTTTTCTCACTTCCCCAGTATTGTATACTGTCTTACCTTTCACCAAAATTACCACTTATCTACTATCCAGCTAGTGTTTTCCCGGCCCACCCCTCCCATCCCTCGTAACCTCAAAGATTGTTTCTTTCTGTGTGGAAACATTTTCATGCGTTTTTATAATAGTGGTCTCCTACAGTATTTGTTCTTTTGTGATTGACTTATTTCACTCAGCATAATGCCCTCCAGATTCATCCATGTTGTGAGATGTTTTGCAGATTCTTTATCGCTGTGTAGTATTCCACCGTGCGCATGCGCCATAGTTTGTTTATCCATTCATTAGTTGATGGTCACTGAAGTTGTTTCCATCTTTTTGCTCTTGTGAATAATGCTGCAATGAACATGAGTGTGCGTATGTCCATTCATGTGACAGCTTTTATTTCTCTAGGGCATATTCCTAGGGGCAGGGTTACTAGAAGTAGCATTACTATTAATAATTCATAGTATTTAATTGTATTCGTACAGTATAACATCAAACAGAAATGCCTTTATGATAGGCATTTATATTATTTTCAATTTTGCTCTAAAAAAAGAATGATACAATAAATCTACTTAAAATTCTAAATATCTTGCACATACATTTTTGTCTAATTATATCTTTAACTTAAAATTTTAGAAGTGGAATTATTAGAACAAAAGGTATACATATTTTTATTTTTGATCCAGAGATGGCATTAGCAATTTACATTATGAGATACCCATTTTACCAAACCATTGCTAACACAAAACATTTATCTTTCCCAATCAGATAGGGGAAATGTGATCTTATTCTTGTTTTAATTTGCTTTTACCTGATTATTGATGATGTTTACTTATTATTTGTATCTGTCTGTAATGGATTGAATCGTGCCCCCAAAAAATATGTGTCAACTCGGTTAGGTCGTGTGTGGTTGCCCTCCATTTTGTGATTTTCCTATGTGTTATAAATCATAATCTCTGCCTGTGATTAAAAGGATTAGGGTGGGATGTAACACTCTTGCTCAGGTCACTTCCCTTATCCTATGTAAAGGGTGTTTCTCTGGAGGGTGGCCTGCACCACCTTTTATCTCTCAAGGAAGAAAAAGTGAGCAAAGACAGGGACCTCATACCACCAACAGAGGAGCGGAGGGAGGAGAGCACATCCTTTGGACCTGGGGTTCCTGTGCTGAGATGCTCCCAGACCAAGGGAAGACTCATGTGTCTCAAGGACATTCCTCAAGAGCCGACAGAGGGAAAAAGCCTTCCCCTGGAGCTGAAGCCCTGAATTTGGACTTGTATCCTACTAGACTGTGAGAGAGTAAACTTTGCTTTGTTAAAACCATCCACTTGTGGCATTTCTGTTATAGCAGCACTAGATGACTAAAACACCCTCCTTTGTGAAGTACTTGTTCATGTACTTTGCCCACTTTTCTATTAGAGTGCTGATTATTTCCTTATTGATTTAAAGAGTAAATTATATATTAAGATCATCTGTCATTAATATTGCAAATATTTTCCAAGTATGTTATTTGTCTTTTAAATTGTTTAAGGTATCTTTTGTAGCCAAAAGTTTAAAACATTTTGTAGCCAAAGTTATCAAACTTTTACTTTATGATTCCTGCTTTTTTGTTTGTTTGTTTGGTTTTGGTCATACTCAGAATGACCTTCTCTAGAATATAAAAATATTTATACCAATTTTCTTCTAGGATATTTATGGATTCACTTTTTATATTTATATATTTGGTCCACATGGAATTGTTTTGGTATGATTGAAGTAAATATTCAATTTATTTTTCCCTTAATTTATAATGTCATCCCAGCACCACTTATTGAATAATATATTGTTTTTCCACTGGCTGATTTAAAATGCTACTTTTATCATGTACTAAATTCCATTATATATTGGGGTGACAGTGTAGCATACTGGCGAAGCAGTTTGGCTCCAGAATTAGGAAGATACAATCACACTGACTGCGTAACTTTTGGCAAGGTACTAAATCTATCTGTCTAAGCCTCAGTTTATTTAATATGTGGACATAATAATGCCTCCTAGGGTTATATGGGAATTAAGCACTAATATTCAGCCAAGCATCTGACATTATCGGTGATGTTCAGTAAAATTAGTTACTAGCTGTATTTGGGCTGATTGCAGTCCTATTAATCTGTCTATTCCTATGCCAGTAATTCATTATTAATTATTATGTCCTTAGAATGTAGTTTCATATATTTTACGGAAACTCTCTTACACTAATTTTTCTTTAGAATTACTCTGGCTTTTCTCAAACAATTATCTTTATAAAATCCCTCTCTTGTGTAACTTGAGAAGCCTAACTAAAACAACAGTAATTACTTAATCTCTCAGAGCTTCAGTTTAAGCATATATAAATTGGGTATAATACCTACTTCTTAAGAGTTATTTCTAATGCAAACAAATATCCTAACAGTGCCTGAAGCATAGGAAATATTCAATAAGTGAAAGTATCATTATTATTGTAATGGCAGTTTATTATCTATAATGGTATTTAAGCAAATTATTACCATGTAACTTATGTCTTAGAAAGTGGCAAGCAGAATTCTGGATTGATAAGGATTATTGCACAAAGATGAATTTCAATAGTAAACTTAAACTGAACTAGACAAAGAAATTCCTAAAGTGCATACAACTAGAGATGCAGGTTCTAGTACTACAGGGGCTACCTTTTGTATAATAGTTAGAAAAACATTACTAAAGGAGGAAGAGGACAAAGAGTAAGAATTCCGAATCCCATTACTCCACTGGGCCCAAGGCTTGGTGCTAAAACTGCAAACATCTAGGTTATATGTTATAAACCATTATGCAAGGATAAAGGTACCTGGATGGTGCAAACAGTTTGCGCTCATCTGCTAACCAGCAGTGCTGCAGAAGAAAGACCTGGTAATCTGTTTTGTTAAAGCTTAGAGCCAAGAAAACTCTATGAAGCACAGTTCTAGTCGACAACATATGGCGTCTCCAGTGAGTTGGAGTTGACTCAGCAGGCACGGGTCTGGGTTTTTGCTCTGTTTTGGTTTTTTTCATGCAAGGATACATGTGTAAGGACATAGGTGGGGGATGCTGTGGTGAGCATTTGTTACTCCTTACGACACTATGTCTGAAGGGTAAATAAAAGGGTACACACTTTTTAACGAGGCTACTGCACTCAAAATTGAAATGGCTATGGCAAAATTCATCAGCGGGCCATTTCTTGAGAGTAAAAAGAACTCCGGTGAGTAATGAAATTTCTGGGTTTTCATTCATTCATTTTCTCATTCATTTAACAAACCGGGCCTCCTCTTACAACTCAGTATCTGTCATTAAGCAGTGAAGAAAGAAAATTTTACTATCCTTTGCCTCTGAGGAAAGAGAAAGGGAAAGGAAAGAATTTCAGAGCTCTCCTCTAGATAAATATCAAATGTATTATTATTTTTAATGAGTCTTCCAGGGGAGGGGAACTCTTCATCCAAACCACCCACGCAAAATACCTAAAGTACAGTATCTTCTCATTATAAGCATAAATCTACTAGTTAAGAAGTAAAAAAGCAGAAGTGAGAAACCAATGCCAAACTCCATTTTTTGAGTAATTCTCTATTTCAGCAAACGCATTTCTGTCCAAATGATGTCAGACTATAAGAGTTTCAAATGCCCACAATACACTGTATAATATGCCATCTGGGTAAGTCTGAATGTTGTAGCCAGTCACCTTACTTTTTAGGTTCTGAGGTTAGGTCGGTGAAGAGAACTGCAGTTGGTATCACATTGCACAAGCTCCCGGAGCTTGGGGGAGAATAATGACACGAATCAATAATGCTGTCTGGGAAATGGCTTAGAATAAAATATTGCAGAAGGGCACGAACATCACCCAGGGGGAGACTTCAGTGCTGATTAAATATGGCTGCTTCAGCTCTCCTCCACGCACTGACAGATGGGGAAGGAGTGCTTACTCTGGCTCTTGCTGCATTTTTCTGAACTAGGGTTGCTCAGGTAGCATGAAAACAGGGCAGTGCGTGCCAGCTGACTTAGCTTCGCTGAACTCGGTTGCCCCCTGAAGGTCAAAACAGCACACACAGGCAAAGAATTCCTCACCCTGCTTCGCCAGAATCCACAGCTTACAAGAAGTTTCAAACTCTCTGACTCTTTTCAAACCACCCTTGTGAAAAGAAATTAATAAATAAAATAAAACCCTCATGTACAGAGTTATCCTTTTCCCTAACCTCACATCCCAGATGGAACAAAAAAGATGTTTTATTTGTTTAACAATATTTATTAAACAGTATATGAAGAATCAACAAAATACTGAGTTAAAATTACTTTAGAGACCATCTAGATAAATGCAAACTTTAAATGACATTTGAATGCATGAAAAAAAGAAAAATTGAACACAAATTTACACTGCGGGTATCAATAAATACTTCCTTCTTATTTCCCCTGCATGTTAAACCACTAAATTTTGAAAACATATCATGTCTTGCCACAAAAAAAAAAGAAATATAATGGCCCCCATTCTATATAACTCCAGTATGAACTTATCATGTCATGTCTGAGCTAAAAAATTAAATAGCATTTACCCTAAAAACAAACAAACCCGTTGCCAATTCCGATTCATAGTGACCCTATAGGACAGGGTAGAACTGCCCCATACAGTTTCCAAAGAGCACCTGGTGGATTCGAACTGTCAACCCTTTGGTTAGCAGCAGTAGCTCTATAACCGCTATACCACCAGGCTTTCCACCATTTACCCTACAATACCATTTATCCCACCAGCCTTTTCAGTTTGGCCTTTTGCACGGGTTAAACTTATAAAAACTGATTTTATTCCAGAGAGTAGAAAATGTGGGTGGCAGAGGCATTAGCCATCACTAGCATGGGCATTGAATTTCCTCGGCGTGTACATACTCGTGTCCCTGGGTATGATTAGAGACATAGGTCCAGAAACGCTTGCTGCCTAGTCAGCTCTGTTACAAATTTGATTGAAACCATTACCTAGAATATAATGAATTCCATGCTTCAGTCTTATTTAGCATTAAAGAAAAAAAGATAGGATTTCTAGAACACCTAATTGTGATAAATCCACTGTCAATAATTTATTTTTTGTTAACTAGGATTCCTCCCATATATATATATTTTAAACAGACAAATGGGCTATTTACATATTAACTATTGGTTATGAGTCCTGGTCTATAAATTTGTATTTTCAGCCACTTTCTCAGTATTTTTCTCCTTGGGAATTATTGAAGCATCTAAGAAAACACATTAACGTTTTCAGGCCTCATTATACTTAAAAATTTTTGTTGATAACTGGACATACTTGAAACTCTCAAAATGCTGTGTATTCCTTGAATTTTGTCCAATAGTTGAATAGCAAGCATTTTGTGCTATTAATCTAAAGCATAAAGACCCAAAATTAATAAATATGCTCTTTTAATATCTTATATCCTAAAAACAATGTTTTTAAAGAAATTACCTTTATTCAAAAGTTTCTTTTAGCCAGTACCATATTTGAAACCCCTGGTGGTGTAGTGGTTAAGAGCTCGGCTGCTAACCAAAAGGTCAACAGTTCAAATCTACCAGCTGCTCCTTGGAAACCGTATGGGGCAGTTCTACCCTGTCCTATACAGGCGCTCTGAGTCAGAACCGACTCAACGGCACCTAACAACAACATATTTGAAAACTGAAGAAGAATCTACTATAATTCGAAAATACTTAAAGGATCTTAAATCTAAATTAAACTGGCCACTCTAAAGTTTCTAGTTTAGATAATTAGGTAAAGACACTAAGCTACAGTTTTCACAGGAGATTTTCTCCAAGGGCACAGCCATGCTTCTTCAAAACATGTACATTTACCAATATAAGGAAGTGCAGACCTCTCCTCGGTAACCCATTCCTGAGAATCAGAGACTCTGCATGAAAACACAAACTGAAAGCCAATTTTTCATCATCCTAAATGGAAAAAAATCCAAATGCGTTACATATTAACCTCAAACCACCAAACAAATTACTACAACATGGTAAGACTCCCATATATAAGTAACAAACTAGTACGTTAAAATGTAAAATACTTAAAATATAGATTCCGAATTATTGAACAACTAATGTTGCATTTACACAGTTGCTTTGTATGGAGTAGCATGGTCTTTCTTAACACCAGCAAACTTTACATGTGATTCTGATACCATTTGTGTTTGGAATTTAATGTGAGTCTTTTCCTGAGCATTAATCAAGTTTCAGGGGAATGAACACACACACATATATATATATATATACACACTTACATTGTTGTATGTTGTGTGCCATTGAGTTGATTCCAACTCATAGTGACCCTATAGGACAGAGTAGGGTTTCCAAGGAGCAGCCGGTGGATTCAAACTGCCAACCTTTCGGTTCACAGCCCAAGCTGTTAACCACTTCACCACCAGGGCTCTATAGACACTTATACATACATATATACATATATACATATATACATATATACATATATACATATATACATATATATATATTTAATAATATATCATATTAAAAAAAACCAACATATTATATAAAATATATATAAAAATTTTTTTTAGGGAGCTCTGGTGGCACAGTGGTTAAGTGCTTGCCTGCCAACTGAGAGGTCAGTGGTTCAAACCCACCAGTTACACTGCGGAAGAAAGATGTGGCAAACCTTGGAAACCCCATTGGGCAGTTCTATTCTGTCCTACAGGGCCCCTGTGAGTTGGAATCGACTTGATGCCAGAGATGCGAGGGATGATAAACAGGTAGACCTGCTGAGTATGCTCACATTGCCAAACCAAAAACCAAACCTGTTGTGGTGGAGTTGATTTTCACTCATGGTCACCCCATACGTTACAGAGCAAAACGGTTCCATAGGGTTTTCTTGGCTGTAATCTTAACAAAGGCAGATCAAACATTTCTTCCACAGTGCCACTGGGTGGGTTTGAACCACCAGCATTTAGGTTAGTGGTCAAGTGCAAACCATTGAGCCAGCTAGGGACCTTCTTACATAGCCAGCTGCCTCAGGATGAACTGATATCCCTGTCACTGGAGAGCAGGGCTTTGAACTGGTTCAAACCAGTTCAGTTATGGCCTATAAATTGAAACCAGAACAGAGCCTAATTTTTAAAATTTGGGTGAACCAGAACAAGAACTGGAATGGGAAAAATCATAGGTCAAAGCCCGAATAGAAACAGTCTCCTTCTTAGAAAGCAAGGGCAGCGTACACATTGCATAGCAAACCAGATCTCTGGCTCATCGAATTTTCAGCAGAGGCAGAAACAGCCATGCCCCGCTCAAAGATGGTGGATAGCCATGCCGCCTTGAATGTGTGTTGTTCTCCACAGTTCTGCCAGTAGTCCTACCTCACACGTCAGGTTCCTGAAAAGGCTCACTATGCCTCTTCTGAGTCTCCCATTCCAGGGCTTGGACCCATAATTCCATAACTGAACCAGTTTGAACTGATTGGAAGCCCTACTGAAGAGCAGCAAACACAGGCTGAGTGGCCCCTTGACAGCAGTATCACACAGACATGAGGTCCAACCTTGAGATAATGTTAGTAACATGTCACCTCTACAGAAACCGTGCCTAGAGGGGCAAGGCCGTCATCACCACAAGTCACCTTCATCCATTTCAGCTACTACTACCTTTGTCATAATTATCACTCGCTGAATTAAAGGACTTACTTGAACTTCATTTTCATCTTTTCTAGAGATAATCTGGTGTAACGAATTCTGTAGGACTCCTTTAAGCTACCACAGTCTATGTATCTAAAAATCACCTGAGATTTTCAGGGGCCCAGAAGCCTTCAGATGAGTGACCCTGTGGCTGGCACCAAGCAGGGACTCTGGAAACATGTCAAGAATTCCTGTGGTATTTCTCACTTTCTTGCTTAGAAGCTATTCTAATGTGCCTCCATTAAAGTGGTCAGATAGAAAACATTCTACTGAGAAATAGTGTGTGAATAAACACTAGAAGCAATCCCAAACAATGGCATGTTTGAGGGCTCACTAGATTTTAACACTTGCAGCTAAAATGAAAATGAGAGTAATTTTTTTTATGTGATAGCCCACCAAGAAAAAGAGCTAACAGGCTTGATCCAGTTTTTATTCATGTGTAAAATAAAATCAATTCATGATGTTTACCAATGTGTATAGATGAAGAGTTTACACATTTTCAGAAGCACACATATTTATTTACGTACTGCCTGTGTTTAATTTACACACAAGTATTCATTGATGTGGCTGTTGGAGTTTTCTGTTTTTATCAATTGACTTTCCAGTTCTGAGCTTCCCCACCCCCACTTCTTTCTTTTCCCTTTTTTTTTTTAAATAAAGTTTTCTTTCAAGTCCTCTACTGTTACAGTGTTTTGGCCATCAAAGTCCCCTCCTAGCCATTTTCATTTACCTTGTGACTCTGACCCTTTGTGAAGCTGAGCATTTTCAGAGTAAACTGATCCTGCGAGTCCCCAAGGATGTTATTCTCATTTATTCACTCAGCCCTTTGAATGGAGCAGCCCTCACTTGGCAGTCGTTCAGCAGACCAAGATTCAAAGAGCACACAATCCTTTTTCTTCCAGGGGCCTTTCAAAACACGGCCCAAGGTTTGTTGAGGAGCTTTAATGGACGTCAGTCATGTAGCATGTTACATTTCATTCATGGCTGCCAGTGAACGTGATGAGTCGAGACGGAATAAAAGAAAACAGGCAGACAATAGCGGTAAGGGATAATTTTCTGAAGCTTCTGTGACGTGACATTACAGAGGGCGCTTTTTAAGCTGCCATTCCCCCATCACGGGGGAGTTACGATAGAGAAGTTAATATACGTGTAGTTAAAGCCCCACCAAAGCCTCCTAAACAACTTCAGAGCCTGGGGTTTCAGGAAACTGAGGGTCAGTGTGCAAGCTGGGTGATTCTGCTCTCAGACAGCTGTGTGGTGGGCTCTGCTTCCTCCCCTAGGTGGACCATGGAGGAATGGAGTCCCTTTGTGCCATTTGCGTGGTCACCTCTGACAGCTGGCTCTCTGTTTCTGAACTTCAGAATGTTTGAGGACAGTCCCTGGGGACCAGCATTAAGGCCAGGAAGCTCAATGACAGTCCCTGGGGGCAGGGAAGAGGGAATGGAGGGGAAGGCTCAGGGCTGGCACCTCTGTACCTGCCAACTTGTGTGTCACAGACAGGCTAAAATTACTGGCTAGTCAATTATCTGATTAAAGAGAGCCTTTCATTTGAGGCTTTTTTTTTTTTTTAATCCAGAACCGAAATCTAAACCTTCTAGTAAGTTACCCAAACTTTTTTTTTTTTTTAAACTTGGGCATAAACAACATTTAGGAGGGGAAAAGATAAAAAGGTACAGGGAGAAACACTTCGTCACTGGCTGCAAGCCATAAATTGTTCTGGGATTTTCATTTCTTTCTTTTTTTTTTTTTCTTTAATTTCTTTCTCTGTGTATGTGTGTGTGTTTCTTTTTTTCTTTCTGTGTGTGTGGTTTTTTTTGTTTTTCTTTTTTTTGTCCAGCAAATGTAATGTCTTGGAAGCACTGGCATCAGATTTAATCTTATTTATCTTTAAAAACACAGACACAGCTACCAGGCTGATTGTATTTTTGAATTAGTAGAACCAATTGATTAAATAAGGTACCAGTGTTCCCCAAAAGCAATTCGTTTTTTATAAGTTTCACAATTGCATTAAAATCTCTTTGAATTATAGGGTTCATGAATTATGCCTCTGTCAGGCAGCATCAGAACTATGCTTTTATGGCTCTTGAATTCCACAGAGGCTGTTGTGGTTTGAAAATAACAGAACAATGTGCTGCTGCTTCCCCAGCCGGTTAATGACCTGCCCTATACTTAAAGGCCCCAAATCGCACAGGGCAAGCTGGGCTGTGCTGCGCAGGCCAGGGCCGCCTGGCTGGAATTATGCAAACAAGAGGGAGAATATTACACATTTCATTATTCAAAACATTTTGAACTGACTTCTTGCAATTTTATTAATGTTTTTTATAGTTTATGCTGTCTTCTTTGCCTTGTGGGGAAAAAATAATAAAAGACATTGCAAAATTGTAGAGTCAACAAACAGTAATGCGCAGGAAAAAGCAAAAATGCCAGACCAAAACCAATAACATTTCTTAGCGTCTAGATTGAAGACTGGGTGGTTTTCAAGGGTAGAACAAAAATTATGTTCCTTTGTTAGAATGAAAGAGGAGGAAAAGGAATTGGAGGAGACAGAGGAGGAAGAAAGGAAAAGGAAGGAAAAAGCAAGGAAAAGGAAATCTCATCTCCACAGTCTTCATTTTCTCAGCTCATAAATAAATGATATCAGCATAAATGAAGGATTTACACTACAGAATAAAATGGTTACTGGTATGCATACCCCTATGGGGCAGTTCTACTCTGTCCTATAGGGTCGGTATGAGTCGCAATCAACTCAATCGCAACGGGTTTGGTTTAGTACACATAAAGGCATCTCTGGGTGGTGCAGTTAAGTGCTCCACTAACTAAAATGTTGGCAGTTCAAACCTACTCAGAGACACCGAAGAAGAAAGCCTTGGTGATCTGCTTCCATAAATATTACATCTTAAAAATCCAAGGGGCACCATAGTCTACTCTGCAACACATGGGGTCACCATGAGTTAGAATTGACTCCAAGACAACTAGTTTATTTTTGTGTTTGCTTTTTGTACACATACACAAAAAAAAAAAAAAAAACCTTTAGAAAAAGTATATAAAATACACTTGTGCACCTCCATTTTTTTTTTAATTTAATGCAGTGGATTCATGATTCTTGTCATCAGGCAAGTGTTATCAGTGTTTCCCTCTTACTCTATCTCCAGTGTACCTTCTCCCACACAAGGTCTGAGGCAACAAGCCAGATGACATGTGCCACACTGGATCATGAGCTATTGCAGTGATAGTCATAAGCAAACTTTGGGAAAAATGTTTCTGCTATTACTGAATGTGACTTTGATTTAAATGCATCCTGTTGCTATATTTTTATCTATCTTACCACCCTTTTTTTCCACTGAAGAAATGGTGAAAGGAGGAAAGATTAAAATTTACGTGAAGAGTGGCACTGTGAGTTGAGTTTGTATGTGTGAGTCTATCTGTCTGTCTGTGTTGTGGGAAGCCTCAGCTTTAGGGAACTACTCTCCTGGAAAGCACAAAAGTACCCTGAGTGGGTTATTATGGAAATGAAGATGAGCTTCGGTTACTAAAGAAGATTTTTCCCTAGATGATTACTATCCATCTTATAGAATATAAACAAAAGTAGCACTATCGAGTCTACCTCAGACTCACAAGGACCTTACAGTCCCAGCGCTCTTTTCTCCCAAACAGATGGGTGTGGGGACTTGGCTGAACACTTTCTGTGGCCAGCAACTAGCTATTTTGGAGGCAGCCTGTCCATAAATAACTTTGATTATTAGAAAAGCATTTTCTTCTGTGAGGCTGAACTTGCCACCCAGTGACTCCCCCAATTAGTTTGAGTTCTGTTACTATACAGAAAAACCTACCTTCTCTTCTATAGAACAGCCTTTCAAATTTTTAACACAACCTGTCATTTTCTCAGACTAAATGAACACATTCCCCCAGTTATTCCTTATATGATATGGTTTCCAGACCCTTCACCGTCCTTCCTTTGAACGTGTTCCAGTTTGCTGTCAACTTCTCTCTTAAAATGTGGTGCCCAGGACTGAATAACAGCACTTCCTGTGTGACCGGCAGTGAATGAAGTTAGACAAATAATTCCCTTGATGTGGACGCTATATTTCAATTAAGATAATATAAGACTGGGTTAGGTGTTTAGCAGCAGATCCACACTCTTGAGTTATATTGACTTGCATTAAAACCCTAAGTATTTTTTACATACACTACCAAGTCAGATATTCACCATTTCCCACAAAAGAAACTGATTATTTGAATTTAAATACAAGATTTTATTTTTATCCTGTTGAATTTTAACTTCTTTGTTTCGACCTATTTTTTTGAGCTTATAAAATATTTTTTATGAACTCTTTTTTTTTGCCAATTTGTTAGCTAATCCTCCTAATTTTCTGCCTTTGCAATTTTGATAAAATTGTCCAAGGCACTGAACCATAGAGGAAAGGACAAAGTCCATTATAAATAAAGAAAGAGTTCAGTGCAGCACTTGGCCCCTAGTAGCATTCGGTAATGTTAGCTATTGTCGTCATTTAGGAAGAAAGGCTTGGTGATCTACTTCTGACAATTGGACAATGAAAACTTTATGGATCTCAACAGAACATAGTCCAAGTGGCTTATTTTAGATACATCATCAGAAGGGCTCAATAGCTGGAGGAAGACATCATGTTTGGTGAATAGTGAGTGGTTCAATGAGGGTGAGGGACACCCTTAGTGAGAAGGATTGGGCAAATTGTCAAAACAACAAACTCAAACATGCTGGTGATTGTGAGGATGACCAGGACCAGGCAGCTTTTCGTTCCACTGTACATAAAGTGGACATGAGTCAGAGTCAACTAGATCGCAGCTACCAACAACATGAGTATCTCTAAAACCTTTCAAAGTCCTTCGTTTGGTGGGCATCGATTCTTTCTCTCATGACAATAACTTATAAAGACTTTTTTAAAAAACCAAACATACCGAAAATATTATAAAGTGGGATCCCAGGTCATTAAAATAAAGATGCACCCAATTCGTTTACCCACGAGAGAGCCGTATCGCTTCTCTCAGGGCCCAACGCCCTGGTGGCAGAAAGGAGTCTGTTTTCCCTCTGGTACTGCTGGTACCAGTTCTATCTACGTGCATTTATCTGAAGGAAATTTCCCTTCAGTATAATTTTGACGATACTTAAAAAGTATCATCAAAAAAACTGGAAAAGACAGTCATGAAATCTGGTAATTACTATAACTCTTTTTCTGTTCTCTAAATATATTTGCTTTTATTCTTTATTTATATATAAATTTATGCTCCTGGTGTGCATTAAATGATTCCAAATAAATGAGGGTCTTACAAAGCAACACACTATCTCTTTTTACTTATGTCCCCTAATTGCCTATCTATGTTGTGGAGAAAGGCAAAGATAATATTCATACTCAGGAAAATAACATTTGTAATGTAGAAACCCATTGCTGTCGAGTCGATTTCAACTCATAGTGACTCTAGGACACAACAGAACTGCCCCATACGGTTTTCAAGCAGTGCCTGGTGGATTCGAACTGCCGACCTTTTGCTTAGCAGCTGACCTTTTAACCACTACACCACCAACGTAGAAGATAGAATGTAGAAGATATTTATTTATAAGCTACAGACCTCTAAAAAAGGTCATAAATTGTATACCAAAATTAATAAGCACCCTGGAAGCAAATTAAAGGGATAGAAGATATTTCCAAAAACCAAACCTATTGCCATTGACTCAACTCTGACTCATAGCTACCCTATAAGACAGAGTGGAACTGCCCCATAGGGTTTTCAAGACTTATTTACAGAAGCAGACTGCTACATCTTTCTCCTGTGGAGTGGCAGTGGGTTTGAACTTTTGACCTTTTGGTGAGCAGCCTAATGCTTAACCACTGCACAACCAGGGCTCCTTATATGATATTTACAAATACAAAAATAAATGTAAAAATACATTTCTACCAATTTCTTATATTTTCCACTGGTTTAAGTTACTGAAGGATCTTATTTCTAAGAAACTGATTTTCTGCTCACATCTATATTTCCCATATGAAAAATAACTTTTGTATGAAAAACACAAAGTTCCAATTATTAAGCATTTTCTTTCATCAAAGCCACTTCTTAATATGTTTATGAGAAACATAAACAGCAAGCTTCCATGCCCTCAGGTATGATAGAACTAAGTTTATTTAAAAAAAGATACTCAAAATACAAGAATGTGATATTTTTTAAAACCCAAGACTGAAAGATACGACGTAAAGGGCTCTTAAGCATTTCATGGCTACATACCTCTACATCATGGCAGACACTTTCCAGTTATCAAACTGCCTTAAGCCAGCTGTGTCGCTGCTCCCTGTTGTTGTTGTTGTCAGGTGCCGTCGAGTCAGTTCTGACTCATAGAGACCCTATGCACAACAAAACAAAACATTGCCTGGTCCTGCGCCATCCTTACAATCCTTGTTATGCTTGAGCTCATTGTTGCAGCCACTGTGTCAATCCACCTCATTGAGGGTCTTCCTCTTTTCCACTGACCCTGTACTCTGCCAAGCATGATGTCCTTCTCCAGGGACTGATCCCTCCTGACAACACGTCCAAAGTATGTAAGATGCAGTCTCGCCATCCTTGCTTCTAAGGAGCATTCTGGTTGTACTTCCAAGACAGATTTGTTCATTCTTCTGACAGTCCATGGTATATTCAATATTCTTCGCCAACACCACAATTCAAAGGCGTCAATTCTTCTTCAGTCTTCCTTATTCATTGTCCTGCTTTCACATGCATATGATGTGATTGAAAATACCATGGCTTGGGTCAAGCGCACCTTAGTCTTCAGAGTGACATCTTTGCTCTTCAACACTCTGAAGAGGTCCTTTGCAGCAGATTTGCCCAATGCAATGCATCTTTTGATTTCTTGACTGCTGCTTCCATGGCTGTTGATTGTAGATCCAAGTAAACTGAAATCCTTGACAACTTCAATCTTTTCTCCGTTTATCATGATGTTGCTTATTGGTCCAGTTGTAAGGATTTTTATTTTCTTTCTGTTGAGGTGCAATCCATACTGAAGGCTGTGGTCTTTGATCTTCATTAGTACGTGCTTCAAGTCCTCTTCACTTTCAGCAAGCAAGATTGTGTCATCTGCATAACGCAGGTTGTTAATGAGTCTTCCTCCAATCTTGATGCCCCGTTCTTCTTCATAGAGTCCAGCTTCTCGTATTATTTGTTGAGCACAGATTAAATAGGTATGGTCAAAGAATACAACCCTGACGCACACCTTTTCTGACTTTAAACCAATCAGTATCCCCTTGTTCTGTATGAACAACTGCCTCTTGATCTATGTAAAGGCTCCTCATGAGCACAATTAAGTGTTCTGGGATTCCCATTCTTCGCAGTGTTATCCATAGTTTGTTATGATCCACACAATCGAATGCCTTTGCATAATCAATAAAACACAGGTAAACATCCTTCCGGTATTCTCTGCTTTCAGCCAGGATCCATTTGACATCAGCAATGATATCCCTGGTTCCACGCCCTCTTCTGAAAGCGGCCTGAACTTCTGGCAGTTCCCTGTCGATATACTGCTGCAGCCGTTTTTGAATGATCTTCAGCAGAATTTTGCTTGCGTGTGATATTAATGATATTGTTCTATAATCTTCACATGCTCCCTACACACCTCTATATCTGTAATTGCCCAGACTTCCCACTGTGGGAAACCCTGGTGGCCTAGTCGTTAAGAGCTATGGCTGCTAACCAAAAAGTCGCCAGTTCGAATTCACCAGGCACTTGGAAATTCTACGGGGCAGTTCTACTCCATCTCATAGGGTCACTATGAGTCAGAATCAACTCAACGGCAACAGGGCTCCCATTGTGACTTGGAGTTAATTGATCAGCTATTGTCTTAATCTCCAGTTTAGGGGTCAGGCAGTTACAGAGGCATGAGTGAAAGGGGATAAATGGGGAGTAGGAGTCTTCATCTGCCCAGGTTTTCCTTCCCCTTCATGAGGACCACTTTCAGGCTCCCCTTAGAGATGAAGCACAACCCCATATTCTTCTTGGAGGGGTCCCTTTGCTTTACTGGCTCCTGCCTTCGCTTACAATTTTTTTTGTGACTCTAGTTATTAATTCTTTTAATGTTAGTTGACTTCTGATGCTTTTAATACCTGCCCACAGTATGATGACTGAGAAAACCAGTAAGAAACAAATTCTTCCAAATTAAGACACTTACCAAAAAGAATAATTTTTAGTAGATATTATTGCATTACGGACTCATTTTGATTTTGTAAATCTTTTAGAGGCAACAGAGGACAAGTCTTTCTTAGATTAACCTCTGCTATAAATCTGTTTCAGCCTTATTGAGAAATTTTTTTTTACTCCTATGTAAATATTTACATGTTTATATGTATATATATACATATGTATATATATATATAGTGGAGGAAGGCTCATTAACAACCTGTGTTATGCTGATGACACCATCTTGCTTGCTCAAAGTGCAAAGGACTTGAAGCACTAACTGATGAAGATCAAAGACCACAGCCTTCAGTATGGATTATACCTCAACATAAAAAAAAAAAAAAAGAAAACAAAAATCCTCACAACTGGACCAATAAGCAACATCATGATAAATGGAGAAAATATCAAAGTTGTCAAGGATTTCATTTTACTTGGATGCACAGTCAGCACCCATGGAAACAGCAGTCAAGAAATCAAGAGACACATTGCATTGGGCAAATCTGCTGCAAAAGACCTCTTTAAAGTGTTAAAAAGCAAAGATTTCACTTTAAAGACTAAGGTGGGCCTGACCCAATCCATGGTGTTTCCAATCACCTCATATGTATGCGAAAGCTGTATGATGAATAGGGAAGAGTGAAGAATTCAATCACCTCTGAATTGTGGTGTTGGCAAAGAATACTGAATATACCACGGACTGCCAAAAGAACGAACAAATCTGTCTTGGAAGAAGTACAATCAGAATGCTCCTTAGAAGCAAGATTGGTAAGACTATGTCTCACATACTTTGGATATGTTATCAGGAGGGATCTGTCCCTGGAGAAGGACATCATGCCTGGTAAAGGAGAGGCTCAGCGAAAAAGAGGAAGACCCTTAAGGAGATGGATTGACCCTGTGACTCCAACAATGGCCTCAAGCATAACAACAATTGTGAGGATAGCACAGAACCGGGCAGTGTTTTGTTTTCTTGTACATGGGATCGCTATGGGTCAGAATTGACTTGACGGCACCGAACAACAGCAACAACATATACATAGATATATATATACACATAAAAGATTATATATAAACTTTCTGAAGAATTAATTATTGAAGTTTTTCTTCATGAATAATAAAAGGTTCTGATTTGTTTGTGACCTGTTGATCTTTACTTAGTAATCCCTACAATCTGAATAATTGTTATTCTAGAATTTTAAAATATCTCCTCTAATTCTTACAAATGTTTCATATTTACTTATTCGTATTCCTTTGTATAATCCCTTCTTTTCATTTTAATAAAAAATAATCCACCCTCTAAAAAATTAGAATAAACAGGTTACTTTTTTGAAAGTTTACAAAGCGCAGAAGTAAAAGCATTTATTTAACTCTGACAACAATCCTGTAACACAGATATTGTTTTTATATTTATGTTATAGATTATGATACTGAGCTTCAGAAGGTTTAAAAAACTCTCCCAAGATCTTCATAGCTAAAAGTTATGGAGCTAGGAGACAAATGCAGCTCTGCTCAGAGTAATACTGGTTCTCCTGTACACTCGCTTCCCTCAAACCAGCTTCTCCAACTCCAACATGGGCCCATATTAACACCAGCCTTCTTTAGTGCACGAAGAAGCTCAGCTCAACCCTCAAGCCCCACAATGATCATCCCTATAGGAGAAATGCCTATACCTTCTACTAACAGGCTGAGGGGTATGTGTGTGGGTGAAGACAGAGAGAAAACCCTTCTTCTCTCACTTAAGTGTTTTGGCAGTGATGGTCATTTGCATAAAAAGCTCAAAAGATGAAATATATTTCTTTTTTTGCTGTTGTTGTAGTTGCCAGAAGAAAAAAATTATCCTTGCTAACTTAAAACTTGCTTCAATAGTACAATGTTAAAACTTACCTTGTCTTTTTCCTAATATGAATTTCAGTAGATTGTTTTAAAATGTATTTGTAATTACAGCACTATACTTTCATTTAATATTTATTCTAATACAGCACTATACCTTCACGTATTATTGTGTATTTGAAACTAAAGGGTTTACTGCTTTGGAAATTACAGGGAGAATTTAAGCAAAGAACCAAACTCTATTTCATAAAAAAAAAAAATTTTTTTCATAGAAGACGCAAATTACAGCACTGACCGGTTGTACACTGATTTAATGTAGACCTCAAGAACGCCAACCAATCTTAAAATATCAATTTTATTTGCATAGGCAGTTTCTAACCTGTAAAGAAGATCGAATACGCCCTGCAGTTGTTTGGTGCCGGTGAGTCACTCACGACTCATAGCAACCCCATGTGACACAGTAGAACTGCCCCATAGGGTTTTCTTGGCTGTAATCTTTAGGGAGGCAAATCTCCAAGTCTTTTTCCGGAGGTGCTGCTGGGCGGATTCAAACTACCAATCTTTCGGGTAGCAGCCAAGCTCTTAACCATTGTGTCACCAGGGCTTCTTCAAATATGCTTTATACATAATAAAAATCTAGGGAAATATTGGCAAAATATTAGCAAAATATGATTGTTAAAATGACAGGATAAAGCTATTTAAAAGACTATATTCACTAAATGCTATTCAGTACTAGACAGTTTGACATCAGGACCTTATCAGCAAATGGCAAGCAGATGTTATCTTGTCATATAATAAGGCATCACTTTACATTCTGCTCACTGCTAGATAGAGTTCTTTAGCACGGGAAGGCATTTAATAGCATTTAATAGATCTCTGATCTGAACATAAGAAAACAGAGCCCTGAATAGCTTGCCCAAGGAAGCAGAGGTAACAAATAGTTGAGCCAGAACCCAAACCAGGGCATCTGACTCCAAATTCAGCGTGCTTTCCCACTACAGAAGGTTCATGTAGAGCTGCAACACACACGTTTCAAACAGGATCTGTAATTTGGAAAATTTACTTTGAATTATAACTTTGTGCCCTGATTATTTTCCATCAATATTTATCTTCAGCTCTTTCTCTGTCCTGAGGGTTCTCTCTTTTGGATCGCTGTTATCTGATTTTTCTAAACAGTCCCGTTTGTCTTTCACTCTCTCTCCATAACTGCTTCCCATTTTTAGGTCTTATCTTTACTTTTATTTTTATTCTAATTTCATCCTTTTTATATTTCCTGAAAATCCCTACAGGAGCATTGTTATGGTTATGAGGGTACCAAATAATATCACCTTATTATGAAGAACTTGGATCCTGCCTATATATATCAGATATATATAATGTTATCTTTGAAAATGATTTCCCCTTTATAATTATTATAAAGTTATCTAAGCCCTTTCATCCCTTTGAACGTCATTAACATTTGTTTTTTCAGCTATGAGAATGCTGTAGATGAAATGATGAGAAAAGTGTGGTTAGAATAAAGAACAAGATCCTGGCGTGTAATCAATATGATTCAGTGGATAAGTAGAATTTTCAATTATTATATCATTATATTATATATTTTGACGGGCCCTGGTAGCTCAGTGGTTAAGCCCTTGGCTGCTAACCAAAAGGTTGGTGGTCTGAACCCACCAGCCTCTCCAAGGGAGAAGGATGTGGCAGTCTGCTTCCATAAAGATTTACAGCCTTGGGAACCCAATTCTACTCTGTCCTATAGGGTCACTCTGAGTTGGAATCAACTCAATGGCAATGAGTTTGGTTTCTTGGTTATATTAGTTTTAAAACCAAATCATCCATTACCCAATTCAAAAAGCTCGATTCTTCCAACACGTTTGAACTATTCTCTGGCAGAGAAAGAGGTTCTTTGAGAATAGAACAAAAATCAACAAAATTTACGGTGTGTAAAGTCCCAGATCCAGACGGCTCCTGAGAAACAAACACGGGGCACTCCAAAAACAAAGGATTTGCTTTGCTGGATGTATTAATGCTTATAAATGTGCTAATACCATGCTTGGAGCCCTGGTGGCATAGTAGTTCTGAGCTCGGCTGCTAACCAAAATGTCGGCAATTCAAATCCACCAGGAGCTCCTTGGAAACTATGGAGCAGTTCTACTCTGCCCTTAGAGTCACTATGAGTCAGAACCAGCTCATTGGCACGTAACAACAGCAACAATACCATGCTCAGATAGTTACTATTTTTTATTTTGATAATTCATGTATTTCAGAATTAGAAATAGTCCAAAAAGATGCAAACCTGAGTTCAAATTTTAACGCCTTTACTTCCTAGCCCCCCACGTGTCTGTCAGTTTGTCCTACTGTGGGGGCTTGTGTGTTGCTGTGATGCTGGAAGATATGCCACTGGTATTCAGATACCCGCAGGGTCACCCATGGAGGAAAGGTTTCAGCTGAACTTCCAGACTAAGACAGACTAGGAAGAAGAACCTGGCAGTTTACTTCTGAAAAGCACTAACCATTGAAAACCTTATGAATAGCAACAGAACATTGTCTGCTATAGTGCTGGAAGATGAGCCCCCCCAGGTTGGAAGGCACTCAAAGGACAACTGGGGAAGAGCTGCCTCTTCAAAGTAGAGTCAACCTTAATGATGAGGATGGAATAAAGCTTTTGGGACCTTCATTTGCTGATGTGGCATGACTCAAAATGAGAAGAAACAGCTGCAAACATCCATTAATAATTGGAACCTGGAATGTATGAAGTATAAATCTAGGAAAATTGGAAATCGTCAAAAATGAAATGGAATGCGTAAACATCTAAATCCTAGGCATTAGTGAGCTGAAGTGGACTGGCATTGGCCATTTTGAATCAGACAATCATATAGTCTACTACGCTGGGAATGACAACTCGAAGAGGAATGGTGTTGCATTCATCGTCAAAAAGAACGTTTCAAGATCTATCCTGAAGTACAATGCAGTCAGTGATAGGATAATATCCATAAGCCTACAAGGAAGACCAGTTAATACGACTATCATTCAAATTTACACACCAACCACTAGGGTCAAAGATGAAGAAATAGAAGATTTTTATCAGCTGCTGCAGTCTGAAATTGATCAGACATGCAATCAAGATGCATTGATAATTACTGGCGATTTTAATGCAAAAGTTGGAAACAAAGAAGGACCAGTAGTTGGAAAATATGGCCTTGGTGATAGAAACAATGCCAGAGATCGAATGATAGAATTTTGCAAGACCAACGACTTCTTCATTGCCAATAACTTCTTTCACCAACATAAACGGTGACTATACACATGGACCTCGCCAGATGGAACACACAGAAATCAAATTGACTACATCTGTCGAAAGAGACAATGGAAAAGTTCGATATCATCAGTCAGGACAAGGCCAGGGGCCGACTGTGGAACAGACCATCAATAGCTCATATGCAAGTTCAAGCTGAAACTGAAGAAAATGAGAGCAAGTCCACGAGAGCCAAAATATCACCTTGAGTATATCCCACCTGAATTTAGAGACCATCTCAAGAATGGATTTGACACATCGAACACTAGTGACCGAAGACCAGACAAGTTGTGGAATGACATCAAAGACATCATCCATGAAGAAAGCAAGAGGTCACTGAAAAGACAGGAAAGAAAGACCAAGACGGATGTCAGAAGAGACTCTGAAACTTGCTCTTGAGCGTCGAGCAGCTAAAGCAAAAGAAAGAATTGATGAAGTAAAAGAACTGAACAGAAGATTTCAAAGGGCCTCTCGAGAAGACAAAGTAAAGTATTATAATGGCATGTGCAAAGAGCTGGAGATGGAAAACCAAAAGGGAAGAACATGCTCTGCGTTTCTCAAGCTGAAAGAACTGAAGAAAAAATTCAAGCCTCGAGATGCAATAGTGAAGGATTCCATCAGAAAAGTATTAAACGACACAGGAAGCATCAAAAGAAGATGGAAGGAATACACAGAGTCATTATACTAAAAAGAATTAGTCGACATCAACCATTTCAAGAGGTGACATATGATCAGGAACTGATGGTACTGAAGGAAGAAGTCCAAGCTGCTCTGAAGGCATTGGGGAAAAACAAAGCTCCAGGAATTGATGGGATATCAATTGACATGTTTGAACAAACAGATGCAGCGCTAGAGGTGCTCACTCGTCTGTGCCAAAAAATATGGAAGACAGCTTCCTGGCCAACTGACTGGAACAGATCCATATTTATGCCTATTCCCAAGAAAGGTGATTTAACTGAATGTGGAAATTATAGAACAATATCATTAATATCACATGCAAGCAAAATTCTGCTGATCATTCAAAAACGGCTATAGCAGTATATCGACAGGGATCTGCCAGAAATTCAGGCCAATTTCAGAAGAGGACGTGGAACCAAGGATATCATTGCTGATGTCAAATGGATCCTGGCTGGAAGCAGAGAATACCCGAAGGATGTTTACCTGTGTCTTATTGACTACGCAAAAGCATTCGACTGTGTGGATCATAACAAACTATGGATACCATTGCGAAGAATGGGAATTCCAGAACACTTAATTGTGCTCATGAGGAGCCTTTACATAGATCGAGAGGCAGTTGTTCAGACAGAACAAGGGGATACTGATTGGTTTAAAGTCAGGAAAGGTGTGCATCAGGGTTGTATTCTTTGACCATACCTATTTAATCTGTATGCTGAACAAATAATACAAGAAGCTGGACTATATGAAGAAGAACAGAGCATCAGGATTGGAGGAAGACTCATTTACAACCTGCGTTTTGCATATGACACAATCTTGCTTGCTGAAAGTGAAGAGGACTTGAAGCACGTACTAATGAAGATCAAAGACCACAGCCTTCAGTATGGATTGCACCTCAATATAAAGAAAACAAAAATCCTCACAACTGGACCAATGAGCTACATCATGATAAACGGAGAAAAGATTGAAGTTGTCAAGGATTTCAGTTTACTTGGATCCACGATCAACAGCCATGGAAGCAGCAGTCAAGAAATCAAAAGACGCATTGCATTGGGCAAATCTGCTGCAAAGGACCTCTTCAAAGTGTTGAAGAGCAAAGATGTCACTCTGAAGACTAAGGTGCGCCTGACCCGAGCCATGGTATTTCCAATCACATCATATGCATGCGAAAGCGGGACAATGAATAAGGAAGACTTAAGAAGAGTTGACGCCTTTGAATTGTGGTGTTGGAGAAGAATATACCATGGACTGCCAAAAGAACGAACAAATCTGTCTTGGAAGAAGTGCGGCCAGAATGCTCCTTAGAGGCAAGGATGGCAAGCCTGCATCTTACGTACTTTGGACATGTTGTGAGGAGGGACCAGTCCCTGGAGAAGGACATCATGCTTGGCAGAGTACAGGGTCAGCGGAAAAGAGGAAGACTCAACGAGGTGGATTGACACAGTGGCTGCAACAATGAGCTCAAGCATAACAACGATTTTAAGGATGGTGCAGGACCAGGCAGTTTTTCGTTCTGTTGTGCGTAGGGTCGCTATGAGTCGGAACTGACTCGACGGCACCTAACAACAACAACAACAACATTTCCTAGCCCTTGGGTCTTTGGAGCTTTATTTCCCTTCTAATACTGATCTGTAAACATAACTGAGTTGTTACGAGAGTTAAAGATAATGTATGCAAAGTACCTGTCATGTGATGTGTTCCCAGTGAGTGATATTATTGTTATACTACCAAGATATCATTGATTAAAGGAGGAGAAGAAAATCAAACTTTGGAGCAAATCTTAATAGCAGACATAAAATAATACAAAATAGCTTATAACTGTGAAAAATTTGAAAGGTAACAACAATTTAGAAAGTAGATCAGATCCAGGAAAGAAAAAAAGCTTTTAAAAGAAGATCCACAAAAACTAATCTGACAATCTATAAATATTTATATTTGACCTTGATGTAGTAAACAATTTTAAAAAGCAATTTTATAGAACCTTACAGACCATTATTAGTGTGTTAAAATTATTTTTGCAGAGAGTCCCATTTTGCATTGCAAAATTACGATACCATCGAATCTCTTTTTTAAAATGTCACTATTTGATGTTATTTGTAAATGCAAATGAAGCACAGTTCTGAAAAAAAAAGAAATATGCTTCAAAATGTAGTTTTTAAAAAAGTTACTTGTAAGGAAGGTCTTACTCTACAATGTTGTGTTTGTTTTGTGATTTTAACTAGTACATGCTCCAGGTAAATTCTGACCTCTGGTAGGTAAAGATACACATATATACCCTACGTGTTATGTTCCATAAATAAAAATGGTTATAGTCAGAGGCAATTTTAGAATAAACAAAAATCAGACTCAAGGCAAGCAGAATAGGAAGCCCTTGTCCAGAAGCAAATTGGTGAATCTACTTGGCAGAACATTTTCAGGTTTTCAGTTATCAAAGCAAATTTCTTAAATGTTGCAACGGGCTCCTTGTTTTATTTGGTTTAGCTCTAAGTCAGAAGCAGCGTGACAGCAGCTGGTCACCTCTCTATGGATGCCGGTGCTTCCCTCCCTTTCCTGCATGGTTAGCGCTGCAGGTCCTCCAGAAAGGGAGTCATGGCGGGTAGGCAAAGACTCTTGTGCCCTCGTGGACTCAACATGGAGTGGCCCTCTCAGAGTGGCTGAGCCTGGAAAGAACAACAGACCACTCTTGTTGTTTGTTAAGCCTAGTGCTATTGTTCCTACTGTTCCAATTTTGTTTTTATTTTAAAATAATTATTCTAATTGAGTAACATATTCCTAAAAATTGAAAGAGTGGGCATTTTAATACAGACTGCAGTGAATGAAACATTGTGCTCTAGCTTCCTCACATGAGTTTCAGGAATTGAATAACAACCCCCATATAAGTATTTCCTCTATCCCACCCTCTCTCCCTTTCGGTGAGCTGCCCAGGTAGGCAGCCAGGACTAAGTATCTGATAACATGCCTTGTTGGGCCATGTAGAATAACATTTTGTTCCAACCCTTGTAATCTGCCCCTCCACAATCGAAGGCTCCACGCCCGGCACATTTTGTCTCTTGGGAAGGCTACAGAGTCAGTGGCCAATAATTATGCTATTTCTACTTCTTCCAAACCAAGATGAAGACAGTTGGAAATTTCTGTTTGCTTATTGCCCACTGAACATAATCACACATTCTAAAAATGCTGAAAAAATGCAAAGATTATTCTCTGAGTAAGAAGCCAAATGTCTTCTCAAAACTAATTTTACTTGTTGCTTGTATGTGTTTGTATAAAGACTATGTTATGAGATTGACTAATGTTCATCTCTATTATCATAAAAAAACATATTCATTAAATATTGTCAAATTTTCCATGTGGGGGAAGCAGATTTTAAACTTATTTGCATATTTTTTACTAAGTATATTGGTTTTTCACAGACATTGAATTCTTTATATTTAGCTACGCACTTGGTGCTATTTTAGAGATAAGAAACAGAGGTCCAGAAATATGTGACTAAGGTTAAAAAGACAGCTTTGCTTTGATGCTAAGAACAATACTTTAAAGTTGCCTTTGAAGAAATTGTACCCTGAAACTGTTTTTTTTTTTTTTTTCTTTTCTTTTAAACTGCCAGTGACTTCTTCTCATAAATGATATGTAGGTAAAAGTCATATTGTTTGGGTTATTGGGATCTCAAGGGAAAGGTAGGGGGTAGGAAAAATACCATGTGTTGCTTTTTCTACATAGGTTAGCTGCAGAATGAAGAAGGAGAAGTGAAAATTGCCATTATCTTGATAAGCAAATTGGAATTTAGTAATTTTATGGTTATATTGAACAGAATTTTGGGTAAACGACTTCTCACATACTGTTCCAACCAACTCAGCACCCCTTTTACACTTTGTCAACTGCTCTTTACTTCCTCCTAATACTTTATCCGAGATATACCTCAGTTGGTAGATTAGAGTGCTCCCAAACACATCACATTTGTGTAAACCAAATCACATTCATTATCCTGTGGCAAATACTTTATTACCCTGTGGAAGGACAGATTCCTCAGTGCTGTGATCATTCCCTAATTTACAAACCTAATAAGTCAAGATGTTGGTGCATTGGATTGTCTTCTCTCATAGAACACATCTGTATTTGTTTTCTATAAAGCCTGTGGTGCTCCAGGGCTTGACTGAATAACAACTGCACAACTGCAGAGAAGACTCAAGGCAAAACCTTGAGTTTGAGTGAGCTGAATACTGGGGTCAAGAGGAGAAGAGGAAAGGGACCAGCATTAAGACTTCCAGAGAGTTCTGCAACTATTCAGAGAAAGTCTCTGCAACCATCTATTCTATTTCAGTAGAAACTTCAGAATCTCTGATTTTCCTTAGTCCATGATATATGAAATGGTGAAGATAGATATTAGATAAGCTAGGGTGAGAAATAACTTCTGAAGTGTCTCTCAATCATTGAAAATTTCCAATGCCCATAGTTTTCTTCTGCCTCAACTCAACAAACCATAAATACCAAGTCATATCCATTATACCCCCAAACACTTACATAACATGCCTCAGTTTAGTGGTAGAGCTAGTAAATAGCTGGTTTTAATTACCACCTCCTGGTGAAAGCCATGAGCCCTGGTGGTGCAGTGGTTAAGAGCTGCAGCTGCCAACCAAAAGGTCAGCAGTTTGAATCCACCAGTCACTCCTCGGAAACGCCATGGGGCAGTTCTGCTCTGTATTGTAGGGCTGCCAAGAGCTGGAATCAACTCCATGGCAATGAGTTTTTTTCCTTTTTTGTGTGTGAAATCCTGTGTGAAGTGATGGGACTCCTTATCCTGTCCTTCTGCAGCTTGTGGGAGCGTAGTAATTACAGAGATGATTTTAGTATGCTGAGTATTGACTTTAGGTGTAGGGACGTAGAGCGCTGGTGGAGGAGACATGAAAATTAATGAATTGTCCCCCCATCCTACACTCCATAGCCTAAATTTTGAGAAACGGCCTATGTAGTCAGTCTCCCATGGTATTGTTTCTCCCTCCCATTTTAAATGGTCCATGTGTCAGTAGTTGACCTTCTCTGCACAAGACAGGATTAAGTAATCACCTCTTGAGAAGCAGGCTGGGCAAAGCTCCACATTCCATGGTCCTTTCCAGGAGCAGTAGGACACAGGATTAATAATAATAATTTTTTTAAAAAACCATGGTTGTCAAGTCAGTTCTGCCTCATGGTGACTCTGTGTGCTTCAAAGTAGAACTGTGCACTATAAAATTTTTGTGGCTGTAATCTTACAAAAGTAGATTGCCAAGCCTTTCTTCCATGGTGCCATTTGGTGGATTGAAACTGCCAACCTTTCAATTAGTAGGCAAGCACAAACTGCACCACTCAGGGACCTAGGACACAGGAAGAGGGGCAGAAAGCACAAGGTCTTTCTCCCAGGCCCCTAAGCCAAGACCGCCTTGATTTCTGCACAGCTTGAGAATCAGTAAGCCCTGGGGAAGACTGCGTAGTTTTCTAGTTACTAGAGGAACTTTCAAGGGTGCCATAAAATAAACTTGATTTTCTTAATTTCCAGTTTGTCTATGGCAAAGTCAGAACTTTGTCTTGCTGGGGCCCAGATATGTAAAACTGCATCCGATGTACTACTTGTTTATTCTTCTTTAACTTGTAATTCAGAAGCTTAACTTGTTTAAAATGACTTTAAGCCCAAAACAAAACAGCAGTTACAGCTCTCTGACATAGTGTTTTTAACTAGAAAACTCAGCAATGCCAGAAGCCTCCTGCTGTGAGCACTTTTGTTTCTTCTCTTTTGTTTATTAACCTCTCCACAACTGGTGCAGTTGAAAACACTCTTTCATCACATGCTTAGCAGAAGTTCAAGTATAGCTGAGAAAGCAGCCAAGAATCTGTCTGCTGGACTCACTGTCAGAATGTCATGTTTCACTTCTAACCTGACTTCTATCTGATACAGCTGACAGAAACAGACAAAGAAAATCTGCAACAGGAAAACTCTCCCCAGACCCTTTCAAACTGATTATTCCCGAGGAATCAAGGACAAGTCAAGCAAAATAGTAATGTTTTCACAGTCATATCACAACTCAGGATTCACAGGATTTTCCGCTTGTCCACTTTTTTTTGGTATAGTAGATAAACAGTCTACAAAGCATGGAGCTGCTGGATTATGAAGCATTTCTGTGCTCCTGTCTGATACTATTGTCAACAAAACAACTTAAATATCTACCATATTTTTTCTTTTCTTGTTTGTCTCAATAAAACATTTTATATTACTAATTTTTTGTCCATTGATAGGGTTTTGGTACTCCAGGGAGTATTTATGATGATTGGTTAGTTGTTGCCAGGCTGACCGCATTGGCTGTCCGAAGGTTTTCTATGAAACTGGACAAGTACTATAAGTACTTTTCTTGGAGAAAAGGACACCTTTTGGAGAAAGGATAAATTTTCAGCAACATTTCCCAAATTACATGGTTCGGTGAAATGTTTTCCTCTATTATAAGAGAAGTACTTTACCTTCTTACCTAATAGAGCTTCATAATTTTTAAAACACTTCAATTTGAGTGAATTGATACGGTCATTCTTAAACAATGTAGGTACAGGCACTCTGAATGTTTTACAACATTCAGTTCATTGATGGCAAATTAAAAATAGGAGAAATTAAATGTCTCTTAACACTTGAGATTAACGACCTTCAATATGCAAATGACACAACCTTGTTTGCTGAAAGTGGAGAGGTCTTGGAGCAGTTACTGAGGAAGATTAAAGACCACAGCCTTCAGTATGGATTACACCTCCACATAAAGAAAACAAAAATCCTCACACCTGAACCAGTAAGCAACATCGTTATAAACAAAGAAAATACTACTGAAGAATTTCATTTTACTTGGATCTACAATCAATGCCCGTGGAAACAGCAGACAAGAATGAAATAGGGTATCGCATTGGGCAAATCTGCTGCAAAAGACCTCTTTAAAGTGTTAAAAATCAAAGATGTCACTTCGAGGACTAAGATGTGCCTGACCCAAGCCATGATATTTTCAATTACCTCATATGCATGCAAAAGATGGACAGTGAATAAGCAAAACCGAAGAAGAATTGATCCATTTGAATTATGGTGCTGGTGAATAATATTGAATATACCATGGACTGCCAGAAGAATAAACAAATCAATCTTGGAAGAAGTATAGCCAGAATGCTCCATAGAATCAAGGGTGGCGAGACTTCGTTTCACATACTTCGGACATGTTATCAGGAGAAACCAGTCCCTAGAGAAGGACATCATGCTTGGTAAAGTAGAGGGTCAGTGAAAAAGAGGAAGGCCCTCAACTAGATGGATCGATACAATGGCTGCAACAATGGGCTCAAACATAACAGCAATTATGAGAATGGCACAGGACCTGCTCATGAATCTGATTTGGGGAGAAGTAAAAGAGGAAAATCAAAGATAACTCGTAAGTTTTTACGTGAGTAACTGGTGGATGATGGTACTGTCTATTTAGATGAAGAAAGTGGGAAGGAGTAGGTTTGGGAAGGGAAACCATTTGTATGCTTCACAACAGGCCTGAATTCATAGAAACTTGTGTGGAGAGGCCAATAAGAAAACTTTGAAAAGACCATACAGTCTTTTATCCTGGACATGTGCCAATTCCTTGTCTATAAACCTGGAACATAAATATCTACTACACTTAGTTCAGAGGATTGTGCTAATGATCAAATGTGGTAATAGATACGGAGTCTTTTGTTATTGCTACAGAACTGTAGGTCATTATCATTAACATCATCACTCAGGCTTCTGGAACCATAATTCTTTGTTCTTCCAGGCTTTCCCCAGACAGCAGCATGGGAGGCAGGAGCTCCCAAGGATGGGCAGAAGGGCTGAGGCACTGAAAGTCAAGTCCAGCATTTTAAATTTCCTGAATATTAAAAGACAGTGCAAAGATGGTATGTAAATCCACTGTTTTTAGTTCAGGGCTTTATCAGCCAATCACTTTTCTTAGTCATTAATGAGAAACTAGACCAATTGTAATAGTTTTATATGAGATAAATACAGCCCTATGTCACTTAATGTCTGCGATGCATTCTGTAAAATAGGACATGATGTGATTTGGACGTTGTGAGAACGTGCCTTAGTTACCGACCAATAGCATTCACTGATTTTCCACCTTAAAGTTGTTTAATAACCTTTTGCTTCACTTTCAAATCACTGCTTCTCCCTTGCCTCTTGCTGTTGCTATCACTAGCACTGGTTTTGCTGTATTTGGGAGCCATGATGCATTTCAGAGTAATATTTTTGGAAGCACAATCACTTTGCATACAAGAGATATGAGATACATTTGTTACATGCAGGAAGCTGTTGCATTGGCTATGTTCAGTTATGTCCACTCTGTCCCATTCTCCGATCTGGATTTCTGAAGTCTGTTATAACCTCACGGGACCACAATGGATATGCAGGACGTTGCCCAATTGGACTTTATTTGGCATATGACTATCAATTACAATTAAGCTCTCTTAACTTATGTAATTCTAAAAAGCAAGATAAGATGGAAAGAACAAGAAGCAAGCGATGTAATTCATAAGCCTCATTCATGCTTTTTACATCTCCCACTGATATCTTTGGGCAAGTCAAGTCTTTGCATCTGGAAGACATGGATCATGTACGCAGCACTCCAAGCTACTTACCTTCCGGAGTCATGTTAAGGCTCAAATGAAATAGAGCATGTGAGCACACTAGTCAAATGTTTGTTGTTATTATACCAATAGGACATGAAGAATATAGCGGGAAAGTTATTTTCAGGCTAAAAGGGTTGGTTATTTGTTTTATATCTTCTTACCTCACCCATGGCAACCACAGCGTCTTGTATTTATTCCAAAGCATTTACCATCCTTTGCTGGATTAAATGAATTATTATTGAAGACAGCAGATGATGAGAATATCATGTGTCTAATTTACTGTACCTAGAGGCTTAAGTTCAAAGCTCTGGCACTATTCCTAAGGTACTTTGCACCCTGTACACCATACCAAACAACCCTTAAAAATGTCAGTAGCTCAAACTCTCTGCCAATATTTCTCAACTTCCTTTTTCCCTCTCTTAAGGAATGAATAATTAAAGTTTCTGAAGCTTAATAGAAATTCAGCAGTATGATATAGCAGTTAAAAGCACAATAATTGGAGCCAGACTGCCTGGGTTTGAAACCTGGTTATATGACCGACCTTGGGCAAGTTATTCAGCTACTTCCTACCTATGCAGGATCGGGAAATTGACAATACCCAGCTCTAGGGTTGTCATGAGGATTAAAAAAGTGTTACATGTAAAGTGCTTAGAACAGTGCCTGGCACATAGTATGAGTTCAAAGAAAGTTAGATATTATGGCCTTAAAATATGACTTGGCATCTTGAAGAGTCAAAATACGAAACTGAAGTGAACGTACTCGTGTCACTCCATCCTAATACTAGTGTTGAGTTAAAAATTTAAGGAGCCTTGTCACTAAATCAAGCAAGATTTAGAGCTCACTTAGGATGTTTACATAGAAAACCCATTGATTAAACAAACAGTTATGAGATGCATTCTGTGCCAGGGGCTGTGATCACGCAGGGAATAGAAACGCAGACATGCAAACCCTGTCCTCCAGTAATTTGCACTGCAGTGAGAAGAACAGATTAGACATCACTGAGGACACTTATCTGTTTATACCCATCTAGGCCCAAAAGGAATTTAAGGCAGCAAAATTATAACACAGTGTAAAAGATGGTAGATAAAGGGAAACACAGAGTACAGTGGTGTGGGATTGCAAGCAGGTTGCATAACTCAGGAGGACACTATTCACAGGTCGGGAAAAGAGAAAGGACTTGAAACTGACCAGATAAAACGGATCAGGAAGTGCTTCTAAGAAGATATGATGCTAGACCTGAATCTTGTAGCCTATGAAGAAGCTTACAGGCAGACAGAGCTGGGGAGCAAGGAGTAGGTATTTTTAAGTCCATGAACAAGTAAACAAAAAGAAGTATGAGATAGCATGGCCCAAGCAGTTAATCTGTGTAAATAGATACGGCTGGGAGGCAATGGTGGTTCAGTAATAGAATTCTTGCCTTCCACGAAGGAGGCCCGGGATCTGTCCTCAGCCAGTGCACCTCATGTACAGCTACCACCCATCTGTCAGTGGAGGCTTGCGTGTTGCTATGATGCAGAGCTTCCACACAAGACACACCAGGAGAAAAGGTCTGGCAATCTACTTCTGAAAATCATTCAGTGAAAACCTTATTGATCACACAGTTTGATTCACAACCATCATGGGAATGGCACTGAACAGGGCAGTGTTTCATTCCATTGCACATGGGATCACCATGATTTTGGGGCCGACTCTAGGGCAGTTAACAACAACAACAAATGTGACTGAAATGAATCGTGTGTCTGGAGGCACTGAAGGAGTTAATGATGGAGTCTGTCAAGGGTCAAACCACATAGGGTGTGGTATATCAGACTTGGAAGTGTGATCTTGATGCTGAAGGCAACAGGGAGGTTTTGAAGAGTTTGAGCAAGGGAGCACTGTAGTCAGATAAATGTTTTAGAAATATCTCTCTGACAACATCCCCACTCCACTTCTAACATTCCTCAATTTCCTTTTCCTGCTCTATTTTTCTCCATGGAATTTATCACTGTCTGGCTTGTTGTCAGTCTTGTTAAGTTTCTTGCCACCAGAATATAAGCCCGTAAGGACAGATAGACAAGCACTTGTTTTGTACTAAACATTTAATGAATGAATGCATGACTAAATGGCATATAACTAAAATACCAAACATGTTGCCGTTGAGTCTATTCTGACTCATAGCTACTCTTTTGGACAGAGTAGAACTGCCTCATAGGGTTTCCAAGGCAATGGTGTCACTAGTATTGGTGTCACCCAGTGCAGTAACTCACGGTGTCACCACCCCCCCATGGGCCTCCTCCCATACCAGATCGTACAGAATCCTTAGTAAAGTTTTTTGTGCTAATTTTACTTGTAATTCCCGTATATCACACTCCTTCTTCTCCTTTACTTACTACTTTAGTCTCAAGAAGTTATTGATACAGGTTCAGAAATACTGATTACCACAATATTGTCGCTAAAACACCAGAAAATGTGACAAAATCCTCGACTCTAAAAACACTGGTAGCAAGGAAAACAACAGCACATGCTTGTAGTTCATGCAGACAAAACTATGCGATTCAAAGGGTCATTGTAATTAGGTTATAATGACAGTTCTGACCGGAGGGCATTAGAACATTCAAAAAATGGATTAGCATAGAGCTTTGTTGTTGTTGTTGCTGTTAGGTGCCCTCGAGTCAGTTCCGACTCATAGCGACCCTACGCACAACAGAACGAAACACTGCCCGGTCCTGCGCCAACCTCACAATCGTTGTTATGCTTGAGCTCATTGTTGCAGCCACTGTGTCAATCTACCTCGTTGAGGGTCTTCCTCTTTTCCGCTGACCCTGTACTCTGCCAAGCATGATGTCCTTCTCCAGGGACTGATCCCTCCTGACAACATGTCCAAAGTATGTAAGATGCAGTCTCACCATCCTTGCCTCTAAGGGGCATTCTGGCCTCACTTCTTCCAAGGCAGATTTGTTCCTTCCTTTGGCAGTCCATGGTATATATAGAGCTTTAGCCTTGTAGATATATTGATACACTTCAGCTTGGCTTATGAAAAATGTTTTTGTTTTTATAACTAACTACAAGGATATTTTTACAAATAAATTTCTGCTGAAACACTGCACAAAAATTTTATAGACATCCGTTTTGGTGTCACTCCCTCTCACAGTGTCACCTGGTGTGGTCCACACTCCTGGGACCCCCCCTAGTGACACCGCTGTTCCAAAGCTGTCATTTTCTTTTTTTAATTTTATTGTGCTTTAGGTGAAAGTTTACAGTGCAATTAGTTTCTCATTCAAAAATTTATACACAAATCATTTTGTTACATTGGTTCAAAGTTGTAATCTCTGCGGAAGCAGGCTACCACATCCTTCTCCCAAAAAGTTGCTGGTGGGTTTGAACGACCGACTTTTGGTTAACAGCCAAGCGCTTATGTACTGTGCCCCCAGGGCTCACCAAATGGCATATGGGAAAACTTCATACGAGTTCTCATCTTTAAGTTCATCAAATTATTTGGCTGTTCTTTCTTCTGGGAAGCAAGCTATTTCAGTGGGTAGCCACATCCCATAAAAGTGATGATTAAAATTTTCATCAGAATTCTGGTTACTCATCTCAACTGGTATTAAGAAGAACCTTAATGTCATCATTATCAATGATCCATTCTGGTTTCTTTCTGCAGAAAAGAGGCTGTCTAGCATTATCCAAAATAGATCTCAAAGAGTAAGTGCTTATAAAAAGAGGTAAAAACAGCCAATAGAATAGCTTTTATTTTCAAAAAGTAATATGTAAAAAAGCTTATCATTTCTATGAATACTTTTGCCTTACCACATTTAGAAAGAAATTTAATATAATTATAACAAAACTGGCACATCTCACAACAAGAGTGTTTTAGTGGTCTACGAATTTAATCCTTTAAAATTTACATTGTTGTTGTTGATAGGTTCCTACTCATAGGGAACCTATATATAGCAGTCATTGCTATATTTGAGCCCATTGGTGCAGCCACTGTGTCAATCATCTTCTTGAAGCTCTTCCTTTTTTTTGCTGACCCTCTACTTTACCAAGCATGATGTCCTTCTCCAGGGACTGGTCCCCCTTGATAACATGTCCAAAGTATGTAAGACAAAGTCTTGCCATCCTCACTTCTAAGGAGCATTCTGGCTGTACTTCTTCTGAGACGGATTTGTTCGTTCTTCTGTCATTCCATGGTGTATTCAATACTCTTCACCAACATCATAATTTAAAGGCATCAATTCTTCTTTGGTCTTCCTTATTCATTGTCCAGCATGCATATAAGGTAATTGTAAAAACCACGGCTTGGGCTAGGCACACTTGAGGACACAGTTAGGATAAGCTAATGAACATGTTGAGACCCTGAGCTAGGTAAACCACAATAGCTTACTTTGCAAAGTCATACTCAAATTCAATGGTCTCCTATCTATAAAATATTTAAGTTTTGGTCACTCATGTTACGATGTTCCCCCAGGCTTTGCAATCTTTTCCACATACTCTAATGAGGAACTTGGAGGTGTGACTAGTCAGTAATAGATTGAGAATAAATGTGCTGTTTTCAACTATTTCCTTCAGGTTTGGTGAACATCGGTCTACCATGTAACAGTTTATGAGGGAGAGTAAGAAAGCTTGAATTATGAACAGTGCTGCCACCAGAGTAATCAATGCTGCAAACCAAGGAAATTTAAAGCACATGCCTTATTGTCAAGTTTAACTTTTTTGTCAAATGAAAATAGCCATCTATCAGCATAAGTTGACCAGGGCAAAGCCATAGGCATTTCCTAGACACATCCAAACACCTTGAGGCACCAAGTTGCTGGGGCTGAGGGTTAGGGACCATAGTCTCAGGTGGTATCTAGGTCAATTGGCATAACATAGTTCATAAGGAAAATGCTTTTCATCCTACTTTGGTGAGTCTGGACTCTTAAAAGCTTGTGTGCAGCAATCTAAGACACATTTATTGGTCCTATACCACTTGGATATCACTTGGAGCAAAGGAGAATGGAGAAAACCAAGGGCACAAAGAAAATATTAGCCCAAAGGACTAAAGGACCACAGCCTCCATCAGCCTGAACCCAAAAGAACTAGATCGGTAGCCCAGCTACCACCAACAACTGCTCTGACAAGGATCACGATAGAGAGTCCCAGACAGAGCGACAGAAAGATGTAGAACAAAATTCAAATTCACAAAAAACAGGCAGACTTACTGGTCTGAGAGAGACTGAAGGAATTCCCAAGACTATGGCCCCTGGACACTCTGCTAACTCAGAAATGAAACCACTCCTGAAAGCCACTTTTCAGACAAAGATTAGACAGGCCTATATAAAAGAAACAATAACACACGTGAGGAACATGCTTCCCAGTTCAATCAAATATATGAGACCAAAGGGGCAACTCCTGCCCAAAATCAAGACAAGAAGGCAGGAAAGGACAGGAAAACTGGACAAATGGGCACAGGGAACAAGGGGTGGAAAAGGGAAGAGTGCTGTCACATTGTGGGGATTGCAACCAATGTCACAAAACAGTATGTATATACATTTTTGAATGAGAAACTAGAGCTGTAAACTTCCACCTAAGGCACAATAAAATTATTAAAAAAAAAAAAAAAAGAGAACAATGTATACCTTATCCTACCAAAGAATGCATGTCATGAAATGAAGGATTGGACTATAGTGACTAGGATTGATCACAGAAACAACTGAAGTTAGTGGATTAGTGATATCCCAGCCCATTGTGCACTTCAGTGGAGGGGTCTAATACAGTGTCCAGAACAATGTGAATATTCTGGTAATAATTGAGTTGGAATCGACTCGATGGCAGTGGATTTTTTGGTATTGATAATGGAAATTGAATGTCTGAGCAGTCAGTGGGGAGGGACAGGAGAGAATGTCTTTGGTAGAATTATCTATACCCTCACTTGACAAAAAAAAAAAAATTTTTTTTTCACTTGACACCTAGTGAAGATAAATCTAATTCAACTGTTTATCCATTGACTTTCTCTAAGATCTCAAGGTATGGTAAGACCCAGATAAATGGCCTATCCCACTGGAAACATTCTTGTATTTACATAATATTTTCAGAGATGTTCAGCTAATCCTAAACCTGAAGGGATATGAATATTCACTGCCTATATTAAGCTGCTTTAATTTTCTACAAAGACTTGATCTAAATTGTAGGATGGAAATGGATGTGCAGTGAATTTTTGTCAGGGCAGGTTAGCAGGTCTCTCTGTGATGAATAAAGTAGAAAAATCACCCCCACCCCCAGTAAAAAAAAAAAAAAGCCATCTAGCTTCTAAAAATCCATTTCTATTTCAACAACTAACATTTAATCATGAAGATAAAATAAACATTTTGTGCACATAAATATGAGGTAATTATAATTTGTGCCAAAAAAAATTCAACTTTTCGATGCATCATATGGGAAATTGTTACTGGAAGTAATAGTAATTACAGAGAACCTTACAGAGAAATGTTAGCAAAGCAGTATCAGCAAAGAGCGAAAACACATTCTACTTTTCTCTAGGCTAGGATAGACACAGACATACCTGATATTGTTTTGTCAATATATTCTGTCTCCCTACGTATCTTACATTGTTCCTGGCAACCCCATGTACAGCAGAAGGAAATGTTGCCCCATCCTGTGCCATCTTCACCATCTTTGGAATACTCAAGTACCTTGTTGCAGCCACTGTGTATTTTGAGTGCTTTGCAACCCAGGGAGGAGGCTCAACTTCCAGTACAATATTCTGTTGTTATCCATAGGGTTTTCATTGGCTTATTTTCAGAAGACCATCAAGCCTATTTTCCTAGTCTTAGTCTAAATTTTTTTTTTTTTTTAGTCTAGAATCTCCACTGAAACTCATCCACCACAGGTGATCCTGCTGGTATTTGAAACACTGATGACATAGCTTCCAGCATCATAGCAACATGTAAGTCACCGTGCTATGACAAACTGACAGAGAGGTGATGAGCATATCTTACATACAACACAGCTACATTATTCTGTATAAATATCTGGGTGAGCACAGACTTGGAGCATCAGATATACCTGGATTCTGCTGCTTGTTCAATGGCCTGTGTCCTCACAGGAATGTTTCGAAGAGAGCATTTGATGTGGTTAGGAAGTCCTGCCTCTGACCTTACCCCATCATGGCACCGTCTAATTAAATGGCCATTGATTGCATAATCATTTGTCTTTGGCTGTTAGGCTGCAAGCTTTGTGCAGGCAAGAAGCCTATCTATCTTATGCACCACTGTACCTCAGCACCTGCACACTACCTGGCTTACTAGGCACCTATTTGTTTAATCAATTAATGGATGAATAAGTGGCATATAGCATTTCTTCCCTGCCTTTTTGTTCCTTTCGAAGTTCACTTGAAATTATCTTGACGTGAATTTCTTCCATATTGCCACTTCTACTATATTTTATTGCTTCAAATTATTTAGGGATCATTACTGGATAATAGAATTGGATCCTTTGTTCCATTCAAATTTGAGTTGGAAAATCAAGTTTCATAAATCTATTTTAAGACGGCTTTGCAAAAACCAAAAAGCAGCCCTTAAAATAACGTGTGAAAAAATATTTAATTTCACTAACAAGCCGGGTAACGAAACTGAAAAAAATATATAGCATTTTGTTCCACTACATTTTCAAAGTTCTTCTTGTGAAGTTAGTGATGGTGTCCAATGCTGATGAGGGCATGAAGAAATTATATCTTGACCCACCTTGGAGGGAGTCTATATGAGAGTGAAAACTATTCATGTGAGCAACTTTGCAATCTCTCTAAAAGCCGTACAAATATTCACCCTCTTTACCTGGCAGTTTCACTTCCATGAATTAGCCTAAGAAGTATCAGAGACGCACACAAAGAATTCTGTGTAAAGATGTTATGTGTAAGGGTGTTAACTGAAAATAAAAGAAAAGCATAATAACTTTTAAGAGGTTGACTCAGTACAATAAAATACCAGGCAGTTATTAAAAATCATTTAAGCAAGGGATAATTAGACATATAAATTCTCCACATATATATAAAGAGAAAAAAGTAAATCACAAAAATACACGGAAAGTTAAAAGTATTCCAACTGTTTTAAATATATATTTGTATAAAAATGTATATATTTTGAATAATATATTCATATTTTATTCATTATACACTTACATACAAATATCTGTATATGTAGCACTGGAATAGAATATACTATATTTTAGCTTTTACGAAGTTATACTAAAACCAAACCGAACCCATTGCCATTGAGTCGATTCTGACTAATAGCAATCCTACAGGACAGAGCAGTTCTGCCCCAGAGTGTTTCCAAGGAGTGGCTGGTGGATTTGAACTGCCAACCGTTTGGTTAGCAGCCAAAAGCTTAACCACTGTGCCACCAGGGCTCCAAAGTTATGCTGCAGTAATAAATAATCCCAATACTTTGTGATTTATCATAAAGGTTTAATTCTTGCTCTTGTTTCATGTCAGCTGAGGGAACATGATACTGTGAACCTGATTTATCGACCAATCGAGGTATGCAGTGATGTATCTTAGCGACTCTTACAAACAGGACTTAAGATCAAAGTTAAGATTTAAAATAATTTAGAAATAGTGCCTGGGTGGTGATTGTGAGACTGAGTTTTGAGAGACATTGCTCTGGTGTTTCGCACAGGAAATTGTGGCTGACACGCGGAGGAGTATTCGGAAAAAAGCAAGGAATGTTGTGACGGTTTGTCAGTCATGAGTAACTTCAAATCATACAGTTATTACCATCATTTGTGTACATGCCTGTCACTTTACCTCATCTGTTATGTATTTGGGAGATGAAGGCGAACAAGAGTGACATCACCACACTATTTGGAGGTATCTCGTAGCATTTGTATTACACGTTCTGTTGTCAGGGGTTATTAATTGACTACAATCTTGATTCTAAATTTAAAACAAATGTTACAGGAATGTCTCAGTTTAAGAGATTGTTTCATAAAAGTTTCTACTTTCTTACAAAAATTATTTGGAAGCAATTAAGAATTATCTGTGCCATTTTTTTTTTTTTTTTTTTCTTTCTGTAACCTTTTCTAGTCCCCATCCTAGGAATTTTCTCCCCACAAAACTCAGTGCTCTCTTTTGGCCATCTGCCTTATGTAGAAGTTCCATTTCCTTACAAAATATTCAATCCTTCTTACCTAGAATGTGAAGCAGGATTGGCATCTTCATAACTCTTGCCTTTATATTACACTGTTTATCTTTCCACTGAATTCTGAGCTTCTAAAAAAGAGACCTCTTCTAATGAATCTTTGTAACCCAGAGATTTATGCAATGCCCAGTTCATGGCAGCTGTCAATAAATGATTATGAGTTAATGGATCCCCTCAATGCTTTCATTTAAGTTAATTGTGGAGAAGGAAGACAAAAGTAGAGCTAATTTTTAAATTAGGAAGCAAATGAGTACTACCATGGCCTCCACCAGACTGAGTCCAGTAACACCTAGATGGTGCCCAGCTACCACCACTGACTTCTCCCACAGGGATCACAATAGAGAGTCCTGGACAGAGGTGGAGAAAAATGTTGAACAAAATTCTAACTCAAAAAGAAAGACGAGACTTGCTGATCTGACACAGACTGGAGAAACCCTGAGAGTATGCCCCCCAGACACCTTTTCAGTTCAGTAATGAGATCACTCCCAAGGTTCACCCTTCAGCCAAAGATTAAACAGGCCTGTGGAACAAAACAAGACTAAAGGGGTGCACCAGCCCTGGGGGAGGGACTGGAAGGCAGGAAGGAACAGAAAAGCTGGTAATAGAGAACCCAGGGTTGAGAAGGGAGAGTGTTGACATGTCATGGGGTTGTTAACCAATGTCATACAACAATGTGTGTACTGTTTGATGAGAAACTGGTTTATCCCGTAAACCTTCATCTAAAGAACAATAAAAAAAAAAAAAAAAAGAAGTAAATGACTAGTCTTTCAAAAAAAACACATATGCTGGCTTAAAGGAATGAATATCTAATGGTCAGATTTCAGCCAGGGAATCAGGAGAATGAGAAATATATTTTGAGGTAAGAGGGGCTTCCTAAATTCCTCAATTCATTAGTCAAAGGTAATGGCCTACTCCAACATGACCAAGTCCTGCTCTGCTCTAAAGAATGAAAGCTACATCTAGTACACTGTCCGTGACTATGTGAGTGCTTTCTGAAACTGAAAAATATTTTTTCTTAAAATCATATCTGATGAATTCAGGTAATTCATTTCAATTACATACCTGAGAAAATATTTAACCACATATTAAAAATACCAGCTTTATTTAAGAAATATATATTGCTGATATTTTCAAACACACACCTAGAGCTATAGAACATAAACACCCAGTAGTGTGGTGAGATTTCTTCTAAATTTCACAGTTTATTAAGGTATACATTTTTTTAAATACTATATTGACTGTTCCATTTATTCATTCGCTCATTTATTTATTTTTTTAGGTCAACTTCCATTTGAACTTTCTAAGAAGGCCTACGCAGGACTGTTGCCCTGGCAAATAATTGCTGTCTTTCTTCCTTGGCTGGTATTAGATCTTAATGGCTACACTTTATATTTGGAGACCTTGATAGTATTTAATTAAATATTTTTTGTGCTTTAGGTGAAAGTTTACAGCTCAAGTTAATTTCTCATACAAAAATTTATACACATGTTGTTTTGTGACATTAGTTGCAATCTCCACAATGTGACAGCACACTCCCCCTTTCCACCCAGGGTTCCCTGTGTCCATTCGACAAGTTCCTGTCCCTTCCTGCCTTCTCATCCTGCTTTTTGCCCATTTGATCTTGTGTATCTGCTTGAACTAAGAAGCACATTCCTCACATGTATTATCTTTTGTTTTATAGTCCTGTCTAATCTTTGTCTGAAGAGTGGGATTCAAGAAATGGTTTCAGTTCTGGGTTAATAGTGCTTCTGAGGGCCATAGTTTCTAATTTTGCATTTTATTGTATACTTTCTTCTAGTGATCACTAATACTTTCTTGTACAGTAAAACCTACAAAAGCAGGAATCTGTGTGAGCGGAAACCTGTCAGAGAAGGAAAACTCAGATATTTTCCACTAAAATGAGTGATAGAAAAGTGGTAAGACTGCACCCTGGCAAAGCCAGGAACCTTGTGAGACCCAGAAAAAAAAGGCAGTACCGTTGAGTTCTGGCTCTCACAAGTTTCACTGTATATGTCATATCTCCCATTGAAAGCTCCTTGGGGGAGGAATTAAGCAGCAGACAGGCATTTCTAACTTACAAATGGGTTTTGTTTCCAAAGTCATATATGTTTTCATCCTGTATTTATTGATCATCTATTCTATGCAGACTCTGTGCTAAACATTGGGAATAAAAATAGCCCACTTAATTTGAAGTTAGTTTTTGAAAACTCAGAATGCATTTTTCCATAGAAGCAGGACTTCAAAGGAGGGTAAATTCCTAAGTGATTCCACAAACCAGTTTTATATATCACATGGTTCTCCTGCAATCATCCTTTGTTCCTAGTTCCAGTCCTATACTGTAGGATTTCCAGGTACTGATTTCATTCTCTTTAAAGAAGAAAAAAAAATTTAATTGTGGCATATAAAAAAGCTCTCCACAAATCTTGGCAAGCAAAGAGCATTTCGATATCGCAATTCACAAAAATAGGAGCTGAGTCCATCCTCGGCTGTTAGGTTGGCTCTTAACTAATCAGCACGAAGCATTTTCCTGACAGCTCTTATCGGTTTAAAGGCCTAACCAGGCTGAAGGGAAAGATTCCCCACCATGTTTGAGGGAGAGGATTTTTTTTCTCTCTCTCCTATTAGAAGTGACCCAGGAGGGCATAGACCTGACTGCCTGGCTATTCCCTCTCAACCAAGGGAGGAAATAGCCTGGATGGGTCAAGGCAGAGCCTGGGAAAAGCAGAGAACCCTGCCCCTTAATTCCGTCCCACAGCTACTCAGTTAACCACACCCGAAGCCTGACTGACTTCTGGGGTTTCTAGGATGTGATATAAAAATTTTCCTTTATGTTAAACCAATTTATATCAGGTTTTTGTTACTTAGAGTGAAAACTACCCTAAACAATGATGTTAAGCCTTTTGGAACAGGGAACACTATAGTCTCCTATTCCTTTATTCTAATCCTGCCAGTAAAAGGACATGGATAATTTCCTAGGCCTAATTCTTCTGACCTTGAGGCCCAGTAGTTAAGCGCTAAGTGGAGGCCAAACCCACCAGCTGCTCCTCAGGAGAAAGATGTGGCAGTCTGCTTCCAAAAAGATTACAGCCTTGGAAACCCTGTGGGGCAGTTCTACTGTCTTATAGGGTCACTATGAGTTGGAATCGATTCGACAGCAACGGTGTTTTGTTTTAGTTCTTCTGAGATGTCATTGAGCTGATATCCCCTTGCTTATAGAAGTCTTGACTTCTTTCAGAGCCCTTGTGCCTCACTTTTTTTCCCAAACCAGAAAAAAAAAAAACTTCAAATACTAAAGGAGGCAAATGGCATGAAGCCCAAAAACAAGTTATTTTCCTTTTTCCAATTTGAATGATGCTCAAATCTCAGCCAGTTTCTTTTCAACAGTTTACCACTAAATCTAAAAATCTAAGCCAGGGCATTGGTAGCTGCTCTAAATTCCAAATTACCCTGAACACCCGTTCTTAATCATAGAGATCTTGATTGGAACTAAATTTGTTCTCCGTGTAGAAATCACTCATATTCCAACAGCAGTTTCTCCTCTGGTCAAATTAGCTGTGTAAATATTACAAATAAAAATATATGTAGGGGCAAGTGAATTACAAAAAGGCATTTCCTTATAAATGATCCATGTGACCCCAAATTAGAATGTGTCTTACAAATAGGGAGAGCCTGGGAAAGATTAGTAGACCAAAATAACTTGTGCCCATAAACTGCCCCAGATTTCTAGACCAAATTTACACCAGTGTACAGCTTTAAAAAAAAAAAAAAAGTGAGAAGAAATATGAGGAAAGAGTTTTAGGTACAAAATTTTCAAATTCTAAAATAAAAGCTGGAGTTGTAAAAACAAGGGGACGATCTATTGGAAGGAATGCACTGCATAGATTAAAGGTTGGATTTTTTCAAATGTCTTCCTCTGATGTGTTTCACCCTATTAGGAAAAATTTAATTCATCATGCCAGAATTTTTCTTTTAACAAATTGTGTCTTTAAATTTGTGTAGTACTTAGGAAGAGAATAAGCAAAACATGCCCAACATCTTTTGTTATTCTATTAAGCCTAAAGAGATTCTTTGGTGTGATGCTGTCTTCTCTTATGAAGATACTCAAACCATATTATAAAGGGCTTACAGGCATAAAAATCTACCTCTTGTAAAACCATGACATTTTGCTGATTTCTTTGGGAAAATCCTGTTTGTCTTATGCATGAGTCAAGACATAAGACAAACTATGAAATCTTGGACATTGTGTCTCAACACAGGGGAAAAGGTCAGCAATGGAATATAGTTGCTCATTTTCCCTTGTCTCCTTCTATTATAACAGTCACTTGGAATTTGTTCATTTGATCTTAGTCTAAGGAGAAGAAGTAAACAAATCCTGCTAAGTGTTCAGGCTGTTTCAAAACCACCTAACACTCTGCTTATCCAGCGCTGGACTTCCAGGCAACGAAGATTATAAGATGCTGTAAAGTGAAATGAATCCTGTAGACCAAAGAGAGAATTACATATATTTTGTCACAGAAAATTTTCCTTTGGATAAGTACTAAATATATACCTTATGCCATATACATATTTTAAATAGAACTCTAACTACGAACAATCTTCATTTTAGATAGCAAGTAGTGAAATGACTATGGTTCAGAGTGTACCCCCTATTACAGGGTGGGTAACCAATGTCACAAAACAGTACGTGCACTGATTGTTTAATGAGAAGCTAGTTTACTCTGTAAACCTTCATCTGAAGGACAATAATTCAAATTAAAAAAAAAAAGAAGAATGTACCCCCTATTAGAAGTAAAAATATATATGCAAATTACACTTCAACACTTATCCAAAATAGTTGTTAAAACCATACACGCATTCCTAGACATAACTGTTAGGCAAATCAATACTTTCTTTTATAGGCTACCACATATAAGTCATGCAAGTTCAAATTAGATATTAATTATTGAAATACTCATTCTTGCAAAACTCTTAGTTACCGTTAAAAATCACTCTTTGAGTTGAATTGGCAAAAGTTGCATGATAGATATATTTACAACAATAACCAAAAAAAAAAAAGCTGCTGAGGCTGCTTTTGTATAACCAAACACCTCACGGGATTTATTCCCTGGGTTGGAAGTACGGGGTCGTGGTTTCATGGGACATCTCAGTTAACTGGCCTAATAACATGTTTAGTGCTTCTGTTCTACCTCCTAGTTTGTTGCCTAGTGCCTAGGGTCTTAAAAGCCTGCAAGTGGCAATCCCTGGCACAACAAGTGGTCTCTATTCACCTGAAGCAACAGAGGAAGAAAGACAGTCAGGACTCAGAGGAGGATATGGAATGTGTGGCTAATTGCCTCTGTGAACTACTGCTTCCTTTGCCATGAGACCAGAAGTGAATGGTGCCCAGCAGCCATTACTGAACATTTTGATCAAAGATTCCATAGAAGAATCCTGATCAAAAAGGGGGAAATGCAGAACCAAATTTCAGATTCTCATGGACTCTAGACTTTCTGCAGCCTTGGAGGGTGGATGAACCCCTGAAACTTTTGCCCTGAGATAATCTTTAAACCTTAAACCAAAAGTATCCCCTGAAGTCATCTTAAAACTGAATAATAGTTTAGCTTAACTAGTTAAAAAAAAGGTCTGGCTTGAGCATTATGGTCTTTTAAGAACTACCTACGTGGGATTAAACTGGCAACAGCAACTTGAAAGATTAGATACGAAACGTAGAGGGCAATGAGTTTGTGTTAGTGAAGGAGGAATAACTCAGAAAAGGAAGGTGAGAATGGTTTCACAACACAAAGAATGTAATCAATGTCACTAAATTGTACATGTAGAAACTACTGAAATGGTGTATGTTTTGCTGTGCATATTCTCAACAACAACAAAATAAAAAAAAATTGCTCTTTGAATGAAACTGCGTGAAAAAGAAGGACTGCTTGTATTATGTATGTGTGTGTGTGTCTGTTTGCTTTCCTAAAAGATAGGGTATCTATAAGAAAAATGTAAACAAGAAAAGACATTCCTTCTTGGGAATATCATACAATGTCTTCATCTTATTTTTATCCAAGTATTTTACCATATCATGTTTAAATTTCTCTGCCTTCATTTTAAATGTACTCCCACCCACCACTAAGATCAATTGGATTTCCCACTAATCCCAAACATTTCCCTCTACTCCAGGCCATCTTTTAATTTATCCCTCCAGATGCCGTGCTCAATTTTGTGATTATTATTATGACCTAGTTCCTGCTTGAAAAAAGCTGCAAAGTTCAGCCTCCCACCAACACTTCATTTTGACTTGTCCTGAACCTTTGTATGTTTAATTGCTGCCTCTTCTATAAATTCTTTCTTTGGCAATTGAGCCTTACTAATGCCTCTCATATCCCTTCATTGTAAAGCCACACATAAGCTAGGCCAGGGCAATACAGCTCTTAATTGTTTTAAATGATTCACTAGTATTAATATTTTCTTCCTAACTACGCTGTAGACGTATTGAGAGCAAGTCCTTGGCTCTTCTCATAGCATATAGAAAAGTGAAGTACTGAAGTTTGTACATTGGTTGATTCTTAATAATTACATTGTCTGTAAATCCTAGCTACAGAAACTTGTCCCACAATATACTGTAGTGAAGAAAAAGCAAGTAGCAGAATAGTATGTAGAGTATAATTTGATTTGTGTAGAAAAACATATGGTATAATAGAAACACTCAGGAACAGTTAGTGGTGATGCCTGAACAACACAAAGAGCATAATTAATGTCGTTGAACTGTACATGTGAAGATTATAGAAATGACAGATGTTTTGTTAACTATACATTTACCACAATGAAAAAAATCAGGAGAAAATACACTATGTTTATATATATTTCCATAGGCTAGAAAAGTTCAAGAGAGATGCACCCCAAACTCTTCACAGGAATTTCTTCTGAAGAATAAATAAATAAGCAGTACTCTGGAGAGATGAGGAAAAGTAGTGAGAGCTGTAAGAGACTTTCAATTTTCCTTTGAAAACAATATTGTAATGTGTGTTTATGGTTTGTAGAATGAGTATGTGTTATTTTTATAACTTAAAAAAACTTGAAAATAGAACAGACTTAATAGGCATATGTATTGTGTTTTGAGATTCACTACAGTTTTTAATGAATACTCCATGTTTGAAGAGGTTTTAGCCAGCAGTTCTAAAACACAAGGTCATGTCAGGCTACCCAGAGACTTTTGAGATTGGCATTTCAGTCATTACTAACACATTTGTACTGAACAGCTTGCTAGGTGTACTAGGTTAAACAGTGTCCCCCAAAAATCATGCTCACCAGAACCTCAAACATCCTCATAACTGGACCTATAAGCAACATCATGATCAATGACAAAAATACTGAAGTCGTCAAGGATTTCATTTTACTTGGATCCACAATCAATGCCCATGGAAGCAGCAGTCAAAGCAGCATTGCGTTGGGGAAAATCTGCTGCAAAAGACCTCTTTAAAGTGTTAAAAAACAAAGATGCCACTTTGATGACTAAGGTGCACCTGACCAAAGCCATGGTATTTTCAATCACCTCATATGCATGTGAAAGCTGAACAATGAAAAAGGAAAAACAAAGAACTGACCCATTTGAATTATGGTGTTGAAGACTATTGAATATACCATGGACTACCAGAAACCAAATCAAACACACTGCAGTCTAGTCAATTCCAACTCATAGCAACTCCAAAGGACAGAGTAGAACTGACCCATAGGGTTTCTAAGGCTGCAACTCTTTACAGAAGCAGACTGCTACATCTTTCTCCCCCAGAGCAGCTGGTAGGTTCGAACTGCCAACATTTCAGTTAGAAATCAAGCGCTTTAACTACCATGACACCAGTGCTCTTGAACTGCCATAAGAATGAACAAATCTGTCTTGAAAGAAGTATAGACAGAATGCTCCTTAGAAGCAAGGATGGAGAGACTTCGCCTCACGTGCTTTGGACATGTTAACAGGAGGGACCAATCCCTGGAGAAGAACATCATGCTTTGTAGAGGGTCATCAAAAAAGAGGAAGACCCTCAGTGAGATGAATTGTCACAGTAGCTGCAACAATGTACTCAAACATACCTACTACCGTGAGGATGGCGCAGGACGGGGCAACATTTTGTTCTGTTGTACACAGGATCGCCCTGAGTCAGAACTGCCTCAATGGCACCTAACAACAACAGAACCTCAGAATGTAATCTTATTTAGAAATAGGGTCTTTGCAGATATAATTAGTTGTAATCACATGTGATGATTCATACCGGTTCGGGTGGACCCTAAATCCAATGACTGGTGTCCTTATAAGAGTAAAGAGACACAGACATACAGAGGGAAGATGGCCATGTGAAAACAGAGGCAGAAATTGGAGTGATGCAGCTACAAGATAAGGAACACCAAGAATTGCCAACAACCAGAAGCTGAGAGACAAGAAAAGATTCTTCCCTAAAGCCTCCAGGGGGAGCATGGCCCTGCTGAAACCTTGATTTTAGGCCTCTAGCCTGCAAAACTATGAGGGAATAAATTTCTGTTGTTTTATGCCATTCAGTTTGTGGTACATTATTATGGCAGTCCTAGGAGACTAGTACATCAGGCCATACCAAACTGTTAACTCTTCAAAGAAAACGTGCCATGTGAAGATAAATGTATTGATTCAGAAAATTGGAATGACCACCCTCCTTAATTGCTTGAATCCATGCCTTGTAATGCACCAAAAAATACAAAAAGATCAACAATACTTCCTTCATCACTGTAAACCAAACCCACTGCCCATCAAGTCAATTCCAACTCAGAGCAACCTGGAGCAATTGTTTCTGAGAAACTAGGCCTGTGGACAATCAGTCTGGTGAGAAAAAGTTTGACTTAGCACCTTCCCTATAATTTGAGGTTTCCTCAATGGCAGTGGTTCTCCAACTTTAAAGGGCATTAAAATCACCTGAAGGACTTGTTAAACACAGATTGTTGGGTTGTTGGGCCCACCCCCAGAGTTTCTGAAGCGGTAAGTCTGGAATGGACCTCAAGAACATGCATGTCTGTTAAGTCATTGAGTGACGGTGATGCTGGTGCCACTGGTCCAGTAACCACATTGTGAGGACCACTCTTCCAGAAATACCAAGGCTAATTTTTACCCTTTTCTTTTCAAGTAGCAACAAAGACTTTTTTCCCCTGTTTTAAAGTCTATAGCCTTTTTGATTCAAATGAAAATGATATAAAGTAGATAATCAACTACATTTCAATACTTAGAGTAAAATCCCTGGACCCTTGCAGTCCCTAAGATTTATTCGTTCTTTACCTGGTAAATTTCTCTGCCTTACCATGATCAGGATTTCTAAATAATCATTTATCTTCACATCACCTCCAATTTCTTATCCATTAGCTAAACACGAAAATCCTTCAAATAAGAGTAGATTAAAAAAAACTAAAAAAAGAAGAAGAAAAAACTACTAAAAGCAAACCCTCATCATCACCATTGCCATCATCTATTTGGATGCACAGGTACGTCTTGTGAATATAAATGCTTAAACCCAAAGAACTTTTCTCCACAGGACTTAAAGGCTCCAGCAAACTGCACAATCAAAGATAGAACGATTTTATTCCAAATGAATTGTAGCCCATTCATTTGATGAAATGGTTGGTAGTAACATAAAAATTGTGAATTCTGGCTATGTTCTTAAGAAGCTTGTATTTACATAAACGTTTGTTGAGTTAGCAGTTACAGCGAAAACGGTGAGAGCCAGAACTCAACAGGATGGCCTTGTTTTTGCGGGTCTCAAAAGTTTTCTGCCCTTGAAAGGGTACAATCTTACCACTTTTCTATTGCTCATTTTAATGGAAAATATTTAAGTTTTCCTTCTCTGGCATATTTCTGCCTAATGCAGGTTCCAGCTTTCTCAGATTTTACTGTATGAGATTCCTGGTATCTGTAAGCTAGGAGCATGCCAGTTGCTCAGGAGGAGAGCCTTTCCTGGCCTGAAGCCTAACAGAAATGTTCTTTGGGGACCCATAAAGAAGACACTGACAAACATCATTCTTAAGAACATCGCTTCAATAAAAACTACAATCATTCCCTATGACTGCCTCTCCTCGCCTGCCTCCAGGGCTTATTGAGGGCATAATGCCAAATGCAGTTTCGTAAAACCGATTCCACAAGGGGCCAAAGCCATCTGGTCAAACTATGAAGCTGTCTGGTAGACTGGCAAATATTAGAATAATTGGAGAAGTAGATGGAATGCATATCCCTTTGGCACTGCTCTCCAAATTTTATTTCTTGAGACAGAATCTATGAGAAGAGTCGGGCAGCCGAATAGGAAGCAGTGAGGCAGTTAGAGTGTGTGGATGTGAGTTGCTACTGTTGTTGCTGTAGTGGTTTTGGGTGCTGTTATCGTTGTTACTGGAGGTATGTGGAAAGTAGCAGCCTGGAATGAGAAACGAGATGATTTCTTCCTCAAATTGTCATTATTTTGCACACGTACAGTCAACCGTGCCCTTGTTTGGAGTCACCCTTGGTTTTTGGCACTAGATGTGCCTATTATAACTTCAACTGTTAGGTCTCAAGCCTGTATAGGGTTCTAGCTGATTAAATGGCCAATTTCCTGCTAAGCTGCGTGGTAAGTCCAAGGCCTATTCCGAGGGAAGAGTTTTTGCTCTGTAAACTCCACGGACTGATAGCCACCTTGAGGTGACTGTCTAGGGCACTTCTACACCCTTTGGGTTGATTTTTACAAACCAAAAAACTTATTGTCTTTGAGTTGATTCCGACTCATAGCCACCCTACAGGACAGAGTACAACCGCCATGTTTACCTGCGCTGCACACATTTGAATATGATTGTATGTACTCTACAAAATGCAAAGAAGAGAGACAGCAATGCTACCCCCGCCACTGTTTACTCACACAAAGAAAACATTCTTAAGCTTTGTGTATGTTGTGGAGAGAGGTGGGAGAATGCCCAAGAAAGATTATATCTTTGTAAATAAAATATAAATGGATCCAGAAATTTCTGTGAAGGACCAAGAATAAGATACTACTGAATAGTGTATCCCAAAACAGAACTACCTTTTTGCCACCCCCTTGGTCCCTCCCTGTCAGTCAAATGGCTCCAAACAGGGAAATGGAACTTACAATAAGTAGGAATCTGGAGTTAGCAAGAATACCAACCTAGTCCTTTTTTTGGCACATAAACAGGGGGCTCAAATGCCTGAACTGATTGCTGATATCTTAAATATTCCCTTTCCTCTGAGAAAGCTAACTGGAGAATTTCTTTAGGATCTGGTTCTCTTCCAATTTCTACTTTAGTAAGAGCTTTCCCTTTCTTTTCAAGATAACCAAGAAATAAAATTTTCTTAATTTTCTATCTTGGGTCTTTGGTAATCTAATTTAAGTCTGAGATCTTTGGATTAGGTGCATGCTGTATTCTACAACTTATAGAAATGGAAAGACAAAAGCAAAATAAATTCTCTTTAAATTGTAGTTCTGTGATTACCATTTAAGCTTGAGATGAAACACACTCATTAATTGTACGAACCTATTTAGACATGAAGTAGTAAACACAGAGTGGAGTTTTTTTTTTAGTGACATTAGAAATATCTATCCACAGAAAGTCACACAAAAGTTAACTTTTGAAATGACTTATCCTTCAGTCCTACTACATATACTGTATAGTAAAAATGTGAAGGCAAAATAATATTTACTGTTAAGTCATACTTTTTATGGAGTTTGTTTCTCTTAAGCATTTCAAATAAGACCTTGTTAACTATAAATTCTGTTTTAGAAGTATAAGTTTCTCGAAGGCAGGAAACTTACCCCATTCTTACTTGCACTGTACACAAACATGGTACAATGCACAAGCTTTAGGACCAAATTGCCTAAGATTTAATCCTGGTTATGCCTTTCTCTTGTTGTTGGGACAAATTAGCTAAGCTATTTTTGCCTCAGTTCCCTCCTCTATAAATGAGGATAATAATAGTGCCTATTTTGGGTTTTTTTTTTTTTTTTTTTTTACCTCATAGATCAGTCAGTGAGAAGATGAAGTGTGTTAACTCATGTAAAGAAATTAGAACAATGTCTAGCACATCCTCAAAAATTATTATTATTACTACTATGTATATTCCTTGGCCACTACATCTCTTTGTAATGCACTTTGTATAAATATTTTATTTAACCCCACAATTCCCATTTGTCCACAAATTTTTGTATGCCTAAAACTGCAATGCTTAAATCAGATGAAAAAAACAACTCTAGAAAAGCTGAGTCTTAGTCTAATAGTAGCTATCCTGCATTTTCCCGGAGGCTCTGACCTTAGTCCTTGTGTCACAAAGATATTTAAAGTAAAACTTTGATACTAAACACAGAAAGAGCATGTGCATTTTGTAGGGAGAAGGCAAGCAATTAAACTAACATTTCCAATAATCTTGTTTACAATCACAAAATTCCCTTAATTTGCCCTTTAGCCCCCCTAAACAATGCCTGGTTGAGCAGAAAAGAAATGCAAAATAAGAAGTACTTCTGATTGGAAGATAGTAAGAAAAGAGGAGAACCCTCCTGATCATTTGCACTACCTAGTTGTTTTTTTTTTTTTTTTAGTTGTTAGACATTGATCTCAGTATTATTGCTCTCCTCCTCCCTTCCCCTAAGAGCCCCGGTGGCGCGGTAGTTAAAGCATTCAGCTGCAAAATGAAAGGTCGGCAGTTCAAACCCACCAGCCTCTCCGCAGGAGAAAGATGGGGCAGTCTGCTTCCATAAAGATTTACAGTCTTGGAAACTCTATGGAGCAGTTCTACTCTGTAATAGAAGGTCACTATGAGTCAGAATCCACTCGATGGCAGTATGTTTGGTTTTTTGGTTTTTGGTTTCCCTTCCCTACAGGGGGAAAAAAGTTACCACAGGTGCAAAATTGTTTCTGGCATTAATCTCCCCAGCCCAGATCAAGAATATGGATACCAGTAATCTCTTCTGGAATAGCTGCCATTATTCATTTCAGTACCATGACAAAAATGCAGGGCGAAAAGGCTTTTTGGCCACTTTCAAGGAAACTAGCTGAAGAAATGAAATGAATGAGCATCTATGCATACTAAAATCCCAATTTCATCCAACCTGATTAGAAAGCAGAAGTGAGGCCCCTTTTTCTTAGAGCACTCATTCCCTTGGGGGTTCTGCCAGAAGGCAGACTCCTAAGTTATCAGCTCAGAATTTTCCCCAATTCCTTCTTTTTCCAGTTTGCTTCTTGTGGTTAAGTCCATTACTAACTTATAGCGATAAACACCTGGAGTCTATCAAAAACAAAGAGAGACTTATTCAGTGGGTACAGCCCTGCCTGGCGAACACCCTGAGCAGAAACAAACTACATAATATAAGACTTGAGCAGGAATATGTTTTTTATGATGTGCCAGCATAAGAAGGATCAAAGGCTAAAGCCAAATAAATAGCAACTGGGCACCGGCAGAGGAAACATATTTAGACTTTAAAATAATCAAAAACAAACCCAAAGAACACTAGCACCCTCCACATTCAGCAGTCATCTGTTCCCATTCTTTATACTTGGCTTAAACCTGTCAAGAGTTTTTGAAGCTAATCACTGAACCCAAAGAAGAATCCTATCTTTCACTGAGGTTGTGACAATAATCCAAAAGAACTGTGCACCAATAAACAGACCTCCCCCCACCTCCCTCCAGCCTCTTCACGCCAACCCCCTCCTCTTCCCTCTACTGGTCCATTATTGAATTTACCTTGGCCGAGTTATGGAATTTGCCGGCTGACATTAACCCAATTATTGAGCTTGACTCCTCCTTATCTAAAACATCTCTAGGCAAACTGAAACAATCTGTCCGCCATCCACTGATTGGCAGGGAAAACTTTTCCAGGTGGTACAACCAACTCCCCTCAAAGGACTTGCCACCTTTATTTTGTTTGGCAGAATGATCGAAAGAAGACCTAAGCAACCAATGTTCGAAGCCCTGTTTAATACCTGCAATGTATTTACATAAACAATTTTGAAAGTAGTGGTACTGAAGAAAAGTTGAGGAGGGAGGGGCCAGCGCCAGCAAGAGGAGTAGATAGGAGAGTGGAGAACTGACAGGCACAACCCCGAGGGCAGAAAGCGACATCTGTATTTGATTTGTCAGGATTTACATTAGTGAAACTTTAACTCCGCAGATGATACATAAGATTACACTTACAGAACAAGCTTATGCAAATATAGCTTAAATGCCATGGTATGTGGCCCAGACAGAGAATTTGGCAGATTTCATTGAGTCTGGTGGCTGGATCTAATAAATTCATTTACATGAAGGATTAGGACATCTGGAAAAGTAGCATGGTGTTTTATTGAAACATAAATAACACTAATTGAAAGGTTACAGGTATGCAAAACATGTCATGCAGGCGAGGCAAAATGGTATAAAGCTGCTTCCTTATTCGAATGAAGCAAAAGAGAAAAATATCTTGCTAACACAAGCAAAAAGGTCATTTCCAGGATCTAATCTAAATGCCATTTCAGATACTAATAGCGAGACAGGCAGTCCCTTTCTTCATCCTGCCTTGGTGGTGAGCCCTCTTTTCCAAACCCGCACTGGGCTGCCCCTCCCTGATATACATCTCCAACACTAATAAGCAGCAGCGAGGTAGTGACATAATTAAATTTATTTTCAGTTAGAAATTCCCAAACTGTCATGCCATTTTGCAGACAGAAAAGCATGGTTGAGGGCTCAAGCTATTTATTCAATGGGTTTATTTTTATTTTAGTGCTGTAATGTATACTCAACTGGTAATGTGGATTGCCGGTTAATGTCTCGTGGAGTTGGTTACCATCAGCATAATAACAAATAACCCAGAGGAAAATGAGCAAAGATGGATATCGTATGATTTAAAAGCTGAGAGGAAAGCTCAGGTGGGTTACAATCATTCGAGTACCTCGAGATTAATTTATAACTTGGTAACCCATTCAAACTCCCCTTCATCATTTATTCTGAAATGAAGAGATGACTTAAGCTGCTCAGTCACCCAGAATGCCTCCTGCCCAGAGCAATAGCTAGACATTCCTTAGAAAAGGGCTGTTTTCATTATAAGTCATTATCAAAATGCTGACTTTGAGAAGTCATGTAAATGAGGGAGCAGGAAGTCTGGTATTCTCTCAGGTATGGAGACCTAGTGGAGCCCATTTCAGAAACTCTATGCGGATTTGACGTAAAGTAATCAAGTCAAGATCATATGACCAAAATTGAAAGAGAATCCCTGGAAAATTTTTTAAAAATGAAATATAAGATTTTATGGAGTGATTGATATACTTTGGAGAATAATTTAACAAGATTAAAAAAAGAGACATATCCTAGATGATCTTACTTCTCATAAAAATAAGAAATCAGACATGATACTTGTTTCTAAAGCAGCTAATAGAATCAGAAAATGGAAGGAATCTTTACTTACTATTTACATTTCAACCTGCACCATCATGAACACAATTCATAGATTTAAAAAATTTTTAAAACTTCTCATAATATGGTTGCTGTTAGAAATTAAACATAAACAGTAACTGAAATTGGTAAGTGTAATATATTGGCAAAGTCTTTTTGTTGTTGCTGTTTGTTTTTGTATTTGTTTTCTTAACCTATGTGGATGTTAAAAAAAAGATATTAAATGGCTAATATTTTTCATAAGTAGCTAAATGTAACGGCACATTTAAAGGATTAAGTCATGTTTATTAATTATCCATGACTCTGAAAAGAACAGAGAACTTGATATTCCCATATTTGTTCATGGAAATATTATTTGATTGCACAGTGATAGGATATGAAATACTCATCAGGGAACATACCAAAGATATTGTCCTTATCAAGGCAGTTCATCCAATAGGATGGTCCACTGTTGCTCTTCACATGGAAGAGCCAACCAGCAATACTACTGGTACACCAGAAAACTCATCTTTATGTATACTGATACTGGTTTATCTGAAAACTAAAAAAAAAAAAAAAATAAGTATTTTCTATAAATGGATCCAGTGCTTGGGAGAGAGATCATGGCTTCCTGGCAAAAAGAAATATAATATTTATAATATTGCACAAGGTCTCAGTGGTCATAACAACCTATGTTGTAATCAACAGGAGCATTAAATAGCCTACCAACACACTTCCAATCAAATCCTCAGGATGGTTTTAACTATTTCAGCTACTCAAAGGGTTAGTTTTACTAGACACTTTCAGGAAAACTAAAATTAGATCTTGGACACCAAATATCACTTGATGCTCATTATTTGTTTTTGCATATTTCTGTCCATCAGGAGGTCAGGTTTAGGTAGGAAATGCTAATTGACTTCCAAATAATCATTGGGTCAGATTCTTGCACGAATTCCTCAGGCACAGAAAGCCACAGGTGATGAGAGGCAAAACACAGAGCCCCCAGAGATCAAATTCAAGGTTTGTTTCCTACGAGAAGTCATTCATAATATGTGAGAGTTTGCCCTAGGTAAACAAAAATACCTATCTCCATGATTGGAACAGTGTCTAGATTGTAGAAAAGATGTAAAGCACCCTCAGCACTTAAAAACAGCTACAGGTATATAAAATGTACTAAACAAGGACAACTTAAGGAAACCAAAATGGTCGAGTGGGAGTGTAGACCTGGGAGTGACAGACATGAATCTGGTTGATGACTTGACCACTTACGAGTTTAGAGAACTTGGGCAAGGTACTCTATGTGCCTCATTTTCCTCAGCTTTAAAATCTAAACCAAACCAAATCCACTGCCGTTGAGTCAATTCTGACTCGTAGCAACCACATAGAGTTTCTGAGGCTATAAATCTCTACAAAAACAGACTGCCACATCTTTCTCCCAAGGAGCCACTGGTGGTTTCAAACCACCGAACCTTCATTTAGCAGTCGATGCCTTTAACCAATGAGCCACCAGGACTTCTTAGCAATAAAGTAGGGATGATAATAGTACTGTAGTAAGAATTAAGTGACTTCGTAGATGTAACACACTTAGATTTGTGCCTTGCACATATAAACATCTTTGCCAATGGTGCTATTGTTATTGCTGCTGCAACCTAAGTGCCCAGCAATTTATGACACGTCCTAACTACCACTTCTTGGTATTTTCTACTATTATTTCTTAAAGGAGCTGAGAAATGGGGATAAGGTACAGAGAATAATTCATCAAAATAAACTCAATTCCAGAATAAGAAATGATCAGAGGCCTATGGGCAGCTCACCCATACCAAAAAAGGAAAGAAGCATTTTTTAAAGAGAAATCTTGAGATGGTTAAGAGTGACTATGATTTACAAGGCAGGCACTATGGTGAGAAAAGAGTAAGACTAAAGGAATCAGTCACGAAAGTAAGAGAACAAAGAGACACAGAAAATTGAAGGAGAGGGGAGAGCTTGCCAAGGGAAAAAGTTGAGAGTGGATAGAGAAACATTAAATCCAAGGATTGAAAGGAGAAGAGAACATAACCATTAAAAAGGGTATGATTTCCCCATAAGTATCCTGAAATAAGAGTTGTTGGGGAAATGAAGTTTTGAGAAATACTGTGCAGAATCCATTTAAAGCTCAGTTATAAGTCCAGAAAGATATATAAAACACGCAAGTAACACCTTAAATAGAATGGAGAAGGAGCTAAGATCAAGATATTCTTGAAGGAAAAAATATCATTAAAAGATATTTTATCTGCTTCCACAACTTCAACAATTGCTTCTCTACATGCTCCCAAACCTCATCTTGACCTCACCCAAGCACCAGAACCATAGCAACATCTAGATATCCTTCAGACTCCTCAGGTATCACTAGGTCAAAGAAGAACTCATCTTCTCCCCTACCCCTCCTCCAAAAAGCTCCTTGCTTTTTGTCAGCAAACGACTTCCCTATAGTGCCAGGTAAGGAGTCCTGATGGTAAAATGGTTAATGCTTATAATGGATTGAATTGTGTCCCCCAAAAATATGTGTCAGCTTGGTTAAGCCATGTGTGCTTGTCTTCCATTTGTGATTCTCCTATGTATTATAAATCATAATCTCTGCCTGTGGTTAAAGAGGATTAGAGTGGGATGTAACACCCTTGCTCAGGCCACAACTCTGATCCAATGTAAAAGGATTTTCCCTGGGGTGTGGCCTGCACCACCTTTTATCTCTTAAGAGACAAAAGGAAAGAGAAGCAAGCAGAGAGCTGGGGACTTCATACCACCAAGAAAGCAGCACCAGGAGCAGAGCGTGTCCTTTGGACACGGGATCCCTGCACCTGAGAAGCTCCTTGACCAGGGGAAGATTGGGGACGAGGACTTTCCTCCAGAGCCATACAGAGAGAAAAAGCCTTCCGCTGGAGCCAATGCCCTGAATTTTGACTTGTAACCTATTAGAGGAAACCCTGGTGGCATAGTGGTTAAGTACTATGGCTGTTAACCAAAAAGGTCGGCAGTTCAAATCCGCCAGGTGCTCCTTGGAAACTCTATGGGGCGGTTCTACTCTGTCTTATAGGGTCGCTATGAGTCGGAATCTACTCGATAGCAGTGGGTTTTTTTTAACCTATTAGATTGTGAGAGAATAAATTTCTCCTTGTTAAAGCCATCTACTTGTGGTATTTCTATTATAGCAGTACTAGATGACTAAGGCAGTGCTCAACCGCTAATTGAACAGTGGTTCTAGTCCACCAGCAGCTCTGCAGGAGAAAAGACCTGGTGATCTGCTCCCATAAAGATTACAGCCTAGGAAACCCCATGGGGCAGTTCTACTCTGTCACATGGGGTCACTATGAGTTGGAATCGACTCGATGACACACAACAAATGCAATATAGTACCAGGTGCCCAAATTTAATCCCTCCCTTCCTCTCATTCCTTCAAGTGCCTTAACCAATACATCAGTAAATTTTATTAATTCTGTCTCTTTCATTTCTCTCAGATCTGTCCAGCCCTTCCCCATCAAGCCACTGCTTTATCTAAGACATATGATCATTTCATTCAATTGCTTACAGTTCCCAATTGGTTCTCCTTTGCCTATAAGTTAAAGTTCACACCCCCCAGTATACCATATCCAGTTTTTTATTGTCTGGCACTTTACAATAAATCATTGTCAAAAAATTACAATGACAAAAAAAAAAAAACATATCAGGGCTAGTGTTTTGATAGTCTGTGATGTAGGGCACTTCTAGTCCTCTGGAATTTCTTTTTTTTTTTTTTTTTCTCCCAGTCTCAGTCACACATGCACACACAGACACACACACAAATGGCAGGAGAAAGAGCACCTCACCAATCATAATGCTCCCCATTGAGTCAACTCATTACACTTCTATCAAACAACATACCATGAATTTTTCACAACTCTGGACATTTGAACATGTTATTTCCTCCCTCTCCAAATGGTAGGTTCCCACCCATCAATCAAGACCCTGCTTAAATGTCACCTACTCTATGAAGCTTTCCCCAACTTCCCAAGGCAAATTTTATTTCTCTCCACTATGTTCCCACAACATTATTGTACCTCGCTCATGAAACATATTTTTCATTTAAACCCTCAATAGCCAAGATCTCCAGAGCAACGCACAGTTCATAGGAGGTGCTTAATAAATGTCTATTGAACAACTGAATCTAGACATGTCCAAAATGACAGTTCCATCAGAAGCAGGTGACAAGACAACTGTATCAACTAAAATAATTCCTTAAAGACAGATGGATGGAAATCAGTTAGCAGAAAAGGATTCCCAGAAAATATGGTTGGCAACAAAGCATAGTTAAAAAATGAGTTAGGAAAGTCTCAGAAGAAAAATGATTATATTCCAAGTCACTGTTTACTTGTGGTTCTAGCCTTGAGAATATTTTAACTGGATAAGTGTACTCAGACTTGGCAGTGGGAGTGGGGGATATGTTTTTAATTGTCTTCGTCCTGGTAGTGCAGTGGTTAGGTGTTTGGCTGCTAACCAAAAAGTTGACAGTTCGAATCTACCAGCCGCTCTTTGCTAACTTATGGGGTAGTTCTACTCTGTCCTATAGGGTTGCTATGAATCGGAATCAACTCAACGGCAATGGTTTTAACAGTACAAACCAAACAGTGCACCAACACCCTTTTTCCCAATTTTAGGCCCCAAACTTTTTCACAAATTTTGGCTATTATCAACCTTGCCATAATCTCTATGTTACTCCAGAATCTCCTGTCCCTACCACATTCATGGGCAAAATTATGTGGCAGTGACAACTTAGCATTGCCATGTAACTAGTACAGAAAGGAGTGACCCAGCAGGGATAGTGGGAGGACAGTTATATTGGTACTGCAGCAGCAGTTGACCTTCCATATCACCACCCTAACTCAGCCATGCTAAACAACTTCAGGAATTTATTTCACCCTTTCTTATTTTCTATGTCCTAGTATTGTATATTTCAACATGGACACTACCTATAATGTGCTGGGCCTGCCATAAGTAGAACTGCTTGTATCTCAAGGTTCAAACATGAATAACATTTATTCTAGTTATTTTTATTAAATAGTTCTGTAGTTTGCCATCTCTCCTAAGTTCCTGTGAGTGACTGCAAAGGCGGCCAGTGAGTTGGTTTTAAAAGATGAGCTCAGAATTCTTTGACAACCTCCTATTGGGAGGTGGAGTCTCTGTCCCATCCCCTGGAATCTGGGCTGTGGGACTACTTGATCCATAACCAAACCAAACCTACTACCTGACTCATAGTGACCCTATAGGACACAGTAGAACTATCCCATAGGGTTTCCAAGGCTATAAATCTTTATGGAAGCAGGGTGCCACATCTTTCTCCTGCAGAGCAACTGATGGGTTTGAACTGCCTACCGTTGAGTTAGCAGTCAAGTGTTTTAACACAAAGGAAATTATGCTGTGCCGGTTTCTGTGTCCAGATCTTAAGAAATTAGCAATTTCTACTTCTTTTCTCTTGGGACACTTACTCTTGGAAGACAGCCACCATGCACCCAGGAAGCCCAAGTAGCCTATGTAGAGAGGAGTCAAGGCGCCAGATCACAGACGTGGCCTCACTCTCAAGCTAACATCCAGCACCAACTTGCCAGCCAATATACGTGAGTCATACTAAAAGTAAATCCTCCAGGGCCCAAGTGAGCTGAGGCTGCATGGAAGAAAAATGAGTTGTCCCTGCTAACCTCACCCAGATTGCAGACTGATGAACACTATAAATGACTGTTATTTGAACAGGAGCCCTGGTGGCACAGTGGTTAAGCACTAGGCTACTAACCAAAAGATTGGCAGTTTGAACGCCCTAGACGCTCTACGGAAGAAAGACCAGATGATCTGCTTCCATAAAGATTGTTGCTGTTGTTTTTAGATGCCATTGAGTCGGTTCCGACTCATAGCGACCCTATGCACAACAGAACGAAACACTGCCTGGTCCTGCGCCATCCTTACAATCGTTGTTATGCTTAAGCTCATTGTTGCAGCCACTGTGCCAATCCACCTCGTTGAGGGTCTTCCTCTTTTCCGCTGACCCTGCACTTTGCTGAGCATGATGTCCTTCTCCAGAGACTGATCCCTCCTGACAAGATGTCCAAAGTATGTAAGATGCAGTCTCACCATCCCTGCTTCTAAGAAGCATTCCAATTGTACTTCCTCCAAGACAAATTTCTTTGGTCTTTTGGCAGTACATCGTATATTCAATATTCTTCGTCAACACCACAATTCAAAGGCATCAATTCTTCTTCGCTCTTCCTTATTCATTGTCCAGCTTTCACATGCATATGATGTGATTGAAAATACCATGGCTTGGGTCAGGCACACCTTAGTCTTCAAGGTGACACCTTTGCTCTTCAACACTTTAAAGAGGTCCTTTGCAGCAGATTTACCCACTGCAATGTGTCTTTTGATTTCTTGACTGCTGCTTCCATGGCTGTTGATTGTGGATCCAAGTAAAATGAAATCCTTGACAACTTCAATCTTTTCTCCACTTATCATGATGTTTCTTATCGGTCCAGTTGTTAGGATTTTTTGTTTTCTTTATGTTGAGGCGCAATCCACACTGAAGGCTGTGGTCTTTGATCTTCATTAGTACGTGCTTCAAGTCCTCTTCACTTCCAGCAAGCAAGGTTGTGTCATCTGCATAACACAGGTTGTTAATGAGTCTTCCTCCAGTCCTGATGCCCTGTTCTTCTTCATATAGTCCAGCTTTTCAGATTATTTGCTCAGCATACAGATTGAATAGGTATGGTGAAAGAACACAACCCTGACACACAGCTTTCCTGACTTTAAACCAATCAGTATCCCTTTCTTCTGTCCAAACAACTGCCTCTTGATCTATGTAAAGGTTCCTCTGAGCACAATTAAGTGTTCTGGAATTCCCATTCTTCGCAATGGTATCCATAGTTTGTTATGATCCACACAGTCGAATGCTTTTGCATTAGTCAATAAAACACAGGTAAACATCCTTCTGGTCTTCTCTGCTTTCAACCAGGATCCATCTGACATCAGCAATGGCATCCCTGGTTCCACGTCCTCTTCTGAAACCAGCCTGAATTTCTGGCAGATCCCTGTTGATATACTGCTACTGCCGTTTTTTAATGATCTTCAGCAAAATTTTGCTTGCATGTGATATTAATGATATTGTTCTATAATTTCCACATTCAGTTGGATCACCTTTCTTGGGAATAGGCATAAATATGGATCTCTTCCAGTCAGTTGGCCAGGAAGCTGTCTTCCATATTTCTTGGCATAGACAAGTGAGCACCACCAGCGCTGCACCTCTTTGTTGAAACATCTCAATTGATATTTCATCAATTCCTGGAGCCTTGTTTTTCACCAATGCCTTCAGAGCAGCTTGGACTTCCTCCTTCAGTACCATCAGTTCCTGATCATATGCCACCTCTTGAAATGGTTGAACATCGACTAATTCTTTTTGATATAACGACTCTGTGTATTCCTTCCATCTTCTTTTGATGCTTCCTGTGTCGTTTAATATTTTCTCCATAGAATCTTTCACTATTCCAACTCGAGGCTTGAATTTTTTCTTCAGTTCTTTCAGCTTGAGAAACACTGAGCGTGTTCTTCCCTTTTGGCTTTCCATCTCCAGCTCTTTGTACATGTCATTATAATACTTTACTTTGTCTCCTTGAGAGGCCCTTTGAAATCTTCTGTTCAGTTCTTTTACTTCATCAATTCTTCCTTTTGCTTTAGCTGCTCGACATTTGAGAGAAAGTTTCAGAGTCTCCTCTGACATCCATCTTGGTCTTTTCTTTCTTTCCTGTCTTTTTAATGACCTCTTGCTTTCGTCGTGTATGATGTCCTTGGTGTCATTCCACAACTCATCCGGTCTTCAGTCACCAGTGTTCTATGCATCAAATCTATTCTTGAGATGGTCTCTAAATTCAGGTGGGATATACTCAAGGTCATATTTTGGCTCTCGTGGACCTGCTCTGATTTTCTTCAGTTTCAGCTTGAATTTGCGTATGAGCAAATGATGGTCTGTTCCACAGTCGGCCCCCGGCCTTGTTCTGACTGATGATATTGAGCTTTTCCATTGTCTCTTTCGACAGATGTAGTCAATTTGATTTCTGCGTGTTCCATCTGGCGAGGTCCATCTGTATAGTCGCCGTTTATGTTGGTGAAAGAAGGTATTTGCAATGAAGAAGCCGTTGGTCTTGCAAAATTCTATCATTCGATCGCTGGCATTGTTTCTATCACCAAGGCCATATTTTTCAACTACTGATCCTTCTCCTTTGTTTCTAACTTTCACATTAAAATCACCAGTAATTAAATCCATTAAGATTACAACCTAGGAAACCCTATGGGGCCTTTCTATTCTGTCCTATAGGGTCACTGTCTTGGTCATCTAGTGCTGCTATAACAGAAATACCAGAAGTGAGTGGCTTTAACAAGGAGAAATTTATTTTCTTACAGTCTAGTAGGCTAGAAGTCCAAATTCAGGGCATCAGCTACAGAGGAAGGCTTTCTCTCTGTCGGCTGCGGAGGAAGGTCTTGTCATCCATCTTCCCTTGGTCTGGGGGCATCTCAGCACAGGAACCTCAGATCCAAAAGACACGGTCTGCTCCCGGTGCTGCTTTCTTGGTGGTATGAGGTCCCCAACTCTCTGTTTGATTCCCTTTCCTTTTTAACTCTTGAGAGATAAAAAGTGGTGCAGGCCACACTCCAGGGAAACTCCCTTTACATTGGATCAGGAATGTGACCTGGATAAGAGTATTACAATCTTACCCTAATCCTCTTTAACATAAAATTACAATCACAAAATGAAGGACAACCACAGAATACTGGGAATCACAGTCTAAACAAGTTGATACGCACATTTTTGGGGGGACATAATTCTATCCATGACACTCGCTATGAGTTGGAATCAACTCTACGGCAACAGGTTCTTATTTTAAGCCTCTACATTTTCAAATGGTTTGGTGCACAGCAATACTTGATAAGAGCAAATAACAGACTAAAAATGACAAGAAAGTGCTCAGTTCCAAGCCAGATTTTCATATAGGAAAACCATAACTGTTCTTGTAAGTCATTTTGCTGAAAAAACAATTTTTTTAATTATGGAAAAGTTTAACTAATGCGAAAATAGTGAGATGACTCTTAAATAATGCAGAAGTAGTGAGATGAGTCTGTATGCATATGCATAGCCCAGCTTCAATAATAGTCAGCCCATGATAAATCCACCAGGGATTTTTAAAGGAAACCCAATGTATCGCTTCATTCCTAAATACTTAAGTGTGTATCTCTAAGAGGCAGTAATTCTTTTATAAATGGAACAATACCATTATAACTTTCAAGAGGAATTGACAATAAGTCATTAATAATACCAAATAGACAATCAGCATTCAAATTTCCCCAATTGCCTCTTAAGTGTTTTGCTTTGCTTTGTGTCAGTTTGAGATAGGATCCACATACAGCATTTGCTTGATTTGCCTCTTTTATACATTCTCCGTCTCTTTTTATTTTATCTTCATATTTTACTTATTGAAGAATACTAGTCATTGGTCTTGTAGAGTCTCCTGTATTCTGTATATTGCTGACTGTACCCCTGGGGTTTTGGTTAACAAGGCCCTCTGTCCCTGTATTAGGGAGGATGTATCCAGGAGCTTGTCATACTCTGGTTAGATTTTTTAAATTTCTTGTTTTGCTGAAAACGGATGCTTTAAGTGTTTTCTCAAGACCGTATTTGGGTCACAAATGGTAGGTACAGCATGTCTCTGTCCTACAGATTACTGAGAGGACAATGGCCCAGCTCACACTTGGTTATTTTGCCAGTGAACTTGATCATTTTACAATATTTTTTTCTTTTAATAAATTGGGCATTACACTATGAGATGGGGATACAAAGAATAAATTAAAATACCTTTCTTCAAAAGCTGTAACTCTAATAGGACATTGAAATGCAAAATTTATAGAATAATGTGGCAATTGTAATTACATAGATAAGTACAGTGTCATGGAAACACCCTTGAGGACCAAGGTGTACCGGACCCAAGCCATGGCATTTTCAATCTCCTCAATGCATGCGAAAGCTGGACAATGAATAAGGAAGACAGAAAAAAAAATGGGTGTCTTTGAATTATGGTGTTGGCAAAGAATACCGTTTTGAATATACCAGGGACTGCCAGAAGAACAAACAAATCTGTCTTGGAAGAAGTGTAGCCAGAATGCTCTTTAGAAGCAACGATGGCGAGATTTGTCTCAATACTTTGGAAAAGGACATCATGCTTGGTAAAGTAGAGGGTGAGCAAAAAAGAGGAAGACCCCTGAAGAGATGGACTGACAGTGGTTGCAGGAATGGACTCAAACATAGCAAAGACTGTGAGGATGGTGCAGTTCATTGTACATAGGTCGCTATGAGTCAGAACCAACTTCACAGCACCTAACAACAATGGAAACACCCTGCCTGGGGTTACTTCTCATTGACTGTGCATGGAGCTTTTTACCTGGGTTACAGGCAGGGAGAAGTAAGATTGTGGCAGCTGAGAGCACAGACTCGGGTACAGGCTGTTGATTTTTGCACTTAAGTAGACTCAAACTCACAGCAATGCTATAGGACAGAGTAGAACTGCCCCTAGGCAGCCTTGGAAACCCTATGGGGCTCCTCTGCTCTGTCGTATAGGGCCACTATGTATCCCAATCGACTGGATGGCAACAGGGTGATCTTAACGGGAACAGACTGGCAACCTTTCTCCTGCACAGCAGCTGGTGTGTTCAAACCACTGATCTTTTTGGTGAGCAGCCAGGCGCTTAACCATTGTGCCACCATGGCTCTTTCTGGTACAGGCTACTCTGTGGTAACTCAAATCCCAACAACCCCAGTTCAAATCACTTACTTTCTGTCTGCCTCATCTTCTTTATCTATAAAATGGGAATAATAAGAGTCCCTGCCTCAATTTGAGAGATTGGTAGGTCAGTGGTAGAATTCTTGCCTTCCATGCAGAAGACCTGGGTTTGATTTCTGGTCAAATGCACCTCATGTGTGGCCATCACCCATCTGTCAGTGATGGCTTGAGTGTTGCTGTGATACTGGACAGGTTTCAATGGAGCATCCAGAATAAGAAAAACTAGGAAGAAAGACCTGGTGATTTACTTCCAAAAATCAGCCAATGAAAACCCTATAGATCGGGCGATGGTTGCACAACATGATTAATAAAATTGACATCACTAAATTGTACACCTGAAAAGTGTTAAATTAGCAATGTTGTGTTGTACATAGTTTTATAACAATTTAAAAAATCATATGAATCACAACATTCTGATCCACAACCCATCATGGGATGGCCCAGGACTGGGCAGCATTTCATTCCATTGTGCATTGGGCCACCATGAGTTGGGAGCCGACTCCAAGGTAGCTAACAACAGTACTTCATAAGTCATTGTAAGGATTAGCAAAACTAATGCACGCAAAACACTTAAATCATTACCTTGCACACACTAAATAATTTGCTCTTATGGAAGACAGTTACCATGAAAGCATATGGGTCTAATAAAATGTTTGAAATCTCTGTTGAGATGATAGACTGCTAGATCTGTACCAAAGAATGTGACTACTTTGGAAGGGCTCTGTCTTGGCTACCTGAAGCTTGAGTCCAGTGTAGATTTTTCTAGCCTGTAACAGATTTTTCTAGCCTGTAACAGTACACCACTTGTCTGTCAGTTTGTATTACTGTGGTGACTTGCATGTTGCTGTGGTGTTGGAAGTTACGCCACTGGTATTTCAAATACGAGCAGGGTCACCAATGGTGGACAGGTTTCAGGGGAGTTTCAAGACTAAGACTAGGAAGAAGGACCTGGTGGTCTACTTCTGAAAAAAATCCATCAGTGAAAGCCTTATGAATAGCAGCAGAACAGGCAAATCTGCTGCAAAAGACTTCTTTCAAGTGTCAAAAAGCAAAGATGTCTTTTTGAGGACTAAGGTGTGCCTGACCAAAGCCATGGTATTTTCAATCACCTCGTATGCATGTGAAAGCTGGGCAATGAATAAGGAAGACCAAAGAAGAATTGACACCTTTGAATTAATGTTGTTGGTGAAGTATATTGAATATACCATGGACTGCCAGAGAATGAACAAATCTGTCTTGGAAGAAGTACGCCCAGAATGCTCCTTGGAAGTGGGGATGGTGAGACTTCATCTCATTCATGTACTTTGGACATGTTAGCAGGAGGGACCAGTTGCTAGAGAAGGGTATTATGCTTGGTAAAGTAGAGGGTCATCAAAAAGGAAGACCCTCAACAAGATGGACTAGCACAGTGGCTACAACAATGGGCTCAAGCATAGCAATGATTGTAAGGATGGTGCAGGACTGGGTAGTGTTTCATTCTGTTGTACATAGGGTAGCTATGAGTCATAATCAACTCTATGGAACCTAACAAGAACAACAACATAACAGAATATCTAGACACAGGGTCATCCCTACCCAGAGACAGAGTAAGAACTTGCCTGTTCAAAATTATTTTGAAGCCCTGCCACCATTCCAATTAACCTATCTTCCCACTGGGCTGTTGGAAACGCCTACGTGTCAAGAATTTTAGGATGCATGACTCGGGAGAAGAGGTAAGGCACCTAGATCATTACATCACTGCAGAGATCCATTTTTTAGATTAATCATTTCTCATTCCTCAAAGCCTTTCTTGAGGAATCAGAAGCTGGAGGAGTCAGTCTTGGTGTTAGCAGGAAGTCATGAACACTATGGGGCTTGAAATATGCTAAAAGAACAGATCCACGTGGGATAATGAAGTGAAAGTCTATAGTCACCTAGTGAGTAGTTTGCGATACCAGGTACCAAAGATACATGCAAACAGGTGTTGTTGTTGTTAGTTGACTTCAAGTCAATTTTGACTCATGGTGACTCCATGTGTCACCGAATAGAACTGCTTCATAGGGTTTTCTTGTCTGTAATCTTAACGGAAGCAGATCGCCAGGCCTTTTCTTCTGCAGTACTGTTGGGTGGGTTTGAACTGCTAAACATTAGGTTAGCAGTCAAGCATAAAACCATAAAAACCTGACAGCTTAATTTATAAAAGGCTAAGTCTTCTTTCAGCTTTTGCCTCCTTTCATATCATCTCTTTCCCATACGTCCCTTCATGTAGCAAATACTCCTTCATATTGCTAACTTTCCCTTTGCAAAAGCTATATGCAGGAAAGCATCTAGAAGGATCTGATGCAAATTATTCATACTTTTTTTAAAAGCCTCTTTTTAATTCTGGAGTGAAAAGTTTTACTTATCATTAAAGAAATTCTGAGCATTTTGGAAGGGAGTCCCTGGGTGGTACTAAGCGTTATGCATGTGGCTGCTATCTGACAGATTTGTGGTTTGAACCCACCCAGACGCACCTCAGAAGAAAGGCCCGCTGATCTGCTTCTGAAAGGCCACAGCCATGAAAACGCTATGGAGGGCATTTCTACTCTGAAACATATGGGGTCACCATGAGTCAGAATGGACTGGAGAGCAACTGGTTAAAGACTACAGAGTTATAATCTAAATAACAAGTGCACCTCCGCTAAGAAGCCCTGGTGGCTGAGTTGTTAATGCTCTCAGCTGCTAACCAAAAGGTCATAGGTTCAAACCCACCAGGGTCTCTGCAGGAGAAAGACGTGGCAATCTGCTTCTGTTTGCTAACCACCTCTTCCTTTCACCTCCCTAACCCCCTAGCGTTCACCCCCAACAGACACCCTTACAAGTTCTGCCAAGTCAATCCTTTTCCACTTGTTGGTGTAAAAAAAATAGCATAGCCTTTTAGAAATTGCTGCGGAGGGTGAGGTTGGTAAACAAACACAGAAGACAGGCATGCGTTATTTGTGTAAAAATACAATCCCACCTTGGAAACCCTATGGGGCAGTTCTACTCTGTCCTGTAGGGTCCTATGAGTCCTAATCCACTCAAGGGCAACAAGTTTTGCACCTCCATTGTCTGTCAGTGTCTTGAGGGCTCTATTCCAAGCATTTTGGAAAGAGTGGGGCTTGTTTTCACCAGGAAGTCTTCCTCATGACCTGGAGCTGCAGGATATTCAGACACCTGGGATATTCAAACATTTAAGAAAATTTTTTTTTACCTGGAGACACAGAACATGTTAGCTAATTATTTAATCACTTAAGGAAAAATCTCCAAGCTTAGAAACAAACAAGCAGCTGCACAAACAGGTTAAAGACAGGTCCGCATTAGGATGTTGCAGTTCTTGGCTTCAAGCTCTCACATGCCGTACAAAGCTTGGGATCAGCTCTCATCACTCTATCTCTGTCACTTTGGATGTTCATATATCAAATAACTAAAGTAAAATCACATGGAATGAACATTTCACATTCTGGCTTAGGGCAATCATGGCAAATATTGAAGGAAAAAAAGGTCTAGTCTAGAATTTAGTCCCACTGATTAGGAGTGGTAAATAGGAGGTGGGGAAAAGAATGTGAGAAAGTAAACGATACTCAGCCAGAAAAGTTGTTTTGTCCTGGCTTGATTCTTTTCTTAGATAGTAAAGTCTACTAAAGGGAAAGAGATGTTGACAGTACCTGCTTTGGATTTACTCACCTGGGCTAAACACAATTTAACCTGAGGTAAACACAATTTAGAAACAATTTTTTTTTTAAATCTTTTAAAATGTACATAGCCAATAATTTTGTGTTTCCTAAAAATAAAAAACAAAAAGAATTCATTACAGCATTTATTCAACCTAACCATTTCTAGAATTATCTTAATGATAATAAGTCATTCAAAATCAGTAATTATTTCCACATGGAACTCATTGTTTAACACTTCCTCTTCTAGTCTTCCAACAGAAAAATAATTTTTAAAATCACTATTTGGCCACCTATGTATTTTTTTTTAATTATTTTTTTTAAAGAATAGAACTTCTTTTTTCAGTTCCCTGATATCCTTTGGAGTTATGTTGAAAAATATCATTTGCTTGGTTTTAGGTCTTTTGAAATACTCACAAACAAAAAAGAAGAGACAGTGACATACTTGAACACATAATTTTCAACGCACCCCACTCAACAAACCACCATACGTATGTCAGTTCGTTGTACTATGGTGTTTTGTATATTGCTGTGATACTGGAAGCTTTGCCACCAGTATCTCAAGTATCAGCAGAGTCGCCCCTGGTGGACAGGTTTCAGCTGAGCTTCCAGATTAAGACAGGCTAGGAAGAAGGACCTGGCAGTCTTCTTATGAAAAAATTGGCTAGTGAAAATGTTATGAACAGCAGGGGAACATTGTCTGATATAGTGCCAGAAGATGAGACCCTCAGGTTGGAAGGTACTCAAAAGACAACTGGGCAAGAGTTGCCTCCTCAAAGTAGGGTCAACCTTAATGATGTGGATGAAGTCAAGCTTTTGGGACCTTCATTTATTGATGTGACACGACTCAAGAAAAAACAGCTGCAAAGATCCATTAATAAGCAGGACATGGAATGCATAAAGTATGAATCTATGAAAATTGAAAGTCAGCAAAAATGAAATGGAACCCATTCACATAGATACCCTAGGCATTAGTGAGCTGAAATGGACTGGTATTGGACATTTTGAATCAGACAATCATATGGTCTACTATGCTGGGAATGACAAACTGAATAGGAATGGTGTCACAATTGTCTTCAAAAAGATCATTTCAAGATCTATTCTGAAGTACAATGCTGTCAGTGATAGGATAATATCCATAAGCCTATAAGGAAGACCAGTAAATATGATTATTATTCAAATTTATGCACCAACTACTAAGGAGAAAGATGAGGAAATTGAAGATTTTTACCAACTTCTGCAGTCTGAAATTGATCAAACATACAATTAAGATGCATTGATAATTACTGGCAATTGGAAGGTGAAAGCGGGAAATAAAGAAGGATCAGTAGTTGGAAAATATGACCTTGGTGACAGAAACAATACTGGAGATTGCATGATAGAATTTTGCAAGACCAGTGACTTCTTCATTGCAAATACCTTTTTTCACCAACATAAATGGTGACTGTACATGTGGAGCTCACCAGATGGAATACACAGAAATCCAATCGACCATGTCTGTGGAAAGAGACAATGGCAAAGCTCAATATCATCAGTCATAACAAGGCCAGGGTCCAACTGTGGAACAAACCGTCAGTTGCTCATATGCAACTTCAAGTTGAAGCTGAAGGAAATTAGAACTATTCCACAAGAGCCAAAGTACAACCTTGAGTATATCCCACCTGAATTTAGAGACCATCTCAAGAATAGATCTGATGCATTGGACACTAATAACCAAAGACCAGATGAGTTGTAGAAGGACATCATTCATGAAGAAAGCAAGAGGTCATTAAAAAGACAGGAAAGAAAGAAAAGGCTAACATGGATGTAGAAGAGACTCTGAAATTTGCTCTTGAACATAGAACACCTGAAGTGAATGGAAGAAATGATGAAGTAAAAGAGCTGAACAGAAGATTTCAAAGGGTGACTCAAGAAGACAAAGTATGGAGAAGAATGGGAATTTCAGAAGACTTAACTGTGCTCATGAGGAAATTGTACATAGACCAAGAGGCAGATGTTCTAACAGAAGTAGGGGTTACTGAGTGGTTCACAATCAGGAAAGGTATGCATCAGAGTTGTATCCTTTTACCATACTTATTCAATATGTATGCTGAGCAAATAATTTGAGGAACTGGACTATATGAAGAAGAATGGGGCATCAGGATTGGAGGAAGACTCATTAAAAACCTTCAGTATGCAGACAATACAACCTTGCCTGCTTGAAATGAAGAGGACTTGAAGCACTTACTGATGAAGATCAAAGACTATAGCCGTCAATATGGATTACACTTCAGCATAAAGAAAACAAAAATTCTCACAACTGGACCAATAGAGAAAAGATTGAAGTTGCCAAGGGTTTCATTTTATTGGGCTCCCCAATCAATGTGTGTGGAAGCAGCAGTCAAGAGATCAAACGATGTATTGCATTGGGCAAATCTGCTGTAAAAGATGTTTTTAAAGTGTTAAAAAGCAGAGGTGTCACTATGAGGACTGAGGAGCACCTGGCCCAAGACATGGTGTTTTCAATCACCTCAGTGCATGCAAAAGCCGAGCAATGAATAAGGAAGACTGAAGAACTGATGTCTTTGACTTATGGTGTCGGTGAAATACATTGAATATACCATGAACTTCCAGGAGAACAAACAAATCTGTCTTGGAAGAACTACCGTCAGGGTGCTCCTTAGAAGCGAGAATGGTGGGACTTTGTTTCACGTACTTTGAACATGTTATCAGAAGGGATTGGTCCCTGAAGAAGGATATTATGCTTGGTAAAGTAGAGGGTCAGGGAAAAAGAGGAAGGTCCTCAATGAGATGGATTGATACAGTGGCTGCAACAATGCGCTCAAACATAGCAATGGTTGTGAGCATGGCGTAGGACCAGGCAGTGTTTCACTCTGTACGTAGTGTTGCTATGAATTGGAACCACCCAGATGGTACCTAACAACAAACCACAATGTGAAGTTTACATATATGTGTTCTTGAAACTGAACAGTAACCACATCAATTGTTTAAACTTAGACAAAATAATATATATTTTTCTCCAGGAATATTTTATAAATAACTTTGTTTAGAATTGCTGGCACGCAGTGATAACAAAAAGCAAATTGACTCAAAGTCAGTTGTATTATTCTTTTAAATTCTCTCAAAACAGTGCATTGTCTTATTGCCTTCTTTCAAGGCAGACTGCTCCCACCACCCTGCCATTGAAATGCCAATAAGGAAAGAATAATAAGTAGCGACTGATTAAGATTTTTTTCTTATGGTTGCTATATAATAGAATAATTATAATACTTGTCTAAAGCTCTCAAATGCTCTGCAACGCTGCTGTAGTCTCTTATCTTTTTTAATGTGTGTGCTCACTGGATTTAATGATAATAGTTTGGTATTAAGTTAGGCAGTAATTTGTCCGAATTTTGACACGTCCTTAGAAATAATAGAGTGATTATCCCATTACCATTAGAAAAATCTTAACAATGTGGGACGGGTTTACAATAAAAAAAAAACAGGTTCAAATGAATGAATTATGTAAACACACTGCCATCCACAGTGTGATGGAAGTAGAGCATCTGAACTTCCTGCCCTTTTTTTTTTTTTTGGCCAGGTTTTCCTTCTTTAAGAACCTTGTTCTTGGTTCTACATCTCACGCAGAAGGTCAAATCAAAAACATATCTATTAAATGATGAATTATTGTGCATTATAATTTCATTTTCAATAACTTTTACAATGCAGCACATCCAGACTCAGTCAAAAAAATAAAATAAAACATATTTTTCAAAGTTGAAAGAAGAATTCCACGGGGAATTGCACAATGGCAGTAGTATATTTCCACATTTGTTCAGTTCTCACACCAGATGTATAAAATTAGGCATTATTATCATTCACAGGCACACTGAGCCTCCAGGATATTAACTGGCCCAAGGTCAATAGCTTGTACTTGGCAGAGTTAGGACTGGACCCCTGATTTCAGAGAAAAGGGGGAAGGTTAACGTACCTACCAAAGAGCGAATCTGGATAATCTTGGACTACTGGTATCTATGCTTCCAGAAAACCGGTTTGATTCCTAACGATGGAAAACAGGTGAGCTTGTAAAGTAAAAAGAAAAGGAAAATATTTCCATAGGTGAATGGCTAAATAAACTATGGCACATCCATACAATGGAATATTATTCAGCAATAAAAAGAAAAGAGCTAATAAGCCACAAAAAAGATATGGAGGAATCTCGAAGGCATATTACTAAGTGAAAGAAGCCAGCGTGAAAAGGCTACATATTGTGTGATTCCAATTATACTGCATTCTGGAAAAGGCAGAACCAGAAGCAGTAAAAAGATCAGTGGTCACCAGGGGCTCAGGGGTGGGGGGAAGAAGGAGTGGGGAAAAAATGAATAGGTGAAGCACAGGGCATTTTAAGGGCAATGAAACTACTCTACATAATACTGTAATGATAGACACATGACATTATGCATTTGACAGAACCCATAGAACTGTATAACTAACACCCAGAGCAAACCCTAAAGTAAACTATGGACTTTAGATAGTAATAACTAAATTTTAACAAATGTGTCACATGAATACAAAATATGAATAGGGTAATTGTGTTTAGGGGGAGAAGGGGTGCTCTCTGTACTTTCTGCTCAGTTTTTCTGTAAACTCAAAACTGCTCTAAAAAAATGAAATCTAGTCATCAAAAAAAAAAAAAAAAGAAAGAAAATGAAAGTCCCGATAACCCCTTCTACCATAAAATGAAGGACTTATTTGATCTGGAAAAGCAGACCAGAAATAAGAACAATAAGGCATTTCTAACTTAGGACTGTTTGGAATAGCCTTTTAAAGAATGTTTAATGTGGTGTTGGCTGAACATCTATGAGATGATAAATATATTTGAATTGCCATATTTAAAAAAAAAAAAAACTATTGCTGTCAAGTAGAACTTCCCCATAGGGTTTCCAAGGAGTGGCTGGTGAAATCAAACTGCTGACCCTTTGGTTAGCAGCCAAACTCTTAACCACTGCGCCACCAGGGCTCCAGTTGCCGTATAGGTAAAATCTTCTTGTGGGAAACACTGAGCAATGAAGTTAGTAGTTGATCTTAATAGTCTTAGGCAATCAAACTGGAGATAAGTGAAGAAGAGTTAAGAGAAATCTAGTTGTTAATTTGCTCTTCCTTGTCTCTTAGGGAATTGATGAAGAAACAGAAACACTTTTCTTTAGTTCATTTTTCTTTTTTTATGACTGCACTTACTCAAGTAAATTAACAGCTACAGTGCTTGTCACATGGTCACATAGTTTTATACTGACAAAATCTATAAAAATGTTTCCGTAAATCTATTAATTATTTGTAAAAACCTTAGTTATGTCAAGGACAAGGGTTGCTAAAATCAGTACCGAGTTCTTTCTTTACCTTAAGCTAAATTCTATTCATTCCTTTGGATAAAATAATTTTTCTTTATATGATTAGCCATATTCATTAGATAGCTTGGTTGAGTCTTAAATTCAAAATCTAACTCCTTTCCTATTATATGTGATTGGAATATGTGAATCCCTGCAACTTAAGTTTGTATATTTTACCCTTCATTTGTTTAGAAAATGTAAGGTCTGTGAAATCTGACAACAGCATATATTTGGTATTATTGATAAAGAACTCTTTATGCCATTTTTTACTTTGTAGATCTAGGTACTTCATTTCAGTTTGGTTGATTACTTACTCAGTAGTTCCTATTGTTCAGTACAACCTATACATTGTGAGCTTTTCTTTTTGGAGTTTAATATCTGGGGGAGAAAGTCTTCGGTTAAAGAAGCAATAAGAAACAATTTCATGGCTGAACCTAGAGATAATTATGTGTGGAGTTTCAAGCTGAAGTTGTCTGGAAAATTCTTTAAGGAAGAGGTGGAAGTTGAAATATGTATTCAAAGAACAAAAGAGTATTTCCAGATTTGACCTTCATCAATTTTATTTTGTGTTAATTACATACCAAAATTTTTTTCTGAATCAAAATGGCAGAATAGAATGGTTTATGATGTTGAGATTAAAACATTCTCTTTCACGTAAAAGACTTCTGAAGCAGGGTCACCACTGGTGGGAAACATGCTATAAGTTTTCTTGAACATGTCAGGCATAATAACCTGCTACCACTGAGGCAACAATGAGTAATAATCTCTTCAACAGCAAAATGTAACTCATTTGGCTGACTTTATTTTAAAGTACCTAAATACACTTAATCAGCCAACAATAAGAGGAATAAAATCTCTCACAAGACCTGCTTCACGCTGTATTCCTATCAGAAACTTAGTCTTAATTGCTGGCGGTTGCGTTACATGCTCTCCAGAAAGACTTGTTTTCCCTGCCTACTTGCACGGTGATTTCTGGGACTGGCTTCACTGCTATTGCATGAGCTCTGAACCCTGTAGTACCAGAAAAAAAAGAAGCAAAAGTAAACTCATAGATTTCACCACTTAAGGATCAACTGGGCACGGTTCACGCTATGGTAAAATGTATTGGCAGTTCCCGTGCCCTGTCTTCTGAATGCCTTCTAGCAAGCGTAATGCTGTCTATGATTTTCACTCTCTCAATTATTCATTTGTCATTGACAAAACTTTTTGAATGTATTTCTTTTCTTTGAGACATAACAAGAGAATATAATATTTCCCTACTATGGAGAAATTGGTAGCATGATGGATGAAACTTCGGGAACATTACACTAGCTAGTTGTTTAAGTTTTAATAAAAAACACACTTGGGTCTTCCTTGGAAGAGCTGAAACTTAACATGAATTGACCTGCAAGAAACTCTAGGTACCATTTTTTGTTAAATTTGGATTTTTACCTGTATCACTTGCTCAGAAAAATTGTTATTTTATAATTGCTTACTATCGTAAAGAGTTTTTAAAATCCTAGAGTAAAAAAAAAAAAAAAAAGTAACATGAGGCCTCAGGTTTTTCCAAATCTAGTCCATTTTTAAATCATTCCCCATGTATTATCAAAAAATATTTTGTTTATGGCATCAAATGCTATTTCCTCATAGGCTATTTTATCTATGTTGCCAATGCCATATTTAAGGCACCTTAACAAACCCCCTTGTAACTTTATTTAGAATAATTTCTTGAGCTGGTCAAAGGCCTGGAGATGAAATAACCAAATGAGATGTACTACTAAAAAGAAGTGCTAAATCAAAACTACTAAAATAAAGACATTTTTCATAAAACCAATCTGATGAAAGAAGACATCTTACTCCTCCATCTATTCTTCAGATCAAGCTTATTGATCTGCTATGCAACTCAAAAACTAGGGAATTTATGTGAAAATTATGACTTGCAGCAAACAAATTATTACAGTGGTTCTCAAATCTACAGAGTTTTTTAAAACAAAGTTACCTTGGCCCCTCTTCTGGAGATTCTAATTTGGTCAACTGTTAGGAACTGTCTCAATGTTTAGGAGACTTACAGATGATTCAGAAGCAAAGTCAGGGATGAAAACCAAACTTGACTGTTAAGCATTCATTGTTTTCAATTTTCATTCCAGGAAACATTTTAGCAATATTTCTGGGCTTGGCAGCCTTATATATTAATTAAACCTTATTTGAGCTGCATCTTGTTCTATTATTTTATTGCATGTCATTTAATATGGAGATCATAAGCAATTTAAATTAACAAATAAAAGATCAAACTTTGTTCATTTTTAATTGTTCATTTTGGGTCCACCATTAAGAATAACAGTATGTTCATTTATTTTATCCAGATAAATATACTTCTTCCTTAGAAACAGTTTATTTTAATGTGGAAAGATAAAGAGATTAGATTCATCATTAAATGATAATGAATGCATTGTTCACCAACAAAGTCAATTCATTTCTGAGACACTTGTGATTTTTTTTCCTAATCAGCATGTCATACCGAGAGAGATTATGGTGGCAGCAATTTGTTTCAGATTTACTCTGTCAGATCACTATTGATGACTTGAGACCACCCTCATCTGAGTTAGAAAATGGAACTTTTTGTTGAGAGACAAAAAGTGTTTATTATTTTTTAAGCCATCTCATTTTTCTGTTCAACACAAATAAAGAACAGTGAATATAGTTCTATAGAACTTGGGTACATTTTAAGGTATTGTTCATGTACACTTGTTTTATGTATTTTGGTTTTGATCCCATTAACTACATTAAAAAAAAAAAAAAACTAAAATTTCAAGGGCTTAGTTCTCCCCACCAAACATTAAAGAGTAACTTGGATTGAAAACTAGAAAGATGTGGATTTGTTACTTCAACATTTTGGAAATTTTCTTACTCTAATTTTAAATATTTTATTTCCAAAAGTTCTGTATGATAGCAGCATTCAAGTATTTATCATGTAATATGTTCTTCAAGTACCTTTTCACCTTCTTTCACCCGATCCATAATGACTTTTGAATTTGAATCTAGTGTAATTGAAGTTATTGTACAGTAACAATTTATTAACCAAGTAAAATAGTTCAACTTTGCCTGCATCATCTTTCACCTACGGACCATTGTTTAAATGTCTGATTGGGTATTTCAAATTAGCCAATTCTACATATGGTATCTATATTTAGCCCAAAAGTCAACGAAGGTGGCAAAGCACTCAAGCTTTGAGATCATCTGCTAACTGTGTGATCTTGGTCACCGCCTTAGTTATCTATTGCTGCTGTAACAGAAATACCACAAGTTGATGGCTTTAACAAAGAGAAATTTATTCTCTCACAGTCCAGGATGCTAGAAGTCCAAATTCAGGGCGCCAGCTCCAGGAGAAGACTTTCTTTCTCTGTCAGCTCTGGGGGACAGTCCTTACCATCAATCTCCCCCTGGGTCTAGGAGCTACTGAGTGCATGGAACTTGAATCCAAAGGACATGATCTGCTCCTGGATCTTCTTGCTTGGTGGTAATGCGGTCTGTCTTAGTTATCTATTGCTGTCATAACAGAAATATCACAAGTAGATGGTTTTAAAAGAGAAATTTATTCTCTCACAGTCTAGGAGGCTTGAAGTCCAAAATTCAGGGTGCCAGTTCCAGGGGAAGTCTTTTTCTTTCTGTCATCTCTTGGGGAAGGTCCTTGTCATCAATCTTCTCCAGGTCAAGGAGCTTCTCAGCACAGTGGCCCCAGATCCAAAGGACTCACTATGCTCCCGGTCTTTCCTTCTTGGCAATATGAGGCACCCCTATCTCTCTGCTCACTTCTCTCTTTTGTATCTCAAAAGAGATTGACTCAAGATACAATCTAATCTTGTAGACTAAGTCCTTTCCCATTTACATGATAGAGGTAGGATTTACAACATATATGAAGGTCACATCAGATGACAAAATGGTGAACAATCACACAATGCTGGGAATCATGGTCCAGCCATTTTGGGGGGTCACAATTCAATCCATAAAAGGCATTTACATTGATCTTCCTAAACCCCACATTTCTCAACTGCTAATGGTCACTAATGATAGTGCTTTCTTCTAGGGCTGCATAAGAATTACACACGATAATGTTTGTGTAAAGAGCTTAGTCCAATGCTAGGAACATGACAAACTCAATAAATCCTGTTGTTGTTATTGTTGATTTTAATTTTCATCTGTATTTACATCCACCATTTCTTTATCTATGATTCTTAAATTTCTCTAAAGCTCCTTAGGCACAAAGTAGGAGCTCATAAAAAAAGTAACAAATATTATTTCCAGGAAGGAAGATGCTGGTTTGTTTTTTAATTACAATTGTCCCGTTTGTAAACAAAAGAGACCAAACTAAGTTGGCTGTGACAAAAAAAGGGGCGGAGGGGGTTTATTACAGAGATGCAGCAGTGTCTCACAGAATCCAAAGGTGGAAATGTAGCTAAGCCTCTAGTAAGAATCAGAGTTGAAACTGGGAAACTTGTGAGAAGGGAAACTGCTCTCTTCATGCCTTTTCCGACTACTTCTCTCAATACATCTTTGTTCTTCTCCCTTAGCATTTGTTGCAACTTTTTCAACATGTGGAAAATGGCCACACCACAGTTCCAGAGAATAACACCTCCTGTATTCAAGAGACTAACCCAGATAAAGACTTAAATCTTTTTGTCCCAATTGGAAGTTCTTCAAAGAGGCAATCTGACTGCCCCAGCTTTTAGGTTCCCTATGCCCACCTTGACCAAATCAGCCATGTCTGGAGACACAGGATACACAGCAACATTTGGCCTACTTTGATTCCACCTCTATGAGTACACTCCAGAGAAGAGGGGCTGAGAAGATGACTGGAAGTGTCTGTTACAGCATTAACTCTAAAAACAGAAGCTATCATATATTTTTGTTTCCTCTACTATGTATTATCTTGGAAGAAGTACAACCGGAATGCTCCTTAGAAGCAAGGATAGCAAGACTACATCTGACATACTTTGGACATGTTATCAGGAGGAATCAGTCCGTGGAGAAGGACTTCACGCCTGGTAAAGTAGAGAGTCAGCAAAAAAGAGGAAGACCCTCAATGAGATGGACTGACAAAGTGGCTGCAACAATGAGCTCAAGCACAGCAACAATTGTGAGGATGGCTCAAGACCAGGCAGTGTTTCGTTCCGTCGCACATAGGGTCGCTATGAGTCGAAATAGACTGGACAACACCTAACAACAACAACAACAACTATTATGTATATTGAGGTTTAAGGCTTGTAAAAAAAAAAACAAAACTCAAAAATGGTTGATGGATTTTAATTTTCACCTGCTTTTATATATCCACTCTGGTTTTTGTCCTTAATAGAATTAAGAATTGTGCTTCTTTCTCTAAAAAAGCCTTTTATATACTTGACCATTGTGACTCAATCACCCCTCAAACTTTTCTTCTCCAATTTGAGTAATTTTTGTTTTCTTTCAGTGTTTCTCTTTGTTCTATTTTCCTAGTCTTTAAGAACATTTTGAATTTTTTGCTAATGTATCTATCGTTTCTTCAGAAAAAAAAAAACAGGGAATATGCACAGTACCATAGTTATAGTGTGACCACTACCGATTAAGGCAAAGAATAAAGATATTGCTTTTATTACCTACTCAATTCTTCACATTGTGCTTAGATTTTAACAGCACATAATTCTCATACTGTCTAGAGGATACTTGAACATTTCCTAATTTTATTTGTGCAATTAGTTTACCATCATATCCAAGTAACTGAAGAAGAACTAAATTAAATAGAGTTTATATGCCAAGGACAAAAAGAATCACACACATACAAAAAAATAAATGAACAATTCTCAACAGTCATATTATTAATGGTTTTGTTGATACTGTTATTTGGAGGGTGCTTTTTTTTTTTATGTAGGTAATATGTAAAAGCAAATTAGTAATTACATAATGACAGTCTAATTGTACCAAATCCTTGAGAACCAGGATTCTCAGCATGAGAAAAAAAAAAAAAAGATATATTTATAAGACATAAGAAATGAAGTAAAAACCCTATAGTCTTACAGAAGCATCAGTACAAACTCAAATTATATTTTATCTTACGTGCATGTGTGTAATGATGTCTAGGGTTTATGCAAAAATAATATTAGAGAAGGAAATCAAACGGGTATATAGATGGGAAAAAATTGACCCTGAGTTGATAGTTATTTAATATGAGTAATTCATACACTGGAGAAAGAAGTAAACTTGTCAAAGATTTCATTGTACTTGCGATCAACAATGAATGCCAATGGAAGCAGTAGTAAAGAAATCAAAAGACATATTGCATTGATCAAATCTGCAAAAGACCTCTTCAAAATTTTAAAAAGCAAAGCTGTCAGTTTGATGACTTAGGTGCCTCTGACCGAAGCCAGGATCTTTTTAATCATCACATATGCACGTGAAAGCTGGACAATGCATAAAGGAAGACAGAAGAAGAATTGATGTGTTCGAATTGTGGTATTAGTAAGGAATACTAACTATACCGAAGACTTCCAGAAGAAAGCAAGAGGTCATTAAAAAGACAGGAGGAAAAGAAAACACCAAAACAGATGTCAGAAGAAGACTCTGAAACTTGCTGTTGAGGATCGAGTATCTAAGACAAAAGGAAAAATGATGCAATAAAAGAGTTGAACAGAAGATTTCAAAGGGCAGCTCGAGAAGACAAAGTATTATGATGGCATGTGAAAAGATGTGGAGATAGAAATCCAAAAGGGAAGAAAGAACATGCTCAACATTTCTCAAGCTGAAAGAATCGAAGAAAAAATTCAAGCCTCGAGTTGCAATACTGAATAATTCTAAGTGGAAAATATTAAATGACACAGGAAGCATCAAAAGAAGATGGAAGGAATACACAGAGTCACTATGCCAAAAAGAATTGGTCAATGTTCAACCATTTCAGGAGGTAACATATGATCAGGAACCAATGGTACTGAAGAAAGAAGTCCAAGCTGCACTGAAAAAGTATTGATGAAAAACAAGGCTCCAGGAATTGACAGAATGCCAATTGAGATGTTTCAACAAACAGATGCAGCACTGGAAGTACTCACTCATCTACGCCAAGAAATTTGGAAGACAGCTACCTGTCCAAATGACTGGAAGAGATCCATATCTGTGCCTTTTCCCAAGAAAGGTGAGCCAACCAAATGTGGAAATTATTGAAGAATATTAATATCATGTGCAAGCAAAATTTTGCTGAAGATCATTCAAAAGCAGCTTCAACAGTACATCGACAGGAAACTGCCAGAAATTCAAAGCAGATTTAGAACAGGATGTGGAACCAGGGATATCACTGATGATGTCAGATGGATCTTGGCTGAAAGCAGAAGATACCAGAAGGATGTTTATTTGTGTTTTATTGACTATACAAAGGCATTAGACTGTGTGGATCATAACAAATTATGGATAAAGTTACAGAGAATGGGAATTCTGTAACACTTAACTGTGCTCATGAGAAACTTGTACATGGATAAAGAGGTGGTCATTCAAACAGGACAAGGGGATACTGCATAGTTAAAGTCAGGAAAGGTGTGTGTCAGGGATGTATCCTTTCACCATACCTATTCAATGTATGCTGAGGAAATAATCCCAGAAGCTGGACTATATGAATGAGAATGGGGCATCAGGATTGGAAAAAGACTCATTAACAACTTGTGTTATGCAGATGACACAACCTCAATTTCTTAAAGTGAAGAGAACTTGAAGCACTTACTGATGAAGATCGAAGATCACAGCATTCCGTGCGGATTACTCCTCAGCATAAACAAAAATCTTCACTACTGGACCAATGAGCAACATCGTGATAAATGAAGAAAAGATTACGGTTGTCGAGGATTTCATTTTACTTGGATCCACAATCAACACCTATCAAAGCAGCAGTCAAGAAATCAAAAGACACATTGCATTGGGCAAATCTGTTGCAAAAGAACTCTTTAAAGTGTTGAAAAGCAAAGATGTCACCTTGGACTAAGGTATGCCTAACCCAAGCCATGGTGTTTTCAATCAGCTCACATGCATGCAGAAGCTAGACAATGAATAAAGAAGACTGAAGAAGAATTGACACCTTTGAATTGTGGTGTTGGCAAAGAATATTGAATATACCATGGACTGCCAAAAGAACAAACAAATCTGTCTTGAAAGAAGTACAACCAGAATGCTCCTTAGAAGCATGGATGGCAAGACTATGTCTCACATACGTTGGACGTGTTATCAGGAGGAATCAGTCCCTGGAGAAGGACATCATGTTTGGTAAAGTAAAGGGTCAGCGAAAAAGAGGAAGACCATCAATGAGACAGATTGACACAGTGGCTACAGCAATGGGCTCAAGCACAGCAATGATTGCGAGGATGACGCAGGACCGAGTAGTGTTTCATTCTGTTGTGCATAGGGTCACTATAAGTTGGTACCAACTGGATGGCACCTAACAACAACAACAACACCAGGAGAACGAACAAATCAGTCTTCAAAAAATACAATCAGAATGCAACTTAGAAGCTAGAATGGCAAGACTTTGGCACAGTTACTCTGAACATTTCTTCAAGAAAGACAAATCACTAGAAAAGGACATCATGTTTAGTAAAGTAGGGGGTCAGCAAAAATGAGGGAAACCCTCAATGAGATGCATTGACACAATAGCCACAACAGTGGACTCAAATATACCAAAGATCACGCAGATGGCATAGGGCCAGGTAACGTTTCGTTCTGTTATACATAAAGTCTCCATGAGTTGACGCTGAGTTAATGGCAACTAACAACAACAATGGGGACATGAAGGGCCTATGCTATTCTTTAAATTCAAATGTGTTTGGAATTTTTTATAATAAAGCTTTCTTAAAGTAAAAATTAGTTAATTAAATACAGTGTGATCCAATGGAGGAAACTCTAAACAAGGTGGTAGAAAATTTATCTGTGTCCTAGTCCCCCTGTACAATATAAAAACAAGATGCAAGATCTAGGAAGTTGCTTAACTTCTCTGAGCCTATGTTGATTCACCTGCAAAGGTGAGATAGAATTCATCAGTCTCGGAGCGGGGACTGGACCATATTTTCCAAGGAATTCACTTTAAACTCTCAAGATGAGTACTTCATAAACATCTCCAAATTCATTGCAATGTTTGTGATTGAGTTTAGGTCATTAACAGTACAAACTGAAGTCATTATCCATTGAATTTAAGCACTAATCCAAATTATTCAGATCAAAAATTGATAAAGCTTATACCTTTAATGAAAAGAATACGGTTAATAACTAGTAAGTTCATTGTAATTTAGTCATGAAATTAGATTTCTGTAGATACATTCAATTACAGCCCATTTTGTTTCAAAAATATCCTTAATCTTAAATACTATAAAAAAAAATTATAAGGTCACTATGAATTGGAATAGATTCAATGGCAATGGGTTTTTGGTTATCAGTATGTAAAAATATAATTTAGTAAAACCTGTAAAAGGTAAAACCTGTAAGGTGGAAACCTGTCAGAGAAAGAAAACTCAAATATTTTCCACTAAAATGAGCAACAGAAAAATAGTAAGACTACACCCAGTCAAAGGCGGAAAACTTGTGAGAACCAGAAAAACAAGGCAGTCCAGGTGACTTCCAGTTCTCACAGGTATAAAAAAACAGTTCAGCAAGGTCTGAGTAATCTTCATTCTGAGTTCAGGATATTTTAATAATCATAACCAAATGCAAACAGAATGGAAAGTGAAAGAAAAGTTGCAAAACATTCTCTGAGAATAACATTTTCAGGATCAATTTTACAAATGGCTTTTTAAAAATCTCCCTTACGTAAAATAAATACTCTCAAGTCCATCTGTATAATGTGGTAAATGATTTGCCTCTCAAATCTTTCAATTATATATTCCTACGTCTGCTTGGCTGGAACGAGTCTGGTTTAAATTGTAGAATTTTCCCCAAATTAGTATATTATACTTTAAAAAATGATCAGGAAAATTTGTACTTTTCCAGCCAACTAAGTTTTAAAAAAAAAAAAAAAAACTCAACTTGGTTTTTTACCCTCACTTATATACACTCATTCAGCAAGAACACACATGTGTGTGAACACATACACTTTAGTTGTTCTAAACTTAATATGAAATTTTAGATTAGAGTCTCATTTATTGGCAATTCTGGGAAAAGGTTTTAGCTTAATCCCCAGTTAATGAAACCCTTGCTAGTGAGTTTCCTTTGTCAACACTGCACTTAATGTATACTGCTTCATACCTGTTGGATTATCAAAAACCCGCAAAGCGATTAGATTCAATTGGAATGCAAAAGTGGGGAGGAAGGCTTTATAAAAAGATTATGCTCAGAAATTACATGGGCTGGTTGTATTGAAAAAGCTATTTTTCAGGTTCTGTGTTTTGCTATTAAATGCAATGAATAGGTACACTTCAAACACAGCAAGGCATTTTTTAGAAACGAGCCTGTTTGATATATGGTTCCTTGAGGAAAAGCAATCAGGTCAGGTACTAGCTCAGAAAAAATCTGTCACAGCCACTGCTCTTTCTTTTACTTTTCCAAGGCTGGACATGTACATGGAAGTGAACCCCAAAAAATCACAGAAAATTCCTGTCCAAAACTGTTGGGACATGTAGTACATCTGAGCTTACAGAAAGCCATCAGTGACTCATGTATTATTTTACATTACCCATCTTCAAAAAGATACACTACAATAACATTCAGTAAATATAAACTGCTCATCATAATTTCTCTTTGGAGGTATAGGAGGCAATTCCAGATTTGGCACTGTCTTCAGATAACGGTACCACAAGAGGCTAAAGGAAAGTTCCCATTAATCATATGGAAGGTAACAGCAGTAGCAATCACAAAGTAGAAATGAACATTATAGAGGTCATCAAAAGTAAAAACATCTGGCTGTTAGTGTGAAAAATGTACGATGAAATTCAGGTTTAATTTTATTTAATAGTATAAAATCCAGCTCTTTGATCGTAAAGTATAATGAGCATTCCACCTTGGCCCCTTCACCTTTGGTAGTTGTTCAGGAGAATGAATCCATAATTCCTATACATTATCACTTTAAAACAATAAATACTTATTCCTATTAAGACTAATGCTTGCTGAAAGTCAAGGAGACTTGAAGCACTTACTAATGGAAGATCAAAGACTATAGCCTTCCATATAGATTGTACTTCAACATAAAGAAAACAAAAATCAGTACAACTGGACCAATAAGCAACATCATGATAAATGGACAAAAGATTGCAATTGTCAAGGATTTCATTTTATTTAGATCCACAATCAATGCCCATGGAAGCTGCCGTAAAGAAATCAAAAGACACATTGCATTGGGCAAATCTGTTGCGAGATGTCTTTAAAGTGTTAAAAAGCAAAGCTGTCACTTTCAGGACTAAGGTGCACCTGACCCAAGGCATGGTGTTTTCAATTGCCTCATACGCATGTGAAAGCTGGACAATGAATAAAGAAGACCAAAGAAGAACTGATGCCTTTGAATTATGACATTGGCGAAGAAAACTGAATAAACCATGGACTGCCAGAAGAACAAACAAATCAGTCTTGGAAGAAGTAGAGCCAGAATGCTGCTTAGAATTGAGGACGGCCAGACTTCATCTCACATATCTTTGGACATGTTATCAGAAGGGACCAGTCCCTGGAGAAGGACATCATGTTTGGTAAATAGACAGTGAAAAAAAGAGGAAGACTCTCAAAGAGACAGATTGACACAGTGCCTGCAACAACGGGTTCAAGCATAAAAAAATTGTAAGGATGGCACAAGACTGGGCAGTGTTCCGTTCTGCTGTGCATAGGGTCACTACGAGTTGGAGCCTACTCAACAGCACCTAATAACAACATTAAGAATAAGAGAAGGAACTAGATATGAGATCTAAAATTTATAGCAAACCAGTAAAATACAGGTTCATATTTAAAGTTCATCTCCTGAAAAGACATCTCTTCTTGTGTTGCTATTAATAATTCCTTTCTTTAAAAGTTGCATTAAAATGCTAATAGAATGTAGTTCAGCCAAGTGTTTTTCAGTAATTTTTGAGCCTTGTCAGTTTGACTGTAACCATTTTTATAGGAAGGAAAGCTAAACAACTGAATAAGTATGATCTTAATCCAAAACACTCTATAAATTCAGAGATATGATTGCTTTGAATGAACTTTTTCGAAGCTTGGCTGTACATACACACACACCGAAGCACACAAAGAACAAAAACCCAGATGGACGCCATACCCCCAGGTATAAAAGAAAAATGTCTGCCAGCTTCTCCCAGGGATTGACTTAACCTGTGCAATGGTGTGACGTTTGAAAACCCTATTCTGCTCATTTAGAAATAACATAAAGCATTTGTCTGTATGAGCCCTGGTCCTGATCTCATCATTCTGTTAACTTCAGTTTTTGAAATGGTAGTCTCTTTTCTTTTCTCTAGCTATACCACTCATTAATAGAAAATATATTTCTAGATTATTTGTTCTACAAAATGGATATCATGATAAATGTCACCACTGACCTATGATATAATACTAAGAGAAAGAAGAGGCACATATGCATATGTTCATATATGCATATTTTATAACACCTAACATTTCAGTGAAGGAATTAGCATTTAAAGATATTCATCAAAACAGAACGTTGAAGGAGATAGAAAGAGTACACAGCCCTTTTTCCTGATGTTGGTGTTGTTGTTTAGGTGCCATTGATTCAGTACCACCTCATAGCGACCCAATGTACCACAGAATGAAATAACTCCCGGTCCTTCACCATGCTCACAATCGTTACTACACTGGAACCCACTGTTGCAGCCGCTGTGTGAATCCATCTTGTTGGGGGTCAGCAGTGATATCCCTGGTTCCACATCCTGTTCTGAATACGGCCTTAATTTCTGCCAGTTCCGTTGATGTACTACTGCAGCCACTTTTGAATGACCTCAGCAAAATTTTACTTGCGTGTGATATTAATGATATTGTTTGATAATTTCCGCATTCGGTTGGATCACCTTTCTTGGGAATAGGCATAAATACGGATCTTTTCCAGTCGGTTGACCAGGTAGCTGTTTTCCAAATTTCTTGGCGTGGACAAGTGAGCACTTCCAGCACTGCATCTGTTTGTTGACGCACCTCAATTGATAGTCTGTCAGTTCTTGGAGCCTTATTTTTCGCCAGTGCCTTCAGTGTAGCTTGGACTTCTTCCTTCAGTACCATTGGTTCCTGATCATATGCTACCTCTTAAAATGATTGAACGTTACCAATTCTTTTTGGTATAATGACTCCGTGTATCCCTTCTGTCTTCTTTTGATGTTTCCTGCATAGTTTATATTTTCTCCGTAGAATCCTTCACTATTGCATCTCAAGGCTTGAATTTTTTCTTCAGTTCTTTCAGCTTGAGAAACGCCGAGCGTGTTCTTCCCTTTTGGTTTTCCATCTCCAGCTTTTTGCACATGTCATTATAATACTTTACTCTGTCTTCTCGAGCCACCCTTTGAAATCTTCTGTTCCGTGCTTTTACTTCATCATTTTTTCCTTTTGCTTTAGCTGCTCAGTGTTCAAGAGCATGCTTCAGAGTCTCTTCTGACATTCATTTTGGTCTTTTCTTTCTTTCCCGTCTTTTTAATGACCTCTTGCTTTCTTCATGTATGATGCCCTTGATGTCATTCCACAACTTGTCATTAGTGTTCAACACATCAAACCTATTCTTGAGATGGTCTCTAAATCCAGGTGGGATGTACTCAAGGTAGTACTTTGGCTCTCAGTGACCTGTTATAATTTTCTTCCGTTTCACCATGAACTTGCATATGAGTAACTGACAGTCTGTTCCACAGTCGGCCCCTGGCCTTCCTCTGACTGATGATGTTGAGCTTTTCCATCATTTTTTTTAGTCGATTTGATTCCTATGTCTTCCATCTGGTGAGGTCCATGTGTATAGTCACCATTTATGTTGGTGAGAAAGGTTTTTGTAATGAAGAAGTTGTTGGTCTTGCAAAATTCTATCATGGGATCTCCAGCATCATTTCTATCACCAAGGCCATATTTTCCAAATACCAGTCCTTCTTCCTTGTTTCCAACTTTCACATTCCAATCACCAGTAATTATCGATGCATCCAGATTGCATGTTCAATCAATTACAGGCTGCAGCAGCTGATAAAAATCTTCTATTTCTTCATCTTTAGTCTTAATGGTTGGTGTGTAAATTTGAATAATAGTCATATTAACAGGTCTTCCTAGTAGGCATATAGATATTATCCTATCACTGACAGCATTGTACTTAAGGCTAGATCTTGAAATGTTCTTTTTGATGATGAATGCAACACCATTACTCTTCAGGTTGTCATTCCTGGCATAGTAGACCATATGATTGTCTGATTCAAAACGGCCAATACCAGTCTATTTCAGCTCACTAATGCCTATGATGTCAGTGTTTGTGCTTTCCATTTCATTTTCCTCGATTCATAGCTTGTATATTCCAAGTTCCAAATTTAATGGATGTTTGCAACTGTTTCTCCTCATTTTGAGTCATTCCACATCAGAAAATGAAGGTCCTAAAAGCTTGACTCCATCCCTGTCATTAAGGTCGACTCTACATTGAGGAGGCAGCTCTTCCCAGTCATATTTTGAGTGCCTTCCAACCTGGGAGGCTCATCTTCCAGCACTACATCAGACAATGTTCCGCTGCTATTCTTAAGGTTTTCACTGGCTAATTCTTTTCAGAAGTAGACTGCCAGGTCCTTCTTCCTAGTCTGTCTTAGTCTAGAAGCTCAGCTGAAACCTGTCCACCATGGGTAACCCTGCTGGTATCTGAATACCAGTGGCATAGATTCCAGCATTACAGCAACAAGTAAGGCCCCACAGTACAGCAAACTGACAGACACGCAGGGGTTCTCCTGATACTTGTGTGTGAAAAATCTGTCATCACCTTACTCTGTCTGAAGGCAGAATGACATGTCAGGAGGATTTGCCAAATGTGATTAGAATATCCTTTTCTTTCATGCAGCTGTTTAAGTATGGAATCAGAACTCTTTCCCCTCTTTGAATTGGGAAAGGGGGAATGTGGTACACCGCTTCTTTACAAGAATAGTTTTTGAATATATAATAATGCACTCATTTAAGTCTTTGCAATAGGTCCTGTAATATTAAGAGCCCCTGAAGAGCCTTGAGCTTTTGTGGAAATAAAATCTCTATAAATGGTAATGAGGTCAATTCTCCTATATTTCGAAGTGCAGGGAGTGAAGGGTTATGGAATGGGATGGAGCAAAGAGGGCCTATGCCTGGACATAGTGATTTTTTAAGTGTTTACAACACTTCTGCTCCAGTGACAGAGCAGAGCTAAACTTACAATTCCTTTAAAATATGAGACTGAAGCTCATTATTACCATAGCGGACATTCTCTCCATTCTTTTACTGCTCCCTGAAACCATTCATTCAGTTTATAGTTGAGTTTTCAATGTTTAAAAAAGAAAAGAGAAAAAAATCTCAAACAGACCAACTAAAGCAGGAACTTAAGCAAGTTTCACAAGCATCATTTGGATGCAAGTATCTACACATAGAGGTAGAACAATTGGCAATTTATTTTATCTTTTCATTTATGTTGGTTGGGGATCTGAATGAATAAATGAAGGAAGAAGGTTCTATATGCGTGTTATAGGTCGGTCACAAATTTGGTTCTATGATTTCAGACAAGAAAAGTATATTTTCAAACATAATAGGTTATAAGATTTATTATCCTAATGATTAAAACATAACAGCTATTTGGGAAACACATTCCTTATAGTGAGGCTAGAGAGAAAGACTTGCCACAAATTCTGACCTATATGACCCTGTATACCATATATTTTTGCAAATAACACTTGCGTTATATGTTTCTTTGCCAAGCTTGCAACCTTCTGCGTGCTATTTTTGTAAGCGCATTATACCAATTTTTTTTAACATGTTGCTGACTTCAATTAACACTAAGAAGACACAATTAATCTACGATATAAGCAGACCTAACATAACCTAATGGTTTCATTTAGGTCAGTCTGATAAGGTTTTTGCATTAAACTGTTGAGCTAAGGTGCTGTAATTATCCACTTAAATTAATAGAGACAAATGCACAGTTTGATTATTTATTTTTCAATTACTGGGGGACTACCAAACTCAGCCCATGACTTCTTGACCGTGGCTTAGACTATTTCTATACATACAAGCAGGAGATTAAAGAAAATGAACTGTACAATATGATTGACCTGCAACATGGGGAGGACGGGTAAATGAGGCAGAAAAATCACTTCTGGAAATGTTACAAGACGCGTGTGGTAAATGCATGGGTATGCTATGCCAGAACTGTTTTACTTAATTTCATCATTTCTGTGCATTATACGTGTTGGCTCATTATTTGCAAGAAAAGATGGTAATGTAATAAATGGCGTTCTTGATGTGTACACGCAAGAAATTTAACAGGAACATCGTCATTACAGTCGAAGCTCATGGCCTCATGCCAAAGTACAATTCAGTGAAAACAGTAGGGATGGGTTTAGGGAGAGGAGAGAAGAGGTAATACATGTACAGAATCATGGCTTTATGAAGGTTTGTTTAATCTTGAGATGGAATTTACATTATCTATGAATGAGTTGTTATTGTTGTGTGCCGTGTCATTTTTCAGCAAATAATCCATACATATTCACCTAAGCCTTTGAAAGCTATTGAGTGACATTGAGATATAGATTAAAATCCCTATCAAGTACTAAGAATACAGCCATTCTTATGGCCAGTAAATTGAGCTCACATGCCTTGACAGCCAGCCACACCAGGAGAAAGAGATGTGCTTTTATGAAAATTGGCAGCCTTGAAATGTAATAATCCTGAATGAAAGGCCACCCACCTCTACTGGGTAATGAGCTGAAAACATGACAGGGCCAACATTCACCTCAAAAAGTAATTTTGAGTCATTCCAACCTGAAAAATGGGGGCAACTGAGTTCTGCCATCTTCACATTATAAAGCATGACTACCTTAATTTTAACATATGACATTCTTAAAACAGATATCATCGCAATCACCTCAGTTAAGTAGTCACAGGATGTCTAATTTTGAACAATGAATCCTTCTGGTGAATTTGCCAAAACAAATAGTGGTTAAGTGTACATCTATGTAGCTAAATAAGGTGACTTACTGTGCAGGATTATTTTTTACAAAGACTCTTCATAGAAAGCAGGATAAGCAAAGAGTTGGATGACAGTAACCAAAAAATGGTGACTTAACTAAGATGATTGATCTGAGCCCTCTTTTCTGAGAGCAATTAGCAAGTTCAGGTCAATTGAGAATACTAACTAGTTGGTGATAATAAAATCATGTTATCTGCCTTTAAGAGAATACTTAACTTTGTATTCTCTATAAAAGAAGGTTGAATAATGTTCATCCAAAAAATATCAGTAATTAAGGAACATGTTTTTTAAAAGGAGGCAGGACATCCTATTTTTGTCCCCAGTCGAATAAATTAATCCCTTAAGGGATCACTTCTACCTACCCTCAAACTCTCTTGCGTCACGCTAAAAAAATCCATAGCCCATATGCAGTTCTGACCATAAATCAAAGGCCAAAGAATGGAGAACAAAAGCGAAAATGTTAACTCATATTATTTTTCTCCACAAGGTGGAAACATAGCTATGTTCTATAGTGGAATAACGCTATCTTTATCCTTCCTACTGCTCATGTACAAGTTACCAAGCAAGAGAAATATATAAATTTGTTAGGTTGTTGTTAAGTGCCACAGAGTTGGTTTTGACTCACTGCGACCCTATGCACAACAAAATAAAACACTGCCTGGTCCTGCGCCATCCTCACAATCCTTGCTATGCTTGAGCCCATTGTTGCAGCCACTGTGTCAATCCATTTTGTTGACGGTCTTCCTCTTTTTCGCATGATGCCTTTCTCCAGGGACTGATCCCTCCTGATAACATGCCCAAAGTATGTGAGACGTAGTTTCATCATTTTTGCTTCCAAGGAGTATTCTGGTTGTACTTCCTCCAAGACAGATTTGTTTGTCCTTTCCACAGTCCATGGTATATTCAATATCCTTTGCCAACACCACAATTCAAAGGTGTCCATTCTTATTCAGTCTTACTTATTCATTGTCCAGCTTTCGCATGCATATGAGGCAATTGAAAACACCATGGCTTGGGTCAAACACCTTGTCTTTAAAGCCATATCTTTGCTTTTTAACACTTTAAAGAGGTCTTTCGCAGCAGATTTGCCCAGTGCAATGTGTCGTTTGATTTCTTGATTGCTACTTCCAAGGGTGTTGATTGTGGATACAAATAAAATGAAATCTTTGACAACTTCAGTCTTTTCTGCATTTATCATGATGTTGTTTATTGGTCCAGTTGTGAGGATTTTTGTTTCCTTTATGTTGAGGTATAGCCCAAAAAATACAAATTTAGTAAAAGATAATTCTAGAGGATTACTAGAATCTCAGTAAAATGTAAATGTGATATTCTTTATGCATACAAGGGGAGAAAAGAAAAATGGTCTTAACCCTTATTTAATGAATAAAACATGCATATTTATTTTTTAAAAAAAGACAACAGAAAAATGAGAATAATGATGACTAGCCCTGCCAAATATTAAAACCTGTTACAAAACTACAAAGATTAAATTCATGAGGTACTGGTATAAGATCAATGGAACAGAGAAGTAATCCTAAAACAGATCCTAGTTAATATATATAAGAACTTAGTAACTACTGAATAAGGTGCAAGAAATAAGTGAGAAATTCAAGGAAAATTCATGATTTTTTCTGGAAAAAAAAGCTATTAAAAAATAAAAAGTAATCTGAGGTACTCAGCACATACCCTAATCCAAATAAATTCCAGTTATAAAAAAGTTTGCTGTTCAAAAATATAATAGAATTAAAATTTAGTAGAAAAATACAGTTGAAACATTTAATTTCTTCTTAGGAAAAGCCTTTCTTAGCTTAAATTTTAAGAAAAATCTTTAATAGAGACAGACAACAGAGGCAATGTATGAAACTTGATTGGATTTAGATAAAAAGATAAAAATAAGATTATAAAATAAATTTAAAAAAATTTTTTTGTGTGCATCAGGGGAAAGCTTACAGAACAAATTAGTTTCCCATTCAACAGTTTGTACATAAAGTGTTTCATGATGTTGGTTTCACTCCCAAAAATGTGTCAGCACTCTCTCCATTTCCACCCTAGGCTCTCTGTTTCCTTCGTGCTGATTTTCTACCCCTTTCTGTCTTCTCATCTTTGCTTTTGGGCAAATGTTGTCCTTTTGATCTCCTGTAACTGACTGTTCTAAGTAGCACATTCCTCTCAGGTGTAATTGTTCATTTTATGGGTTTATCTATGGTTTGGCTGAAAGGTGGTCTCCAAGAAAGGCAAAACATTTATTTTTTAGACAATTAAGGAAATTCATATATGGACTGGATATTAGATACTACGTAATTTTTGCTAATTATCTTAGGTGCTTTAATAGTAGTGTAGTTATGCAGGAAAAGTCCCTAGGTGGAGCAAATGGCTAAGGGCTTAACTAATAACTGAAAGGTTGGTGGTTTGAACCAACCTAGAGGTGACTCAGAAGAAAGACCAGGTAATCTACTTCTAAAAGTTCACAGCCTTGAAAACCCCAGGGAGCACAGTTCTATTCTGCATACACAGGGTTGCCATGAGTCAAAGTCAACTCAATGGCAACAGGTCGTTAGGTCGTAGTTCTGTGGAGAAATGCCCTAAATCTTAAGAGATGCGTGATGGGGAATTTAGCAGTGAAATATCATGATGTCTGAAGGTTACTTTCAAATGGCTCAACAATAATAAAAAAAAAGTATATAACTCATGTGCGTGTGTGCCTCATATATATATATATATATATATATATATATATATATATATATATATATATATATATATATATATATATATATGTAAGTGAGGGATAAAGAGGGGGAAATGTGAAAACTATAAACTGGTGAATGTATGTGAAGAATATACAGAGCTCATTGGGTTATTCTTTCAATTTTCCTGTAAGTTTGAAAAAGTTTCCTATAAAAATATCAGAAGGAAAACTTCTGTGAAGACAATATATTTAATGACCTAAAAATACAAGGCATCTATATGAAAAAGATATGTATTTCTAAACTATATGACAAATGGTAAAATTCTTAATAAGTAAATGGTCCATAAAAGTTCTTAAGGAAAACATTAGGACCCCAAAAGAAAAAAAAATGAGCAAAGAACACAGCAGATGCCCCTCAGAAGAAATTCAAGTGGCTGATAATACATGAGAAAAAAAAATGTCAACTTCACTAGTTATCAGAGAAAGTGAAATGTTACTATCCCCTATAAAAGTAGTAGAATTTTGTTTGTTTTTAATGATTATACTCAATACCACAAAAAAACTCATTGTGGTTGTGTTGATTCTGACTCACAGAGATCCTATGTGTTACAGAGTAGAAACTGCTTCATAGGATTTTCTTGGCTGTAATCTTTATGGAAGCAGACCACCAGGCCTTTCTTTGGCAGTGCCACTAGGTGGTTGGAACCGTCAACCTTTAGGTTAGTAGATGAGCACAAACCATTTGTGCCACCCAGGGACCTACTCAATACTACAAGGACACCAAGAAACATATCTTTTCATGGTTGATGGACATGCAAGATGGTACAAGTATTCTGAAAAGAAATGATTACAGGAGCATGCACAGTGTACAACCTTTGACCAAACAATTATTTTCTGGCAATTTATCCCATGGGAATAACCAAAATGCGGACAAAGATCATACACTAAAAATATGCACGGATTTTTTTTTTTATATATGTTGCAGTTATAATAAAGTAGAATAGGAAATAACTTCAATGTCCACCATTAGCGTAAACAAAATGTTTTACTACATGGCACATCTATGTAGTAGAACATTATGACACTACTAAAGATGTTTATGAAGAATTTAGTGACACAAGAAATAAATTATTAAGTAGAAAAAACAGGTTACCAAGACATATATGTAGAATAACCTCAGTTAGGAAAAGGTTCATTTAAAAATACTGACGCTCTCTGGGCTCACAACCATTTTGCAGCCACAAGGCTGATCGCACCAAGAAGGTCAACATCGTTGGTAAATAAGGGACCAAAAAAAATATAATATTTGTTATAAGGTACCTTCCTCAGGAAAATGGTGAAGAAAATGAAAATTAACCAGCATGCCAAGTACACTTCCTCCTTCGGTGGTAAAACCAAACTGAAAAGAGGAGCTGTGGGGATCTGGCACTGTGGTTCCTACATGCAAACAGTAGCCAGTGGTGCCTGGACCTACAATACTACCTCCATAGTCAGAGCACAGTGGTCATCAAAAGACCCAAGAAATTGGAACACCAATAGAATCTCCACCATTTGAAACCTCTCTAGCCTATAATAAATGGGTTAATTTATGTTTAAAAAATGAAAAAATACTGTAATATAACAAAATACGAAGTGATTGCCTATAGGTAGTGTTATTTAATCTATGGTTTTTCCCATTTTTTTAAATACTATTCCCTACTCCCCACCCTTTCCCCAGTGAATCATCAATGGCTGCTAACCAGTTGCTGGTGAACAGATTCCAATTCATGGGACCTCATGTGTGTCAAAGTAGAACTGTGCTCCATAGGGTTTCGATGGCTGGTTTTTCAGAAGTAGATCACCAGACATTTCTTTCAAGGAGCCTCTGGGTACATATCCAATATTTGGGTTAGCAGCCAAGCACATTAACTATTTGCACCACCCCGGACTCCATGTGGCTGGCTGCTAGTGAGATACAAATAAAATTCATTTAGAAACTCTTGAACAGGCCTCAAAAAGAAAGAAGAGGCTCTCTAGAGTACTCCGGTAACAAAAAACATATTGGAGTTCATCCAATGCTGACTTGGTAATATAAATATTAAATAAAACAAAATATGTACATAAACAGGAATAAAAACAAACCATTTGGGATAAACCATATACATCAGAGATCAAACATAACTTTCTGAAAACTTTCCAAGTAAGCTCTCTTTTTTTGTGTTTTTATAAGGGCCTAAATATTTCTGGAAGTTTTTTGTTTCCTTGTCCTATTTCATTTTCTTTTTAATTTTAGATAAAAGGAGTTGAAAGTGAAGTGAGTGGGCATCACTTAGTTGGGGGCAGTAGGAAATTGTGATGCTGGAACCTCAAACAAACCCCTTTGAGCACACACTTCTCTACTGTATGACTCCATACCTGTAATTTAGACACCTCTTCCAGCTAAATGAATCTTTTCAAATCACAAAGTAGATAATCAAGCCAATTACCTTAACAATATAAATGTGTTTCACTTGGAAAATCAAGATAATGGGGAAAACACACTGAAGATTGGCTTGAATTTTTCACATATTTATTTCTTATCTCCAACTAAATTTAATGACAACTTTCATTTATGTACCCTGAAATAGAAAAGCCAATCATTTTCTTTGCCCTCTATTTCTTTATAGTTCCTAAGACTCTTTTAGGCAATCGGCCCATACCTGCTACTCAGAGAGTCTGTTCCCATAGAAACTACTGGACGGGCAGCAAGCCATGTGCCTTAAAACCTAGGCCATCACTGATTGGACTGGGAAGGACACTTAACCCAAGACAAATATCTGATATTATCTCTTCTGGCAATTTGCAGTTAAAACACAAAGAAACTCAATTCATTTTCTGAGGGTAGTCCACCTGTCAGGTTATTAGATCAGTGGCTGAGACCACCAACTAGAGATCTTATGTGTTAATGAACCGACCAACAGAACTGGGTGATGGGGAAAACCAGGAAAACAAAGTAGAAACACAAAGAAAAATAAAGAAACCAAGTGGTGCAGAGAAAAGAGGGTGGGAGAAGAAGCTGTGGTTTTCTGAGGGCCTTCTAGTTCTCTATTCCAACATTTCACTCCAACCTCGAGAGCTACACATCTTACCTTTGGTTTCATACCTGATGTCTCCCTTTTTTTAAAACAAGCTTTAGTATTTTTTTTTTGTTGTTGTTCTTGCTTACAGCCAAAGCCTCCCTGGAAAATAGTACTTTTCCTTTCTAAATTACATAATTTCATTATACTTCTATAATACCCCCAGTGAGGTAGATAAGGCAGGTATTTTTTATCCACATTTAAAAGATAATTTAACAGTACATGGCTAGTTATTGAAGCCCTGGGACTAGAGTTTAGATCTAGTCCTGATTCCTGTTCCTCTGCAGTTAACTCTCCTGTATTCAGAGGCAAATATGGGCAATGTTGTCCTGGTCCTGCCACAGAAGCACTGTGTGAAGAAACCATGAAGGAATAGTTCAGTTGAAAGAATTAGGACCACTTATTTATAGTTCTACCATCAAATTTGTGGAAAAACCAAAGAAACTGTGTTTCAACATTAAATGTTAACGAAAATTTATTGCAGCTTCTATTTTAACTTCAGCTATAGTTTCAGCGTTGAATGGTTCTTTTCATCAAGAGAAAACCCAGTGAAAACACTTTCTAGCTTAAAATGTTCTTTAAGTTCAATCAAATATCTTCAATTATATCCAAAAAGAGCTGAAGTCAGCTAGAACTTACTATATGCTCCCTGCTTTCAAGGAGTTTTTTAGACTTCATTTAATCAACATAGTCAACTCACAACTATTATCATTTTTTAAAGGAGGTTAAGTAATTTACCCAAGATCACACAACAGGTGAGGGATTGCATAGGCCTCTGACTTAAAAATCCAGGCTCTTTCCATTTGACCACATATTTGTCCAAATCATTGATTATGGAAAGTGAGATATATTTATAGCCAGGAGAACACTGTTGAGAAGCTGCTAATCCATACCAGGCCATTCTCACATATATTAATTCTTTGATGCACTGACCTCCCATAAAGTAATGCTGCCATTGAAACCAGTATTTCCTAAAACATTTTAGCAACATTTAAAATTTATCATTACTGGATTGGAATCTAAAATACTCTATGGTCAATACAAACAACTCTCCAGATATTCAATACAAGGAAAATGCAAGGAATTCTATTAAATTAGATCTTTTTTTTCTCATTTTATTTTATTCATTCATCCATGTTGAGAGTCCTTTATGTGCCAGGACTAGCTCTAGGTGCCAGGATTACAACAATAACAAAAAATCCTCACTGTGATGTATTTACATTCTAATGTGAGACAACAAAGAAAATATATATTTTGTCCTATAGTGGCAAGTACAGTAAAGAAAATAAAGTAGGAAATAGAGGTGAGGGTGCAAGGGCCAAGGAGTTTTAATTTTAAATAGACAGGTGAAGGAAGGCCTCATTCAGAAGGTAAAATTTGAGCAGATTCCTAAAGGAATTGAGAGAATGAACCACATGGAAATCCAAGCAAAGGATACAAAAAATTGAATACCTGAGGTGCTATTACCATGGCTATCAGGGCATCAGGCTGAGCAAGGTAGTAGAAGCCAGATTATGTAGGGTCTTGCAGACCATCATGAGGAGTTTGGCTTTTACTGTGAGTGACTTGTGAAGTCACTGGAGGATTCTGAGCAAAGGAAAATATTATCTGAATTAAGTGCCTGTTGTACAGAGAATTGACTATAGAAAAGGACAATGGTAGAAACAGTGAGACAAGTTGGCAGACTTGCAATAACTAATGCGGGATATAAAAGTACCTTTCATCAAGTATAGAAGTAGCCAGATTTCTGGATATATTTTGATTCTAGAGCCAATAGGGCTTGCTAACACATTTGATGTGGGGTTTGAGCAAAGGACAGAAGTCAAGGATGACACCAAGAATTTTGGCTCAAGCAATGGGACAGATGGAGTTGTTTTTACTGTAGGGGGGGTGTATTTGAAAGATCAGGAGTTCAGTTTAGAAGATGTTAAGTTTGTGATATCTATTAAATATGAAGGTGGAGATGTCTAGTGTAGAGTTTAGAAGAGATACACTGGAGATGTAAATATAATAGCCTCTAGAAAGATAAAATACTTAGGAATAAATGTAACCAGGGATGTAAAAGACCTATACAAAGAAAACTACAAAACACTATTACAAGAAACCAAAACAGTCACACACAAATGGAAAAACATACCATGCTCATGGATAGGGAAGACTCAATGCTTTAAAAAAATATTAATTCTACCAAAAGCTATGAACAGATATAATGCTATTCAGATTCAAATACCAACAGCATTCTTTAGTGAGATAGGAAAAACTAATCTCCAACTTTACTTGGAAAGGAAAGAGCCCCTGGATGAGCAAAGCATTATTGAAGAAAAAGAACAAAGTAGGAGGCCTCATACCACCTGATCTCAGAACCTACTAAATGGCCACAGCAGTCAAAGCAGCCTGGTACTGGTGCAATGACAAACACATAGACCAATGGAACAGAATCAAGAACCTAGATGTAAATCCATCCACCTATAGTCAGCTGATTTTTGATAGAGGACCAAAGTCTGTGAAATGGGGAAAAGACAGTCTTTTTAACAAATGATGCTGGCATAACTGGAAGTCCATCTGTAAAAAAAAATGAAACAGGGCCCATACCTCACACCCATACCTAAAAACTAACTGAAAATTGGATTGAAGACCTAAATATAAAACCTAAAATGATAAAAATAATGGAAGAAAAAATAGGGACAATGCTAAGGTCCCTAATACATGCCATAAATTCAATACAAACCATAGTTAATAATGCATAAATGCCAGAAGATATCTGGTAGCTCCTAAAAAATTAAACACTTATGCTCATCAAAATACTTCACCAAAACAGTAAAAAGAGAATCTACAACTGGGAAAAAATTTTGGGCTATGACATATCCGACAAGGGTCTAATCTCTAAAATCTATAGAATACTTCAACACCTCAATAATAAACACAATTCAATTAAAAAATCAGCAAAGGATATAAATAGACACTCCACCAAAGAAGACATTCAGGCAGTTAACATACACATGAGGACATGCTCGTGATCATTAACCATTAGAGAAATGCAAATTGAAACTAAAATGGGATACCACCTACTCTCAACATTACTAGCACAAATCAATTAAACAGAAAACAACAAATGCTGGCGAAGTTGCGGAACCACTGCTGGGAATGTAAAATGGTACAACCACTATGGAAAATGATATGGCACCTCTTTTAAAATCTAGAAATAGAAATATCATACAATCTAGAAATTCCACTCCTAGGAATATGTCCTAGAGAAATAAAAGCAGTCACAGGAATAGACATATGCATACCCATGTTCATTGCAGCATTATTCACAAAGCAAAAAGATGGACACAATCTAAGTGACCCTCAACAGACGACTGGATAAGCAAATGGATAAACACACAAAAAATGGAATACTACTCAAGGATAAAGAACAATGATAAACCCTTGAAACATCTCACAACGTGGGTGAATCTAGACAGCGTTATGCTAAGTGAAATAAGTCAATCACAAAAGGACAAATATTGTATGAGATCACTATTATAAAAACCCAAGAAAAGGTTCACACACACACACACACACACACACACAAACTCTTAGATGGTTATAAGGGAGGGGAGTGGTAGGGAAAGGAAATTACTAACTAGATAATAGACAAGTGTTAACTTTAGTGAAAGGAAAGACAACACACAATAAAGGGGGAAATCTATACAACTTGACCAAGGTAAAGCCATAGAAGCTTCACAGACATATCCAAACACCTCAAGGGATGGAGTTACTGGGGCTGAGGGCTGGGACCACAGTCTTCAGGGACATCTATGTCAACTGGCATAAAATACTTCATAAAGAAAATGTTCTACATCCTACTTGGGTCAGTAGCACCTGGGGTCTTAAAATCTTTTGAGCAGCCACCATCTAAGACACATCTATTGGTCCCATCATGTTCGGTCTCCAAATTGGAAAGAGAGAAGTAAAAACATTCTTGTTTTCAGATGACATGATTCTATATATAGAAAATCCCAGAAACTCCACAAGAAAGCTACTGGAACTAATAGAAGGATTCAGCAAAGTGGCAGGGTACAAGATTAACACACAAAAATCAGATGGGTTTCTCTACACTAACATGAAGAACTCTGAAAAGAAACTCAAGAAAACAATATCATTTACAATAGCCCCCAAAAGGATAAAATATTTGGGAATAAACCTAACCAAGGACGTAAAAGGCTTATAAAAGGAAAACTATAAAACACTACTGCAAGAAAATAAAAGAGATCTACAGAAATGGAAAAACATTCCATGGTCATGGATTGGAAGACTTAACATTGGGAAAATGTCAATACTACCAAAAGTAAACTACAGATATAATGCATCCCTGATCCAAATGCCAACAACATTCTTTAATGAAATGGAAAAACTAATCTCCAACTTTATATGGAAAGGAAGGCAGGCCCAAAACGCTAAAGCAATATTGAAGAAGAAGAACAAGGTAGGAGGCCTTACACTTCCTGATCTCAAAGGGTAATCAAAACAGCCTCGTACTGGTTCAAGGACAGACATGCAGACCAATGGAAAAGGATTGAGAACTCAGAAGTAAATCTATCCATCTACAGGCAGCTGATCTTCAACAAAGGGTCAAAGCCCATTCAATGGGGAAGAAACAGTATCTTTAACAAATGGTGCTGGCAAAAGTGGATATCCATATGCAGAAAAATGGATCAGGCACCATACCTCCCACCATGCACAAAAACTAACTCAAAATGGTATCAAAGACCTAGATGTTAAAGCTAAAACTATAAAGCTCCCGGAAGATAACATAAGGTCAAAACTAGAGAACCTAATCTTCGGCGTAAAAAGCCTATCAAACAAAACTAAAAATGCACAAACAATAGACGGTGAATCAGACAACTAGGACCTCCTAAAAATTATAAAATTATGCCCATCAAAAGACTTTACCAAGAGAATAAAAAGAGAACCTACAGACTGGGAATAAAAAATTGGCAATGATAAGGGACTAATATCTAAAACACACAGAAAACTTCAACAACTCAACAACAAAAAGACAAACAATCCAGTCAAAAAATGGGCAAAGGACATGAACAGACACTTCATCAGAGGACATTCAGGCAGCCAACAAATAAACAAAAAACGCTCACAATCATTAGCCATTACCCATTGCTGTCGAGTCAATTTTGACTCATAGCAACCCTACAGGACAAAGTAGAACTGCCCTATAGGGTTTCCAAGGAGTAACTTGTAGATTCAAACTGCTAACCTTTTGGTTAGCAGCCATAGCTCACCATAGCTCTTAATCCTGTGCCACCAGGGCTCCCATTAGCCAAAAAAAAAAAAAAACCTGTTGCCATCAAGTTGACTCTGACTCATAGCGACCCTATACGACGGAGTAGAACTGCCTCATAGGGTTTCCAAAAAGCAGCTGGTAGATTTGAACTGTCGATCTTTTGGTCAGCAGCCAAACTATTAACCACTACACCACCAGGTCTCCACAGTAGAGAGATGCAAATCAAAACTACAATGAGATGCCATCTCATTCCTGCAAAAATGGCAATGGTCAAATAAACAGAAAACAACAAATGCTGGCAAGGTTGTGGGGGGACTGGAATGCTTATACATTGCTGGTGGGATGGTAAAATGGTACAGCTACTATGGAAAACAGTATGGCACTTCCTCAAAAAGCTAGAAATAGAAAAACCGTATGATCCAGCAACCCCATTCCTAAGTATATATCCTAGAGCTATAAAAGCATTGACACAAATAGACATATGCACACCAACATTCATTGCAGCATTATTCACAAGAGCAAAAAATGGAAACAACGTAAGTGTCCTTCAGTGGATGAATTGGATAAACAAATTGTGATACAAAGATACAATGGAATACTATGCAACTATAAATAACCAAGGAGTCCGCAAAACATGTTAAAACACAGATGAATCTGGAGGACCTTATGCTGAGTGAAGTAAGTCAACCACAAAAAGACAAATATTTTATGATCCCACTATTACGCCAGAACCAATAGTACTGAAGAAAGAAGTTCAAGGTGCACTGAGCCCAAGCCCACTGAAGGCATTGGCGAAAAACAAGCCTCCAGGAATTGACGCAATATCAATTGAGATATTTCAACAAATGGATGCAGCACTGGAAGTGCCCACTAATCTATGCCAAGAAATTTGGAAGACAGCTAGCTGGCCAAAAGATCCATATTTATGCCTAGTCCCAAGAAAGGTGATCCAACTGAATGTGGAAATTATCGATTGAACAATATCATTAATATATCACACACAACTAATATTTTGCTGAATATCATTCAAAAACAGCTCCAGCAATATATCAACAGTAAACTGTCAGAAATTCAAGCCAGATTCAGAAGAGGACAGGGAACCAGGGATATAATTGCTGGTGTCAGATGGATCCTGGATGAAAGCAGAGAATACTAGAAAGATATTTACCTGTGTTTTATTGACTGTGCAAAGGCATTCAACTGTGCGGATCATAACAAGTTATGGATAACATGGTGAAGATGGGAATTCCAGAACACTTAATTGTGCTCATGAGGAACCTGTACATAGATGGAGGCAGTTGTTCAAACAGAACAAGAGGATATTGCGTGGTTTAAAGTCAGGAAAAGTGTGTGTCAGGGTTGCATCCCTTCACCACGCCTATTCAATCTGTATGCTGAGCAAACAGTCCGAGAAGCTGGACTCTTTGAAGAAGAACGTGGCATCAGGACTGGAGGAAGGCTCATTAACAACTTGCGTTATGCTGATGACACAACCTTGCTTGCTGAAAGTGAAGAGGACTTGAAGCACTTACTGATGAACATCAAAGACCAGAGCCTTTAGTATGGATTACATCTCAACATAAAGAAAACAAAGATCCTCACAACTAGACCAATAAGCCACATTATGATAGGCAGAGAAAAGATTGAATCTGTCAAGAATTTCATTTTACTTGGATCTACAATCAACACCCATGAAAGCAACAGTCAAGAAAGCAAAAGATGCATTGCATTGGAAAATCTACTGCAAGAGACCTCTTTAAAGCGTTGAACAGCAAAGATGTCACCTTAAAGACTAAAGTGCACCTGACCAAGCCATGGTGTCTTCAATCACCTAATATGCATGTGAAAGCTGGACAATGAATAAGGAAGACCAAGAAGGATCAACGCCTTTGAATGTTTTGGAGAAGAATACTGAATATACCATGAACTACCAAAAGGAAAAACAAATCTGTCTTGGAAGAAGTACAACCAGAGTTCTCCTTAGAGGCAAGGATGGTGAGACTATGTCTCACATACTTTGGACATGCTATCAAAAGGAATCAGTCCCTGGAGAAGGACATCATGCTTGGTAAAGTGAAGGGTCAGCGAACAAGAGGTAGACCGTCAATGAGATGGATTGACAAAGTGGCTGCCACAATGGGCTCAAGCACAGCAAGGATTGTGAGGATGGCACAGGAACGGGCAGTCTTTTGTTCTGTTGTACATAGGGTAGCTATGAGTTGGAACCAACTCGATGGCACCTAACAATAACATTATAAAAAGTCAAGAATAGATGTACACAGAAAGCAAAGTTATTTTTATGGTCCAGGGATGGGAGAGAGAGGAAGAGGGAATAACTTTCTAGATAGCAGATGCTTCTTACTTTTGGTGATGGGAAAGGCAAGACCAAATATGGGTGAAGTCAGCACAACCTGACCAAGGTAAATGACAAGACTACAGATACATATGCCTACAGATACACCTATACATGCACATGCATTTACTCATGTATGCCTTTTATACACATATACGCATCCATATCTACCTATGTAAACACACACACTCATGTATACACATGTGTGTGTGCTGCATATATACCCATATATATAACAAACCACATGGGGACACAATTATGGAGGCTTCCTGGACATATCCAGACAACTCTCAGGATTGGTTCACTGGGTTAAAAGGCTTACGGCCATAGTCTCAGGGAACAACTTAGTCAGTTCGCAAAGATAATGTTCTACATCCTAGTTTAGCAAGTAATGTCTGGGATCTTAAAAGCTTGCAAGTAGCCATCTGAGATACAATATTGGTCTCTACTCAAATGGAGCAAGAGAGAATGAAGAAGATAAAAAACTCAAAGAAACTGGCGCATGAGACTAATAATAGCCCACGTGAACCACAGCTTCTGTGGTGGTTAAGGTTGTGTGTCACCTTGGCTGGGCTATGATTCTGAGTGGTTTGCTAGTTATGATGGAGTTTGGCAATTATGTAATAATGTAATCACTTTCATGATTCGATCTGATACAATGTAATCACTTCCACAATGAGATCTGCTATGAGCAGCCAATCAGTTTACAGAGAGTTTCCTTGGGGGTGAGGCCTGCATCTAATATATTTGGGCTTTATGGTAAAGCTCACTGACTTTTGCTCAGCTCTGGATTCTGAATTCTGAATTCGGCTTGTCATCATTTGACCTCCAGTTTTTGGGACTTGAGCCAGCAGCCTGCTCTCTGACCTGCCGATCTCAGGATCATCAGGGCCTACAGCTACATGAATCAAGAGAAGCCTACAGCTTGACACCTGACTCACAGACTTGGGACCTCCAGCTTCTATAACCAATTGAGACATTTCCTTGATATAAATCTCTCTCTTTATATATATATATAAAATATACATTATATATATAAACCGAAAACCAAACCCAGTGCCGTCGAGTCGATTCTGACTCATAGCGACCCTACAGGACAGAGTAGAACTGGCCCATAGAGTTGCCAAGGAGCACCTGGCAGATTCAAACTGCTGACGCTTTTGTTAGCAGCTGAAGCACTTAACCACTATGCCACCAGGGATTCCATATATATATATATGCTTCACTCGTTTTGCTTCTCTAGACAACCCAGCCTAAGACACCCTTCTAACCTGAGACCAGAAGAACTAGATGGTCCCCAGCTACCACTATTGACTGTTCTGACCAGGGACACAATAGAAGGTCCCAGACAGAATTAGAGAAAAATAAAGAACAAAACTCAAATTCCTAAAAAAGGCCAGACCTACTGGATTGATAGAGACTAGAGGAACGTCCAAGACTATTGCCCTAAGATAATCTTTGAACTTGGAATTGGAGTTATTTCTGTAGGTCACCTTTCAGCCAAATAATAGATTGGCTTATAAAATAAAGAATATCACCACTGAGTAATGTGCTTTCTTAAACAATTAACTATATGGTACCAAAGGGTCAAAGTTTACCCAAATGCAAAGATGAAAAGGCAAGGAGGGGAAGGAAAGCTAGATTAATGGAAACAGAATGAAAATAATGAGAATGCTGACACATTGTAAAAATTGTAACCAATGGCATAGAAAAATTTGTGTAAAAATTGTTAAAGGGGAACTGTGTAAACTTTGCTGTGTAAACTTTCACCTAAAACACAATAAAATTTTTTTTTAAAACACACCCTTTTTTTATAAAAGAATTCTATTTGGAGCTTCATAAATAAAGATAACGATCTTAATTTTTTTAATTAGAAAACAAATCTTTGGCTTCAGAAAGCAAAGACTGTGAGATGATAGTCTATAGCTTTCAAGGATATATATTTATAAATTCATCATTTATCTATATATTCAGCAGCTAATCTACATTCTTCATTCTTCAGCAATTTATGATAAAGTAAGATCTGCCATGTTACATTTTTATTATCACAAATTTACTTTCCATTATCTGTAAAACAGAAATGTTGCTCAAACTAACATTTATTGAACATTGAATCCTAAGACATAAACCATACTATTTATTCCCATATTATAGGGGAAATTAGATAGAATTTCCCATGTCACATAGATGTAGAATTAGGATTCAAATTTAAGACTGTGCAAGTCCAAAAGCCATACTACAAACTATTACCTCCCATTATTATCTGTAATATGGTACTCTTTGTTCATTCTATCTAATTAAGATATAATCTTGACCCACTTCTCTACCTAAGAAGAATTTTTCCACAATAGAACCACAATTAGAAACCTAACATTTACCTGATGGTAAACACCATTCTATACAAATGTATAGATTGTACAGAAAATGTTATGTTGTTGTTGTTAGGTGCCGTCCAGTTGGTTCTGACCCATAGCGACCCTATGCACAACAGAATGAAACACTGCCCGGTCCTGCACCATCCTTACAATCGTTGTTATGCTTGACCTCATTGTTGCAGCCACTGTGTCAATCCACCTGGTTGAGGGTCTTTCTCTTTTCTGCTGACCCTGTACTCTGCCAAGCATGATGTCTTTCTCCAGGGACTGATCTCTCCTGACAACATGTCCAAAGTATGTAAGATCCAGTCTTGCCATCCTTGCCTCTAAGGAGCATTCTGGCTGTACTTCTTCCAAGACAGATTTGTTCGTTCTTCTGGAAGTCCATGGTATATTCAATATTCTTCACCAACACCACAGTTCAAAGGCATCAATTCTTCTTCGGTCTTCCTTATTCGTTGTCCAGCTTTCACATGCAGGAAAATGTTATAGGCTACAAAAAAGTTAATACATACAATATTTTCGTATATTCACTACTTGAGGCCCTGAAATATGGATTGGATGGTTTAATTCAGTTAGGAGAAATTCTTGTTAAAAATACACGTATTTGAATTTTGAAGAATTAGATGGATTCAAATTAGTAGAAAGGATGAGATGGGCTATTTAAACATGGGAAACAGATGGAGAGATGTGAATAAAGAATCTGATGTGGAAAAGTGAGGACTCAATGCAAAGCCTAGGATGGGGGTTTTCCTGGCCAGAACAATGACACATTTGGGTGAAAGAGTATGGGCAGCATAGCTATGTGACCAAAGAGATAGGTCTAACAGCATCATGAGTCTTATACCCACTCAAATGATGCCTTTGTAATAGGTTTTTGATAAATAAATTGCCAATAAATTTTCAATTATATAAGATAATGTGGCCTACAACTTTGATGCTCAAAATATGGTCTAGCAGAAACCAGCAATACCAGCATCACCTGGAAAATTGTTAGAAATGAGGAACTGCAGCCACACTTTAGACCTACTAAATTGGAACCTGCATTTTAACAAGATGATCCGTGATCTGTATGAACATTAAAGGAAGCACTGTGCCTGTGTTCTAATGCTGACTTTGTTATTTCCTTTCCAGGTGTCCTAAGTTGGGTTCTCTAGAGGAGCAAAACTAGTAAAGCATATAAATATTTATAGAGAGAGATTTCTATCAAGGAAATGGCTCAATGAGTTGTAGAGTCCGGAACACTTCAAGTCTGTGGGTCAGGATAGAGGTTTCTCCTGATTCACGTAGCTGCAGGGGCTGGAGAACCTGCAGGGCTCTTACTCACAGCCTGTTATGATCGATGAATCCCAAGAGTGACAGGCAAGACCACAGGTAAGCTGCTAGCTCAAGTCCCAAGAACCCGAGGTCAGACAAACAGGAGCCAGCTGCAGGATCCAGAGCAAGCAAAAACCGTGAACCTTGCCAGAATGTTCACTTATATTTGATGCAGGCCACACACCCAAGGACACTCCCTTTTAATTGATTGGCTACCCACAGCAGATGCCATCATGGAGGTGATCACATTATATCAAATCTCATCATGGAAGTGATCACAACATCATATGACTTCCAAACCACTGAGAATCATGGCCCAGTCAAGTTGACACACAACTTTAAACATCACACCAGGTAACCTTAGACAAATCTATTAATCTCCAAACCTAAATTTTCTCATCTCTAGAGTGGAAATAATCCCTGCCATGCTAATTCAGGGGATTGATAGAAGAATAAATGAAACAAACTATGTGCAAGAGCTTTGAAATCTTCAAAGCACTGTCAGAAATTGCCTCTAAAATGGGCATCTGCATCCAGGAGAATCTGAGGGGCTGAACTGGTCCCTGCACTGTAGTGGCCACTTCCCTCACAGCTGCTTCTGCAGTCCCTGGGTACTGACAAAGCCTCAGGGAAATGTCTCATTTGGTAAAAACAAATGCTTAGGTTTATTGAAGTGTCATGGAGCTGGGTTATCCCTGCACACTCTTCCCTATCTTATCAGTGGAGGACTGCTGGAAGATTGAAAACATAAGGCAAGGAAGGAGCTGGGATTATGTGAAGGATGGTGTGTCAGATTGAGGGCAGTGGTGGTTTGTTCAGTGGTAGAATTCTCACCTTCTGTGCAGGAGAAGCAGGTTCGATTCCCAGCCAATGTGCCTCATGCATAGTCACAACCCATCTGTCAATGGAGGCTTCTGTGTTGCTAATGGTGAACAGGTTTCAGCTGAGCTTCCAAATATGGACTAGGAAGAAAGGCCTGGTGTTCTACTCCCCAAAAATCAGCCAATGGAAACCCTATGGATCCCAACAGTCCAACTCACAACCATTCATGGGGATCATGCAGGACCTGGCAGCATTTAATTTCATTGAGCATGGGATTACCATGGAGGGGGGCACTTTACAGCAGCTAAAAATAACAACAAGACGGTTAATTGAAAGGGTTTCCAGGCTCTAGAGGCTCTGTAAGAGTGAAAGCGTGCTGTTACATAGCAGCTTTTCCAGCCTTCTGAGAATTGCCACCTTGGAACTTTCTAGCCCAGCAAAACTCTTTAAACAAAATTTTAAAGTTATTAAAAGTTAATACAGAGAGGTGGGGCCAAGACAGTGGAATAGCCAGATGCTTCCAGCGACCCCTCTTACAACAAAGACCTGAAAAATCAAGTGAAATGATTGTATTTATGAGAAGCTAGGATCCCTGAACATCAAAGGCAAAGTTAGAAAATGGACTGTCGGGGGAAAGTGAGACCATTCAGAAGCGGAGAGGAGTTGTCAGATCTGAATCGCTGAGATCCCTCAGGCACCATTCCTGGAAGCAGCTGCAGCGGGCTGGTGGTAGCATTTGGCCACAGTTTTCTCAGGGAGAAGTAGCCAGCCACGCAGCCTGTTCATACCTCTGGAACCAGAGAAGAATGGTGCTCTCAGCAAAAGCTAAGTACTTGGTATATATTTAACCATGTCCCCCACCCCCAAGCTGGCTTCAGTGGCTGTTGATTTCCCTGGCCCTGAGATAGGCCTATTTGAGGACCCCGAGCCATGCTCCTGGATTTGGAGAAGGAATAAATTCACAACAAGGGGAAAAGATAATTTGCCAGCTCCACTAACCTAGGGAGCTCAGGACAGAAGCAGCTCCTGTCCAGGCATAAACGGTCCATGGACTTTGAATACCTTTCCCCCCACATGGACCTGTGTGGGCCTATACCAGGAGAACAGGCCCTTGCTAACAGACTGCGACTGTTTAAGCTGTGTGGTAGAGAGGCAGGTGTTTGATATTTGACACAGCTTTCTCTATTAAACAGGGTCCTCACCTAACTACATCAGGGGCCTAAGGATTGGTGGCTCCTCTCAGGTCACCCAGCCCCCACAACAGGGGTCCAAGGATAAGTGGTATCTACCTGTCCATACAACCAAAAGCATTGGGTGCCCATGGCCCGACTGCAGAACCTACCCACCTGCACGCTCTAGGGAAGAGGGATGTGCTTTCCTCAGAGACACTTGGGGGATGGTTCTCAGTCCCCTGCCTTGTTCATAGTGTGACCCCCTGCTGCAGCCAGATACCGGTACCTACACCAAACACTCCTGCCCCTCTAAGACTGTAGGACAGAGCCTATACCACACACTCGATGACCAGCTACCTGGACACCTGAGCTGAACCCACACAAGAAAAGTGAATGGACTTCTAGACTGATATACATGATAAAAGTTCTAGCCATCTGGTGACAGGACGTCAGAGTCCCAAAGGCGAAAATAATCAAGCCAGCTCACTCAAACAACCCATTTGGGCATATCAAAACAAAACAAAGCAAGAAGCTAGGACACAGTAAGCAAACATAAAGTAAACTAATAAAATAACTCATAGATGGCTCGGAGACAACAATCAATATCAAACCACATAAAGAAACAGACCATGATCGGTTCAACAAGCTCTCAAAACAGAGAATCAAAGGATCTTCTGGATGAAGGTGCCTTCCTGGAATTACTGGATGCAGAATTCAAAACATTAATATACAGAACTCTTCAAGACATAAGGAAGGAGATCAGGCAATACGCAGAACGAGCCAAGGAACACACAGACAAAATAGTTGAAGAAATCAAAAACGTTCTTCAAGAACATAATGAAAAATTTAATAAGCTGCAAGAATCCATAGAGACAGAGCAATCAGAAATTCAGAAGATTAACAATAAAATTGCAGAACTAGACAACTCAATAGAAAGTCAGAGAAGCAGATCTGAGCACGTGGAAGGCAGAATTTCTGAACTTGAAGAAAAAGCACTTGGCAATAATACATTTGAAGAAAAATCAGATAAAAGAATTTAAAAAAATGAAGAAACTTTAAGAATCATGTGGGACTGTATGGAGAGAACCTACTAGTGACTGGAGTACCAAAACAGGGAGGGATAACAGAATACACGGAGAGAATTGTTGAAGATTTGTTGGCAGAAAACTTCCCTGATATTGTGAAAGATAAGAAGATATCAATCCGAGATGTTCATTGAACTCCACATAAGGTAGATTTTAAAAGAAACTCACCAAGACATATTATAATCAAACTTGCCAAAACCAAAGATAGAGAATTTTAAGAGCAGCTAGGGATAAATGAAAAGTCACCAAAAAGTCACCTACAAAGGAAAGCACAGACTACTCAGCATTAACCATGCAGGCAAGAAGGCAATGGGATGACTTACATAAAGTTTTGAAGGAAAAAAACTGCCAGCCAAGAATCATATATCCAACAAAACTGTCTCTCAAATATGAAGGTGAAATTAGGACATTTCCAGAAAAACACAAGTTTAGAGATTTCGTAAAAACCGAAACAAAACTACAAGAAATACTAAAGGGAGTTCTTTGGTTAGAAAATGGATAATATCAGGTATCAACCCAAGACTAGAACACTGGACAGAGCAATCAAATGTTAACCCAGACAGGGAAATCACAAAAATAAGTCAAGATAAAAGAACGCTCAAGATGGGGAAATAGTGATGTCATTATGTAAAAGAAGACCACATTAAAATAATAAAGAGGGACTAAGAAATGTAGTCATAGATCTTTCATATGGAGAGGAAGACAAGGCGATATAAACAAATAAAAGTTAGGTTTAAACTTAGAAAAATGGGGGTAACTATTAAGGTAAACCCAAAGGAGACTAGCTATCATATTCATCAAAATAAATACAAGAAAAAAACAGACTCAGCAGAAACAAAATAAACAACAATGAATAAGAGGAAAAGACAATATATAAAGGATAAACTACTCAGCATAAAAAATTAAGTGGGAAAAAGAAATTGTCAACAACACACAAAAAAAGACATCAAAATGACAGCACTAAGCTTATACCTACTCATAATTACACTGAATGTTAAAGGACTAAATGCACTGATAAAGAGACAAAGACTGGCAGAATGGATAAAAAAACACGATCCATCTGTATGCTGCCTACAAGAAACACATCTTAGACAGAGACACAAATAAACTAAAACGCAAAGGATGGAAAAAAATATATCAAACAAACATCAAAAAAGAGCAGGAGTGGCAATATTAATTTCTGGCAAAACAGACTTCAAAGTTAAATCCATAAGAAAGGATAAGGAAGCACACTATGTATTGATTAAAGGGACAACATACCAGAAGGATATAACAACATTAAATATTTATGCACCCAATGACAGAGCTGCAAGATACATAAACTCTAACAGCACTGAAAAGTGAGATAAACAGCTCCACAATTATAGTAAGAGACTTCAACACACCACTTTCAGTGAAGGACAGAACATTCAGAGAGAAGCTCAATAAAGACACGGAAGATCTAAATGCCACAATCAACCAACTTGACCTCATAGGCATATACAGAACACTCCACCCAACAGCCCAAAACCTAGTGCTGTCGAGTCAATTCCGACTCATAGCGACCCTATAGGACAGAACAGCAGCCAAGTATAATTTCTTTTCTAGTGCACATGGAACATTCTCTAGAATAGACCACATATTAGGTCATAAAGCAAGCCTTAGCAGAATCCAAAACAACGAAATATTACAAAGCATCTTCTCTGACCATAAGGCCATAAAAAAGTAGAAATCAATAACAGAAAAAGGAGGGAAAAGAAATCATACACTCAGAAACTGAGCAATACCCTGCTCAAAAAAGACTGGATTATAGAAGACATTAAGGATGGAATAAAGAAAGCAATAGACTCCAATGAGAATGAAAACACTTCCTATCAGAACCTTTGCGACACAGTGAAAGCAGTGCTCAGAGGTCGATTTATAACAATAAATGCACACCCAAAAAAAGAACCAAAATCAAAGAATTGCCCTTACAACTTGAACAAATAGAAAGAGAGCAACAAAAGAAACCTTCAGGCACTTGAAGAAAGGAAATAATAAAAATTAGAGAACTAAAAGAAATAAAAAACAGAAAAACAATTGAAAGAGTTAACAAGACCAAAAGCTGGTTCTTTGAAAAAATCAATAAAATTGATAAACCACTGGCCAAATTGACCAAAGAAAAACAGGAGAGGAAGCAAATAACCCAAATAAGAATTGAGACGGGTGATATTGCACCAGACCCAACTGAAATTAAAAGAATCGCATCTGATTACTATGAATAATTGTACTCTAACAAATTTGAAAACCTAGAAGAAACAGATGAATTCCTAGAAAGACATTACCTACCTAAGCTAACACAAACCGAGGCAGAACAACTAAATAGAAGGTATTTGCAGTGAAGAAGTCGTTGGTCTTGCAAAATTCTATCATTCAATCTCCGGCATTGTTTCTATCACCAAGGCCATCTTTTCCAACTACTGAGCCTTCTTCTTTGTTTCCAACTTTCACGTTCCAATTGCCAGTAATTATCAATGCATCTTGATTGCATGTTCAATCAATTTCAGACTGCAGCAGCTGATAAAAATCTTCTATTTCTTCATCTTTGGCCCTAGCGGTTGGTACGTACATTTGAATAATAGTCATATTAACTGGTCTTCCTTGTGGGCGTATGGATATTATCCTGACAGCATTGTACTTCAGGATAGATCTTGAAATGTTCCTTTTGATGATGAATGCAACACCACTTCTCTTCGAGCTGTCGTTCCCAGCATAGTAGACTATATGATTGTCTGATTCAAAATGGCCAATACCAGTCCATTTCAGTTCCCTAATGCCTAGGATATCAATGTTTATGTGTTCCATTCCATTTTTGACAATTTCCAATTTGCGTAGATTCATATTTTGTACATTCTAGGTGCCAATTATTAATGGATGTTTGCAGCTGTTTCTTCTCATTTTGAGTCGTGCCACATCAGCAAATAAAGGTCCCGAAGGCTTTACTCTATCCATGTCATTAAGGTCGACTCTACTTTGAGGAGGCAGCTCTTCCCCAGTCATCTTTTGAGTGCCTTCCAATCTGGGGGGCTCATCTTCCAGCACTATATCAGACAATGTTCCACTACTATTCATAAGGTTTTCACTGGTTAATGCTTTTCAGAAGTAGTCTGTGGGGCCCTTCTTCCTAGTCTGTCTTAAGCTGAAACCTGTCCTCCATGGGTGACCCTGCTGTTATCTGAATACTGGTGGCATAGCTTCCAGCATCACAGCAACACGCAAGCCCCCACAGTATGACAAACTGACAGACATGTGGGGGCATCTAAAAATCTAAAGTACAATAATAAAATATATATAAACCCATTGCCATCAAGTTGATTCCAACCCATAGCAACCCTATAGGACAGAATAGAAGTGCCCCATAGGGTTTCCAAGGAGCACCTGGGAAATTCAAATTGCTGACCTTTTGGTTAGCATCCATAGCTCCTAACCACTACACTGCCAGGGTTTCCAGATACATATATATATACATATACATATATAGATAGATAGATAGATAGATTAGATAGATGGATGGATGGATGGATGGATGGATGGATGGATGGATGGATGGATGGATGGATGGATGGATGGATGGATGGATGGATGGTGGAAACCGTGGTGGTGTAGTGGTTAAGTGCTACAGCTGCTAACCAAGGGGTCAGCAGTTCAAATCCACCAGGTGCTCCTTGGCAACTCTATGGGGCAGTTCTACTCTGTCCTATAGGGTTGCTATGAGTCGGATTCGACTCAACAGCACTGGGTTTGGTTGGTTTTTTTTACATATATATATAGATAGATAGATAGAGGTCTGAGAAAAAAGATCATGAAGCTGGGTAAGTTTGGGAGATGCTGCACATTGTTCCCCTCCAGAAGGAGCACAAGAACTGCTTTTAACTTTGTCGTGTCAAGCATTTTCCAAACTTATTAGACTACTGAACAAACTTGGGAAATCACTGCCATTTTTCAGTTATAGTATTTAATGTAATCTCAATAAAAGCAGTAGAGCAAAGCATGCTTTTTGGAAGGATGCTATTCTAGACCAGAAGCTCCTTGACTACAGGAACTATGTTTTCTACTCCCCAGTGCCTACCACAGTGCAAAGCACCTAGCTGACTCAGCAGATTTTTGTTAAATGAAGTAATCAAAGTAGAATCCTTTTTGTTGGCATGAAAGTAGGCATCTTTACTCTACACCAAAAAGACACAAAGAGTTCTTAAATCGTTTTTGTGTGATGGATCCAAAACCGAAAAACCAAACCCAGTGCCATCAAGTCCATTCCAACTCATAGCGACCCTATAGCACAGAGTAGAACTGCCCCATAGAGTTTCCAAGGAGCACCTGGCAGATTCGAACTGCTGACCTTTTGGTTAGCAGCCGTAGCACTTAACCACCACTCCACCAGGGTGTCCGTGTGATGGATATGTACATGCAAATAACTTGTTTGAGCTGGTTATTTTCTTTGGTAAATAATAAAAAGGGAAAGGCAATCCTAAAAGGAGTTTATACATGAAAATATTGTCAACTGAGTCTCCCCCTCCATCACAGTTTCTCAACATTTGGAAAATACCATGTTTCCATTTTTCTAAAGAAACAGAAATTGCTTGTTTTAAAAGGCAAGAGCCAGTGCTGTTCTCTATAAAACAATGTAGGAGTTGAATCGTGAACATGACCATCTGCAGGGACTTGGACTCAGCGTTCAACGTTTACAGTCCTTAGTTATCAAACCACTGATTACGTAGAAAAATACATCCTGGGGGCTTCAATTGTTCTAAATCACTGCTGGCTGCTTGGCATCATGTCTCAGGCCTCTACACAACATCCTGAGAGAAGCATTTCACGTCTATAAAGCTACCAGAAAAACAGGAAGGGAGGGCTGAGTGGGAAGGAGAAATACGCCTTCTAAGCTAAAAATGGAAGCATGGTTGCTGATGTTAACAAAGTTTCCTCAAGGAGAGAGCCCTAGGTAAGCATGCATAACTTTGAAGTGACCCACAAATATCAGCCTGCACAGAACATTCTCCTTCTCACCCAGATTGTATTTCCCATCACGGGAAATAAAAGCCCTTTGGGTTCTGCTCGAGTGAGTGATTTTCCGTAGTCACAAGACCAAGTGGCTAAATATTCCTAGTGAACTCATATTTATTGAATCCTGGTTTTAGAGCTGTTTTTCAAAACTTGGCCTTGAAAGGATGAGAGAAATATAACCTGGGAGCAAAAGTCCAGGTTTTCTTGGGCTCGGAAGGGGATTTGACATAAATTGCTCTATTAACGAAATGTCCTTTCTTATAAACCCAAGGAAGAAAGAAGTCACCATGTGCAAAAGTGTTCTGGAAAGACTGTCCCAAGGACCCTGTTGGTTTCTCACTAAATCTCAGAGACTTCCATTCCATTTTAACTGTTCCCCATTTTTTTAACCTTCTATTATATTCTTCTCAAAGCTATTTCTCTGATACTACTAATAAATGATGTTATCTTGTCTTAAATTCAGATTTGGCATTTCTTTATTATCCTTATATATTATATAAGACATTATTTAGATAAGCATTTGTATGGCTACCCATACACATATACACATTTACATGAAATCATTCAAACAATGATGATTAGCACTAGCTTTGAGTTTATAAATGATCCCTCCCCCCAATAATAATAAAAAAAAATAGCTACTATCATTTATGAGGAGTCCTGGTGGCACAACGGTTAAGAGCTTGACTGCTAACCAAAAGGTTGGCAGTTTGAATCCACCAGCTGCTCCTTGGAAACCCTATGCGGGCAGTTCTGCTCTGTCCTGTAGGGTCACTATAAGTCAGAATTGACTCAACGGCAATAGTTTTTTTTTAGGTATCATTTAGTGTAAGACAAACATCAAATCCTGAACGAAAAAAATACAAAGGAGGCTCAATAACACAGGCATTAAGAGCATGGCAGACCTGAAAAAAGATCCTAAACTTCTTGAAGCCTCAGTTTCCTCATTCATAAAATGGAGATAATAAAGAAGCTACAACACAGAGGTTGTAAGGACTAAAAGAAGATGCATTTTTAAAAGAAACTTAGCCTTATAAATACTAACTACTACTATTAATGTTGTTGTCTTTATTATCATTATTAAAGTACTTTATTTTTAGTGAATCCCTGAAGATTGTTACTTAATAAAAAGCTTACCATGCTAAATATAAAGAAACAAAGGAACACAGCTAGTTATCACAGCCTAAATCAGAGCTAGGAACAAGCTTTTTTATTTGAGTACTGATGCTATTCCATTTTGATCCCCGTTAAGGACTTAAAAAACAAAAAACCAAACCTGTTGCCGTCAAGTCGATCCTGACTCATAGCAACCCTGTAAGACAGAGTAGAACTGTCCCATAGGACCTCCAAGGAGCAGCTGGTGAATTCGAACTACTGACCTTTTGGTTAGCAGCCAAGCTCTTAACCACTGTGCGACCAGGGCTCCTTTTAGGACTTACCCAATCCTTAAATATCAGCACTTCTGAAAGGAGAAGATAAAGGAACTCACCAACAAATAACCAAAACCAAAAACCCACTGCTGTCAAGTCGATTCCGACTCATAGCTACCCTGGTGGCATAGTGAAACCCTGGTGACGTAGTGGCTAAGTGCTACAGCTGCTAACCAAGAGGTTGGCAGTTTGAATCCACCAGGCGCTCCTTGGAAACTCTATGGGGCAGTTCTGCTCTGTTCTATAGGGTAGCTATGAGTCACCAACAAATAGGTGATGCAAATTCCCCAGTACCCAAAACTATGTGTCATTGTTCATATACAAATTGGATTCATTCAATACATTCAGTTTGCATTTGAGTATTTATTTTAAAATTCATGTAAAGTAAAAAAAATTGTTAAATATATTCCAAACTCATATCCACCATACATGAGTGTTGATTTGAAAGCATGAAAAAAGATAAAAATAAAAGAGAAGAGGAAAAAAAGGTATATATTTCTCCATAAGTGAATTTTGTTTCATTCTGTTCCATTCTTGGAAAATCAAATAAAAATATCAACTGCATTCATACCTTAAAAGTTTCTCATTTTATTCCCTTCCCCTTTACTTACATGAAGCTTCCTTTATGTATTTTATATCTGGTGGGATTTCCCCCCAAGACCAAATATCAAATACAGTACACAGACATGGCACATACTAAGCTCTCAAGATACATATTTGTTAATGAATCACAATTTATTGTTAAAATGCATATCAGAGTGCCTATATACAATAGACTCAATAATAAATACTTGTTGAATCTAAACACTATCTTTTTCTATCAAAATGACAGCAAAGAATGGTAATGAAAGGATTGTAACATGGTTGACCATAAGTCAAGTAGAAAACCTTCTAGACTACATTTTCCATACTGTGTGTTTTAGTTATCTAGTGCTGCTATAACAGAAATATCACAAGTGGATGGCTTTAACAAACAGAAATTTACTCTCTCACAGTTTAGAAGGCGAGAAGACTGAATTCAGGGTACCAACTCTAGAGGAAGGCTTCCTTCTATGTCATCTCTGAGGGAAGGTCCTTGTCATCAATCTTCCCCTGGCCTTGGAGCTTCTCAGTGCAGGGACCCCAGGTCCAACAGATGTGCTCTGCTCCTGGCTCTCCTTGCTTGTTAGTAATGAGGTCCCTCGTCTCTCTACTGCTTCTCTTTTATATCTCAAAAGAGATTGGCACGAGATACAACCTAATCCTGTTGATTGTGTTCTGCCTCATTAACACAACTGCCTCTAATCCTGACTCATTAACATCATAAACCAAAAAAACCCAGTGCTGTCGAGTTGATTCCGACTCACAGCGACCCTACAGGACAGAATAGAACTGCCCCATGGAGTTTCCAAGGAGTGCCTGGCGGATCTGAACTGCTGACCCCTTGGTTAGCAGCTGTAGCGCTTAACCACTATGCCACCAGGGTTTCCATTAACATCACAGAGGTTAGGATTTACAACACATAGGAAAATTACATCAGATCACAAAATGGAGGACAACCACACAATAGTGGGAATCATGGCCTAACCAAGTTGACCCATATTTTGAGGGGGCACAATTCAATTAAGGCAAGAAGGTTCATAAGGACTCTTGATGGGCCCTGAGGAGCACATCAGATAAAGTGGGCCTAATGATTTTTCTTCAGTACAGGATGATAAATTAAAATTTTCCTGAAAACCCCCTTTGAAATACACTGCCTGCCCCCTCCATCCTCATAATACTTTTGCACTTACCAGATTTTGAACCAGCTTGCACTATGTCTTAGTTATCTGGTGCTAATATAACAGAAATACCACAAGTGGGAGGCTTTAACAAACAAATTTATTTTCTCACAGTTTAGGAGGCTAGAAGTCCAGATTCAGGGTGCTGGCTCTAGAGGGAGGCTTCCTCTCTCTGTCACCTCTGGAGGAAAGTCCTTGTGGCTTCTGAGCTCTGGTTCCTGGGCAGTTTTCACGTGGCTTGGCATCTCTCTTCCCTCATCTCTGCTTGTTAGCTTACGTTTAATCTCTTTTATATCTCAAAAGGAATTGGCTCAAGATACATCCTATGCTAATCAACCCTCATTAACATAACAAAGACAACCCATTCCCAAATGGGATTATAACCACAGGCATAGAGGTAAGGATTTACAACACATAATTTGGGAGAACACAATTCAATCCATAACACAGTTAAGAGTAATACTTCCTACCCCCTGTTATACATGATTTACCAGAAGCCCTGGTAGCATAGCGGTTAAAGTGCTTGGCTGCTAACTGAAAGGTCTGTGGTTCAAACCCACCAGCCACTCTGTGGGAGAAAGATGTGGCAGTCTGCTTCTGTAAAGATTCCAGCTTTGGAAACCCTATGGGGCAGTTCTACTCTGTTCTTTAGGGTCTTTATGAGTAGGAATCAACTCGATGGCAGTGGGTTTGCGGTTTTTTGGTTATTATACATGACTTAGTTTCTTTTGATTAGAGACAAGTTATCTCAGATATGTTTAGAGCAAATGTATGTATTGAGTGTGATAATGTATAATGATTTATAAACATTATATAAATATTAGATATCCTTAATGATCGTTACTTACATATGCTTTTGAAAGTTATGATGTGAGAAAGGGCAATAAATTGACTAAAGGCTGAACATGAGTGTATATTGAGCAGTGCTGGAAAGGGCAGGGAGTTCTGAAAGATTAGAGAAGAAAGGATAGATGAGGACACAGACACAAAGAAGTAATTAGAAAATCGTCATGCAAACTAGATGACAGGATGGTAAAAGTCAAAGGAATTTCTAAATAAGAAACCGGAGTATCAAAGAACTTCAAGTATTGTCTTGAATTTGAGAGTTATGCTTGCCTCTTATAAGCCATGTCTGTCTTTCTTTGGTAAAATCATGTGGCTGAAACTATCCTAAATCAGCAGTCATAGGTGACCTTGATTACATCAAAGCTCTTGCAAAGTTTTTCAGGACAAAATTTTAAATGAAACGAAGACCACAGACCATAATTTTCTACTTATAAGACCCATCGTATTGCCTAAAGTATAGTCACTTAATAAATTGAAAGAATGAGAAGTGTGTCATTGGAATACAGCATTAAGTGGATTGGCAGCTGAATGAAAATATATTTATCAATCAATGTATTATTGTCATCTCTGTTGACAGCTACCTGAGGGCTGAAACCATGTAATAGTCTTTATCTATGCATCCCAAAGCTGAGCAAAGGGCTTGGATACTCAACAAATATCTGTGGTTAAACTGAACTTGGAAAGAGTTACCCAGTGGCTGATCACAGAACTCAGGTGTTTAACATTTTTATCAGTGATCTGAATAAAATGTAAGAGGTTTAAGCTAATCAAGTTTGTGGATAATATAAGCTCAAAGGGATAGTTATTATTACAGGTAAGATGCTGTCAATACTTGATTGATCGATAGAGTACCACCACCAGTCTTAAATGCAACAGTTAATGGGAACTCTAACAGTATTAATTGAGCATCTGTAAATTGTCAGCGCCATTAGAAATAACTCAATGCAATAGTAAATCTAAGGAAAACTATGTTTCTTATCCTCAGTCAAGATTATTTTTCTCCTCTCGACAGAATATGATGGAAATTCAAAATGAAGTCTAAGTAACTATGTGATGCATTTGAATAAGACTGACTTAAAAGTTTAGGTGAATTGAGCAAACATTGAGAAAAGGTTTAAACGCTTGAGCAAAAAGCACGTAAAGGAGGAGCTTCATAGCAGTGCCCCAAAAAATAATTTTGCAAAAAACAAAATGGGTTGAGTGGTTAATATAGTTTTAAAAAATTGATTGGTCTCCAGTGTTGCTAGAAAAAAATTATGACATTAACAGATTTTGAAATAGGCCCTGAGCTGCTGTTGTGCCAGATTATTATATGGAGTCCATCTGGCACACTCTGGGCTTGGGGCGGAGCCATGAAAGCCAAGAGATCCCACCACACATTTGGCAGCAGTTCTACTTTCTAAGCAAGAGGATCATAGGAGGGAGACCTCTGAGACTGGGGAAGAGTGGAGACCAAGATGTGGGAGGCTCAGTTCCTGGGTGATATTTCAGCAAGGGATGCCCATTTGCCTCACATGAAGCTCATGAAGGTAAAGATGATGGCCTTGGCTTCCACTGGGATTTTTCTTTTCTTTTTTATTTAAATGCTTTATTTCCTGCCATTTCCCACAAAATAAAAAAGACCTATTCAGGGGTAAATTTCTATATTAGAAATAGAAATTTCTGATATAAGCAGAAAGGCACACAAATTCCTACGTACATTTTACCCTCTGTTTTCAGCAAGAAATTTAGAAATTTCTTCTCCAAACTCAGAATTTTTTCTACTGTATTGTCATTTCAACATGATAGCACCTTGAAGGAATAAAAAGTCTGAAGGAAGGAAAATTAAATCAACAGTTTAAAAATGATAAGGGTTGCCACTGAATAGTTATGAGGAGTTTGGAAACACAGTCTACGGACTAGCATTTTGCCAGGTCATTTGCCAAAATGTTGTCTTATGTTTCTAAAAATTTCAACAAGGAAATTGCTAAAAGAATAAACAATCAGTTCAACGGCATACAGTCAAGAACAAGCTCTAAGTCCAATGTACATATTCTCTGTTTATAGCTGGGAAGAATTTAAATTACTTTCCTAGTATTCCCTTTTTTTTCCCCCCAAGTATAAACTAACTCAAAAAACTAAGTAAAAATTGATGATCCAGCAATGTTTCTCTGGCTGCCATACAGTATGGGCAATGAGTTCTAGACTCCAATTTATTGGTTTGTCAGAAAGTTTGGTTATTTTCATCAATTTAAGCTTTACATTTAACATTCCTCTGCTTAATTGAAACCAGGCGGACACATTTGGTTAGCATCCACATGCCTACAAAAGTAAAAGGGGCACTTTGTTTCAAATTCTGCACGGTTTACCAGTAAGTTCTATTTCTTTTGCAATAACAATTAAACACACAGTTCACAGTTCATGGCAAGCCCTTTCTAATTCCTGTTATCAATGCGTACAACTCAGTTTTGACAAACATCATCAGTAGGTAGGAGAAAGAGTACTATCCATAACCTTGTTATAATTATTGAATAAATGGTTTTCTGGGGACTACTCCTGGGGTTTTAAAACATGGCCCTTGGAAAATTACGAGCATTTTAGAAGCTTGTTTAACCCCCTACCTCTTGCCCTCTTGGGATCCTGCACCTAAGTACAGGCAGAGGGGGAGACCTGAAGGGTGGTAAGTGCTGCAATTGATTACTGCCTATTCTTCTTTTTCAACCCCATTGTGGAAAATGACTCAAGATGGGTTTATGACATAAGTTTAGTGAGAAACAGGTTTCTAGGATTTGTACTTTCACTGCTTTAACAAAGTAACTCCAAGTAAGTAAAATAGGCAATGGCAGGATAGTGCGTAATACTAAAATACAATATTTTGAGGCTGACTAACCAATGGGAAAAATGATTTTTAATCTTTCTTCCTAAATGCAAAGAATTGTTCACAAATATGCAAAGAATAAGGAGAAAAAGGAGAGAAAGGTCTGATCAAAAGGATGAATAAAAATGGCCCCTAACTGATAATGACAATATGGGTCATCACGACTCATTCCATACTATCTGTAGACATTAGAACTATCCTCTGACATTTATGGAAAGTTCATTGTTGGAAACAGAGCCTCATTCTTTAGGCAAATATTTACTTAACACTTACTAAGACAGACTAGGAACAAAGGCCTAGAGATCTGCTTCTGAAAATTAGCCAGGGAAACACTATGGATCACAACAAAGTATTGTCCCATATACTGCTGGAAAATGAACCCCCTAAGTTGGAAGGCACTTACAATGTACAGTGGCTGCAACAATGGACTAGAACACTCCAACAATTGTGAAGATGGGGCAAGACTGGGCAATGTTTCATTGTGTTGTACGTGGGGTTTGCTTAGTCAGATCTGACTTGATAGCAACTAACAACAACTATATGCTACTCCCCTCAACACTATGACTACACATTGTTGCCACTATTATAGCTACAGGGAAATTAACAAGACAGATAAAGCCTTGCCTTCTCATGTCTTATATTCAGCCAGCCCAACACACTCCCTCCTCTTCCTTGGTTGGTGTCATGGCCAGGCACTAGACATCAGAGCATTGTCACTATTCCTGTAATGCCAGAGAGTCAAGTGGGGGTTACACCTGACATGAAGGAAGACTTGAGTGGCTGACTAAGTCAAGAGAGATCCAGGTCAAGTAGTGAGGGAGAGTCAAGAAAAGCCCCAAGTGCAAGAGTTGAAGATAGATGAGGGACTACCAAGCTAACCATTTACACTAGAGAACCCATGACTGGTCTCCTGCCTCGTGCCTGCTTGCCCTTCTTCCCTTTATGCAAAACCAGAGAGATCTTCTAGTGTATAAATATAATCCTGTCACCCTGTCCATAAAACACTTTAAGTGACTTCCCATTCATCGTCCTTAAGATAAAGTAAAAAGTACATGGTTTACAATCCCTTCGTGATCAGGGCCTTTTCTACCTCTGGCTACCTTCCAGCCTTGTACCCACACTGAACTTCTCTCTCTTGACTCCTCTGCCTTTGCCCAGATGATTTTCTCTAGGGAGAATAATCTCCTCCCCCATCCTGCTTTCCCCACCTCCCCACCTAAATCTGGCTAACTCCTATCCAAATTTCAGATCGCGGTTTAAATGTTTTTTCTTCCAGATGACCTTCCCTGATCCTATAATTTTAATTTCTCAAAGAGTGGGCTTGCAGTGTTTGTTTAAAATTATATTTCTGGGCCCATTCCATACTAACAGAATCAGAACCTCTGGGACTGTGTCCCAAGAAGCAGCATTTTCAGCAAGCATTCCATTTATTCTGATGTATACTGATATCTCAGGACCAGTGGTATAGACTCTGGGATGATATATATATTAAAAAAAAAAAATGAATTCACACAGCACACAGTCACCAACCAAACAAAACAGACATAGTGACCAATCAAAAATAGATTCCATAACCAATCAGCATGAACTTCAGCTATCAACAAATGGTGTGTATTAGTATGATACGTACTAGCTGAATAATCAGCTACTACTATGGAATGCTTCATTGCATCCCATCCTTCCTCCAGCCTGAAATATACTGGCTGATATCTATTGAGACTTCCTTTGTGCCAGCTATTGTTTTAAATACTTACGTTACATCACTTCTCTTCACTTTTAAAATAATCCTATAATCAAGGTGCTACTGTCATTTTCATTTTGCCAATGGCAAAACTGAGACACAGATGTTAAGGGAATTGCCTGATATCACACGGCCAGTAAGTAGCAGAGCTGGAGTTCAGATGCAGTCAGTCTGGTTCTAGAACCCTATCCTACACTGCATCTATCATGATATGTTTGAGACTTTATTTTAACCTTAACTGCCAGTTTGGTTATTTGACTTCCTCCATGGTATATAATAGTCTGTCAATAGATGTCTAGAGAATGAATGAAGTCACTCTAATGCAGTTTAGGATTAAAGAGGAATGGGAGGCTGATTGCTTAGACTATCTTCAAGGTCTTGTTTTTTCTTTCTTTTTTCCTTGATCAGCCCCAAATTCCCTGGAATTCACTACACTTCCCAAGATTGTCATTTCTTGTTAGATACTTCAGTTCTTTAACCCACTAAGTCTCAGACATATTGTCGGTATTTCTTCACTCAAGGTGGGATTGTCTTTTGCTTAAGCGTGGTTTTGCCTGTCTTCCACCATTTCTGGGGGCTGCTGTTCTCTAGTTTTTTCTGTGCCACTTTTCCCTCTCTTCTGTAACATGGACTCTGTAGATGGATCTGCTGGTTTTGGATGTTCATGGTCTTGCTTTTAAAAGACTTCAAGGGAGGCGGAGCCAAGATGGCGGACTAGGCAGACGCTACCTCGGATCCCTCTTACAACAAAGACACGGAAAAACAAGTGAATCGATCACATACATAACAATCTACGAACCCTGAACAACAAACACAGATTTAGAGACGGAGAACGAACTAATACGGGGAAGCAGCAATTGTTTCCAGAGCCTTGAGCCAGCGTACCAGTCAGGTATGGCACAAGCACAGAGAGTGGCTCCACCCCCCTGAACTTACCCCGGGAGGGGGACCAGCCGGTTCCACGGGGGGCGTGGGACGCAGCCGGTAGGAGAAGTCCCCGGGAGGCAGTGACTGGTCTTGGAGCAGAAAGAACAGCATCCGAGCCGGGGAACCGTCCCGCAGGGATTTGGACTGGACTCAGGTACGGCATAAACACAGAGAGTTGCTCCACCCCCCTGAACTAACCCCGGGAAGGGGACCAGCCGGGTCGCGCGGGCGGCGTGGAACGCAGCCGGTAGAAGTCCCTGGGAGGCAGCGACTGGTATTGGAGCGGGGAGAACAGCGTCCCAGCCGGAACACTCGGTCACGGCACAAGCACGGGGACCTGCTCCACCCATCTGAACTAACCCCGGGAGGAGGCCCAACTGGTTCTCGGAGGCGGCACGACCACGTGGCTGGAGGGACGAGAAGTCCCCGGGAGGCAGCGACTGATTTTGGAGTCGAGAGTGCACCGTCCCAGTAGGGGAACCTTGATGCTGGGCGTGGGGCTGGAAGCGGAGGATCTGACCATGACTCCAGCGGGCCAGACTCCCCCCCGGGCAATCTCCACACAGCCAGCACACATAGGCGACACGCCCCGCGGGAGTCTCAGATATAATAGTCATTCCAAGCAAGACAAGCAACTCTGGCTATATTCTGAGGTGCTACTCTCCTATCTCTCTGTTCCCTCCCCCATCCTCCCCAGGCGGCTTCATTAACATCTGAATAGCCTGAGCCAGAGGGAGAACTCTGATAGGGATCTGACTGCATTTTTTTTTTAGCGGATTTTCTGGAAAAACTAGTTTCCCAGTGATGGCTCGGAGACAACAATCCATATCAAACCACTTAAAGAAGCAGACCATGACAGCTTCTCCAACCCCCCAAACAAAAGAATCAAAATCTTTCCCAAATGAAGATACAATCTTGGAATTATCAGATACAGAATATAAAAAACTAATTTACAGAATGCTTAATGATATCACAAATGAAATTAGGATAACTGCAGAAAAAGCCAAGGAACACACTGATAAAACTGTTGAAGAACTCAAAAAGATTATTCAAGAACATACTGGAAAAATTAATAAGTTGCAAGAATCCATAGAGAGACAACATGTAGAAATCCAAAAGATTAACAATAAAATAACAGAATTAGACAACGCACTAGGAACTCAGAGGAGCAGACTCGAGCAATTAGAATGCAGACTGGGACATCTGGAGGACCAGGGAATCGACACCAACATAGCTGAAAAAAAATCAGATAAAAGAATTAAAAAAAATGAAGAAACCCTAAGAATTATGTGGGACTCTATCAAGAAGGATAACCTGCGGGTGATTGGAGTCCCAGAACAGGGAGGGGGGACAGAAAACACAGAGAAAATAGTTGAAGAACTCCTGACAGAAAACTTCCCTGACATCATGAAAGACGAAAGGATATCTATCCAAGATGCTCATCGAACCCCATTTAAGATTGATCCAAAAAGAAAAACACCAAGACATATTATCATCAAACTCACCAAAACCAAAGATAAACAGAAAATTTTAAAAGCAGCCAGGGAGAAAAGAAAGGTTTCCTTCAAGGGAGAATCAGTAAGAATATGTTCTGACTACTCAGCAGAAACCATGCAGGCAAGAAGGGAATGGGACCACATATACAGAACACTGAAGGAGAAAAACTGCCAGCCAAGGATCATATATCCAGCAAAACTCTCTCTGAAATATGAAGGCGAAATTAAGATATTTACAGACAAACAAAAGTTTAGAGAATTTGCAAAAACCAAACCAAAGCTACAAGAAATACTAAAGGATATTGTTTGGTCAGAGAACCAATAATATCAGATATCAGCACAACACAAGATCACAAAACAGAACGTCCTGATATCAACTCAAATAGGGAAATCACAAAAACAAATTAAGATTAATTAAAAAAAAAAAAATACACATAACAGGGAATCATGGAAGTCAATAGGTAAAAGATCACAATAATCAAAAAGAGGGACTAAATACAGGAGGCATTGAACTGCCATATGGAGAGTGATACAAGGCGATATAGAACAATACAAGTTAGGTTTTTACTTAGAAAAATAGGGGTAAATAATAAGGTAACCACAAAAAGGTATAACAACTCTATAACTCAAGATAAAAACCAAGAAAAACATTAACGACTCAACTAACATAAAGTCAAACACTATGAAAATGAGGATCTCACAATTTACTAAGAAAAACGACTCAGCACAAAAAAGTATGTGGAAAAATGAAATTGTCAACAACACACATAAAAAGGCATCAAAATGACAGCACTAAAAACTTATTTATCTATAATTACCCTGAATGTAAATCGACTAAATGCACCAATAAAGAGACAGAGAGTCACAGACTGGATAAAGAAACACGATCCATCTATATGCTGCCTACAAGAGACACACCTTAGACTTAGAGACACAAACAAACTAAAACTCAAAGGATGGAAAAAAATATATCAAGCAAACAATAAGCAAAAAAGAAGAGGAGTAGCAATACTAATTTCTGACAAAATAGACTTTAGACTTAAATCCACCACAAAGGATAAAGAAGGACACTATATAATGATAAAAGGGACAATTGATCAGGAAGACATAACCATATTAAATATTTATGCACCCAATGACAGGGCTGCAAGATACATAAATCAAATTTTAACAGAATTGAAAAGCGAGATAGATACCTCCACAATTATAGTAGGAGACTTCAACACACCACTTTCGGAGAAGGACAGGACATCCAGTAAGAAGCTCAACAGAGACACGGAAGATCTAATTACAACAATCAACCAACTTGGCCTCATTGACTTATACAGAACTCTCCACCCAACTGCTGCAAAATATACTTTTTTTTCTTGCGCACATGGAACATTCTCTAGAATAGACCACATATTAGGTCATAAAACAAACCTTTGCAGAGTCCAAAACATCGAAATATTACAAAGCATCTTCTCAGATCACAAGGCAATAAAACTAGAGATCAATAACAGAAAAACTAGGGAAAAGAAATCAAATACTTGGAAAATGAACAACACCCTTCTGAAAAAAGACTGGGTTATAGAAGACATTAAGGAGGGAATAAGGAAATTCATAGAAAGCAACGAGAATGAAAATACTTCCTATCAAAACCTCTGGGACACAGCAAAAGCAGTGCTCAGAGGCCAATTTATATCAATAAATGCACACATACAAAAAGAAGAAAGAGCCAAAAGCAGAGAACTGTCCCTACAACTTGAACAAATAGAAACTGAGCAACAAAAGAATCCATCACGCACCAGAAGAAAACAAATAATAAAAATTAGAGCTGAACTAAATGAATTAGAGAACAGAAAAACAATTGAAAGAATTAACAAAGCCAAAAGCTGGTTCTTTGAAAAAATTAACAAAATTGATAAACCATTGGCTAGACTGACTAAAGAAATACAGGAAAGGAAACAAATAACCCGAATAAGAAATGAGAAGGACCACATCACAACAGAACCAAATGAAATTAAAAGAATCATTTCAGATTATTATGAAAAATTGTACTCTAACAAATTTGAAAACCTAGAAGAAATGGATGAATTCCTGGAAAAACACTACCTACCTAAACTAACACATTCAGAAGTAGAACAACTAAATAGACCCATAACAAAAAAAGAGATTGAAACGGTAATCAAAAAACTCCCAACAAAAAAAAGCCCTGGACCGGACGGCTTCACTGCAGAGTTCTACCAAACTTTCAGAGAAGAGTTAACACCACTACTACTAAAGGTATTCCAAAGCATAGAAAATGACGGAATACTACCCAACTCATTCTATGAAGCCACCATCTCCCTGATACCAAAACCAGGTAAAGACATTACAAAAAAAGAAAATTATAGACCTATATCCCTCATGAACATAGATGCAAAAATCCTCAACAAAATTCTAGCCAATAGAATCCAACAACACATCAAAAAAATAATTCACCCTGATCAAGTGGGATTTATACCAGGTATGCAAGGCTGGTTTAATATCAGAAAAACCATTAATGTAATCCATCACATAAATAAAACAAAAGACAAAAACCACATGATCTTATCAATTGATGCAGAAAAGGCATTTGACAAAGTCCAACACCCATTCATGATAAAAACTCTTACCAAAATAGGAATTGAAGGAAAATTCCTCAACATAATAAAGGGCATCTATGCAAAGCCAACAGCCAATATCACTCTAAATGGAGAGAACCTGAAAGCATTTCCCTTGAGAACGGGAACCAGACAAGGATGCCCTTTATCACCGCTCTTATTCAACACCGTGTTGGAAGTCTTAGCCAGGGCAATTAGGCTAGACAAAGAAATAAAAGGTATCCGGATTGGCAGGGAAGAAGTAAAGTTATCACTATTTGCAGATGACATGATTATATACACAGAAAACCCTAAGGAATCCTCCAGAAAACTACTGAAACTAATAGAAGAGTTTGGCAGAGTCTCAGGTTATAAAATAAACATACAAAAATCACTTGGATTCCTCTACATCAACAAAAAGAACACCGAAGAGGAAATAACCAAATCAATACCATTCACAGTAGCCCCCAAGAAGATAAGATACTTAGGAATAAATCTTACCAAGGATGTAAAAGACCTATACAAAGAAAACTGCAAAGCTCTACTACAAGAAATTCAAAAGGACATACTTAAGTGGAAAAACATACCCTGCTCATGGATAGGAAGACTTAACATAGTAAAAATGTCTATTCTACCAAAAGCCATCTATACATTTAACGTACTTCCGATCCAAATTCCAATGTCATATTTTAAGGGGATAGAGAAACAAATCACCAATTTCATATGGAAGGGAAAGAAGCCCCGGATAAGCAAAGCACTACTGAAAAATAAGAAGAAAGTGGGAGGCCTCACCTTACCTGACTTCAGAACCTATTATACAGCCACAGTACTCAAAACAGCCTGGTATTGGTACAACAACAGACACATAGACCAATGGAACAGAATTGAGAACCCAGACATAGATCCATCCACGTATGAGCAGCTGATATTTGACAAAGGACCAGTGTCAATTAACTGGGGAAAAGATAGCCTTTTTAACAAATGGTGCTGGCATAACTGGATATCCCTTTGCAAAAAAATGAAACAGGACCCATACCTCACACCATGCACAAAAACTAACTCCAAGTGGATCAAAGACCTAAACATAAAGACTAAAACAATAAAGATCATGGAAGAAAAAATTGGGACAACCCTAGGAGCCCTAATACAAGGTATAAACAGAATACAAAACATTACCAAAAATGATGAAGAGAAACCCGATAACTGGGAGCTCCTAAAAATCAAACACCTATGCTCATCTAAAGACTTCTCCAAAAGAGTAAAAGGACCACCTACAGACTGGGAAAGAATTTTCAGCTATGACATCTCCGACCAGCGCCTGATCTCTAAAATCTACATGATTCTGTCAAAACTCAACCACAAAAAGACAAACAACCCAATCAAGAAGTGGGCAAACGATATGAACACACATTTCACTAAAGAAGATATTCAGGCAGCCAACAGATACATGAGAAAATGCTCTCGATCATTAGCCATTAGAGAAATGCAAATTAAAACTACGATGAGATTCCATCTCACACCAGCAAGGCTGGTATTAATCCAAAAAACACAAAATAATAAATGTTGGAGAGGCTGCGGAGAGATTGGAACTCTCATACATTGCTGGTGGGAATGTAAAATGGTACAACCACTTTGGAAATCTATCTGGCATTATCTTAAACAGTTAGAAATAGAACTACCATACAACCCAGAAATCCCACTCCTAGGAATATACCCTAGAGATACAAGAGCCTTCATACAAACAGATACATGCACACCCATGTTTATTGCAGCTCTGTTTACAATAGCAAAAAGTTGGAAGCAACCAAGGTGTCCATCAACGGATGAATGGGTAAATAAATTGTGGTATATTCACACAATGGAATACTACGCATCGATAAAGAACAGTGACGAATCTCTGAAACATTTCATAACATGGAGGAACCTGGAAGGCATTATGCTGAGCGAAATGAGTCAGAAGCAAAAGGACAAATATTGTATAAGACCACTATTATAAGATCTTGAGAAATAGTAAACCTGAGAAGAACACATAATTTTGTGGTTACGAGGGGGGGAGGGAGGGAGGGTGGGAGAGGGTTTTTTATTGATTAATCAGTAGATAAGAACTGCTTTAGGTGAAGGGAAAGACAACACTCAATACATGGAAGGTCAGCTCAATTGGACTGGACCAAAAGCAAGGAAGTTTCCGGGATAAAATGAATGCTTCAAAGGTCAGCGGAGCAAGGGCGGGGGTCTGGGGAACATGGTTTGCGGGGACTTCTAAGTCAATTGGCAAAATAATTCTATTATGAAATCATTCTGCATCCCACTTTGAAATGTGGCGTCTGGGGTCTTAAATGCTAACAAGCGGCCATCTAAGATGCAGCAATTGGTCTCAATCCACCTGGAGCAAAGGAAAATGAAGAACACCAAGGCCACACGACAACTAAGAGCCCAAGAGACAGAAAGGGCCACATGAACCAGAGACCTACATCATCCTGAGACCAGAAGAACTAGTTGGTGCCCGGCCACAATCGATGACTGCCCTGACAGGGAGCACAGCAGAGGACCCCTGAGGGAGCAGGAGATCAGTGGGATGCAGACCCCAAATTCTCATAAAAAGACCAAACTTAATGGTCTGACTGAGACTGGAGGAACCCCGGCGGCCATGCTCCCCAGACCTTCAGTTGACACAGGACAGGAACCATCCCCGAAGACAACTCATCAGAAATGAAAGGGACTGGTCAGCGGGTGGGAGAGAGACGCTGATGAAGAGTGAGCTAATTACATCAGGTGGACACTTGAGATTGTGTTGGCAACTCTTGTCTGGAGGGGGATGTGAGGATAGAGAGAGAGAGAAGCCGGCAAAATTGTCAAGAAAGAAGAGACTGAAAGGGTTGACTCAAGAGGGGGAGAGCAAGTGGGAGTAGGGAGTGAGATGTATGTAAACTTATATGTGACAGACTGATTGGATTTGTAAACGTTCACTTGAAGCTTAATAAAAGTTATTAAAAAAAAAAAAAAAAGACTTCAAGGACAAGGAGCTTGCAGAAATTGAGATATGACAACCAGCTGAGGCCACTGAAATCCATGCACCTAGAAAGCACCATACATAAGGTAATGGAGCCACAGTGGTTAAAAACTTGGCCGCTAACTGAAAAGTCGTTGGTTGGAACCCACCAGTCGCTCGGCGGGAGAAAGATATGGCAGTCTGCTTCTGTAAAAATTGCAGCCTTAGAAACCCTATGGGGAAGTTCTGTTCTGTCCTACAGGGTTGCTATCGGTCAGAATCAACTCGACAGCTATGAGTTTATTTAGAAGGCACCACCCACAGAATGTGCTGTTTCCTAGTCTAAGCAATTTCATATTCAAAGTGATGAAAATGAAACTGACATGCATCCATACTCTTAACAAGCAAAGCCATGTCACAGAGGTAAGAATCAACAGAGGGCAACAGGTCTCAATATTGCTTGGAATTAATTTCCTAGAAAAAATCGTTTCAGAATGCCTCTTAGTGGAGCTAGTTAGAGTCCACAGCATCAGTATTGAAACTAGTTGTATCATGCAAGGAGCTACCACACAAAATCAAGAGACAATACTCATCCTCTTTCTCCAAAACGAAAATGTTGATTCCTTTTCTCAGGCTGGAGCCCTGTGATTGTCACTTACACAAGTCATGATCATGTTTAAATGTGGCCATGTCTGGAACTTTTCACAACTGCTCCACCACAAAGAGAGTATTCTCTCACTTTATTTTACTGTCCCTCTTACCATCTCTCAGCTTTGGTCAGTCCCCACCCAATTTCTCTTCAATGTCTTCCTAAACTCCATTTTTTCCACTCTCCAGGCCAAAACTGTATTTCTGCTCAATTAATAATCTTCCTAATATCTTCCTTTCATCAAGTTGCTATATTTTCAAAATCAATCTATAAATCAATAGTTCACTATTTCCCTCAGTATTAATCTTTATACCTCTCAGGCTAACTTTCAAAGTCCTACATAATTTTTACCTTCCATCAAACACATCTATCAAAACTACCTCCCAAGACTCCTCAATATGAATCCCCTGTTTCAGCCAAAGATCCTCACCATCTCCCTTAACATAACTTCCCTGCCATTGGGCATATGATTCTCTATTAACACACCCTAGTTCTTCTCTCTGAATACCTATTTCTTCTTTCTGAGCACCCAAAATTCAGCTAAAGTGACACCTCTTCCTTGCAGGGCCCCCTCACCACTCAAATTCATATAGATCTTTCTCTTCTCTGAACTCCCATAACACTAATCCTTGGGACTCAATCCCACTTTGACATTGATTATATTCTGCCTTACTTTGCAATTGGCCAGCCCGTGCTCAGCACACAAGACTCCATCCAGTGCTGAGGAGGGACCATAATACTTGGTGGATGTGATTTAACTTGTATCTAAAATCATTCTCTTAGCAGCCTCTTGCTACCTTAAAAAAAGTATTGAAGGTAACAAATGTGGGGGGAAATCTGACAATATTTACTTACTGTAATTCTTTTAATACAAAACAGCATCTTGACATCCATTTAAAGCAAGAAGCCATTCAGAAATCAGTACCCAGGTGCGTCTCCAGGGTTTGCAGTCAAACATGGAAGAAGCACTACCCATGGCACAGAATCAGGAGGTTCAGTAATGTTTGGGACTCATTGTAGGTCCTTCCAACTGTCAGGGCAGCCACATTCTTTCCCTTTATACCCAGCATCTACACTGTTATCCTAGCTGCAAACCTTTGGGATCAGGCCTGTTCTCTTTTTTGCCTCAGTTTTCTAGAGAATTTTTGAAAAACCCAGATCTGTCTCTGACACTCTCCCTATATTCCACCTTAATCCTAGGCAGCTTCTGCTGTAGTCCTATCCATACCTAGACTAAACTTGAACTATATGTCTCTTGTCTCTTAATATCGACCCTCTCCCAGGTTGGGGGGAACAACAAAGAAGAGAGAAGATTTGAAGAATAAAAATTAGAGATTCACTTGCTTAAGTTTACTTTGACCTGAGGGCCTATTAGCTTCCAGCTAACAAATATTTTGAATCCCCCTCATTCCCCACAGGTACCACCCCGAATCGCATCATTTGATCACAGCAAGTTTTGGTGCCTGTGCCACCCAAAACTGTGGTCCAATTCATTCCAATTCACAGAGCACAGCTGATCTAAAGAGAGAACTTGAATGTTAGAAGGAATTTGAAATGAGTACATTAAGCTGGCATAAGCAAATGTCAAAATTATAAATGATTCTTTTAAAGAAATTGGGTTGTGTTTACTTTCATAAGTAGGAAGAGAAAAAATGTAGAGCCCTAACTGAATAGTCCTTTTAATAAAAAGATTCAGGAAGAATTGTAAGGAGCATATGAACTATCTAGAAAAGTTCACATGGATAGCCACAATTTTTTAGTCTGATTCTAAACTATTTTCATTACAATCTTGTTCATTGCATTTAATCAATTACTGTTTTGTTGGCAAGCAAAGATTAACTGAAATTTAGCCCATATTTGAATTACCACAGATTTTCTGCCCAAGGTCTAAATAGAAAAAAATTCACTCCGTCACTCAATGAAACAGGGAAATTAAAAAACTGATTTGCGAGACAGTCAATAAGAATTCCAAATGCAACTTTAGCTCTCTGGTGATTGCCTTTTCCTGTAATGTCCTCCACCATCCAGAGTCTGCAAATCAAGACTTTTCTTAGTCTACACTTCAGTAATTAGTTATGTCTTTTCAAAGACAATACTACCCGGCTACCACTATTAACCGTTCTGATCAGGGATACAATAAAATGTCCCAGTTAGAATGGAAGAAAAATGTAGAACAAAACTCAAATTCATAAAGACGAAACTTAATGGACTGATAGAGACTTGAAGAACTTCTAAGGCTGTAACCTTAAGATACCCTTTTAACCTGGAACTGAGGCTGCTCTCAGAGGTCACCTTTCAGCCAAATAATGGATTGGCCTATAAAATAAACAATAACACCCGTGAAGAATGTGCTCCTTTAAACAATCGACTATAGGAGACCAAATGATCAACATTTACACAAAAGTAAAGATGGGAAGGCAAGGAGGGGCAGGGAAACTGGATGGATGGAAACAGGGCAGGCGGGATGGAAATAATGAGAGTGCTTGACACATCACAGGGATTGTAATCACTGTCACAGACCAATTTGTGTATGAATTGTTGAGTGAGAATCTAATTTGCTGTGTAAACTTGCACCTAAAACACAATAAAATATTTTTTTAAAGAGACAATTCTATTTCATATATATACCTTTTCCAAAGTAAATTGTTATAATTAAAAACATACAAACATTCAAGGAGTGCTTATGAGACTCAAATTTCATTCAGCTAAAGGGTTGTTGACATTGATGAATCACTCAACTTCTGCTCTTTTAGTTTATAAGGTCATTAGGTAAGTTCAGTGGAACTACAGTCTATATGTGTAGTAGGGCACATTTGAAGACCCTTATAATTTGTCAATAATTAGACTTCTTCAAAGAAATATTTTACATTTATTAAGGACTTGACTCCCCCCAAAGTCTTCCTGATTATATTACACACTATAAGAGTAAAATGAGAGCAGTTTATCATTGTCAATAGTTTTTATCAAGAGAACATTCTTTATGGAAAATGATATTACAAACTTACATTGATAACTTGTTTCTATTATCACGATAGCTGATGAGTTGGAATTTCTAAATTTTAAGTTGCTCATGTGCAATTAAGGAAGTTTTTGGGTTTTTTTTCCTCAATTTGAAAACCCTAGAGTATCTGAGGGAAGATGTTGGAATAAAGGGGGAAAAAAAATAAGTCCATTTAAAATTAAAAATAAATAACATGAAAAAATACACCATATACATTATTATCACATCCAGTGTAGATACCTTGACTTCTGTTTTTTCAAAGAATTTATCTTCTTCTCTCTTACTTGTGTTTTTGGTCATTTCACTGTTTATAATCAACAAATCAGTTATAACATTAAAAAAAATTGCAAGTAATAAACTTAAAAGTACTCTCTTGAAGACATAACTCACTTTGGGAGTTTAGCATGCCTTTCTTGGATTCCTGCCTTCACTGATATTTCATAAGGGTTACAATCATGAATGGGATCTTAGAAATACAGTAACCAATCAGTTTTTCATGACATGAAATAACTCTCTTAGCAATGTGGCACCAAGACACAAAAGTGAAATTGCCTTCATTGTCTTTCACAATAGTATGACTTTCTTCTCTAAGAGACCACAAAATAGGACCCAATCAGGTTAATAATTCTGATAGAAACAGAGTGAAAGGAATGAGCAGAGAATGGGGAAAACTAGAATGGTAGGGAAGGAGGCCGACACAGAGGCAAAAACAAGCAGTCACCATTATCAATTTTACACTGGCTTATGAACCAGGATATTGGGGAAGGTTAGTGGGGACTAGAAGGAGGGGTTGTTTTTAATATCGTGTTTTTCCTTTTAATCCTGTGGTGTTGAAAGCACAGCTTTCACAAAGATGATCTGATCTATAGTCAACATTATAAATCATTCCCCTAACCTCATAAGCTGAAGGTCTGCAATGAAGATCTATAATCAACAATGTAACTCATTCTTTGAACTGCAGAAGTTAAAAGGAGGGAAAAAAATCTCTAACATCTTTATAGTCGACTCTAGAAAACAAATACCAAGATATGGTGCCTTCCCCCCCCCCCCCCCCTCAAAAAATGCTATACTCTACATCAACATTAGTTGAAGCTATTGTGTGCAACTTCAGGGCTCAATATCTTGACCATGAATCCCCACTGACATTTTCTAAAACCAGTTGATGTAGGGTCCAAATCCATGAAAATATTTATAGCAATCATGTTAAGAAACCACCTAAAAATTTCAAAATAGAATTAAAATTCTGTTTTCCAAATACAAATTAATATAATCAGAATTTTTTAAGTTATCTTGAACCATGCTTCATATAACCTTCACACCAACTTACAAAATTTCTAACAGGCTGGTTTCTGAGTATCACTTCTACAATCAGCCATGAATCTGTAGGACAGAAGGTTAAGGTTCTGAGTAGCTTAACTGAAGTGACTGAAAAACACTAAAGGCAGCAACTCTAAGTTAGGAAATGAGAAGTTATATGACAGGGCTGCAAAATAACAGTATAGTTCCAGATTTAGGAAACTTTTAGTGTCATTTTATCCTATATTAGTCAGAACACTGCTAGATTGTCGTGGCTATATCTGGGTGCTACATTTTTCAATGGACAATACAAAATAAGACAAAGTCTAATGGAGGGTAATTGGTTTTGAAGCCATGAATTAGGTTTCAAACTGAGTTGCAAAACCTCATTTTTGTGACAACTTGGGAAAGGAAGATCAGGGTAGAATATGTTGCTGTTGTTAGTTGCTGCTAAGTTGATTCCAAATCATGGCGAACGTGTGTGCAGAGTAGAACTGTTTCATAGGGCTTTTAAGACCGTGGCCTTTCAGAAGCAGATTCCAGGTTCGCACTGCCAACATTTCAGCTAGTAGTCTAGTGCTTCACCATTTGCGCCACCCAGGGACTCCTAGAATATGATAGTCTATGTCAAAGATTGGATGAAGAGACTCGTCTCTGTAACTCCAGAAAACACAGTGGGCAGTTTTATTACTATGAAAATTTACTCCATATACAGCAAAATTGAAGTGATAAAAAGAAATGGAGGTGGCCAAGTATCACATGTGCCAAGGGGGATGGGGAAGAGATTCTTAACTTTTCACCCAACACTGTGATTTCATAGATAGAGATGCATGATCCTTTGCTAAACATAAATTATTTTAAAACTGTAGAGATCAAAAAGCCAGAAATCACTTAAAAGTTTAAAGCTAGTATATAACAAAAGTGAAGCTGTCAACTAATAGGTTCTTGTCAAGCAGACTAGCGAATTGAAGTCAGCCAGACACAGGGTTGGAAGAACAGAAAGGTTTGTTCACAGTTTGCAAACTGGGAGGCAGGCAGGGTCTCGTGACCTAAGGCTGTCAGCTCCCTGAACCAGGGCAGATTTACTCCTTTTATAGGGAGTGACAAACATACACACGAACAGTGAGGGGAGGATCTTCAGTCTTGTGATGTGTGCACAGTGTGCACAGTAATTTTAGTGAATGAGTTTTTGTGCACGGCATTGGTCACAGCCCTAAAGAAGTGGCAAAGGCTTGCTACTACCGCCCCAGGGAGGTCACATAGCAGGTAGATTGGGAGTCAGTGCACCTGGGCCTCAGCCTCCTGATAGGAGAAGAGAAGAAACCTGGGGATTTGACCAATCATGGTGAAGTGCTACAAAAGTTGTAACAAAAATGTAGCGAGAGTAGACTTTTGTAAAAAACAACTATTATGGGATGGTTAATAACCCTTAATAACCCTTTCATGACTGCCTGCTTCAGAAGTACATATCTATCCCTTAAGTATTAAGTTATTCCTGGCATATGACATAGTTTATTGTACACCAAATATTGTTATGAATTGTACACTTACAATAAAATAATGAGGAAAGGTAATAGTGTCAGACACCACTTGCATGTATTACTGAAACATGTTAATAATAGCTTAGTAACAGCATTTCCTAGACTATATTACATGCAGTATAACATGAAAAAAAAAAATTAAACATAAACAGTGAGTATTCTGGTACCAGGATCTAAAGTTGGCAAAGCTGATGCTATCTGTAACACTTCACAGATTTCCCTACACTATTTTTGCATGTAACAGAGTAGTATATTTGGTTAGCATGGACAATACATACAGAAAAATAATTCAGATTCCCTTGCTCCTTGGCCTCTCTTCTCCGTGCCACTAATTAATTCACTTAGTCATCTATTTAAACATACATTTATGCCCTCATTATAGAAGGGAATAAACTCCCTCTGTTTAAATTCATCTTCTTGGACTCTCCATAGTTTAAAAGCATTAATGTCCTGCTACATCAGGCTATGGTTTTGATAATATGTTCCGTTGTACTTAAGGAATTAGTGGGAATTGATTAGAAGTCTTTAAGTTCTGTTTGATTTATTTGCCAAAGCCCCTTTATTCTCAATTAGTGATTCCATTTCTTCATCCCACATGTTAATAACTGCTCCTATAATTAAATGCATACTGAGAAGAACCATGAAAATCATTAATATTTAGGATATATATAACATTTTCCATTTTTCTCTATCCTCTTACATTGATTAATTTTCCTCCATAGCACTTATCATTCCCTGATATTTTATTACAGGTCTGCAAACCCTTATCCAAAATCCTTGAGGCAATTTGTGTTTCAAAATACAAATTAAAAAAAAAAAATTATATGGCTTTATGGTGTATTCCCACCAGGGTCTGCAATGGTCCCCATAATCAAAGATTAAAATTTCTTCAATGCAGTGCATTAAGATTAATACCAAGTGGGATAAACCAAGACTATAAATAGCTTCACCTTTCTTCAGGTCAAGTTATGCTCCCAGATGAGTTCAGGTCAGGTCAGGTTTCGCTGCCAAATGAGTTGGGAAATAGCTTTCAGTTCTAAGAGCTTTTTGAACTTCGGTATCACAGATAAGAGGCTGTAGATCTGAAAATATTTACCCTTTGTCTATTTCATGTCTCTCTACTCAGCTAGGATTTAAGAGCCATAAATAGCTGAATTTTTTATCTTTTTCTTCACTGTGTCTCCATAAAAAAAAAAATAGTCCAGATTAATGAATGACACAAAGTAGGCACTCAATAAATAGCCATTGAGTGAATGAATGAATAATTGAATGAATGAAATGATCTGGCATGAGAGTTCCACCTAATAGGGGATCTCCATATTTTGATTGACACAGCGGCTGCAACAATGGGTTCAAACATGAGAATGGTGCAGGACTGGACAGCGTTTCGTTCTGTTATACGTAAGATCTCTGTGAGTCCAAACCAACCTGAGGGCACCTAATAACAACATATTTTGTACCTGATTCTCTCCCTTTAGAACCTTAAATAATAATACAGAGAGTGAGATACAAGCTGTGAACTAATGCTGAAAGCGAAAAAACAAATCAAAACAAAAATATTCGTGGAGAGAAAAGGCATTAAGTAAAAGCAATGAGGTAATAAACAATGGCAATAGCAGAAACCATGAGAGAAGTAATCAGAAATAACAGAAACGAGAGAGAAGCATGAGTCGCAAGATGATAGAGTCTAAGACTCATTCACTGGATGCCTGTACCAAGAGCCCAGAGGGTCACCAGACCTGGCGCAACCACTGACACAGTTTATTCTCTCTGTTTTACTTCCCTACAAATCCTTACAATAAACTCCCATTAGCTAAATGATTTTTGTATGATTTTGTTCCTTATAACTTGAAACAACTAGCACCTTAAGCAAATCACTTAACTTCCCCAGGCCACAAATCTTCAAATATTAGATGATAGGATTGGACAGATGGTGCCTAAATTTTCTTCTAGCTAAAATAATTGCATACAGTATACATCCAAATCACGTGGAAAGACTGTTAAAAGATTGTTGGACCCCACATCCAGAGTTTCTGACTCATGAGGACCAGGCTGGGGTTTAAGGAGCCCTAGTGGCACAGTGGTTAATTGCTGGGCTGCTAACCAAAAGGTCCGTGCTTCAAACCCTCAAGCATTGCAGGTAAGAAAGATGTGGCAGTCAGCTTCCATAAAGACTACAGCCTTGGAAACACTATGGGGAAGTTCTACTCTGTCCTGTAGAGTCACTATGAGTCAAAATCGACTGAAGAGCAATGGATTTGGGTTTTTCTGTTTTTTGGTTGTGTGGGGTTTAAGAAGTTGCATTTCCAAAGTGAAGCTGATAATGCTAGTTTGGAGACCACAGTTTGAGAATCACTGGTCTACTGCATATAACACATTGTCATCAAGTCAATTCCTACTCATGACAACCTCATGTGTTTCAGGGTAAAACTGCCCTCCCTAGGGTTTTCAATGCCTGTGATTTTTCAGAAATAGATCACCAGGCCTTTCCTCTGAGGTGGAGCCTCTAGGTGTATTTGAAGCACCAACTTTTGCATTAGTAGCTGTGATGATTAAGGCTGTGTGTCAACTTGGCTTGACCATGACTCGCAGTGGTTTGGCAGTTATGATATAGTTTGGCAATTGTATGATGACGTGATTACTTCCATGATGAGATCTGATATAATGTGATCACCCCCATGATGGGATCTGCTGTGAGTAGCCAATAAGTTGATGATGAGTTTCCTTGGGGGTGTGGCCTGCAAGGACTATAAGTGGACTTTCTGGCAAATCTCTCAGGCTTTTGCTTGCTCTGGATCCTGCAGCTGGCCTCCAGTTCCTGGACTTGAGCTAGCAGTTTACCTGCCATCTTACCTGCTGATCTTGGGACTCCTTCATCTTCCCTGCCCATCATGGGTTTACCAGGTCCTGTGGCTACGTGAATCAGAAGCCTCCAACCTGACCCACAGACTTTGGACATTCCAGCCTCTACAACCACATGAGCCATTTCCTTGATATACATCTCTCTACATAGACATTTATAGGCTTTACTGGTTTTGCTTCTCTAGAGAACCCAGCCTGAGACAGTAGCCAAGCACTTAACCATTTGTACCACCCTTAGTCTTTTTTTTTTTTTTTTAGTCTACTACAAGAACAATATTTATTTCACAAAGGCACATGTGAGCCATCACCCAAATTCCAATGCCCTCCACAAATGATTTGAGTTTTTTCATCTGTCCAGGCTTCTCTGTTCCCAAATACTCTTTTTTGGTTTTATTTTAATTTTAGTTTTTTGTTATTGAGAATATGCACAGCAAAACATACACGAAATCTACCATTTCTATGTGTAAACTTCAATGATATTGATCACATTCTTCCAGTTGCGCACCCATCCTCACTCTCCTTCTCTGAGTTGTTCCTGCTCTATTAACATAAACTCATTATTCCCTAAAGTTTGCATCTAATCTGAGTTGCTCCAGGCAGACATTTTTAACTAGTTAAGCTGGACTATTGTTTGGTTTTAAAAAGACTTCAGGGATATTTTTGGTTTAAGTTTTAAAGACCATCTCAGGGCAATACTTTCAGAGGTTCATCCCCCAACCGCTCTTAATATTCAATTTTATTTTCAGTCCTAAAATGCAGATCTTCTAAGGAAAAATAATGAGAGACTCTTCTCATCCACAATTATCTCCTCTCACCATGAAGCTGATTTAACCCTGAAGCTAACTTTCTGAAGTTAAATGAAACTCACAAGTAATATTGTCTCCCAGATATCCAGAGACAAGCCTCGGAGAAGAGAAATTTCAGTATTCCTGTTCCCTTTGAACCTACTAGTGACAGCTGCTTATATTCTGACAGCCAAAAGTCTTTACTCCCAAATGACACAGCACAGCCCATCTAAGTCCAGGTGAGTTTAATGTTCTAACAAAGTTGCTCACTTTCCTGGCAGCAAGTCTTTATGAACCTAAAACTTCACAGATTAAGAGAAGTTGCACCACGTGATTTTTTTTTTAAAAATACTCAGGTCAAAATTATCAGTCAAAAAAAGTGTTTCAAATATAGCACGTTCAAAAGTAAAGTCTCAGAAAAATCCAGAGCCACAAGTAGGAGCAAATAAAAAGAATGACTTCTCGGGCATAATCGCACTTCAAAGAAAGTAAATGCCATTATTCACATGCAAAGACAAGAAAATAGGCGTAAATCGCTGTAAGTGCTTTATAGCTCACTGGAAAACTTATTGGAAAAATATTTTATTATCACATGACACTCAGCTTTCCTGTGCGAGGAAAATGGTGGTGAGGGCAGAGAAAGCCTGTGGTAGTATGTTAGGTCACTGATCCATGGTTGATTATCATATATAAACATGGGTGTGACAAAGCATATAAAAGGTACGCAGAGTGCACATCTGGGTCACCTGATGCTTTTCTAGAAATGAACAATGGATCCCTAAAGACTAAAGTACGCCTGGTACCATAGTCAGGAAAAAGAAGATGGAAAAGGAAGGATTAAGGGGTTGACAGTAGGTTTTTTCCTTTCGTTCTTTTTTTTTTTCTTCTCTCTCTTTTTATTTTTTTTCCTGAAGCCCATTAATTTTTCTTTATGCTAAAAGGACCCTGCCTCGAGGCTAGCATAAAACAGCCCTTCCTGGAAGCCACATTCATCACACCAAGGAAAAGCACCACAACGGAGACAGCATGATAAATACCTGGTTTTGGAATCCCAGGATACCGTATCCAGAAATGAGGAGAAAAATTTATTTATCTCCTTGAAGCCTGGGCTGTAGCTCAAATACTATTCTCAGCAAAGTTTGCTTCAAAACACCCAATCTATGCATGGGTTTAAGGAATTAAATATATTAATTACATGATGCTTCATCATATTCTAAAAAGGCTTATAGAGTTGTTCACTGATCTAGGACACACATGCAAGTTATTTGTTCTGGTGATTGCTTGCTTTGCAGAATTCGTGCCCTTGACCCAACCCCATGTATCAACGTCAGACAAAGTGAGGTCTCTAGCAAGGGATAACATGAACCCTCTCCTCAAGGTTAGGCTTTTGAAGCAAAAAGTTGATCCTGGATGTTTGCATCAGACTGACCTGGGTTATCTGTAAACTTAACGTTGTGTGACCTTAAGCAATTTAACCTTTGTGTCAATTTTCTCATCTGTAAATGAAGCTAATTACAAACCATAAATCATAAGATGTTTGTGTGTCTAATATGAGGTATTATATATAAAGTATCTATGTCTGGCACATAGTAAATGTTCAATAAATACTATTACTTTTTTTTTTTTTACAGCATCTTTTAATGCTCTCCAATTAACCGATTTGCCAGATTAATTCACTATACTCTCCATTCATAGTGTTAAGCATATTGAATGATGTTCATGGCATCCTAAATGCTCTTATCTCCTTAGAAGGTCTGTACGGTACTGCTCCTGCCTACATAAACTGATGACTCATAAGTGCAAAAACAAATAATTATTATCTCTATGAAAACTAAGTTAAATGCTTTGGAAAGGTAAGTAGAAAAATGATTCCTACCAAACTAAGTGACACAACCATAGACAGGAAAAAAAAATCACGATAATCTAGAAAATAGATTGTATTATAAGTATCTTTATGATCTGTCTACATTGTAAAGGATGCATTTTGGATTGTGCTTTTTGAAAGAAAAATCCTGAGCTCTTTCTCTTTTTTGCTGAATCAACAATCCAATAAGCCACGAAAAGGCTCTGGTCCTACAGCAAAATACTGATAATGGACTATATGTAGAAAATGTTTTGATATATGAATATATCACTTTTTCCTCCTTTAAATGGCTTTTTAAATAGTAAATGTCCATTGCTGATCCCTGTTGAAATACCTGAGAGGGTTTCTAATGCGTTACCTAAATGCCCTTACTCATTAAGCCCCTTCTTAGCCAGTTGCCATCGAGCTGATACGGACTCATCATGACTCCTTGTGTGTCAGAGTAGAACCGTACTCCATGGCTGATTTTTCAGAAGCAGATCACCAGGGCTTTCTTCTAAAGTGCCCCTGGGTGAACTCTAATGCCAACCTTTCAGTTAGCAGTCAAGCACGTTAACCGTTTGTACCACCCAGGGACTCAAGTTCTAAATTTAAAGAGATTAGAGGAAGAGAACTACTTAGTAAGAGGGTGGGGATTTGCTTTTATGATTTACCCACAACTAGTTTGAGGCACATAAAAGAGCACTTCCTGAAACACATGGCACCTAGGAATAAAAAGTGTTGTCATCAAGCGGCAAAAGAGGGGCATGGCATGTATAGTGTCAGTTCTCAGACATCGTTCCACTAAAAGTCTGCCTCAGATCATCTGGAGAGCTTTCCAAAAGTATAGATTCCTAAGACTCATATCCAAAGTTCTGATTTAGTAGGTCCTGGGTAAAACCCAGGAATATACATTTTTATTAAGTTTCCCAGATGCTTCTGATGGGTGATCAAGTTTGAGAAATATTAATTTAGAGCAGTGCTGTCCAAATGAAATATAACGCGAGCCACAAATCTGAGCCACGTTTTCTAGTGACCACATTTTAAAAGGTATTTTCTAGTAGTCTCATTTGGAAAAGAAAAACAACATAAATTAATCTTAAGAATACATTTTATTAAGTAAACCCAAAATAATATTATTAATGTGGCAGTCTTTTTTTTTTTTTTTTTTTTTTACTAAGTCTTAGAAATCCAGTGTGTATTTTACAGTTACAGCACATCTCAATTTGGACTAGCTCCACTGCAAAAGTTCAATGGTCACATGTGGCTACTGGCTATTCTATTAGGAAGGGCAGATATAAAGTATAAAGGGGTAGACTGTCTTAGTGACATAGGCTATCTTGGAGATACTAGATTTTGATGATTCTGACCTCTAAGCCCTTAAGGAAAGAAGGTGAGTAGGAAAGTCAAAAAGCAGAAATGAAAGGGCATGGAAAATCCCGGATAAGTATGACGCTTAAGTGGAAGGTTGCTGCACTTTAAGAAAGCTCACATAAATATTGAAAAGAAAACAAACGAAACTTAAGCTCATTTACACAAGAAGGGGAAAAGTTTGTGAACTCCAGCTAGATAAGAGTAAAAATTGTCTGCCATTCAACTTCAATTTCTAAGTCCAAAAGTAGAATTGCCACAGACTTCATGCTCACCTTTCAGAAGCCTTTGGGACAGTAGAGTGTGGAACACAAACACTTATACAGAGAAATTAAGCTTGCCAGTGTAAAAGCACCTCGTAGAACCATTTCCAAATGCTTTAAACTGTGCACATACTTCTTGCATTTATTACACCATTATGTTAGTGAAAACACATCTTGGAGTTTGAAATAATAGTCTGAACAAAGAGCTTAACATAGAACTGATGCACACTATCCTTTGGGAATTCAACTAATTGTTTTCTTAAAGACTTCAACAGTAAAGTATTCTAACCAGGAATCTCCTAGCCTAAAATGCTGTAAATCAGACAAAACATTTGTGAAGGAAAACTTCTTAATTCCTCACCAAACACTTATATCAATTAAAAAAAAAAAACTAATCAAAATAGAACAAATTCAATGTCAGAGGTTGACGGGGATGTGTGAGGTATCAGCTTGCAGACTTTTATAATACAGTATGTAAAAAATTTTATAGGACTCCAGTTTTTAATCACAAACCTAAATCACAAGGCGCCACCCTCCGAGTGCCCTCCCAAACAAAGACACAAACCCTCATCACAGTGATTCCCCTCACTAACCCAGAATACAGAAGCTGCTGCCATCAATTTTTTTTTAAATTGGTTAGGGATGAGGGGACAATTTTTCCCTTTTGCTACAGATGCATGTTTATTAGTTAAATAATGTAAATATAAAATTATGTGACCTTGGGCAAGTCACTTAACCAGTTTTGGCTTGATTTTTCTCATTTACGGACTGGAGAAGTTATAACGTTTGTCTCTAATAGTCTGTATTCCGTGTTCATGATCAAACCACCCACTGCCATGATATAACAGCTGAAAATGCCATATGTGCTTCTTGTGTACCTCTGTTCATGACCTTCCTGAAATTCCTTTTCCTTTTTTAGCTCAAATATCACCTCTCCATCAAGCCTTCTCTGACCTTCCCAGCCTATCTCTCCTTCATCTATCTCTTAGATCAGTAAGAGTCTATATCATTACGTTAGCAGTGCCTTGCCTTTATTTTTGAAAGTGTATAGCTTATGTGATAATAATTAAATTTACCCCCTAGGACTGTTAGAAGGATTAAATCAGTTAATACATACAAGTGCCTGGAACAGTGTCTAACACAGCAAACACTCAATAAATATTAGATATTTATTGCTATTATTGTTATTACTTTTATTATCTTTCCAGTAAAATGGCTGTCATCTTAAGAATGGTGATGCTGTTTTATAATGACACTAGATACACTTTAAAAAAAAATGTATTTTCCAAGTCTATATAGTTTAGGGAAACCCTAAGGGCACAGTGGTTAAGAACTATGGTGCTAACCAAAAAGGTCAGCAGTTCAAATCCACCAGGCGCTCCTTGGAAACTCTATGGGGCAGTTCGACTCTGTCCTTTAGGGTCGCTATGAGCTGTAAATAACAAACCATTAGATATGTAATTCCAGGGTCTGTTTTTAACAGAAACATACTGAATCACAACTCCAACACTTACAAACAGTTATTTTGAGCGTATTACTTAAACTCTTTAAAAATTCATAAAATACTATCATAAAACCAATTCTTGGTTGTTTTGAGGCAAAATGAGATAACGTATGTCAAGTCTGCTACCCATCTGTCAGTTTGTCGAACTGTGGTAGCTTCCCTGTTGCTATGATGCTGGAAGCTACACCACCAGTATTTCAAATATCAGCAGGGTCACCCATAGTGAACAGGTTTCAGTGGAGCTTCCAGACTAAGACAGACTAGGAAGAAAGGCCTAGCAGTCTACTTCCAAAAATTGGCCAGTGAAAACCCTATGGCTCACAACAGAATATTCTCCGATATAGTGCTGGAAGATGAGCCCCCTAAGTTTGAAGGCACTCAAAGTACACGGTGGCTACAACAATGGACTCAAGCATGGCAACTGTATTGAAGATGGTGCAGGACCAGGCAACATTTCATCCTGTTGTACAAAGGGTCACCAGGAGTCAGAGCCAGCTTGAGAGCAACTAAGAACAAAATATGTCAAGTTACATCATAGTATGCAATTCAATACTTAACATTTATGTATTCATTCAACATGTATATATTGAGCAGCTACAATATTTCAGGAACTATTTTAGGGACTAAGGATAAATCAGTCTTGAGAGTGATTACCTGATTGGAGTGGCTTCCAGATGGATTGATAGCAGAACTGGAAACAGGGAGTATAGACAATTTTTGGAGGAGTTTTACTGTAAATGGGAACTGAGAAATAAGGACAGTAGGAGAAGAGGTGTGGAAGTATATGTGTTGCCCTTCATTCTTTCACTCTCCTAGATGTCTTCTGTTTCCTTAAATCTCCATCACTTCCTCCCTCACCCTCATTCTGGCTAATGAATTTGCTTCCTTATTTCACTGAGAGAAAACAGAAATAATCAAAAAGGAACTCCCTGAAGAAGCCAGCACAACTTGTCCAAAGCAAGGTCATGGAAGCCCCATAGACATATCCAAACTCCCTGAGGGACCGAATTACTGGGCTGAGGGCTGTGGGGACCATGGTTTTGGGGGACATCTAGCTCAATTGGCATAACATACTTTATAAAGACAATGTTCTACATTAGACTTTGTTGAGTAGCATCTGCGGTCTTAAAAGCTTGTGAGTGGCCATCTAAGATACTCCACTGGTCTCACCCCATCTGGAGCAAGGGCGAATGAAGGATACCAAAGACACAAAGGAAAGATTAGTCCAAAGGACTAACGGACCACAAGTTCTACAGCCTACACAAGACTGAGTCCAGGACAACTAGATGAAGCCCAGCTACCACCACTGACTGCTCTGACAGGGATCACAGTAAAGGGTCCCAGAAAGAACTAGAGAAAAATGTAAAACAAAATTTTAACTCAAAAAAAAAGGCCAGACTTAATGGTCTGACAGAGACTGGAGAAACTCCGAGAGTATGGCCCCTGGACACCCTTCTAGCTCAGTAATGAGGTCACTCCTGAGGTCTACCCTTCAGCCAAAAATTAGGCCCATAAAACAAAACAAGACTAAATGGGGATACCAGCCCAGGGGCAAAGACAAGAAGGCAGGAGGGACAGGAAACCTGGTAATAGGGAACCCAAGATCGAGAAGGGGAGAGTATTGACATGTCGCGGGGTTGGCAATCAATGTCACAAAACAATATTTGTACTAACTGTTTAATGAGAAGCTAGTTTGTTCTGTAAACCTTCATCTAAAGTACAATTTTAAAAAAAGGAACATCCCCAAGCTACCACCACCACCTTTAACCTCCAACCTTCAACCTTAATTAAGTATTCAACATGAAACCATTTGGTTTAGTGTTGTGCTTTCCTGTGGTGGTGTTCAGCTGCGTGCATGCAGGCATGGACCAGAAGTGTTGTATTTACCCAGGGTTGGTGTTTTGCTAGAAAGATAAGTATGATGAGTATGAGTAAAGCTGTTCCTAGTTGGTGCAGTCAATGCACTCGGCTGCTAACCAAAATGTTAAAAGTTCGAGTCACCCACAGGCATCTCAGAAAAAAGCCTGGCGATCTACTTCTGAAAAATCACCCATGAAAATTCTATGGAGTACAGTTCTACTCTGACACACATAGGATCACTATGAGTTGGAACTGATCCGATGGTAACTGGGTTTTTTTATGATGAAGGGTGCTGGGGACAAAAACATTAATCAAATAATCACAAAAATAATTGAAAAATTAAAATTGTAATATATTCTATTCTTTATAACTACTGAGAACATAACTTCCCTACTGTCAAAGCCAGGGTCCTGCCAGTCCAGTAGAATGGCTCAATCTTGGCAGACACCAAGATGGCGGAAGCTGACATTAGCCTTAAAGTTCAGAGATGTACTCAAAGTATGCAGCTTCCCGTATTCATTCTACATCTTGCCTCTACACTTTCCCAAACCTTTTCTCTTTTCAGCCTATATCACCTCTTAGAGTAACACATTATCTGTTCGATAGGTAAAGTGTTTTCTTGTTTTATTTAATTTTTTCATGGATTAGCCTCAGTGATAATGGGAACAAGACTGTGTGTGCCTGAGCCATACTATTCATGCATTCTGTCATACTATTCAATTGTTGCAAATCCTGGTAGTGTAGTGGTCAAGTGCTATGGCTGGTAACCAAAGGGTTGGCAGTTCAAATCCGCCAGGCGCTCCTTGGAAACTGTACAGGGCACTTCTACTCTGTCCTATAGGGTCGCTGTGAGTCAGAATCAACTTGATCGCACTGGGTTTGGTTTTTTTGCTTTGTTTTGTTTTATTCAATTGTTATCTTTCCAAAATGAAGTGCCTCCATTTTAACCAAAGCACATTTGGCAGTGCTTTAATCCCCAACTCACAAAATATTATCTCAGTTCACACTCATGTTCTCATTCTTTAAGCATCTTTTGAACAAAACATCATACTAGGCATTGGGGAAAGTAGGTCAGAATCAAGTTCCTTCAAGGGACTCCTAATTATGTACGTGGTCTATCAAATACTGTGGGATGTGGAAATGAGGGTGAGAAGGAAGAGAGGGCAGAGGGAGAAGAATGTAGAACAAGGGGCAAGATTTTATCTGACCTCATTGTTCAAAGATCTAAATTATAAGAAAACACAGAGGACCCAGCATGGAAGTGTTTTCAAGGCAGAAGGCCTAGCGAGTGGAAATATTTAAATGAAATGTTGAAACTTATTTTATTTCCTTTGGTAGCACTGAGAAAACCTGCAGAAATAAGAAGTAAAACATCATGTTAAACATCCAGTATGTAACTAACATGCAAAACTGAATGCCCTCTTTGGGAAATGCTGCTCAAAGGTACGACTCTAAATGGCCACAACCAACACTCTTAACAAGCATGCTATCTCTAGAGGCACAAAGGCACAGTTGAGAGCTCAAGCCAAACACAGGAGTCTGAACAGGCATAAACTCCCATTGGGTAGGACAGTTTTCTATAATCTTTCTAAACAATCTTTAGACAGGCTTCTATGGACCCCTTAGGATTGCGACCTTAATAAAGCCCATGGCTTATGAAACCTATTTATAAAACTTTTCTGAGAAGGTTACACAAATATATTGTCTCAAGCCCTGTGTAACTAAAAGTTATAACCTATTCCTTAGGGGATATCTGAGTCTGAATAGGTCTTAAAACTATCTTTTAAAAAGGTTAGGGCTTTGCAAAAAAACAACTAAAAAGTAATCTGATTGTATTCTTTTAAAAATCTACATATATTTAAGTCTGCTGTGATAATTCTGTATCATCATAATGCAGTCATGTGTTGCTTAACATCCATTACACATTCTGTAAAATAGGATGTTATGTGATTTGGATGTTGTGGGAACACGAGATTGGATGCTGCTGCCTATGAGTCAAAGCATACACTGTTATATGGTAAATTTTTTATTTGTAAGTAGGGAAAGGTCACATTAAAATGCCAGTAGAAAGTACAGAGTAGTACATACACAAGCCAGTAACATACCCATTTATCATGAATATCAAGGCACACGTATTATAGGTTATATGTGTTCTGTACCATTACACACCTGGCAGTGCAACCGCTTTGTATACAAGAGACATGAGATATACGTGTTGGGTGTGGGAAGCCGTTGCGTTTGCTACATTCGGGACTTCTAAACTGTGATAACCTTACAGAATCACAGACATACATGCGGTCAGACATTGCCCGAATGGACGTTACGCTGCACATGACTGTAATGACAACCACCACTTATGTTCTGGGCACTCGCCTATGCACTTTATATGCATCATCTCAATTAAACCTCACATAAACATGGTAAGACAGATATTATTATTCCTATTTCAGAGATAAAGAAGTGAGGCTCATCTAAACTAAATGACTTGGCTATGGTCTCACAATCACTAACAAGCAAAGGCAGGAACCATACCCAAGTGACCCTGACTATAAGTGCTGAAAAACCACAATATATATTGCTAAAATTAGCCATTGCATTCCCCTCCCTGAGTTATCACTTTGCAAAGTGGATTGGTATGTACACACCACACGAACCTCTACAAATCAATCTGATGCCCAGTGGCCAGCCCTACAAATGCACCAAGAATCTCTTTCAAATACCCCATTTTAAAGTTCTTTGTATGTCAAAAGGGATGAAAACTAGTACCAGTCTCTTCGTTCACAATTATTTAATGAATAGACTAAGCGTGTTGAAAAAAAATGTTGAAGTACATTTTAAAGATCAGATATGTTCCTCCGCACTACTTATGGAGACCAGGCTAAAGCTCTGACTACATTATGATTAAATATCTATGGTTTTCATTTATTCAAACTCACACTCAAGTCATTATTTCTGATATAGTAACCCTGCCAGTGATATAAGCTGCCAAGTGGTAGACTACATTTCAGGTTCACCTTTGGGTCTCTGGTGAACCCATAAAAGCTATATTTATGTATTTGATAGTCTTGGATTTTAATGTAAAAAGAGTAGCCACATTAATAAAATGTTCTTTTAGTACACACAAGTCAACTTGTGCCAATATGGAAGGGTGGCTTTTTCAAAATAGGAAAAAAAAAAAAACCAATCATTGCCCAAAGCAGATTATATGCAGACATGAGGAAATGAAAACTCAAAGTTTAATGAAAATGAACAACAGAAATCCATATTTTAAAGGTAGGGTTTGGGGAAAAATCTCCTAAATAAGACTTCTAGAATATAGAATTTAAAAATGAAGGTGAAAGCTGGAATGCAACTCTCCAATTTAAAATGATCCTTTCAATCTTTTCTTTTTAAGACCTGACACAGACAGCAATAAAAGTTTTCTAGTTAGGCTTTCATTTTCTCCTGTTTTTGTTTTTGTTTTGTTTTTCCCTTAAAGTCAATAATTTTGATTCTCCAGGTGCTTTTCCAATAGCTGGTTAAATTCTCTGAGGGAAGCTAAGGAAGAATACTGTGTTCTTTACAAACATAAATATATGTAAATTTATCTACAAATACATATATTTCAGCAAAACATATCCAGGTTGCACATTACAGATTTGTGATCCTTGGACATTGCATCCTCAAGGAAAGGTACTGAATTGAATACTAAAAAGGAGCTGAGTCCTGGAGGCCCATGGATTTACCAAACTAATCACTTCTCTCCTGCACCAAGAGTTGTAACAAAACAGATATTAGTAGCTGGGGTTTATGTATATATTTTTATTGACCTGAGATCCAGAACAATAACTAGTCAGACATTATTAACATAATCTGCGTAGAAGTTTGAGGAGAAATAAGGAGGGTGAGTGCCTAGTGTTATTAGAAAATTACTACTCTATAAAAAAATAGAGATTAAAAATCCCACAGCTGTAGAGCCCAACTCTTTGTTACGCATGCACAGCTTCCTAAATCCCATAAAAATCTCAACATCTGACCCATTTCGTTTTTACAAGGGAAGGGGCTATTACACTGGAAAATATGCGTAGAAATCTGCAGCATTCAGAGGCATTAAACAGTTTTATTTCACATTTGTTTCCTATGTACTTTGCTTGATAAACGCACTGTAGCACCTGCTGCTATAACTCTGCACGCCATCAACTCCCAGTCTTCTCTTTTAGAAGGGATTAGTCTGAGCCTCTTTTTGAACGGCTGAAGTAATGCTGCCATCTCCTGTTCGCTGCATAGAATGGAATGAAATTACCCTCAAACGGGAATGGAAAGAAGCAGAATTGGATAAAACTAGAAACTAGAGATGGTCAGCTCTCATAAATTTTTTTCAGCCATAGATAAAAACCAATTTTATTAAAAATAACATTGCTATAATAACTTTGTTTCCAATTTGATATGTTGGATAGAAGTGATTCTACAAACCGTTTGGAGTCTTTATTCATCAAATTGGTTGTTTTCCTGATTTTTCTGACTATGGTTCTCATATTACCTAAATTTCAGTGGTCTTTTTCTTTTAATAACATAAACATAAATAAAACATTTAAAAATGTAAAGGTTATAGTCACATTTATTCAACTTTAATATACTCTAAAGAGTTACCAGGAAATTGAACCTTGTCCAATGATTGCAAATTTTGAAACACAGAGAGTATGCCAAAGGCAAAGACTGATAACAACAACATCAAAAAATACAGTCGTATTTTGGAATTTTACTAAAGCACAGAGCACAGATAAAAGAAAAAGAGTCACTTTTGAAAAGTCTCTTTTTATCTCTAAAGTTCAGATTCTGATAACATATCCACCAGAGAGATCCATAGCTTCCAAAAAATGTATTTGTTTTTTCTTTGCTCTTATTATCATTATAAATCAATAATAATGCAATCATACTGCCCATATTTTTATGATTAGGAATTGCATTCTAGTCTAGAATGAGAATCTGAGTCTTAAGCTCATTCATAACAAAGAGATCCTTAAAAGACTCTCTCTTCTCTGACAACATTAGCAACATTCTGTAAACAGCATCTCAGAATAATGGATACCTTATCCAGGCACTGGAGCCCTGGTGGCACAGTGGCTAAGAGCTCAGGCTACTTAACCAAAAGATCAGCTATTCGAATCCACCAACCACTCCCTGGAAACCCTATGGGGCAGTTCTACTCTGTCCTATAGGGTCACTATGTGTTGGAATAGACCCAACAGCAATGACTTTTTTTTTTTAACTCTTGATATTAAGGCACAAATTGAAGAATCATAAAGTGACCAGGCTAAAAGGAGCTGGTTCACAAGATCTCCCACTCAACTCAACAGTGGAGTTTGATTTTTATTATTTAAATGTTTTTTATATGTTGGGAGGATTTTTGGCTTTTTGTTTTCCAGTTTAGATTGTTGTTAAGTGCCGTTGAGTCAGTTCCGATTTTATAGCGACAGTATGTACAACAGAATGAAATACTGCCCGGTCCTGCTCCATCCTCACAATCGTTCTGCTTGAGCTCGTTGTTGCAGCCACTGTGTCAATCCATCTCATTGACAGTCTTCCTCTTTTTCACTGACTCTCTACTTTACCAAGCATGATGTCCTTCTCCAGGACTGATCCCTCCTGATAATATGTCCGAAGAATGTGAGATGCAATCTCGCCATCCTCGCTTCTAAGGAGCATTCTGGCTTTATTTCTTCCAAGACACATTTATTCTTTCTTTTGGCAGTCCATGGTATATTCAATACTCTTCACCAACACTATAATTCAAAGGTTATCAATTCTTCTTCAGTCTTCCTTATTCGTTGTCCAGCTTTCACATGCATATGAAGTGATTGAAAACACCATGGCTTGGGTTAGGCACACCTTAGTCTTCAAGGTAACAACTTTGCTTTTCAACACTTTATAGAGGTCTTTTGAAGCAGATTTGCCCAACGCAATGCATCATTTGATTTCTTGACTTCCTTTCATGGGCGTTGATTGTGGATCCAAGTAAAATGAAATCCTTGACAACTTCAATCTTTTCTCTGTTTATCATGATGTTACTTATTGGTCTGGTGGTGAGGATTTTTGTTTTCTTTATGTTGAGGAGTAACCCATACTGAAGGGTGTAGTCTTCGATCTTCATCATCAGTAACTGCTTCAAGTCCTCTTCACTTTCAACAAGCAAGGTTGTGTATCAGCATAATGCAGGTTGTTAATGAGTCTTATTCCAGTCCTGATGCCCTGTTCTTCTTCATATAGTCTAGCTTCTCGGATTATTTGCTCAGCATACAGACTGAATAAGTATGGTGAAAGGATACAACCCTAATGCACAACTTTCCTGACTTTAAACCACGCAGTATTCCATTTTGTTTGAAAAACTCCCTCTTGATCTATGTACAAGTTCCTCATGAGCACAATTACATGTTCTGGGATTCCCATTCTTCACAACGTTATCCATAATTTGTTATGATCCACACAGTCAAATGCCTTTGCATAGTCAATAAAACACAGGTAAACATCTTTCTGGTATTCTCTGCTTTCAGCCAGGATCCATCTGACATCAGCAGTGATATCTCTGTTTCACGTCCTCTTCCAAGTCCAGCTTGAATTTCTGGCAGTTCTCTGTCGATGCACTGCTGCAGCTGCTTTTGAAAGATCTTCAGCAAAATTTATTTGCATGTGAAATTAATGATATTGTGCAATAATTTCCATATTCAGTTGGATCACCTTTCTTGGGAATAAGCATAAATATGGATCTCTGCCAGTTGGTTGGCCAAGTATCTGTCTTCCAAATTTCTTGGCATAGATGAGTGAACACTTCCAGTGCTGCAGTGTTGAAACTTCTCAATTGGAGTTATGTCAAGTCCTGGAGATTTGTTTTTCACCAATGCCTTCAGTGCAGTTGGGACCTCTTCCTTCAGTACTATTGGTTTCTGATCATATGCTACCCGCTGAAATGCCTGAACTTCGAACAATTTTTTTGATATAGTGACACTGTGTATTCTTTCCAAGTTTTTCTAATGCTTCCTGTGTCGTTTAATATTTTCCCTATAGAATCCTTCAATATTGCAACTAGAGGCTTGAATTTCTTCTTCAGTTCTTTCAGCTTGTTCTTCCCTTTTGGTTTTCTAACTCCAGGCCTTTGCACATGTCATTATAATACTTTACCTTCTCGAGCTGCCCTTTGAAATCTTCTGTTCATCTCTTTTACTTCATCATTTCTTTCACTTTAGCTACTCGACATTCCAGAGCAAATTTCCAAGTCTCTTCTGACATTCATTTTGGTCTTTTCTTTCTTTGCTATCTTTTTAATGACCACTTGCTTTTTTCATGTATGATGTCCTTCATGTCGTTCCACAACTCCTCTGTTCTTCGGTCATTAATGCTCAATGAGTCAAATCTATTCTTGAGATGGTCTCTAAATTCAGGTGGGATATACTCAAGGTCGTACTTTGGCTCTCGTCGACTTGTTCTAATTTTCTTCAGCTTCAACTTGAACTTGCATATGAGCAACTGATGGTCTGTTCCACAGTCAGCCCCTGGCCTTGTTCTGACTGCTGATATTGAGCTTTTCCATCATCTTTTTCCACAAATGTAGTTGATCTGATTCCTGTGCATTCCATCCAGCGAGGTACATGTGTATATAGTCGCTGTTTACATCGTTGAAAAAAAGGTATTTGCAATGAAGAAGTCTTTGGTATTGCAAAATTCTATCATGTGATTTCCAGCATCGTTTCTATCACCAAGGCCGTATTTTACAACTACCAATCCTTTGTTTCCAACTTTCACATTCCAATTACCAGTAATTACCAATGCAAACTGATTGCGTGTCTGATCAACTTCAGACTGCAGAAGTTGGTAAAAATCTTCAATTTCTTCACCTTTGGCTTTAGTGGTTGGTGCGTAAATTTGAATAATAGTCAAAATAACTGGTCTTTCTTATATCCATTGCCGTCAAGTTGATTCTGACTCATAGCGACCCTATAGGACAAAGCAGAACTGCCTCATATGGTTTCCAAGGAGCACCTGGTGGATTCAAACTGCCGACCTCCTGGTTAGCAGCCGTAGCTCTTAACCACTACACCACCAGGGTTTCCAGGTATTCCTTATAGGCATATGGATATTATCCTATCACTGACAGCACTGTACTTCAGATAGATCTTGATGATGAATGTAACACCATTCCTCTTCAATTTGTCATTCCTGACATAGTAGACCATATGATTGTTTAATTCAAAATGGCCAACACCAGGACATTTCAGCTCACTGATGCCTAGGGATACTAAGATTTATGCGTTTCATCTCATTTTTGATTATTTCCAATTTTCGTAGGTTCATGCTTCATACATTCCACATTTCAATTATTAATGGATGTTTGCAGCTGTTTCTTCTCATTTTGAGTCGTGCTGTATCAGCAGATGAAGATCCCCAAAGCTTGACTCCATCCATGTCATTAACGTCTACTCTACTTTCGAGAGGCACTCTTCCCCAGTCGTATTTTGAATGCCTTCCAACTCAAGGGGCTCATCTTCTGGCACTATATGAGACAATGTTCCACTGCTACTCATAAGGTTTTCACTGGCTAATTCTTTCCAGAAACAGACCGCCAGGTCCTTCTTCCCAGTGTGTCTTAGTCTGGAAGCTCAGCTGAAACCTGTCCACCATGGGTGACCGTGGTGGTATTTGAATACCAGTGGCATAGCTTCCAGCAGCACAGCAACAAGCAAGCTCCCACAGTATGACAAACTGACAGATGCATGGGGGCCAGTTTGGATAAAGCAATATAAATACTGTTAAATGTACTTTTTTTCCTTATATAAAAGTTTGTGTCTCTCATCTAAACTGGCTAATGTTAATTCCTTAAAACTGCACAGGTAGTATAAACCTTTTTACTCTGTTAGTCTGAGACAATTTTTCAGCCGAGTAAGCACCAGACTGTGGAATGGCAATCATTATGAGTACTTTTCACTTGAATGAAATGCCGTTTCAATGAAGAACCTGTGATCACCAAGAAAAACTACTGAAATTCTACCCAAAGCAATAAGAGTATTGCTAATATTCAATTTTATACTTACTTTCAACTAAGAATTGATGGCATCAAGTGATTGATGATCTTCCAAAATCAAGGACGAATGCTGGATTTTCTCGTTTTAAATTTTTTTTAAATAATCAAGGTGGAGTTTAATTCATTAGTTAATTTATTTGTACTAATTTATAATAATCTGAACACTTCTTTCTCTCCTCCTCCATTTCTCCTTTTTTGTTTCTCTCTCCTTTCCTCTTTCCCCCTCCTCCACAAAATACTACTTGCTTTTACAATGTTACCCTCATTTGCTGCAAATAAACTTGGAACAATTACTTTCAAATTGACATTACGCTAGCAGGTATGGGCACTCATTAGTCAGGCAGGTTTCTGGTTCGTCAAAGGTTCTGCTGTTGCCTGCTGTTACGATGGGAGAAAACGCACTTACAGTTGCACCACAACATGGTAGTTTCTTCGAAGGCCGCCAGCTCATTTCTTACCTGTTTTATTTTTACTACCACTCAGCACAAATGTCAAACAGTAACTGAATGTTAAACTTCCATGTGTCCTGCATTCTATTATCCAAGCACTCCAGAGGGCAGCAATGCAACCCAAAATATTTTGAATGAGACTCACTTCCCATGCCAATGCTAAGCAACAATGAAAGTAGGAACAATTATACTTGTCATGCCACAACCATGTTATATAAAAATCTATCTGATTTAATATACATTGGCTTATTATGGATTTCCTCTTCACATAGGGCTCTGAATTCTACTTCTGTACTTTAGCATCTTTCACATTGTATTATCATTTTCATTGTTTATTTTAGAGTAAATGATACAATTTTGAACTGGATGTTTTTATTTCAAAATTCAATCAAATATGTGGGTGGAACTAGAAAAGATTTTCATTCATTCTTAAGAATTACATGTGTTCCTTCACTAAATAATTACATAACTGTATCACTTTATAACCCAAGTGTGGATAAGTACCCCCAAGCAAGACATAATGTGTACCCATTAACAAAACATTTGCTGACCTGTGGAACTCACCAAGAATACCCAGCGTCAAATCCAAAGGAGAAGGCAGGCTTTTAAAATTGTGGCGTTTTTATGTTAATATTTTATTCTCCCTTTATGGATCTCATATTTATTTGCTTTTTATGTGTGTTTTGCTCCTTTTAACCTAGTGGCAGTACTGTGAGATATCACAGGGCTTTCACTCAGTATTACTCTAACAAGCCAACCAGGCACAAACAAGATTTTTATATCCATTTGTAAATTTTAGTTGAGGGTGGTTGAGTTGAGAAAGAAAAAATAAAGAGACAAATGTTACATTTGTGTAAGATTTAATTCACATTCCTCATACAATACAGCGTTGTTGGCATATGTCTCAATAAATAGGCTTCGGAAATTATTGCAGTGTAAAAATAGTTTCCTTGAATTCATGTGCTTTTTATTGTTCCTGGGTCTCCAATTCGTTTTTAAAATTATTTTTTCTGATTCTTAGAGCAATGTACCCCAGGTTGTGATAGGGTGTATTTCTCTGTCCTCCCCTCCTAGAGTGGAGTTGGAGAGAAGGGAACATGAGACTGTTTTGCATCATACTAATCTAAAAGAGGACCAGCTTGAGAGGTCCACTGTCTGTACTAGAAAGAGGAAACTAAGAAATTCAAGTGTCCAAAGAGGTTGGGAAGGTTAATTCTGAGAATTATGCCTACAAATTAAAAAATAAATTACTCATTGCCATCAAGTCGATTCCAACTCAAATCAGCCCTACTAAAAAAAAAAAAAAAAAAGCAAAACCAAACCAGTTGCTATCGAGTTGATTCCGACTCATAGTGACCCTATAGGTCAGAGTACAACTGCCCCACAGGGCTTCCAAGGAGCAGCTGATGGTTTCGAACTGCCCACCTCTTGGTTAGCAGCCAAGTCTCAAGCACTATGCCATCAGGATTCCTCCTGGCATATGGGACAGAGTAAATCTGCTCCATAGGGTTTTCAAGGCTGTAAATATTTACAGAAGCAGATTATCATATCTTTCTCCTGTGGAGTAGCTGGTAGGTTCAAACTGCTGACCCTTAGGTTCGCAGCTGAGTACTCAACCACTATGCCACCAGAGCTCCTTAAATAAATAAATAAGCAGGACAGATTTATTCATTGAACAAAAAACATTTGAGTGTCTATTGGTGGTGCAAATGGTTAAATACTCAACTACTAACCAAAGGTTGGCAGTTTGAATCTACCCAAAGGTGCCTGGAAAGAAAGACCTGGGAATCTACTTCCAAAAAATCAGCCATTGAAAACCCTGATATCACCATGAGTTGGAGTCCACTTGATGGCAACTGATTTTTTTTTTTTTTTTAACACACCAAATACTATGCTAGGAACCGGATATACCACTGTTTCCGTGAAGCTACTACAAGGAGATTATAATCTCCAAAGTACATATGCTACCTTGATATTCTCCAAATTATACCCACTTTCCAGAATAGGCCTGCTTTGGGACCTTTCGTCTTCAATAGCTTGTGGCAAATTCTCAATACAGTGGAAGAGAAAGGCCTAACAAACACACACAATCCACAATTACATATCAAAACCCTTTCTTCTAGGAACATGTTGTAGAGTTTCAATTTCTAAATTGTACATAAATTAACTGTAGTAACCTCAGTTAGGGAGCCCTGGTGGCACAGTGGTTAAGAGCTTAGCTGCTAACCAAAAGGTGGGCAGTTCGAATCCACCAGCCTCTCCTTGGAAACCCTATGGGGCAGTTCTACTCTGTCCTATGGGGTTGCTGTGAGTTAGAATCAACTTGATGGCAGTGAGTTTGGAAACTTTGTGGACAACCTCTCAAAGCACATAACCAAGTGCTCCCCACCACTGACCTCACCAGCCTGGGAGCCTGGATTCCACAGTATACAGGCTAAAATGGCCAATCTGACTTCATTCCCTGAAACAAATTCTCAACACTCTTGCTTCTTCAAAAACAAAGGTTTACAATATTTAAATTGTGATTGAAAAATACACACTGGAATTAAGAAGTACATACTGACATGGAAAAATGTCCAGGATACATTGTTAAATGAAAAAAAGCAAATTATAGAGCAATAGCTAAATATAATCTTTTTGTCTTTTAAAAAAAGACAAAACCTTGTTGAGATTATTTTAGAGAGTACTAAATGGAGAAAAACCAACAAACAAAACTACACACTATTTAACCAGTAACCAGCTGAAAGCAAGTGAACAACTCAGGACAACTCCACGTGTGTCAGAGTAGAACTGTGCTTCATAGGATTTTCAGTGGCTGGTTTTTCAGAAGTACACTGCCAAGCTTCTCTTTCAAGGTGCCCCTGGGTAGACTTGAACTTCCAGCTTTTCGGTTTAGCAGGCGAACATTTTAACTGTACTACCCAGGGATTCCACACACTATTTCGCTTATTAATATTTGTTGATGCTTTGAATTATTGAATATTGTCCTCCAAGAAGATGAGAATTTTAAGAAGATTAAATAAGAAAATTGACAAAAGGGATCTTGTAATGAGATCCACTTAATTCCCTGAATTAAAACAAGAAAGGAAAAGGTGGCGGGGGGGAGTACTAGGAATTTGGCTTTCATCACTATGGTTTACTATAGGCAACCATAGAAAATCAACTATTAAATTTTTTATAATTTCAAATTTCTGTTTCATGAAGATATGTTGCAACTGAGCAAAATTAGTAACCTTCAAAAAAAAACTACCTTCAAAGATAGAAAAAAAAATAAGCAATGTTTACCAGTGGTTTATTGAATTCTAATTGGTAATGCTGTTACTAAGGTAATGATTTTATTGAAAAAACTACATTAAGCTACTTAAAATCAATCCTTAAAAGAAATAAATATTCCTATGCAGATTAGAATATTCCAATGCCCTCAATACTTAAATTTTTAAAATTTAAACGGTCTAAAGCAAGGTTAGGCCATTTCAGGGATTGTCATTGTTGCTGTGTGCCATCAAGTCGATTCTGACTCATAGCTTATTAGAAGCTTTTATGAAATTCAATCCCAAATGATGATACCTTTTGCAAAAAGCAAATGTGACCAGAAGTACTAAACTAAGGTCCAACAATGTCCTGCAGTCTCTCAATGTACAACTAAAAAAAAAAAGTTGCCATCAGTCCATTCCGGCTCATTATCAACCCTACAGACTTCCCCAAATCTTCAAAGGCAGTGTGACAAGGATCCTGTTCTGTGGGGAACCTGCTGTAGTCACAGCTTCTCACCTCATCTTCCTGTTTTCCACTGACAGGTCCCGCGCCTGGCGCTGGCCTTTTACTGCCCTCTGCTGGCTAGGTCTGAATTCAATCATTTTAAGCAGTTTTGTTTATATAATTTTATTAGACAAGTATATAAATTCACTAGGCTCACTAAACACATAGTTTTTTAATATATTCATTGTACCTAAAAATTAACCTCGTAAATGTATTTCATTTAATCAAAAAGATACAATTTGTTACCAAAAAAGCAATAAAACCAAAAAACCAAACCCAGCGCCGTCGAGTCGATTCCGACTCATAGCGACTCTATAGGACGGTAAAAAGAGTAGATATTTATTAAAGAAAAACCAAAAACACTGAAAATACCACTTGTCCAAAAATGACCATTAATACCTTGATACCTATCTTTCCAACCTTTCTTCTCTCTGCCACATTCATCCTTATATTCCTTTGTATACTTCCTTTGCAAAATGTGGTTTTGAAAGCTGCGTTTCAAAAAAAATTTATATTAACTGTTCTTCCATACTACCAATTTTTATGATAGCATAATATTTCACTATGTAAATGTACCATAATTTAATCCTTCTACTCTTCCAATCAATGAAAGTATTACCTGTAGCTCTGTGATGAATACTTATAGCTATACCCATTCTTCATTTGCAAGTGCTTCAATAAATGTATTATTTTAACTAAAGAGATTCTTAATGTTTTATCATTTGTCTCCCTTTATCATTAAATAACTACAGGATTACAGGACATCACAAGTTGACAGGGCTGCAGGAAGATCACTAGGGTCTCCACCTTTACATGTCTTAGAACTCAGTTTAGTTAGTTCACAAGAAGAAACTTGAATGAGACGGAGTTTCTACTCTACAAACATTACTCTGTCTCTTATTTGGCATATTTCTTTTCCAAAGTCCTTGGAAACCAAGTTAGGAATATCGTGATGAGGGTGGTCAGCGAACAAGGAGTACATAAAAAGGGAGAGAGATACTTAGAAGGGATGTTTCATACAAACTAGGAAGAACTTAGAAAACTGCCATTTTCTGTGTAGGTAAAGACCCCTTAGGATAACCCTCTTCCCTCCAGTTTCTAAGGCTTTCCAAGCAAAAGCTAAATTGTAATGCCCATTTAATCAGCAGACTATCATTAAGCTTTATAAGCTTTAGATAAAAAGCTGGCTGAAACATCTCCCTTGCAACAAAGCTGTATGAATGTGGGTGTACTAATGCTATATTTAGAGTCCCTCGGTGGACGAACAGTTGAAGCACTTGACTGCTAACTGAAAAGTGGCTGTTCTAATTCACCCAGAGGTATCTCAGAAGAAAGGCCTGGTGATCTGCTTCCAAAAAATTAGCCATTGAAAACCCTATGGAGCAGTTTCTACTCTGATACATGTGAGGTCACTCTGCATCAGAAACGACTTGATGGCAATTAGTTTCGGTTAATGCTATATTTGAAGTGTAAACGATAACTCATGAATCTTTTTGCCCAGTTCCAGGCCTTCCGATGTGTAAATTCTGATGCATTAAACTTCATGCAGCCCACACCCTAAACACCTGACCACCCTCCTTCAACCTTGGCCCGCCAAGCACCTGGCCACCAGCAGCGAGAGTCAGGCTTCTTCACCCAGCTGGTTCTCTGGGGGTAGCATGGGGGAGGCTGATGGTCTTGCTCTTTCGCATCTCCTTGGCCCAGCCATGCAGCCTCTGGTGTGCTTCTGGAACTGGTGTGTGGAAGCTCTGTTTCCTTTCTGGCTTGTGGATAGAGCTTTCTGAGGCCATCTGGCTGGAAGGACAATGCCCTCACCCCACCCACCCCCAACCCCAGCCTGTGCCATCATCTGCCTGCAGTGGTGAAAGCTGTGATCTTTTTCCCCACCTTGGCCAGGCAATTGCCCCTTCCTCCTCTGTGGGTCTCAGGAGTGCAGAAGAGGCATTAAACTTTTGTCTGTGCTTAATATATTCCTTGAGCGTGAGTGTGTGTTTAAGAGTACACTCATCTAAAAAGAAGAAAAAAGAAAATTCCAAGCTATCTCTTCAGGGCTACGACAACCTTCAGTGAGACTTATATACACTTCCACACTTTTCTAGGGTTTAAAGATACCTCTGCCTACATAATGCCTCCATTGCCTCAACTGTCCAATTAGGCTGACAAATCTTGCTTTTAATAGATGCCAGCCCACTACAGCCTTTTTACAATTTCTCTGCGGATGCCCTCAATCATTTTCTAAAGCATTCAAAGTGGCTTATAAATATTTTTTTTTAATTAAATAAAATAGAGATAAATTTTAGTAAAAGGAGGTCAGGGTCGGGAAAAACAGAAAGGAGACCAAACACATGAGAAGATGCTCAATGTCATTAGCCCTCAGAGAGATGGCTAAAGGAGCCCTGGTGGCACAGTGGCTAAGCACTTGGCTGGTAACCAAAAGGCTGGCAGTTCGAACCCACCAGCCCACTCTATGGTAGAAAGATGTGGCAGTCTGCTTTCACAAAGATTACAGCCTTGGAAACCCTATGGGGCAGTTCTACTGTGCCCTATAGTGTCGTTATGAGTCAGAATCTACTTGACAGCAAAGGATTTGGTTGATTGGTTAGGATGGCGAAGATTAAAAAACAGAAAAATAACAAATGTTGGTGAGGATATGGAGAAACTGGAATGTTTATCCGTTGCTGGGGGAGGGAGGGAGATGCAAAATGGTACAGCCCTTGTGAAAAACAGTGTGGCAATTCCTCAAAAAATTAAAAATGAAACTACCATTCAAACCCAAAACAAACCAACTCAGAGCGATCCTATAGGACAAAGGGTTTCGAAGGCAGAAATCTTTTTGGAAACACTGCCACGCCTTCCTCCTTCAGAGTACCTGGTGGGTTCTCATCAATCACCTTTCAGTTAGCAGCTGAGAGCTTAACCACTGTATCACCAGGGCTCTTTAGAACTACCACATAACCCAGCAATCCCACTCCTTCAAAAAACAGACCCAGAGACTTACAGATCAATGTTCATTGCAGCACTATTCACAACAGCCAAAAGGAGAAACAACGTAAATGCCCATCAATGGATGAATGGATAAACAAAATGCGATACATACATAGAACGGGACACTACTCAGCCAGTAAGAGAAATGAAGGGCAAATACTTTCTATGACCTAATTTATGTAAAAAGACAAGACTAGGCAAATGCATAGAAACCAAAGTGTATTCTTGGTTACCATGGGCATGTAGGGTTGCACAGCCGATTAATGTGGCTGCTGTCAACAAGTTGTACACCTGTACCAAGTTGAACTGGAAAGTTGTGTGACAGATTTACAACAACAAAAAGAGCAGCTGCTGAGACTGCTTATATACAAACATCTCATGGGATTTGGTTCCACGATTTGGAAGTTTAGGGTCATGGTTTCATAGAATATCCTAGATAATTAGCCTAATAACATGTTTAGTGCTTCTGTTCTACCTCCTATTTCCTAGCCGGGGTCTTAAAAGCTTACAAGTGGCCCAGTCAAGGCACAACATTGGTCTCTATTCACCTGGAGTAACAGATGAAGAAGGAAAGTCAGGAATAGGGGGAAATGGAATGTGTGGCTAAATGTCTCCACAAACAACTGCCTCCTTTCCCAGGAGACCAGAAGAACTGCATGGTGCCCGGTCACCACTACTGAATATTTTGATCAAAGATTCTACAGAAGAATCCTGAATCTTAAAAGGGGAAATGTGGAACAAAATTTCACATTCTCAGAGAATCCAGATATTCTGGAACCACGCAGGCTGGATGAACCCCTGAAACCATTGCCCTGAAATCACTCTAAGTCTTAAACCAAAAATATCCCCTTAAGTCTTCTTAAAACCAAGTAATAGTTTAGCTTAACTAATAAAAATGACTGTCTTAGAGCAGAAAAATGAAGAACAGAACTCAAATTCACATAAAAAGACCAGCCTTAATGATCTGATGGAGACTGGTAGAATCCCCCAAATTGAAACCATTCCAGAAGCCTACTCTTCAGACAAAAATTAGACAGGACTATAAAACAAAAATAAAAAAGTGCTTCTCAGTTCAATCAGATATGAGACCAAATGGGCAGCTCCTGTCCAAAAGCAGGATGAGAAGGCAGGAAGGAACAGGAACTGGTCGAAAGGACAAGGGAATCCAAGGTGGAAAGGAGGGGGTGCAGTCACATTGTGGGGATTGCAGCTAATGTCACAAAACAACATGTGTATAAATTTTCGTATGAGAATTCGAGCTGGAAACTTTCACCTGAAGCACAATTTAAAAAAAAAAAAAAAAAGCCTTGAACACTGTGCTCTTTTAAGATCTATATGGAAATTGACAACAGCAACTTGAAAGATTAGATTAGAAACTTAGGGGGCAGTGAGTTAATGGGGAAGGAAAAATTCAGAAGAGGAGGGTTAGAATGGCTGCACAACTTGAAGAAGATAATCAATGTCATGGAAACATACATGTAGGAATTGGTGAACTGGTGTATGTTATGATGCGTGTATTCTCAGCAACAAAATACGTTATAAAAAAATACAGTCGATGTTCATAATCTCAAGAGCATACATATAGTAGAATGCAATAAAGCCTTAACTGGAAAAAAAAAAAAAAAGAGAGAGAGAGAGTTGAACAAAGTTAAGAGCAAAGCAAAAAAGTATTTGACTTGGAGGTTTCTTGTTGCCCAAGTGAAAATGGAAATATGAGTCTTCTTGACCATGGACAAGAAAAAAGTGCTTAGCTCAGACATTTATTCTGGGTACATGAGGGGTGTCCTCAGCAAGCTTCTGAGGACATGCAGCAACTCATTTCTGAAAACTGTTTTCTCCAATAAAAATGAACATGTCTACTTCTACCCTGGCACTTCAGCTTGAATAGGCTCCCTCGTGAATCCCATATAAGCCTTTACAAGCAAGCCGCAACAGTAAGGCTTAGGTGTGACATTTAAGCTGGGTTTTGAAGGATGAATAGGAGATTCCCAAGTGGAGGAAAGAAAAGGGAAGACACTTCAAGCAAGACTAACAAAACAAGAAGTTAGAAAAAGACACAGGCATCATCACTTTCACTTTTTAATGACTACAGCTGGAAAGCAGTGAGCATGAATAACTGAAGTGAGGAATGATTCATGGCATAAATATCAGGAGGTTGTTGCAATCATCTGGATGAGACACTGGTGGCTGTAAAACAAAGTACAGGCAGGACGCCTGTGGCCTCTGGTTTGGCAAATTGGTAGGAAGTAACACCTAATAATGGATATATATAAGGCTTGGTGCAGAACCTGGTACAGACAAGATGTTTAACAGCTTTTCCTTCCCCTAAGTAAAAACAGGTTTTTGAGGGGAAGATGAGAAAGTTCACTTTGAAGCATACAAAACTGAAGTCTAAGAGAGGGGCGTTCATGAGGAGCTATAGTGCACACTGTTAACTACAGTCTAAACATAAACCCAAACCAAATCCATTGTTATTGAGTTGGTCCTGACTCATAGCGACCCGCTAGGACAGAGTAGGACTGCCCCATAGGGTTTCCAGTCTCAACAAAGGATTAAAGTCAAAACAAAAAAATACAGATTTGGGAATCCTGAAGCTATGGAGTGGGAGCCTGTCCCAGGAAGGCCCTAGACAAGCAAGCAGGACAGCATTGTTACCATTAAAAGGGCAGACAGAGGGCAGCACAGAAGGGGCTGAGGAAGGTCAGAGAGGACAAGCGTATGTAAAACTAGAAGGGGTGTACAAAGGCCAAAGAGCAAAAGAAAAAAACGGAGTTTGGAAAAAGAAAGCGTTAATGCCATTAATCCAAAAAAACACAAAATAATAAATGTTGGAGAGGCTGCGGAGAGATTGGAACACTTATACACTGCTGGTGGGAATGTAAAATAGTAAAATCACTTTGGAAATCGATTTGGTGCTTCTTTAAAAAGCTAGAAATAGAACTACCATATGACCCAGCAATCCCATTCCTCGGAATATACCCTAGAGAAATAAGAGCCTTTACCGAAACAGATACATGCACACTCATGTTTATTGCAGCACTGTTTACAATAGCAAAAAGATGGAAGCAATCAAGGTGCCCATCAATGGATGAATGGATAAATAAATTATGGTATATTCACACAATGGAATACTACGCATCGATAAAGAACAGTGAGGACTCTGAAACATTTCATAACGTGGAGGAACCTGGAAGGCATTATGCTGAGTGAAATTAGTCAGTTGCAAAAGGACAAATATTGTACAAGACCACTATTAGAAGAACTTGAGAAATAGTTTAAACTAAGAAAACATTCTTTTGTGGTTATGAAAGGGGGGAGGGAGGGAAGGTGGGAGAGGGGTATTCACTAATTAGATAGTAGATCAGAAGTACTTTAGGTGAAGGGAAGGACAACACACAATACAGAGGAGGTCAGCACAACTGGACTAAACCAAAAGCAAAGACATTTCCTGAATAAACCGAATGCTTCGAAGGCCAGTATAGCAGGGGCAAGGGTTTGGGGACCATGGTTTCAGGTGACATCTAAGTCAATTGGCATAATAAAATCTTTTAAGAAAACATTCTGCATCCCACCTTGAAGAGTGGCGTCTGGGGTCTTAAACGCTCGCAAGCAGCCATCTAAGATGCATCAATTGGTCTCAACCCACCTGGATCAAAGGAGAATGAAGAACACCAAAGACACAAAGTAATAACAAGCCCAAGAGACAGAAAGGGCCACATGAACCGGAGACTACATCATCCTGAGACCAGAAGAACTAGACGGTGCCCGGCTACAACCGATGACTGCCCTGACAGGGAACACAACAGAGAACCCCTGAGGGAGCAGGAGAGCAGTGGGATGCAAACCCCAAATTCTCATAAAAAGACCAGACTTAATGGTTGGACACTGGAGAGACCCTGGTGTTCGTGGCCCCCAGACCCTCTGTTGGCCCAGGACAGGAACCATTCCCGAAGCCAACTCTTCAGACGTGGATTGGACTGGACAATGGGTTGGAGAGGGATGCTGGTGAGGAGTGAGCTTCTTGGATCAGGCGGACACTTGAGACTATGTCGGCATCTCCTGCCTGGAGTGGAGATGAGAGGGTAGAAGGGGTTAGAGGCTGGCAAAATGGGCACGAAAAAAGAGAGTTGAGGGAGAGAAGGGGCTGTCTCTTTAGGCGGAGAGTAACTGGGAGTATGTAGCAAGGTGTGTGTCAGTTTTTGAGAGACTGACTTGATTTGTAAACTTTCATTTAAAGCACAATTATATAAAAAAAAAAGTGTTAATGCCACAGAGAGGTCAGGAGAGGAAAGCACTGTCAGTGAGCTACTGGCTTCGACCACTGGGATGTACCCGGTGACCATATTGACCTGTTTTAGCAAAGTAATGAAAAGAAAATCCAGATAAGATTAAAAAATGAATGAGAAGATGGGACTATTTTGGTAGCAGTACTTAAGGGAAGATGGTAGACTTAGGTCAAAGGTTGATTTGGGGTAGGCCCCCAAAAAAAAAACAACCTGTTGCCACTGAGTTGATTCTGACTCATAGAGACCCTGTGGGACAGAGTAGAACCATAGGGTTTCCTAGGAGGGTCTGGTGGATTTGAACTGCCGACCTTTTGGTTAGCAGCCATAGCTCTTAACCACTACACTACCAGGGTTTCCTGGGGTAGGACACTGGCCTGCTAATCAAAATGTCGGAGACTGGAGTCCACCCAGAGACACCTCAAAAGAACGGCCTGGTGATCTACTTCTGAAAAATCAACTGTCGAAAACCCTGTGGAGCATAGTTCTATTCTGACACACATGGAGTCACCATAAGTTGAGGGCAACTTAACAGCCTTTTTTTTTAATGTTGTATTAACAAAAACAGAGGGGCAGATTTGAGTATGTTTTGCAGCAAAGTGTCAATGGATACAGAAGTATAACAAATAAAATAAACTGGTCTAACTTCAAGTGAGAGGGGGCAATGTTCAGCGAGCGTAAGTTAGCTTCATAAAGACCCTCCACATCTGGTGTACTCGGATGGGGAAACGGCTGTAAAGACGAAATATGGGGATAAAGGGAATAAAGATGACATGGGGGATCTTCAGGTAGAACAGCCATCCAACTCCACAGTACAATAAAACAAGATTACCAAGTGACTGAAGAAGGAAACCACCAGTGTCATGACAATCAGCCCGGTACCAGAATTTTTCTCCAGCAAATCTCCCCTCAGCTGAGGAACCAGAAGTGTGAAGCAGACAGCTTTACCTAGTATTGCAAATTGCATGCAAATTACAAGAAAATAAAAACCAAACCACTGCACCACCATAGCTCCTCTACAAGGGAAAAAGATGTCATTTTAGAGTAGGATAGCTGTGGTGTAATGAATTACTTAGTATGTCCCTTCTAGTCATGGCCTTTGTGACTCACATTGGACTATGCAAAGTGTATATGGACCCTGTGATGGTTGCAATTCTGTGACAACTTGGCTAGGCCATGATTCCCAATATTCTATGGTTTTCTTCCATTTTGTGTTGTGGATCCTGACCTCTAAGTGTTGATGAGGCAGGATTGGTATGGAGTGTGTCCTGATAGGCCATCTTGCAGGAGGGTGTGACCTAAGCCCCACCCTTACTCGTTACACCCCTTCTCTGGGACGTGGCCTGCTTGTAAGGTATATGGGTGTATGACTAAGTGGTGCTCTCTTTCTGCATCTGATCTTGAGACAGGTTCATGATCAACTGACCTCTGACCTGCAGATTCTGGTATTTGCCAGCCTCCACAGCCCTGAGGGGCTTGCAGCCTATCATATGACCCAAAGCCAGCAGCCTGTGGTCTGAACTGCCAGTTTGTTCCGTCCACCCCTGCGGCCACATGGATCAGAAGCCTACACCAGCCATCTCCCTTAGTTTTTGAGTTCTGAGTGATGTTGCAGTGAATTACAGAACCCAAAGACGGAAGGGAGAGTACTGATGGGACAGTAGATGTTACACGCAATGGAGCAGTTTTGGAAAAGTTGGACATTTGCGACTTTAATCCCTGCCTGACAATTATCAGCTTTGTGCAGATCCTTACATTCATTTAATAGTTTTAATTTGGGCTCGATGATAGAGTCCAGCAGGTGCACATGAAAAAAGGCTGACTGGAGAGATGAAGGTTCTGTTCTAGAACATAAGTCAATTAACTGTGAAGCAAGTGTAATTAAATGTGTTTGCTATTTATCCTAATCAAAAAGGTTTGAGATAGCTTAAGAGCAATTTTATTCTCCCATTTAATCGTAACATATATTAAGAACAGACTTTCGTTTCAAATTCCAATCGAGCTTCTGAAGCAAGGTATTTGTTGTACATGTGTGTACAAATACGCCAGAAAAAATTTAGCATCTCAGCACTATCCTCAAAAGAAAAAGGGCAAGTGAAGAAATAGTAATACATTTCCAGCGTGCTACAATTAAAAACAGTGAACCTGCCTGCTCTGAATTATAGTTTCCCATAAGACAAAATGTAGTATTAAGACCACCTGCCTGTCAGTTTGTCATACTGTTGTGTTGGCTTCTGTTGCTGTGATGCTAGAAGCTACACCAGTTATTGCAAATTCCAGTTGGGTCACCCATGGACAGGTTTCAGCAGCGATTCCAGGCTAAGATTATGAAAGCCTCAAGATCTACTTCTGAAAATTAGCAATGAAATCCCAGTGGATCGCAACAGTATGTTGCACAACCCCCTTGCTCTGGGATCAACTGCTGGAGGATATCATGTTTGATGATGCAGAAGGCTGGCAAGGGACTGGCACTATCTGAACAATGGACTCAAATACACTGGTGATCCCAAGGATGCCATGACTCAGACAACTCAGGAACAACTGTTTTAAATTAAAATATATACATATGCTTCATTTTTCCTACTACTGCGAGCCCTAGAACTGTCCCAGGTGTATATATAGGCACTATTAGATGGCCATATTGCAAGAAAACGGGAATCTAAAGATTTCCTTTGAGAAAAACAAATAGTATGTCGTATAACCCCTAACATCTTAGGACCCATTCAGAAGCTACTTAATGAAACGCATTCACAGTGGGATGAAATGCTGCCTGCACCCTGTGCCGCTACTCCCCTGATCACTTGTGGATGGGACCTTTGTGATCCACAGGGCCTTTTGGATGATCAGGCCTTCAATATATTCATCTAGACAGTCTGCTAAAATAGCCACATATGCCTCCACTGGGTTGGGAGCATATGCCTCCACTGGGTTGGGAGCTGCACATGAGGTGCACTGGCAAATTATCAAACCCAGGTCCTCCAGTTCTACCATTACCAAGCCACCAATGCCTAATATTCAAGGCTAATGCTTTTTTTAAAAGCACCGAGATAACCAGTTCAGAAGGCCTATCATTGCATACAATTTTAGAGAAGTTTCAACCAGTAAATCACCAGGACTTACAGTTGACAACTGCAGATACTAATGTGCCTGGTAAATTGCATTCAAAACCAGATTTGGCTCAAACCCATGATTTCAAATCAAAAACGCCCCTTGACTAAGACTCGCAAACTAAGCTACCTCAGTTGTAAGGCTTCTATTTAGTCTAGTCTGCTCAACGTCTCTGAACCAACTTTTACCAAAGCCTCTAACAGAAGGCTCATCACACTTGGGCCAAGGGCCTTCAGGACTGGGGTATATCACTGGACACATTTGCATAAGTAAAACCATCTCTTGCTTCTGTACAAAACTTTTGGGTCTGTGAAAACTATGGACACTGCTATGACCTCTTAAGAGGAATGGCCATAACCACTCCTTGCTATTAAGACTCTTATGTATACATACCACTGCCCTGCTATGAGTAAAACTTAACACCCACTTCTCTAGCTTCAAGGCTTATTTAAGTCAGGACCCTTAACAAATGGTCACACCAAAGTAACTACAGCTGCAACTCAATTCCCCACTGTAGGTGAACCCTTACATGGGTCTTTACTAGTCATTTCCTGGAATAAAAATGAGCTTTCATCTAGAAAACAGGACAGAAACACAGTAATGCTAAGAATGTTTCCAAAAGTCAAATGAATTCGTCTTTTTCATTGCAGTAACAGGTATCTATTTTACTGTCCCAAATAAAACACAAAACCACGAAGAGCCAAATTTTTTATTTGCTTATTTCTTGCATTTGAAATATTCTTCGATGACATCCTTGGCCTGTGATTCTTTGCCATAGTCCTTAAAAAAACAAAACATTGATTTCTTAGAACACCTCTAGATCCTTGGCACTACTTTCGGCAATTTAAGAACGTAAGCTGTGTCTTCTATTGTCAAAATCAACTGTAGCCATTTTCAGGGACCTTAATGACCTAAGTATCACTAAGGCTCGTAACATGGCTTTATTATTGCCAACTTTTTCTAAATTTCTGCAGAAACACATTCAAGTAAGCAGAGTCAACGGTTGGCTTCTAATATATGATTTATTTTCCTTTTCTAAAATGCAATTATTTAGCCTGTTCAGAAGCCCAGTCTTTTCCTTCTAGGTGCCCAGCTTATCAACAACTTAGATCAAATACACGGTTTTACACGGTAACTCAATACATCCTTAATCTGTCCCATGCATGTTCCCACTTACCTTAACAACCACACAACTGCAACCAACCACTTTACGGGGTTTTCCCTCTCTGTCAATTTTGCAGAGGCCTACCCACTCCCCTAGTTTCTTGTTGTCATCAACCTATTGGGGGAAATAAACATCACCGTATTAATAAACAATACTACTACAAACTATAGCTAAATCCCCCAAAGTGGCTGTAGTCAGAATTGGTGACATGGCAATTTCCTCACCAGATTCAGTAGAGGGAGCCAGTTGTCATCATGTACAGCACACACCAAGGTTAACTATGAAAGCACTATATCCCATTTTTAGCTCTCAGGAAAACCAATTAGCATTTAGTTCTGCACGCACAAAACTTTTACAACTAGTTTTAGCGTTACACCAAGTTTGTTTTCTTAGACCTGCGTAAATAAGCTTGAGATTTCAAAATATTGATAGCATTAATCCTTCCATAAAACCAAAAAAACCCACTGCCGTTGACTCGATTCCGACTCATAGCCACCCTATAATCCTTCCACGCTAAACCATTAATTGGTCAAATTCATTAAGCTAAAGGACCTATCTTTATATAGTTCTTAAAAAACTATTAGACGGGTAACTTACCTTGATCAGGTTGATTTGGTGTTCAGCACAAAGGGCCTCTACTAACTTGACATACATAGGCTCATCACAGTTGGACGCAAGCACACAAAGATGGGCTTGGCGCCTGAAATGCACAACGTCCCTTATAAGAATCTGATCTGAACTCACTGCTCTTGAGCTTTTACAAGGTTATTTTTGTACTGGCTACACTGGCAAAACACAAGCAGCACACCCCTAAGAGGTCACATCACAAATGTGTAAAAACCTGCATCATGATTTAATTCGTTACAGAGCATATACTTAATTCTAGTGACAAATTAACTTATCAACTTTTCAAAATATCTCAAATACCTCATATTTGTATGAAATTTATGGCCCAAACAAGAACATGCTATCTTTCCTTGTAGATCAATGTTACATATACAAAACCACTATTTACGTGCAACATGAACTACCACATAATATAGGATGGTTACCTGTTACTGGCTCAGACATCGAATTAACATTGTGCAGCATTGCCAAGGTACAAATGGTGCAAGGACCTGCTGGTGTACATCCAACAAGGCGAGTGCTGTTTCCACTGGATTCAACTGGCCAGTCTACACCAAACTGAATTGAAATTACTTATATTTATCTAGTTTGGAAATCCTTAAAATACATTTAAATTAAACTTAAGTAGCAATTAAATGCATGCAGTTGTTTCGCCAATGTAACCAGGCCAAGGAACTAAACCGTACCGAGTATGTTCACAAATTCTCTAAGTTTTAATGAGTTTCTTTCTCTAGTAAATTAACACAGGTGCTTAAAAATTCCATTTTGGCTTCAGTTTTGTAAACAACTTTCTTTATGGTCTGTCCTCCAGACTAAAGCTAATTACTGACTAGGTCCCAAAACTACAGGTTTGTCAGACTGTATGTTTCACTCATAAAACGAGTGAAGGGGTATCCGACAACACCAAGTCATCATTCAAACTGTAGTTTTTTACTTTAAGAATCCAGTGCTCGCTCCCATTCAAAACAGAAGCCCACTTTACCGCAGCGAGTTAAATCTGAATTCTAATACCTTTTCCTAGGTTTCCTGCAGAACGAATGCCGTTCAAAACATTTGTGCTTAACCCATACACTTCACGCTTTCTTCTCCTGTCTGAAACTTTGTTCCGGTTGCAACAACCCAATTACTGAAACTGACAAACGTACTTGTCTAAGGCTTTGGCAGCTTCGCGGATTCCACGTGCTAGGCCATCGTGGATGAGGGCGGTCTTCAGCACCTCTTGTAAAGCGGTGTTAACGTCCATTACACCTCCAGCAGCAATGCTGAAAGGGAGTGAAAACGATTAAGAATTTTCACCAAGGAAATACTCTAACCATCTAACGTCTTAGACACAGCAAGCGGCGAAACAGACCAACTGCGCTCAGGTCGCCCTGCAGACCCGGCGACCCGCCCCACGTACTCGCCGCCCCGCGGGCTAGCGGCCCACGCCTTCCCTGCATCCGGACTCACCCTTCCTCGGCCATGGCGGTGGGTTACGGGTGGAACCGAATCTTGAAAAGCACTAAAATACAGACAATACCGTCAACTATTAAAGAATCCTGTACGAACCCAAACACTCCTCACCGACCCCAGCCTAAAGACTCCATCACGCCTCTCCACGCCTCACTCACCCCGGGCCTCCGCCTCCGAATAACTCGGCGGCGACGGAAAAAAAGACAGTACATGCGCGCATGACCGTATTTAAGGGCTTTCAGGACCCCTGCGCGCATGTGCACACCCGCCTAAGAAAAGGGTGGCTCTCACGGTGCCGGGCTGCTGGAGTTTCTGTTTCCGGATTGAGGCGGCTCTGAAGCAACGGTACTGGGATTTTTCCGTCTCTGCGCGGCCAGTGATTGGCGCGCTCAACAGGCACAACGCGGACAGCCTCGTATTGCCCTTCCCACTCACACCAGGGGCGGGGCCTACGTAGGTCAGAGAGCCATACTACGGTGCGCGAGAAGGGTAGAGCGCCTGTGTTCGCGTGCTCTTGTAAGACTTCTGGGATCCGCAGTAGTTTAGTGCCACGCCGCGCTGTAATTTCTTGTCGACTCCACCTTTCTAGAGCGGCACGCTCTTCTTTCTCTTTGTAAATGCCTCCAAATCATGGACTGTCCGTGAATATATTATTCTGTGGGCGATCCTAATCTGAGTGTGTTTTTTCATGAAGTAAAAGCCGTCTCATTTTTAGTACTCAGTACATCGCAAACTGCTTTCCCATGAAGGATCCTCCAGCTAGGCGGGTGGTTCCCGTTTTTAACTGTGTTGTTTCGCTGCCATGGAGTAGGTTCCGCCTCATAGCGACATTATATGACAGAGTAGAACTGCCTCATAGGGTTTCCTAGGCTGTGCAGCGTCGCTATGAGTCGGGATCTACTAGGCAAGGGAGCTTTACGGTAATTTTTAAGGAAGCAGATCGCCAGAGCTTATCTCCGCAGAGCGGCTGGGAGGGTTGGAACTGCTGACCTTTTGGTTAGCAGCCAAACGCTTAACTACTGTGCCACCAGGGCCCCAAATATAGTTGATTATAAATGGACTTTTTTTCTTTTCTTTACTGGATTGTGCCCTGAACTCGTGATCTTGCGCAAATTGGAATTCATTAAGTGCATATTAAACAGCTATAATGTGCCGGACAGAGAAATAGGGTCTGGAAATAACGCACATTTTACGGAAGCAGCATTTTGAATTTTGCAGTAATTTCAAAGCAAACTTAATGAAACACAGCTCAATATAATGAGTACAGTCTCTTATTACTTTTTTTTTTTTTTTTAACTTCCTCTGCTGACAAGCTGCCAAACCAGTCAGCAATTATTAAGCACTTGTTATCAGCCAGCCTTGTGGGGGCAGTTCTACTCTGTCCTACTATGAGTCGGGTTTTTGTTTGTTTTGATATCAGCTAGCGCTGTGGATTCAGCAGTGAATAAAATGTCAGTGTCGTGAGTGCTGTGAAGAAAACAAAAATGAGTAATGTGATAAAAATGCCGGAGTTAGCTGACCAAGACAGGGACAAAGTAAAATTTTAATAATTCATATAGTTTATTTATAGCCTTCCAAATGTAACATTTTATTTGAAAAGTGTCGAACCTGCTTGTTTCCATCCATAACTCATCCCCGAATGTTCCCTTAATTAGACAAATGTTTGTTGAGGTTTTGCTTTAAAAAAAAAAAAAGCCGCGGGGTTTGTAAAGATCAGAAAACATACCCCTGCTGCTGTGGATAATTCAAAGGTTAGAGTGTCTAAAGACCACAGGGGAGGTACTACATGGCACATAGGGTGGGGAATGGGGACGATGTGGAAAGGTAAGAGAACTTTAGGTTAGTGGCAACGTTTGAAATGGCCTCAAAAAAAGCGAAAGTTTTCCAAACAGGTGAGGCTAGGAGGACAGGCAAGGGTATTCTAAATGGGAGAGAGACTAAGGCACAGGCACTGATGTCTCCTTCAGTTTTTTGGAAGTTACCTTAACACATTTGTAATTCTGAAAGAAAGTGTGGTAAATAGTATTTCAGCACATTTCTTGTCATCTAAAATTAAAACCCATATGCTAAGTATATTAGATTTTTTCCCCCAAAATTCTTGTAGGGGTTGGGGGTAAGGAGGATAAGGAACTTAGTGAAGCCTTGGGAAATGTAAATGGAGAAAATAATATTTGTTGCCAAACAAGGTATTTATGGGGGAGGGGATGATTAAGTGCATTTTGGCCTATGCGACTGTTGCCAGGTAGTATCAACCAAAGCAGACTTGGTTTCTGCCTTCTAACAACTCATAATCTATTCTGTTAACTTAATAAATGCCTTTTTTATCAGTAGCAAATCTTCCTCCTTAGAACTGGAGCTACATTTAAAAAAAGAAATCATATTACTGGTTCTAACCCCAAAAATGAAGTTAAAGAGCAGACTAGTGATTCAAGGATTCCTTAATACAGATTCTTTTAGTTTTGTTTAAAGGTTTCTAAACCAAGCCATTTGGACAAAGTAGAACTGCCCCATAAGGTTTCCAAGGTTGTAATCTTTACTGAAGCAGATTGCCACATCTTTTTCCCTTGGTTAAGCTGGTATTTGAGCCCAGTCTGACTTCGAAGTCCATGCTCTTAACCTTAAGCCATTTAAATTATTGACCAAATGTAGGAGGGAGAACACTGAGAATTCAAGAACGACTATTCACTTCTCATCCTTGGAATAAGGTGAAAGGTTCTACCTCACTGTGTAAAAAGTTGCATACGTGAAGAAAGGGAATATTGCAGAAAAAGAGAGCAGTAGAAACTTGAGTTTCTAAATCTAAGTGTAGATGTCAAAGAAGGAGATGTAGAACAGAATAAATAATAGAAAAGAACTGCTAAAAGCTTACTTGGAAGACTAGAGTTGGAGAGAAGCTGGGCCAGGGCATATTACAGATGTTTTATCTGGGAGTGGTGGGGCCCAGCTGAACTGAGTTCAAACTCCTGCTCACTTTGTGGCCTTTAGCAAGTTCTGCTTTTCTGAGCCTGCAAAATGGTGATAATAATATAAGACTGTTGAGAACATTAAATAAAATCGTTTAAAGTGCTTACCACTGTGCCTGTAAAGTAGTTATTTATCTTCTAAAGAAATTAATATGGAAATATTCTTGGATAATATTTTTCTCCTATACTAAACCATCTAGTACTTAGCATGGTGAATTGCATACTGGAGGCATTAAACAAATGTATACTGAATGAAGTCACTGAATGAAATAAGATTAAAGAAGCATTTGAGTAGATGACATACTTAAAGGAAAGCTGTGTTGAGAAGTACTGTCATAAATTATCCATTGTGAGTTATTGCCTTTGGGCGTCCCAGAAAACTACTTCATATTTAAAAAATTTTTTTAAATGTCCCTACCTTTTGGAGTGTACATGAAATACAGTGGATGAAATGGGAGCTAAGAAATAGGAGTAAGCTCAAAAATATCCTGATGCAGCTCAGAAACATATTAGTGGTAGCCCTAACTTATGTAGCATATACTTTTAAACATACTGAAGAAAAATTTGTTGTAGCTAAAGAAGAATGGGAGGCAAAGAGAGTAGAATTCCATCATATCAAGGGGAGAATCAAAGGAGAAAGAAGTTGCTAAGTGCTGGGAGAATTAAAAAAAAAAAAAAAAGAATGTAGATGAGTGAGAAAGAGTGAAATAAATTAATAAAGACTGTAGATGGTGGTGGAGCTCTGGTGGCGTAGTGGCTAAGAGCTTGGCTGCTAATCAAAAGGTTGGTAGTTCAAATCCACCAATCACTCCTTGGAAACCCTATGGGGCAGTTCTACTATGTCCTATAGGGTTGCTATGAGCTGGAATCAACTCAACAGCAATGGATTTTTTTGGTAGATGCTGGTGGTTGTGTTGGGTGGCATCGAGTCGATTCTGACTCATAGTGACCTCATATGGCAGAAAAGAACTGCCCCATAGGTTTTCTTAGCTATAATCTTTAAGGAAGCAGATCACCAGGTCCTTTTCCCATGGAGCTGCTGGGTGGATTCAAACTGCCAATCTTTAGGTTAACAGCTAAGCACTTAACCATTGCACCACCAGGACTCCTTTTAGTAGCTTATAAAGCTATACGTAAAGCCTTTAATTGGAAAACCCAGTTTATTAAGAAAAAAAAGTAAGGTTGTAGGGGAGAGTGGGGTTAGATTATATAGCAAAGTATGAAGCCCATTTCAATAATTTATATATTTTGAGGGTTTTATGTAATTCTCACCTAAGTTTTCTTAAGTCTTACTAAGAATGTTTCCTCATTCCCTTCTTTTTATTGCTAACTGGTGCTACCCAGAGCTATTTGGGTGCTGAGACTGCTCACTATAGGGCTATGTCAGAATTTGTGGGAACTAGATACACTAAGGAAGATAATACTTAAGGTTTATGAATAATTACAAACCAACAGCACAGGTCATTTACAAATGAAATAAAGAGTAATAGTCAGTGAAGCAAACCCTAGTTGGGATACAAGGAGAGCCCAAATGTGTGACACGTCAAGGTACTTCATACAGAATAGCTCTGTTGTTATCTGCATAACATTTCTTTTGAAAAATGAGTCCTGGTGTTCTAAAAGGTGTTTGATAACTGCCATTCTTATCAGAGAATCATTGGAATGAAGCCAGGACCACTGGGTTTAGACACAAGCTCTAACATTTTTTGACTCCAGGCTTTGACAAGACACTTCTGGTCTCTGGGCTTCAAATACCTCACCTATAAAATAAAGGAAGGTATTGGATGAGATGCTCTTCAGTACTCTTTCAGCCTGAACTTTTTATACTGTCATTTTGAAACACTGATTTTAACTTTTACTACATTTTGAACTTCTATGCTGCCTGCCATATTAGTTTTCTGATATCAGTTGACTTCAGCTACATGACTCTTGAGCTGTAGCTGATGTAAGCTTTTCTCCTTTGTCTCCAAGTTACAGATGATCTCTTTATTGGTAAATGACATCGTTGCTTTTATATTGAGGCAATTAAACATGTTCATTGTAGAAAATTTGGATAATACTGTATAAATTAGTTCTTTGCATGCAACAAAATGCACTATGATCCCCAGAGGTCATGGTCCCCTGACCTTCTGTTAGCCCAGGACGGGAACCATTCCCAAAGCCAGCTCTTCAGAGAGGGACTGGACTGAACTATGGGATAGAAAATGATACTGGTGAGGAGTGGGTTTCTTAGATCGAGTAGACACATGAGACTATGTGGGCAGCTCCTGTCTGGAGAGATGGGAGGACAGAGGAGGTCAGAAGCTGGCTGAATGGACACAAAAATAGAGAGTGGAGAGAAGGAGTGTGCCATCTCATTGGGGGGGAAGCAACTAGGAGTATATACCGAGGTGTATGTAAGTTTTTGTGTGAAAGACTGACTTGATTTGTAAACTTTCACTTGAAGCACAATAAAAATTAAAAAAAAAAAAATGCACTATGGTGAACAAAAACCAAAACAGGAATTTATTGGAAAGCTACCAATGGCTCAGGAAGTACAATAACTAAAGACACTGAAAAGTGACCGAAAGCAGACATAAACTGGGGGAGAGCAGATGGTAACTTCAAAGGAATATAACAGACTTCAGAGTTTCCACAATGTGTCATTCACAATGTCCTTGGTATGATCAAACCTTACTACATATCCTAAGAAACAGAAAAATGTGACATATGTTCAAGAGAAAAGGCAGTCAATAGAAACTGACCACAAGATGACCAAGATGTTAGAATTGGCAAACAAAATTTTAAATCAGCTATTTAAATTCTACTCAAGAATATAAAGGAAATATACACATCATAAATAAACAATTAGGAAAAATAGAAACTATAAAAAAGGCCAAATAGAAATTTGAGAACTGAAAAATAAAATATGCAAAATAAAAAATTCACCGGAAGAGCTTAACAGCAGATTAGAGATAAAAGAAAAAATTAGTGAACTTTTAGCTAAATCAGTCAGAAATTATCTAATATGAAGAACAGAATGAAAAGCAAAAACAAAAAAATGAATGGAGCCACAATGATCTGTAGGACAATATCAAAAGATCAAGCATGTATGGCATTAGAGTACATAGGTCAAACATATATGTATTTGGAGTGACAGAAGAAGACAAGAGAATGGGGTAGAAAAATATTTGAAGAAATAATGTCCAAAAACTTTCCAAATTTGGTGAAATACGTAAATTTATAGACTTAAAATCCCACTAAACCCCAAAAGGGATTAAAAAGAAAAAACAAGAAACCTAGGCACATCATAAAGGAACTATCAAGATCCAAAGAGAAAATTATGAAAGCTGTCAAGGGGAAAATAAATAAATAAAAGTACATAACATACAGAGAATCAATAATAAAAGATTCCACTGATTTCTCATGAGAAACTGTTATTGTTGTTGTTAGGTCCCGTCGAGTCAGTTCCGACTCATAGCGACCCTATGCACAACAGAATGAAACACTGCCTGGTCCTGGACCATCCTCACAATTGTTGTTATGCTTGAGTTCATTGTTGCAGCCACTGTGTCAATCCACCTCATTGAGGGTCTTCCTCTTTTCTACTGACACTGTACTCTGCCAAGCATGATGTCCTTCTCCAGGGACTGATCCCTCCTGACAACATGTCCAAAGTATGTAAGACGCAGTCTCGCCATCCTTGCTTCTAAAGAGCATTCTGGTTGTACTTCCTCCAAGAAAGATTTGTTCGTTCTTTTGGCAGTACATGGTATATTCAATAATCTTCACCAACACCACAATTCAAAGGTGTCAATTCTTCTTCGGTCTTCCTTATTCATTGTCCAGCTTTCACATGCATATGACGTGATTGAAAATACCATGACTTGGGTTGGGCACACCTTAGTCTTCAAGGTGACATCTTTGCTCTTCAACACTTTAAAAAGGTCCTTTGCAGCAGATTTACCCAATGCAATGCGTCTTTTGATTTCTTGACTGCTGCTTCCATGGTTATTGATTGTGGATCCAAGTAAAATGAAAACCTTGACAACTTCAATCTTTTCTCTGTTTATCATGTTGCTCATTGGTCCAGTTGTGAGGGTTTTTGTTTTCTTTATGTTGAGGTGCAATCCATACTGAAGGCTGTGGTCTTTGATCTTCATTAGTAAGTGCTTCAAGTCCTCTTCACTTTCAGCAAGCAAGGTTGTGTCATCTGCATAACACAGTTTGTTAATGAGTCTTCCTCCAATCCTGATGCCCCGTTCTTCTTCATATAGTCCAGCTCGTATTACTGAGAAACTGTAGAGGCAAAAAGACATAAAACCACACCTTGAAACAACTCTCTAGCCATATTTCTGTATCCAGTAAGAATATCCTTCAAAAATGAAGGCAAAATAAAGACTTTCAGAGATAAACAGAAACTAAGATAATTCATCTCCAGAAGACCTGTACTTCAAGAAATGTTACAGGAAGTTATTCATGTTGAAGAGAAATGAAATCAGATGGAAAACTCAGATGTTCTGGAAGGGCTGAAGAGCACTGGAGATGGTGAATATCTGGTTAAATTTAAGACTGGTTTTTCCTCCTTATTTTAAAGGAATACATGTGATTGTATAAAGCAAAAATTATACATCGCATTATCGACTTTATATCATATGCATATATAATACACATGACAACTAAATAAAGGATGAGGGAGGATGGGTAAATGGACCTACATGGTTGCAAGTATCATATATTTTATGTGAAGTACTGCAATATTAACTCTGTATATGCAACCACTAAAAATAATTCAAAAAGATACAGCTAAAATGACAATCCAAAAAAAAACAAAAAACAAACTCGTTGACTTTGGGTTGATTCTGACTCACGGCGACCCTATAGGACAGAGTAGAACTGCTGCATAAGGTTTGCAAGGAGCAGCTGAGGATTTGAGCGGCTGACCTCTTGGTTATCAGCCATACAGCTCTTAACCACTGTGTCACCAATAGGCAAGTTCAAATGGAATTCTAAAAATACATTCAATTAAACCAAAAGAAGGTGGGAAAGAAGAAACAAATGAATAAGAAACAGATGGAGAAAATATAAGACAAATAATAAAATGATAGACTTAAACTTAACCACATTGATTAAAAAAAAAAAAAAAACCTGTTGCCATCAAGTCGGTTCGACTCGTTGTGACCACAGGTGTTCCAGAGTAGAGCCACAGCAATACTTAACTTAAATGTAAATAGACTAACTGCTCAAATTAAAAGGCAGAGCCTGGCAGAATGTTTTTTTTTGTTGTTTTAAAGCAATACCCAACTATATGCTTTCAACAGTAGAGGAATTTTAACATTTTCGTTATACCAGCCACATTTGATGACTCCGGATCTCAGAAGAGTAAGAGGTTATTCTGCATTTAGCATCAAGGTGGGTCCGTTCTAAAATGCATAAAGCTCAGCAGACCAGAGTTGGAGCCTTATGTTGAGTAGGGTGAGCATTCTTTTAGGTGATGCTTCCTGGATGTGTTAATTTTATAAACTTTTGCCTTTTTTTCCTATTTCTGTGAGATAAGGCTTGCAAGCATAATTATGGCTTTCCTAGTTAGGGAGCTCTGATGGGTTTATTTTGGGTTTTCTCGGTCATATTAGGAAAATCAGAGGTTCCCAATGTAACTTAATGGAAACGTGCCCTCAGTTAATTATCTATATAGCTCTTATTGGTATATTGTCATACCATAGATTGGTTGTGTCAAAGTGCCACTCACCTCATTGGTGGCTTGTATTACCAGATTATATTTCTCAAAATCCATATTACCAAACAAAAATTCAAACACACTCAATTGGTAAGCATGCATTCCAGTACTGAAAACATATGCTTCTCCCCCCCGCCAAAAAAAAATTAAGGAGAAAAAAATGTGTTAATGAAATACAAAGACACAGATAGTTTGAGAGTTAAAAGGATGGGAAAGATACACCATGCATAAAAAGGTGGGATTGACTGTGTTAGTATCAGATAAAGCGTACTTCAAGAGTGTTACTAGTGAGAAGCATTTCCCAAGGATAAATAAGTAAATTCATTTGGAAGACATAACAATTATAAACATGTATGTATATACACACAGAGCTTCAAAAATTGACAAAATTAATTGACATTATTAGTTTTTATTCAGTTGGTTCCAACTCATACCAACCCTACATATGACAGAATGAAACAATGCCCAGTTCTGCGCCATACTCACAATCGCAGTTATGCTTGAGCCCATTGTTGCAGCCACTGTGTCAATCCATCTTGTTGAGAGTTTTACTGTTTTTCACTAGTTTATCAAGCATGATGTCCGTCTCCAGGAACTGATCCCTCCTGATAACATGTCCAAAGTATGTGAGACCAAGTCTTGGCATCCTCACTTGCAAGGAGCATTCTGGCGGTACTTCTTCCAAGACAGATTTGTTCTTTCTTTTGGCAATCCGTCTTAGTTATCTACTGCTGCTATAACAGAAATACCACAAGTGGGTGGCGTTAACAAAGAGAAGTTTATTTCCTCACAGTAAAGTAGGCTAAAAGTCCAAATTCGGGGTGTCAGCTCCAGGGGAAGACATTCTGTCTCTGTTGCCCTGCTCATCAGTCTTCGCCGGACTAGGAGCTTCTCTGCACAGGGACCCTGGGTCCAAAGGACGCACTCTTCTCCCTGCACTGCTTTCTTGGTGGTATGAGGTCCTCTTGCCTCTGCTCACTTCTCTCTTTTATACCTCAGAAGAGATTACTTCAAGACAAAATCCAATCTTGTAGATTGAGTCCTGCCTCACTAACACAACTGCTGCTTATTCCCCCTCCTTAACATGATAGAGGCAGGATTTACAACATATAGGAAAATCACATCAGATGATAAAATGATGGACAATCACACAATACCAGGAATTATGGCCCCCCAAAACTGATATATGCATTTTTTGGGGGACATAATACAACCCATGACACAGTCCATGGTGTATTCAATATTCTTTGGCAACACCATAATTCAAAGACATCAATTTTTCTTTGGTCTTCCTTATTCATCGTCCCAACTTTCACATGCATATGAGGCAATTGAAAATACCATGCCTTGGGTCAGGCACACCTTAGTCCTTAAAGTGTTATCTTTGCTTTTTAACACTTTAAAAATGCCTTTTGCAGCAGATTTGCCCAATGCGATGTGTCGTTTGATTCCTTGACTGTTGCTTCCATGGGCGTTGATTGTGGATCCAAGTAAAATGAAATCCTTGAGAACTTCAGTCTAAGACAGGGAGCAAAGACCTTGAGATCAGAGGGTGCCTGTTTGAGAAATAGCAAAGAGACTGATGTGGTTAGAGGAGAAGCAAGAAAAAGAGAAATAGACCATAATATCAGGGAGGTAATAGGGGGTTGAGTGGAGAACCTAGGGACTTAGTAAGACAGAGAACAGAGGGGCCCCCAAATCTGCAAACAAAGTAACAAGAAATGGGCCACAGCACAAAAACAAAGCCATTCCCCAGAACAGTGGGGCAGGGTATCCAAAAACAGGCTGCAAACTTCTTTGAAGTTGCCTTTCAGAAGCAGCTAGAGAAAACCAGGCCCAGGGACACGCACAGAACATCCACCTGTGACCGCTGCGTGACCTTCCACCAGGTCAGTGAGGGGCTACAGCCCCAGCCGGGGAATCGAACCTGGGAAATGGGAGACTGCGCAGGTGCGACACACCATAATAAGTCCTGCTACGAATCCCAGAGGCCTCCAGAACAGGAGCCATCTTGGAAAGCTGCTGCGTACGCACCTTAGTTAACATATCCCTGCCTGTGTCTGTGAATAAACATGAATCTTTTCCCGCCCAAGAACTTTTTTAAAAAGTCTGGCCTGTCTTTTGTTCTGTGAGATGAGGGTATGAGTTGCTCTAGGCCCTCCTCGTCTCCACTTGCAAGCCTTTTCAATAAAGCTTTGCTCGTGTGGAAAACTACGTGCCTTACCTGCTCATTCTTGACCAGTGAGAGACAAGAACCTTATTCGGGTAACAAATCTTATCTCCTTTTTTTCATGATGTTGCTTATTAGTCCAGATGTGAGGATTTTTGTTTCCTTTATTTTGAGGTGTAATCTGTACTGCAGGCTATGTAGTCTTTGGTCTTCGGTACGCACTTCAGGTCGTCTTCACTTTCAGCAAGCAGGGTTGTGTTATCTGCATATCACAGATTGTTAATGAGTCTTCCTCCAATCCTGATACCCCATTCTTCATATAGACCAGTTTCTCAGATTATTTGCTCAGCATACAAATTGAATAAGTATGGTGAAAGGATACAACCCTGATACAACCTTTCCTGATTTTAAACCACACGGTATCCCCTTGTTCTGCTCGAATGACTGCCTCTTAGTCTATGTACGGGTTCTCTATCAGCACAATTACGTGTTCTGGCATTCCCATTCTTTGCAATGGTATCCATAATTTGTTATGATCCACACAGTCAAATACCTTTGCATAGTCAATAAAAAACAGCTAAATATCTTTCTGGTATTCTCTGCTTTCATCCAAGATCCATCTGACATCAGCAGTAATATGCCTTGTTCCACATTCTCTTCTTAATCTGGCTTGAATTTCTGGCGGTTCCCTGTCAATGTACTGCTGCAAGCATTTTTAAATGATATTCAGTGAAATTTTACTTGTGTGTGATATTAATGATATTGTTTGATGACATCCGCGTTCTGTTGAATCACCTTTCCTTGGAATGGGCGCAAATAAATTGTCTAGCAATATGTAAAAATGATAATACATTTGACCAAGCTGGGTTTATCTCGAGAGTGCAAGGTTGTATTTACTGATCAATGTAATTCATCATACTAGCAGAATAAAGAAGAAAAACCATTTACCATAAATTTAGAAGAACTTTTTGATAAAATTCAATATCAATTCAAATTATGATTTCTCAACACATTGGGAATAGAAAGGAACTTCCTCAATCTGATACAGGGCACATATGAAAAATCTACAGCTAAGAGTATACTTAATAGAGGAAGACTGAATACTGAATAGCGGGAGCCCTAATATTGGGCACAAAGTGAGGATTTCCACTCTCACCACTTCTATTCAACATCTTACCTGGTCATCCTAGCTGGTGCAATAAAGTGAAAGAAATAAAAGCATACATTGCAGAAAGGATGAAGTTGTCTCTTTTAATATTTGTTTATGTATAAATGTATGTAAAACACCTGAAAGAATTCACAAAACAACTACTACAACCAATAAGGGAATTTAGCAAGATTGCAGAATACAAAATTGATAAAAAAATTAATTTATTTTTATATATGATCAGCAAATGATTAGAAATCTAAATGTAAAAAATTCTACTTTAATAGTTTCAGAAACCAAAATACTTAATAAATCTAACATAAGGCATAGTTCACATTGAATTGTGTGCCCCAAGAAGATATGCTGACATTTTAACCCCTGTATCCAACCGACCAAATCAAACCTGTTGCCATCAAATCAATTACAACTCATAGCAACCCTATAGGACGTAGTAGGATGGCCCTAAAGAATTTCCAAGGAGTGCCTGGTGTATTTAAGGAGCAGACATAGTTCTTAACCATTACACCGCCAGGGTTTCCAACCCTTATATCAGTTAATTTAAATACCAAAACCAAACCTGTTGCTATTGAGTTGGTTTTGACTTATGGCAACCCCATGTGTTACAAAGAGGAAATGCTCCATAGGGTTTTCTTGGCCGTAATCTTTATGGAAACAGATTGCCAGGTCTTTCTTTTGTGGTGCCACTGGCTGGGTTCAAACTGCTAGCCTTTAGGTTAGCAGTTAATTGCAAACCATTTGTACTACCCAGGGACTTTATCGATTAACTAGATCATGCTGGAGTAGGGTGAGTTTTAATCCTTCCTGGATGGTGTCTTATAAAGGGGGAGAAGAGAGATGTGAGTTACAAAGCAGGAAGATAGATGCCATGTAAAAATGCACTGAAAAGCCAAGGAACTCCAAGAAGCATCTGGAGCTACCAAAAGCTGGAAGAGACAGGAAAGATCTTCCCCTAGAGCATACGGAGAGAACATGGTCCTGCTGATGCCCTGAATTTGGACTTCTAACCTCCAAAACAGTGAGACAATAAATTTCTGTTCAAGCCACCCACTTTGTGGTATTTTGTTACAGCAGCCCTAAGAGAACTAAGATGGCATGTAATACCTCTTCAGTGAAAACTGCAAAACATTCCTGGGAGAAATTAAAGGTCTAAATAGATGGAGAGATATAACATAGTCATGGATTAGAGGACTCAATATTGACTAAATGTCAATTCTCCCCAAATATTGATCTATAGAGTCAACACAATTCCAATAAGGATCCCATCGGGCTTTTGGGAGAAATTAAGAGCTGATTCTAGATTTCTATGAAAACACAAAGAACATAGAATATTCAAACCACCCTTAAAAAAGAAGAACAAAGTTGGAGAATTTTTACTACCCGACTTCAAACACACCAGCTCTTGTTATGTGAAGGAAGAAAATGAGTGGAAGAAGCTGGCACCACCTAAACTCCATTTTGGTGAGGGTGGCAGCATTCCAGAGTTGTAGGAACAAGGTTCTACTTACAGGGTCTAGTGCGTAACATTGGTGGTGTTGACAGAACATGCTGTAGTTTGTACGTCCAGCAATGCTGTTGTGGCATGTGTACTGGACCACTTGTGCAGTGTCATTTTAGACACTGTAATCTATAAAATGGTGTGTATTGTCCTTCTGGTGATTCTATGTGCTACCTAATAATCAGTGATAAATTCATTTTCTACTTAAATTAGCAAAAGTCGTTTCTTTTATTAACAACAGGGTACCCTAACTGATACAAATACTCAGAAGAAAAATAAAGAAGAATGAAGGGACAAAGGGTTACCTGGGATGTATTTTGGATAAGGGGTTAAGAATGAACTTCTCTGAGGAGGTGGCATTCAACCAGATACCATATTATTCTATTTTGGTTTGTAATGAAACAAAGTCCCATATGTGTCTATATATTTAGATGATCATACAAAAATATGAGTAGATAATTGTGGTAGACTGACAATGGCATACAAAGGTATGCTCATTGACTAGTCTCTGGAACCTGCTAATGTTACCTTATTTGGAAAAAAAAGACTGTACAGATGTGATTAAATTAAAGATCTTGAGCTGAGGAGATCAGCCTGAGTGGGTGCTAAATACCATCACAAGTATTGTTATTACAGAGCAGCAGAGGGAAATCACACACAGAAACGTGGAGGAGGCAATGTGACCAGGGAGTCAGAGATTGGTCTGAGGTGACTACAAGTCAAGGAATGCTGACAGCCACCCAGAAGCTGGAAGAGGCAAGGACCAAATTCTCCCCCAGAGCCTCCAGAAGGAGCATTCCCCTGCTGGTACCTTGATTTAGGTTCATTGAACTGATGTTGAACTTCTGGCCTCCAGAACCCTGAGAGAACACATTTCTGTTGTCTTAAGCCACCAAGTTTGTGATAATTTGTTACAGCAGCCACAGGAAAATAATACAATAATGTATTCAGTGGTAACAGTGACCATCTTGAAGGTAGAGGCTGAAAGTAGAGAGGAAGATAGAAATATGAATATGTATTTATCACAAATTCCCTTTATGTTAATTAAAAAATACATGGACACAAAACAAGAACTCACATCTTATAAGAACATATGCAAATCAAAAGATATACATTAAACATGCAAGAACGGTTGCTAATGAGGGGAGGAATGGGAATGGGTATAGAGAGAAATAGATGATAATGGAAATAAAAATTCAGTTCCAGGAGTGGAAAATAAGTTTGGGACAACTTTCTATAAGGTGAAGAAAAAAGAGAAAGAGTAAAGTAGGAGGGAAAAAGAGTAAAAAATAAGACAACCAGTCTAAGGAACATTCCAGAAAAAGAACAGAAAAAAGGGAATGTAGTCATCAAAGAAATAATTCAAGAAAATGTTCCTCTATAGTTTGATGTTAGATTAGAGAGAGAATAGGAGTGTGGAGTTAAATGAAACTGGAGAAGCTGGCAGTGGTCAGATCATAAAGGTTCTGGAATGTGACTTTAAGGAGCCTTTGCTGGAGCAAACTCTTGTTTGAAAGACTTTAAAGGCCCTTCCTACCTACTTGCCCATACACAAATTTTTTTCATATCCTTTAAGACCGTACCCAGGTAACATCATTTCCCCAGGTAGCCATCTTGGACTTACTCTGACAAAGTCAACAGTCCTTCCAATGTGTTTCTAGGACAGCATTTAACCCATTGCATTCAAGTAAATTATTGATCAGTGTCTGTTTTATCAACTCAATGGCAACGAGTTTGGTTTGGTTTTGGTCCGTTTTATCTACTGGAAGAAGGTGCTACTTGAGGGCTGGGTAGGGCTCATTCACCCTTAAATTAACAGTGCCTGGCACAAGGTAGTAACTCAATAGTCCTTTTGTTTTGCCTTGGCCCCAGATCAAGAATTTCCCAGTCTCTGAAACTTAAACCCTTTCAGATAATAAATAAGGTGAGAATAAATTTCACTTATTTTCATTTGTTTTCCTACCAGAAAATTGAGTGTGACAGCAAGGCAGCAGCCGTCATGTTGGCTTGCCAACCGCCTGCCAAGCACTTCACACCTTATCACTAATACTAACAGCCATCCCACAAGATAGGCATTATAATTTCAGTTGTACCGAAAGGGAAGCTGACATTGTCGCCTGCTTTTTTTTCAAAGCTCACACACGGCTAGTAAACGCCCTGGCCTGAAACCCAGGCATCTGCCTCCAGGGTCGTACTCCTAGCCACTCCACTGTGTTTCCTCAACATTCATAGTAATTCTTGCAAATATTTATCTACTCCTGATGTTGGGACTCCGTTAATTCATTACTAGTTTCCTAACGCATGGCTTCAGCGAATACAAACACTACCGCATGTACCTAATATTCTAATAGATTTTGTGCCTTTGAATTCAGGCACCCCCTACCTTTTCTGCTTCCCTGAAGAGTGCAGCCTAGACAATCCTATGGAGCCGTGCTACCCTGTCCCACGAGGTGGCTGTGAGCCAGTATCCACTCGGAGGCACCCAACTTCAACAACCTTTTCTGTATCTACACGATCGTCCTTTCTTACTTTTGTTGGTAATAAATTGCACTCATTTTAAGCTTGAAGTGGCTAAAACACATGGAATATGGTTTTTTTTTTTTTTAATATGTAGTAAAAAAGGACAACAGGAGTTACAGGTAATAGCCCGTGTCTTTAAAAGGCCCCCCCACACATGCCCGCCCCCGCCCGCCCCCGCCCGCCCCCTCCCTGCCATGCCCCAGCCCCGCCCCTCCCGCCCCGCCCCTCTCGTCTCGCCCCGCCCCGCCCCAGGCCGCGTCCTCTCGGGGCGGATCCTTGTCCTAGTGTGTTGCGGAGAGCTGGAGGCCTGAGCGTTCGATACCTGTATGGACTCGCGGATGCCCGGACCTGGCTGAACAGCTGTCTCCGGCTTGTCCGCGTGTCCGCTTGCCCTCTCATTCAAGGTCGAGTCCGAGAGAGCTTGGGCCCGGGAGCAGCGACGCTGGAGTCCGCGCACCTGCATGGAAGCGCCAGGGGACCCCGAGAGCCCACGCCCTCCAGGAGGTGACCGCGGGCGGAGAGTCCGGGTGCGCTCGGGGGCGTCGATCCTGTTTCCTTATCAAAGACGGAATTAGCTTTAACTTGCTTTGTGTCTGAGACATTGAGAAAGGCTGGGGCCTGAACGTGTGGTTTGGATCGCTTTCTCTACCCTTTGGGAGGGGTTGAAATTCAGGGACTGGATGTCGTCTCGTGGCTTTCGTTCCTATAGCTGTGTGTTGAAGAATACAGTCAAATCAGTATGCCGTTAGAAGAGCGTAAAACATTCCGTGTCTAGAACCTCCTGTTCCCCCCTTTTCAACTTTAGCTCATTTTTCCTTCCTCATTTACTCCGAAAGTTTTACAAAGATTCACGTTGCACAGATTTCCTTTTCCTAGACTGCAATGGCAACTTCTGGAAAATAGAGCAAAGCAAATATATTTTTCTCACTTTTTTTTTTTTCTCTCATAACCATTTAGTGTTAAAATGGCTAAAGGATTTGATGGATGGTTGATACTCTGAACAATTTACCTGGTGCCTTCAAGTTGAATGAAAAATTAGTCCTGGGGATAAATGTTAAATTAACTGATGCAAAAGACCAGTAATCAGTGCTAAAAATGATTGATTTATGGGTTTGTGGAACTGGTCTTCGAAGAGTATACCATTCTAGGTATGAATTCACCAGTGGAGTGATTTACATTTCACTTGACTTCAGTACTGCCCTAGAATGCTTAATAAACAGCTAACAATACGTGTTTAAAGCATTATTTAGTCCATGTAGCATATGAAGGTTGTTGTGGGTAATCTAGTTGATTCTGATTCATAGCGACCCTATAGGACAGAGTAGAACTGCCTCATAGGGTTTCCTAGGCTGTAATCTTTACAGGAGCAGATCTCCAGTTCTTAGAACCACTTGGGTAGAGGGGTGGCATTTTGAACCAACTACCATTCGGTTAGCACCCGAGTCTTAACCATCGTGCCACAAGGGCACCTTATATATGAAGGTAGTAACTTGAAAAAACAATAAGGGATATTATACTATAGATAAAAAATAAATACCTTTTGGGCATCACCCTGCTGCCACATCCTTCTTGAATGGATTTATTAAAGACAAAAGCAATAGACTTTATGGTGAAGGCAAGGCAGATCAGATGGTTTGATAAATTCTACTTTGAAATTCTTATCGGGAATACAAAAAAAAAAAAAACCCAAACCCAGTGCTGTTGAGTCAATTCTGACTCATAGGGACCCTATAGGACAGAGTAGAACTGCCCCAAAGAGTTTCCAAGGGGTGTAGTACATTTAAACATTGCAACTACGTACAGAGATTGTGTTACATTTGATCAAATGTACTATTTTCAAAACAGTGCTTGGCTCAGCAAATGTTATCTTGTACCCTGAAATGCCAACGGTGTACTTCTGTCACTAGTCCCAGTTCCAAAACTCCTTGCCATTGAATTGATTCCAACTCACAGCGACCCCAGGAAACCTTGGTGGCATAGTAGTTAAGAGCTATGGCTGCTAACCAAAAGGTCAGCAGTTTGAATCCACCAGGTGCTCTTTGGAAAAGTAGGGGGCAGTTCTTCTCTGTTCTGTAGGGTCGCTGTGAGTTGGAATCAACTCGACAGCAATGAGTTTTGTTTTGGTTTTCATAGTGACCCTATGTGTTACAGAGGAGAACTGCTCCATACGCAGGGCTTTCTGGTTAAGAACTTGGCTGCTAACCAAACGGTTAGCAGTTCGAATCCACCAGCTGCTCCTTGGAAACCCTAAGGGGCAGTTCTCTGCCCTGTAGGGTCTCTATGAGTTGGAATTGACTCGACGGCAATGGGTTTGGCTTTTTGGTTTTAATCTTTACAGAAGCAAATCACCAGGCCTTCCTTCTGCAGCACCGCTGGGTGGGTTCAAACTACCAAACTTTTGGTTAGCGGCCCAGAGCAAACCATTTGCACCACCCAGGGACCTTTGTTGTTGTTAGTTGCTACAGAGTCAATTCCTTAGTCATGGTGACCCATGTGTGTCAGAGTAAAACTGCATTCAGTAGGGTTTTCGAGGCTGTGACCTTTCTGAAGAAGATCGCCAAGCCTGTCTTCCCAGGTTCCTCTGGGTGGGTTCGAACTGCCAGCCTTTCTAGCACTTTACGGTTTGCGCCACCCAGAGACTCCTCCTGGGACCCTAAAAAACCTGTTGCCGTTGAGTCAATTCTAATTTATAGCAATCCTATGGGACAGAGTAGAACTGCCCTATAGGGTTTCCAAGGAGCAGGTAGTGAATTTGAACTGCCAACCTTTTGGTTAGCAGCCAAACGCTTAATCTCTGCACCACTAGGGCTTCCTTGGGACTCTACAGGCCTATAATTGTAGTATGTTTGCATTTAAGGTGATGATTCCCTGGGAACTGCAAGAGAGGCTCCCAGGCAGCTTTCAAGAGAACAGTTTTTTACGCTGATATCAGCTGCGTCCATTAACTTGGGATCCAGTATGTGCTATTCTATTCTTGGGCCCTTTTTCCCCAAGGAGGTAAGAACTTTGTATATCTTTGTGAACTGTTAATTTTTAAAAAAGCCTTCTGAATGATCTCATTTTACACTATGTAAAATATACAAGTCTGCGTGAACTACAACCAACAGAATACGTCTTACAGAATGTCTGATACTAGGAAAAAAAATTCCAGTCAAAAAGAACATCCTTTTGGAAGGTAATTGACCTAAATACAATTGACCTTCTGTGGATTACTTTGCTAGTTATGTAGTTTGCTTAATCTTTGTTTGGTTCCTGCAACTGAAAAAAGAAGATGCACAGAATAAATGAGATTGAAATGTTACTGCAAAAGGTCTAGATTAAGATAGTAACTCACTCTTTCTCTTATAGTTTCTGGTTTATTAGTAGTTTGGAATTAGGAAAATGTGGTCTGCTAAATTCTCTTTTCTGACTTGAATTTTGTATGTATGTGTCTGTTTACCTACATGACAGTCTACATGCAGAGAGGCTCTGCCTCAAACTTGCAGGCAGCCATTAGACTGCTAGAAATGAGGCATGAGCACCCACTGGCATCAACTGTTCTAAGGGTGTTACGTTCACCTGTGATCGAGCCGGACGCACGGGACACTTCCACAGTATTGGCAAAGTGAAAGCTGTTATTATTATTTATAGAAAGCAAACAGTGAACAATAACAACAGATTCCTAAAGGAGAACCACTTACCCTTTTCCAAATAGCTTGCCATGGTTCAGGTCAGGTGCTGTATTCGTGTCACCGCTTCCTCTGGCTACCACCGTGATGCTGCTTGGGGACCTGAACAGCTCCTGAGGCTTCTGCTTTGCCACTGGGCCTCACTGGGCCTTTCCTCACCAACGGCAAGACCCCTGCACAGGATCTCGCAAGCTTCTGCTGCTGCGGGCCCTTCAAAGCCTCTGCTGCCAGCTCCCACCTGGACCTGTGGGGTACCTTGGCTGCCATGTTACTTGGATTCCCAATGCCTGGGGGGGAGGCGTGCAACCCCTACATGGGGCACAGTCAGGCCTCTCTTGCCTTGCACAAGCGTTACAGCTCTTTTAGCTCCACTGGCAAGCCTCCTACCCAGAGGCGTCCAGCTCCACCCTGCTGTAGGAAGACCCCTGCACAGGATCCTCTGAGGCAACCCCTGCATGGGGCACACTCAGGCCTCTGCCCTGCACGGGCAAGTGTTACAGCTCTTCTAGCTCCACAGGCAAACCTCCTGCCCAGAGGTGCACAGCTCTCGCTCTACGGGCTGGGAGACTCACTGCTGCTGTCACTCTCTGTCTTTAACTTTTGACCTTTCTTTTGCGTCTAGGAGGTTCTCAATGCAGGAACCCTGTCCTTGGTCAAAAGGACATGCTGTGCTCAAGACTCTTCTTCTTGATGACAGTGAGGTTCCCCTGAACCTCTTTGGGATTAGCCCTTTTAAGCCTAGCAGGGTGGCAAAATTGACCAGTCCCTTTAGTAGGCCACAGTCACCTTATTAGCATGGTCATAGTAAATTGTCCAATACTTGCAAGGGTTTTATACACCTTATTTGCATAATCCCAGCCAATTATTTTGTGGGAGTTACAAGAGCATGACTAGAAAGGCTATATAAAAGCAATTCACTGGACCACAAATTTCTTATGAAACTAGTGGCAATCTAGATTCTGACTTGAATCTCTTACAGACACTCTTAGGAATTCTAGTTGCACTATACAAAGGAAAGTTTCTGATTAATACTGCCTTCTTACCTCTAATCATAGTCTTTTATGTGGTGTTAGGACTCATAGGGCTGCTGTCGACTCGACGGCAACAGGTTTTTTTTTTTTTAGGATTTATAGATAACGGCACAAACTCAAAGAGAATAGCCCCTAGAGACCATCTGGAAGCTGCGGGTCAAGGGACTATACCAAAAAAAAGAAACAAACCATTGCCATCGAGTTGATTCCAACTCCTAGTGGCATTATAGGACAGGGTAGAACTGCCCCATAGAACTTGCAAGACTGTAAATCTTTATGGAAGCAGACTGCCACATCTTTCTCCCTCAGAGCGACTGGTGGGTTCAAACCGCCAACCTTTTGGTTAGCAGCCAAGCGCTTAGCCACGCCTGCTTCCTGCCTTTCTATTAGCCAGAGCTGATTGTTGTTGTTGTTGTTGTTAGGTCCTGTCAAGTTGGTTCCAACTCATGGCGACCCTATGCACAACAGAATGAAACACTGCCTGGTCCTGCGCCATCCTCACAGTTGTTGCTATGTTTGAGCCCATTGTTGCAGCCGCTGTGTGCAGAGCTGACTAGGTGAAGGTGAAACAGCACCCTTCTTGAATTCTGGTGCCAGATTCCTACCTTTGCTTATCCTTTTTCTGGTCACCTACATGCTCTGTCGGAGGATCACACGTGAATGAGATACTGCTTTAATAGCTGTTCTGGTCTCCTAATGTGAGGCAGAATCAACTTTCCAAAAGGTGGGTGCAGCTACTGCCACAGTGCGGGGTTCTGCATCGCTGCATTTGGTTCCTAGTGCTACCATAACAAAGCACTGCAAACTGGGTGGCTTAAAACAATAGAAATTTACTGTCTCCCAGTTTTGGAGGTTAGAAGTTGGAAATCAGGGTGTCAGCAGGGCCATGCTCCCTCTGGAGGTTCTGGGTGAGAATCCTTCCTTGCCTCTTCCAATTTCTGGTGGTTCCAGACGCTTCACTCCAGTCCGTGCCTTCATCTTTGCATGGCCTTCTTCTCTTGCCTCAAATCTCCCTCGGCCTTTCTCTTAGAAAGATACCTGCCATTGGATTTAAGGAGGCCTGGTCATACAGTGGTTAAGCACTTGGCTGCTAACCAAGAGGTCTGCAGTTCGAACTCAGCAGCCACTCAGTGGGAGAAAGATGTGGCAGTCTGTTTCTGTAAAGATTACAACCTTGGAAACCCTATGGGGCAGTTCTACTGTGTAGTATAGAGTCACTATGAGTAGCTATGAGGTAACTCCCATGATAATCTCAACCCTATGGCAGTGGGTTTTGTGTCATTGGATTTAGGACCCACCCTGATCCAGGATGATCTTATCTTGAGATCTTTAACTAAATTATATGTGCAAAGACCGTTTTTGGAAACAAGGCCACATTCACAGGTCCTGGGTGTTAGAACATGGACATATCTTTTGGGGGACCACTCTTAAAGCTACCAGAGTCCCTTTGTGGTGGAAATGGTTAAGCTCATGGCTGCTAACCAAAAGGTTGGCAGGTTGAGTCCACTCAGAGGCAAAAGGCCTGGCGATCTACTTCTGAAAAATCAGCTATTGAAAACCCTGTGGAGCACAGTTCTACTCTGACACACATCGGTCACCAGGAGTCAGAATCAACTTCACAGCAACTGGCAATTGGTATTCATCCCATTACAGTCTCCATCCCATTTCCATTATGGTCTCCATCCTGCTCCCACAATGTATGTAGGAACATGCACAAGATGGGCTGTTGTAACCATGTAACCTCATCTGTGACATAGGGCCAGCTAAAAATACATCCCTTATTTAATTGTGGAATATCATGTAAAACAACACTTCATAGTGATTTTGGCTTATGATGATGGCCCAATAAATATTGTTATTACCACTGTATATTTTCTGTCAGACTCTAGAATTAAATACTTTTCAGATCTGTTAATGCCACCTGATCAGTGAATATTCTCCCTACGTTTTAATGGACTCCTTTAGTAATACCTTCCCTTTAAGGTACTTGACCATTGTGTAGTTGTCGTTGTTACGTGCTGTCGAGTTGGTTCTGGTCATGTAACCCTAAGTACAATAGAATGAAACACTGCCCAGTCCTGCACCATCCTCCAGTCATTGTTAGGCGTGAACCCGTTGTTACAGCCACTGTGTCAATCCATCTCCTTTAGGGTCTTCCTCTTCACTAATCCTCTCCTTTACTGAGCATGATGTCCTTCTCCAGGGACTGGTCCCCTATGATAACATGTCCAAAGTACATGAAAGTCTCTTCATCCTCCCTTCTAAGAAGCATTCTGGCTGTATTTCTTCCTAGACAGATTTGTTCGTTCTTCTGGCAGTCCATGGCATAGTTAGTATTCTTCGCCAACACTGTAATTCAGAAGCATCAATTCTTCTTTGGTTTTCCTCATCCATTGTCCAGCTTTTGCATGTGTATGAGGGGATTGTGTAGTAGAAATTTAAAATTTATGTTCCAGTGTACATACAGCATAGCCTTTTCTTAGGATAACTTTGTAGGTATCTTTTATAATATTTCGTTGTCTCCACATCATTCTTTCATGTGCTTATGAGTGCTTAAAAGGGAATGGCTAATTCTGAATCCCACAGAATTATGGGTTTCAACCCTACCTAAGCAATCAATTATTGCAGTGCAGTGGGCCTCTGTGCCCTCATCCACCATCAGGTGGTTAACGAGCACATTTCTGGGGCCTTCTAAAGTTTAGCTTGTTGTTAGTTGCTAGCTCATGATGACCTTATGCTTAAAAGAATGAAACGTTGCCCAGTTCTGCACCATGTTCATGATTTGATTAGTACATTTAAGTCATTGTTGTAGTTATTGTGTCAGTTGGTCTCACTGAGATTTTGCCTCATTTTTGTCAGTCCTTTACCAAAACATGATGTTCTTTTCTAGTGACTGGTCATTCCTGATGATATGTCCAAAGTAAGTGAGTCAGTCTCTCATATGAGGAACATCCTGATTGTGTTTCTTAGCATAGTTTAATTTAGAGCCATAGAATTCAGCTATCAGATTTCCTGTAGTATTATACTATGAGAAATGTGGAGTTTATTTGAAGAGACATAACCTGGCATGAAAAGAATATCTTTGAGAAAGGCAAGGATTGAATGATGATGATTTCTTTACATGGTGAGCATTGGAGAAAAAACTTTATCTTGAACTTGTAGTTAGGGAGATGTTGTAGAGAACTGATTTTGAAGGGTGTGGAAGAGTGTGTGTGTGTGTGTTTCTGTTTTAAAAGTTGTTCGTGAACTTTCTGAAGCCCTGGCAAAGAATAAATCTAAATTGGTCTCTTCTGACCACAAATATTCACTGCTGACTCCTTGGTACAATGCCTGACGCATAAAAAGTGCCCGGTAAATGACTAATTGAGAGGACAGAGAATTGTGTAGTTCAAGTTTTGTGCTTCCCAGTATGTGAAGTTGCAAATTCTGTCTATTGTTTTAAAGGAATTAAACTCATATTTTAACTCCTTAGGAGCCCTGGTGGCACAGCAGTTAAGAGCTTGGCTGCTAACCAGCTGCTCTTTGGAAACCCTATGAGGCAGTTATTCTCTGTCCTGTAGGGTCACTATGAGCCAGAATCGACTTGACGGCAACTTTTTTTTTTTTATTTTGGGTTTAACTCCCTAAGTTGCTATAGTTAGAACCTGATGTAAAATCTACCATATTTCCACAGCTTAAAACATTTTAAAACCGTCTCTGTTTATGAACGTGAATTCAATTGTAAATTACAACTAAGGGTAGCATTTGAAGTTCAAAGGAAGTATATTCAGGATAAATTCTACATGAATTCTACATAGCCTGTAGCAATTTAGGCGCTCACTCTTAAAATAAGCTATAAACGTGAACAGTTAAAATTGATGGCTAAGCTATCCTAGGTGTTTCTGGAGAACATAGAATGTCAGGGAAACATTTTTGATCTATGTTTTTGATGTCAGAAAGAAAACTTTGGCTTCTCCAAAATGTCGTGTACCAGTAAAAACCGGTTGCCGTCAAGCCGATTCTGACTCATCGCGACCCCATGCGTGCAGAGGAGAACGGCCCCATTTTGTTTGCAGTGGCTGATCTGTGGGAAGCAGATTGCCAGGGCTTTCTTTCAAGGTGCCTCTGGGTGGACTTGAACTGCCAGCCTTTTGGTTAGCAGCTGAGTATGCTCGCACCACCCACAGTGTCAGGTTGGCACCACTGTTAGGAATAGAGGCTCAGCCCGAATGGGCCTTGGATGTGACTATGTGCCAGCTCATGGAATCTCCTAGTCTTGAGCATTTTGACTGTCAAAGTGTTTTTTGGTTTTTAGTGATGTCTGACCCTGTAACCAAATGTACTACCAGGAGGGGGCTGTGTCTAGATGAGCCGTTTTCTTAGTCTCATGAGTGAAGCACAGCCCACATTTTCTCATCCAGGGTTTATTTTTTACTCTCTACTTCTGATTTTTGCCAGGCTATTTTTTTATAGCTCACAGTTCTTTATAACCTTCATGTTAGAAAACAGGTTTTATTACAGTTTCTTTTCCTTCCGTAACACATTTATTTTAAAATAATAATCTTTGAATTTGTTACACAGATAAAGGTTACAAGAGATGCTCTACTTTAATAAAAGTTCCGTTTTTTCGCATTGATGCCAATTTGTCTTTCAAACTTTGTTTTCTTTCCCATTTCTTTCAAGGCTGAAAAGAAAGGAGCCAGCAATACAGTTATTGGTATGATCTTTGGATGTTACGCGTTGTTTAACTTGCTGGCATCTTTGGCTTTTGGAAAATATGTAAGTATTAAGGTTTATGTACTCATTTTGATTTTTTAAAAATAGTGTAATGAGTTACTCCGATTTACTCATCTAGAATTTTCACTAATATGAAAATAATCACTGTTATATGTTATGAATCATGCTACCGTTGGCAGTTTTGTTCTCAGAGTCGATTGATTTTTAACTTCTTCAATGTTTGTAAACAATGTATGTTGTCATTCCATAAAGGTGTTTGAATTTCATGTGAAAAGCATGAGTTATGCAAGCTGGTTATGCAAAGTCCTTGAGTTCACAGCTCTGATCAGAGATGGTTTTAAACAGATAACTATGTCTGGAGTTGAATTGAATTATTATACATTATGTAATAATTGAATTATTATGTATTGTACTAACTGCATGTCTTCTCAAAGTCCTATATTTCCTGACACAGTAAATTTTTTATGTCAATACAGACTTGTAGCAGTCATCAACTTATTACTCTTTTTTGATATTTGTTATAGCTTGTACATATTGGAGCAAAGTTTATGTTTGTAGCAGGAATGTTTGTCTCAGGAGGAGTTACAGTTCTCTTTGGGTAAGTCATTTTCTGATGTGTCGGGGAGCTTGAACAGATTTCAGAATTTGTGTTCAATTTGGAATATTACTGGCTTCTTTAAATCAGTCAGTACCACTGATTGTCGGTTGAGTGCACTGCCTGTGCTGGAGACTAGTAGCAAAGGGAATCAGGTGTTGTGGAGAACGGGGATGGATATCATTGATCTTAAGGAAAGTCCCCCCGGGGATCACAGTTAAGCTGGCTACTGAATATTTATTAGGACACTGGTGATTGTGACTGACAGAAATTGGCCTATGCAAAAGTCGCCACAGTCGCCAGGGGGAGAGAATGCTCTGATTGGCCAGGCTGGGGTTATGTGCCCAATGTGGGGCGGGATGGTTCCACTATTGCTAGAAGAGGGAAAGTGAGTGCCAGGGGTAAAACAGCTATGCAGGATCTTAAACTTAGAGTTCCTTGAACCATCAGCATAGTGGCAGATTATGTGGAAGAACTTAAGTAATTGGGGGAACATAGAGGAATGATCAGAGTATAGTGACATTATGATGAATTAAACTCAGTAAATCCTTCATACCTGTTATCATCGAGTTGATTTCAGCTCATAACAACCCTATAGGACAGGGTAGAACTGCTCCATAGGGTTTCCAAGGAGGGCTGGTAGATTTGAACTGCCAACCTTTTGGCTAGCAGCTGAGCTCTTAACCACTGCAACACCAGGGCTCCAAATCCTTCATATCAAATGTAATTTTGATGGATGTTTTTTTTTTTTTTTTTTGAAGGAATCGTCTATTTTTTGCATTCGTTCTTTTTCTGAAGTTTTGAGCCCTTCCATCGAACCTGGTATCATTCTGGGTCCTTCTTTCTGTGTAGATTCTTGTCAGTGTGATTCTACATATTCCAACAAGGCCTATTTAGTTGTTGTAGTTAGTTGCTATTGAGTCAATTCCAACTTATAGTGACTCTATATGTTCAGAGTAGAACTGAACTCCATAGGGTTTTCAGGGCTGTTTCCTTTCAAAACAAGATTGCCAGGCTTTACTTCTGAGGCATATCTGGATAAGTCTGAACAGCCAACCTTTTGGTCAGTAGTCCACCACTTAACCATTTACGGCACTCAGGGACTCCTACAAGCTCTATTTATTTTTATCATCCAGGGGTCTCTCTTAGTTATCTACTGCTGCTATAACAGAAATATCACAAGTGGATGTCTTTAACAAATTTATTTTCTGAATTCAGGTGCCAGCTCTGGCGAAAGGCTTTTCTCTCTGTCATCTCTGGGGAAGGCCCTTGTCTTTGAGCTTCTGTTTGTGGGCTGCTCTTCACATGGCTTGCCATCTCTCTTCCCCCATCTCTGCTCTGCTTGCTTATTTAATCTCTTTTATCTTTCAAAAGAGATTGCCTCAAGATACGTCCTAGCCTGCCTCATTAACAAAGACAGCCTATTCCCAATTGGAATTATAACCACAGGCATAGAGGTTAGGATTTACAACACATATTTTGGGGGGATATGATTCAATCCATAACAAGAGAAATTATGTCAGCAAAGAAGGGCAACTAAACTGCCAATATGACTGAAATTGTTTTTAAAAAAAAGGGAAATTTTCCCCTGGTGAAAGTATGATAAAGCAACTCATTAAAAGACTCATATTCTAAGGAGATTTATTCTAATAATTATGGTTAGGTACTACTGCTTTCAGTGAATATAGTTATGAATATAGTTAAAAAATATAATACAGGAAAAAAAAAACTAAACCCAACTTGATATTTGAAAATTGTTTTATTCCTTTTTAGTGTGTTGGACAAAGCTCCAGAAGGACCAATATTTATTGCTCTGTGTTTTCTCGTGAGGGTGGCAGATGCCGTAAGCTTTGCTGCAGCAATAACTGCTTCTTTTTCTATCCTCGTGAAGGCCTTTCCAAATAATGTGGCAACAGTATTGGTATGTATTTCCTAAATTTGTCCTATTTTGGCTTTATTCGGGGCTAAAATATTTAACCTTCAAAATTATACCTGGGTTCCATTCTTCTTTATCTGCCTTTCTCTCCTCTCTGTGCCTTTGTTACCTTGTGCCCTGATTTCTACTTCTAGCAGCAAAGCTGTCAGTACCTGCACCGTTAGTTACATAGGTGTTCAACCTGCACTTAGAATTTCCTAAATGGGACGTTTGATAGGTAAATGTGGTCCAAACCAAATATTCCTTTTTACCTTTTTTTTTTTTTAACCTCTCAGCAGTATTTTGCTCTCTGCAGCCTAGATTGTGGCTGAGATGCTTAAAGCCTTCCTCTGCTTCAGAAGAGTTATGTCTAGTGGCAAAACTCTCAATTTATACCAGAACTCTTCCTCCACTGTTCCCAGACTCATGGACAGGACCGTAGAGAGCATTTCAGGTCCTTAAGTGCCTCTGGGCTCGCTGTCTGAGGATTGTCCTTTTATTTTGCCGTAAAAATCCAGAGCCTGGTGGCCTCGTATTGACGTACATTCTCCTGTATTGCCTAGAACCATGTAGGCTGGTATCAGTGTAATACCAGATTCCTGTCCCAGCTCTGTGCTGCTGCCTCCCTGACCCTGAGCAGGCTTTCCCCTAGCCCTCTTCTCTGGGCTCCTTTATCACTGAAGAACACTTGGTCTGCATATCAGACGAAAGGTCACCCTCACAGCATACACTTCTCCTTCAGAAATGAAGATCTAATCAGCTTAGTGCCAAAGACTCCCTCATTTACCCCAGTACTACTGTTGTTTCTAAGTTCTCTCTATCAGCACACTACTTGCTGCATAATAGTTCTCACTTTTTATTAGCTGGATGGGTTCATTTTAGGTTCTGATTGTGTGTGTGGGTGGGAACCATTTGTAACAGTTTACTATGCTGGGAATGACAACTCGAAGAGGAATGGTGTTGCATTCATAGTTAAAAAGAACGTTTCAAGATCTATCCTGAAGTATAACGCTGTCAGTGATAGGATAATATCCATATGCCTACAAGGAAGACCAGTTAATATGACTATTATTCAGATTTACCCACCAACCACTAGGGCCAAAGATGAAGAAATAGAAGATTTTTTATCAGCTGCTGCAGTCTGAAATTGATCGAACATGCAATCAAGGTGCATTGATAATTACTGGCAATTGAAATGCAAAAGTTGGAAACAAAGAAGAAGGATCAGTACTTGGAAAATATGGCTTTGGTGATAGAAACAATGCTGGAGATTGAATGATAGAATTTTGCAAGACCAATGACTTCTTCATTGCAAATACCTTCTTTCACCAACATAAACAGCAAGTATACACATGGACCTCACCAGGTGGAATGCACTGAAATCAAATTGACTACATCTGTGGAAAGAGACGATGGAAAAGATCAGTCAGAACAAGACCAGGGGCCGACTGTGGAACAGACCATCAATTGCTCATATGCAAGTTCAAGCTGAAACTGAAGAAAATCGGAGCAAGTCCACAAGAGCCAAAATATCACCTTGAGTATATCCCACCTGAATTTAGAGACCATAGAAGAACAGATTTGACGCATTGAGCATTAGTGACCGAAGACCAGATGACTTGTGGAATGACATCAAGGACATCATCCATGAAGAAAGCAAGAGGTCATTGAAAATACAGGAAAGAAAGAAAAGACCAAGATGGATGTCAGAGGAAACTCTGAAACTTGCTCTTGAGCGTTGAGCAGCTAAAGCAAAAGGAAGAATTGATGAAGTTAAAGAACTGAACAGAAGATTTCAAAGGGCCTCTTGAGAAGACGAAGTAAAGTATTATAATGACATGCAAAGAGCTGGAGATGGAAAACCAAAGGGAAGAACATGCTCGGTGTTTCTCAAGCTGAAAGAACTGAAGAAAAAATTCAAGCCTCAATTTGCAATAGTGAAGGATTCCATGGGGAAAATATTAAATGACGCAGGAAGCATCAAAAGAAGATGGAAGGAACACACAGAGTCATTATACCAAAAAGAATTAGCTGATGTTCAGCCATTTCAAGAGGTGGCATATGATCAGGAACCGATGGTACTAAAGGAAGAAGTCCAAGCTGCTCTGAAGGCATTGGTGAAAAACAAGGCTCCAGGAATTGATGGAATATCAATTGAGATGTTTCAACAAACAGATGCATCGCTGGTGGTGCTCACTTGTCTATGCCAAGAAATATGGAAGACAGCTTCCTGGCCAACTGACTGGAAGAGATCCATATTTATGCCTATTCCCAAGAAAAGTGATCCAACCAAATGCAGAAACTGTGAAACTATCATTAATATCTCATGCAAGCAATATTTTGCTGAAGATCATTCAAAAATGGCTGCAGCAGTATATCGACAGGGAACTGCCAGAAATTCAGGCCAGTTTCAGAAGAGGATGTGGAATCGGGGATATCATTGCTGATGTCAGATGGATCCTGGCTGAAAGCAGAGAAGACCAGAAGGATGTTTACCTGTGTTTTATTGACTATGCAAAGGCATTCGACTGTGTGGATCGTAACAAACTATGGATACCATTGGGAAGAATGGGAATTCCAGAACACTTAATTGTGCTCATAAGGAACCTTTACATAGATCAAGAGGCGGTTGTTCGTACAGAACAAGGGGATACTGATTGGTTTAAAGTCAGGAAAGGTGAGCATCAAGGTTGTATTCTTTCACCATACCTATTCAATCTGTATGCTGAGCAAATAATCCGAGAAGCTGGACTATATGAAGAAGAACGGGGCATCAGGATTGGAGGAAGACACATTAACAACTTGCGTTATGCAGATGACACAATGTTGCTTGCTGAAAGTGAAGAGGGTTTGAAGCACTTACAAATGAAGATCAAAGACCACAGCCTTCAGTATGGATTACACCTCAACATAAAACAAAAATCCTCACAACTGGACCAGTGAGCAACATCATGATAAACGGAGAAAAGATTGAAGTTGTCAAGGATTTCATTTTACTTGGATCCACCATCAACAGCCATGGAAGCAGCAGTCAAGAAATTAAAGGACACATTGCATTGGGTAAATCTGCTGCAAACCCCGCCCCCCCGCAAAAGGACCTCTTTAGAGTGTTGAAGAGCAAAGATGTCACCGTGAAGACTAAGGTGCGCCTGACCCAAGCCATGGTATTTTCAATGGCGTCATATGCATGTGAAAGCTGGACAATGAATAAGGAAGACCGAAGAAGAATTGACACATTTTAATTGTGATTTTGGCGAAGAGTATTGAATATACCATGGACTGCCAAAAGAACGAACAAATCTGTCTTAGAAGAAGTACAGCCAGCATGCTCCTTAGAAGCAAGGATGGCGAGACTGCGTCTTACATACTTTGGACATGTTGTCAGGAGGGATCAGTCCCTGGAGAAGGACATCATGCTTGGCAGAGTACAGGGTCAGCGGAAAAGAGGAAGATCCTCAATGAGGTTGATTGATGCAGTGGCTGCAACAGTGAGCTCAAGCATAACAACGATTGTAAGGATGGCTCAGGACAGGGCAGTGTTTCTGTTGTGCATAGGGTCGCTATGAGTCGGAACTGACTCGATGGCACCTAACAACAACAACAAGCATTTGGCATGTAGTGGTAGCCTCTGTTACAGGCAAGCTGTTTACATTTCCTGGAGATACGTTTCTCAAAGAGGGTTCAATGGCACACTAGTCCCTGATCATGTTCCATAAAAACAAGGTTTTGTGGCTAAACATTTTTGGAGCGTATTGTATGCTGTCCCCCAACTTAGAGATGTCTAGTTCGCATTCACATTTTAAGGCCCTGAGAAACCCTGTAGTAAAGATACTTTGTTTAAAGTTCTACATCTCAGTTTGACCGTGGAATTTCTTTTTACCAAACACCACGTGTTGACCTCTTAAAGAGCATGTCTGTGGAACACTCTAGGAGATGCTGCCTGAGAAATTCCTCTGATTGTTGACAGCCACCCATTGGATTTTCTGATCAGCAGGGGGAGACCAGTGTTGGCATACCACGTTTCTATATAAAATTGCTGCCAAAAGCCAACACGTGTGACGTGGTAGTTGATCAGGATGACCTTATAGTGATTAAATATAGAAACCCTGTATGTTTTGTGAAGTTTTGAAAGCTAATGAACTACTACGACGTCCTCTATGAGGTCTGAGGACATAAGGTTGCAAGTCATAAGTTTGCTTAAAGCCTCTAAACACTAGATTTATTTAAAATGGTATAATTTCTGTAGTTTTAATAGGAAAGTCCCTGTCCCCCATGACACTGTTTTACTTATTTTAACCCTAATTAACAACAACAATAAAATAATTTTATAGGTGCAAAACTCAGAAGTTATAAAAGAGGATACAGGTAGTCCCCAACATATGACATATTCGAGTTACGACAAACTGCATTTATGATAATGTTTTTTTTTTGTACATCTCATCTTTAGTAATATGTACTGCATACAGTGTTGCAGGACGTAATTTGCTGATGTTATCATTCTCACATATTCACTCAAAAATGTCCAAAGATCAATTTTATAAGGATACTAATAATAAAAGGCAATAATAATGAAAACGGAAAAAAAGAGGTGTTCGACTCATGTCAGAACCGATTTACGGTGGAGTCCTTAGAATGGAAACCTGTCATAAATTGGAGACTACTCAAACTGTGCAAAGTTCCATGTCCACACCTGTTGCCCAGCTACCTAGTCCTCCTGTTATACCTGCTGGAGGGCAAGAAGTAACAAGTTTCTTCCAGAGAGTCCACGTATGTATATACACACACACACAACACACACAGACACAGACACAGATACAGACACATACACGAGAGAGAGACAGAGACAGAGAGCGAGCGAGTGCGAGTAAGCGCATGATTCTAGCCCCTGCCTTATTTTCTTTACACAAACAGTAGTGTACTATAAACACTCTTCAGCACCTTGCTGGTTTCATTAATAATGCATCTTAGAGATCTTTCTATACCTGTGTCTAAAGAACTCATTTTTTACTTCTCCTTAATGGCTGTGTAGTATTTCATTATATGGATGTAATCTAGTTTGTCTAAACAGTCATCTGTTGATGGATATCTAGATTGTTTACATCTTTTGCTGTTACAGACAATGCATAACTTTGTACATATATTATGCCACATCCGTATGGCTATTAAAAAAACCAAACCTGTTGCCGTCAAGTAAATTCCGACTCATAGTGACCCTGTAGGGGAGTCGAACTGCTGACCTTTTGGTTAACAGTCGTAGCACTTGACCGCTATGCCGCCTATCTGTAAGTTAAATTCCTAGAAAGAACATTCTAAGTCAGGATATGTGCATTTGTAAGTTTGATTTTGCCAAATTGCCCTCTGGTATTCACTCCACCGAAGGAGCCCTGGTGGCACAGTGGTTAAGCACTCAGCTGCTAACTGATAGGTCTGTGGTTTGAACTCACCAGTCGCTCCACGGAAGAAAAGACCTGGTGATGTGATGTGCTTCTGTCAAGATTATAGCCTAGGGAACCCTAATGGATAGTTCTACTGTCCTATAGGGTCATTATGCATCATCCACTCTACCAGCAATGTATAAAAGGGCCTCCTTCCCTACTTTCTGGGTAGCATGGAGTGTTGTTAAACTTTTTAGTCATATCAGTTTGATGGGTGAAAATTGGTATCCTGGAGTTTAATGTTTATTTCTTTTAAAAATGAAAGCTTCTTTTTATGTGTCTAAAAATATTTGTATTTCATTTTATGTGTCAACAGTTTTATTATTATACCTTTTGCCCATTTACCTATTGGTTGTTGGTTTTTTTCTCATTATTAGTATATATAAAAAAAATATTATTTATATATATTTGGAAAATTAGTCTTTTGTCATTATTTTTCACTGCTGGTCATTTGTCTGGAAACCCTGGTGGCATAGTGGTTAAGTGCTACAGCTGCTAACCAAAGGGTCAGCAGTACAAATCCACCAGGTGCTCCTTGGAAACTCTATGGGGCAGTTTTACTCTTTCCTGTAGGGTTGCTATGAGTTGAAATCGACTCGACGGCACTGGGTTTGGTTTTTTTGGTTTGGCCATTTGTCTTTTAACTTTGTTAGTGATGTATTTTGCCATGTAGAATTTTTTGTATTTTTGTATAATCATATCTATCAATCTTTTCTTTGTGTTTTTTCTTTTATGTCTTCTGCGTTTTTATGTCGTAATTAGAAAGACCTTTCCCATCATAAGAATTAAAAACTCGCATATTTTCATTTTCTGGAACTTTGATGGTTTCAATATGTATGTTTAAATTTTTGGACTATCTTACGTTAATTAATTATTTATTTTGGTGTAAACTGTGAAGTGAATGGAATTTTTTTTTTCAGGTAGGCCTGTTAAGTATTTGTTAATTCTTCAAATGAAATATATTGACTCAGTTTTCCTTTGTTTTTCCATTTTTAGGGAAGCCTTGAGATTTTCTCTGGACTTGGACTAGTGCTAGGGCCTCCTTTAGGTGGCTTTTTGTACCAGTCTTTTGGCTATGAGGTGCCTTTTATTTTTCTGGGATGCATGGTTCTTCTGATGGTACCACTCAACATGTATATTTTACCTAATTATGGTAAGACCACACTTACTCTTCATTTGAAGAATCATAACTTCAAGTATTTTTGTGTCTTTGTAGGAGACCTGTTTTCTATATACTCAATTTTATATAATCAATAATAGAGTTTTAGAGTGCCCTGAAAGAACTAATTATCTCTTCAGAAATGCTGCTATAGGCAATGTTGATAAGAATTTTTATAGATCACAAATTCTCTCTGACCTTTAGAACTAGTAAGTATCATAAACCATTACCTCGCAGTGCCTAGCAGAGGTCATCTTGAACTTAACTAAACATTCACAGCCAGAAGTGGCCAAGGGCCACAGTGGGCACCAGTCTTCTAGAAGGCTATAGGAGAGGAAGTCAGTGTCAGGCCTTTCTTCTCAGTGGTCCTCGCATCTGTCTATGAGCACAGCCCAGGTACAAGGACATAGGTCCACGTCAGGCAGTAGCGGGAATCACCCTGCTTCAAAGCTTCATGCCTGGTAGGCGTTACAAGAGTCAGTATACTCAGTGAGGTGCAAAACATAGGGTCCTCATTAGGTATTTATGGTTCATTTATACTTCTGTCCATCTGCAATCAGGGGTTATCTTTATCATAAGCAATATTACTTAGTATAGTTGGCATTTTGTCCTTACCAGGTTACTAGGGCAGCACAGCTAGAGAGTTCATGGAAAATCAGGTTCATATGCAGCAGGAGAAAGAGTTTTACCACGCCATATAAGGAGAAAAGGTTTGCTAAGACCTTAAAACCTGTTGCTGCCCAGTCGATTCCGACTCGTGGTTACTCCATGTGTGTCAGAGTAGAACTCTGTTCCATAGGGTTTTCAGTGTCTGATTTTTTGGAGGTAGATTGCTAGACCTTTCTTCTGAGGTACCTCCAGGTGAACTCAAACCTTCATCTTTTCCTTCAGCAGCCAAGCACCTTAACACCCAGGGATTTACTTAATGGTAGGACATAAAAAAAAAAAAAAAAAAAAAATTTTTTTTTTTTTTTTAGGACATAGTTTTTAGAACTTATGTGATTAGGTGCTGGACTGGCCCCGACATCTGAGATTCCTTGAGGCCTGGCCTGCTGGCTTCATCCTCTCCCCTCCCTACTTGGTATCTTGCAGCCTCCTCCAGCTGCCCCCAACCTGCTCTTCACTTCTGTTATATCTCAATTAAAATGTTCCTGTTATCTTTATCGGAAACCCTGATGGTCTAGTAGTTAAGAGCTACAGCTGCTAACCAAAAGGTCAGCAGTTTGAATCCACCAGGTGCTCCTTGGAAACCACATGGGGCAGTTCTCCTCTGTCCTGTAGGGTCGCTATGAGTTGGAATCGACTTGATGGCAACGGGTTTAGTTTGGAATCATCATCTTGGAGTCGTTGGATGGTGCAAACATTTTACAAGCTTGGCTGCGAACTGAAAGGTTTGAGGTTGGAGTCTACCCAGATGTGCCTTAGAAGAAAGACCTGAAGGTCTACTTCCAAAAAATCAGCTGCTAAAAACCCTATGGAGCAGAATTCTACTTGGACACACATGGGGCTGCCATGAGTCAGAATTGATTCAAGGGCAGAGCTGTTAATTGGCATCTTGAATGTCCAATTCAAAATTACATTGTCTCCCTGCTGGCACTACCACACTGAGCCACATGGTGGCGTTTGTCCCCTTTTTTTTACATGCTGGTGTTCCGGTAGCTGAGCATCTTGAACTGTGCCCAGATTTGGTTCACAGTTACATCGTTGGCTGATGATTTAGAAACCTACCCCAAGGTTTAACTTTCTCCCTCATGCCCTGACAAAGTCTGAATACAGCACTTAAAATAGTTGAACTATACTTTGTGACTTTTTTGTACCTTACCCATACTTGATCATTAGTCAACAAGTATTTATTGAATAATATATTCTGCTGGGTGCTTTGGGAGAAATGAGGACGTACCAGTGCTGATCTTGGCCCTCAAAGAACCTCCACCCCGTGTTTGTTTTCTGGGGCTGCTGTAACAGGATACCACAAAGTGGGTGGCTTTAATCAACAGAAATTTATTGTCTCACAATTCTGGAGGCTGAGAGTTTGAGATCAGAGTGTTGGCTTTGTTGCTTCCTTCCGAGGCTTTGAAAGAGAATCTGTCCCATACCTCCCTCTGGCTTTCTGGTGGCTCTTGGCATACTTTGACTTGCAGCTGCACCATCACATGGCGTCCTTCCTCTGTCTCTCTGTGTCTGTGTCTCTTCTTTATGAAGGACAGTACTCAGATGGGATGAGGACCCATCCTGCTCTGGTATGACTGTTTAACGGGTAACAAAATCAAAGACCCTATTTCCAAACAAAGCCACATTCGTACGTACCAGGGATTAGGACTTCAGCATATCTTTTTGGGGGGACACAATTAAATCCACAACAACATCAAAACTTCACCAGTATTATCTCTGGCTTGGGTCACTGTTACTGTCCCCTGCCTGGTCTTCCTACATCCCATTCTCCATGGGGCAGCAGAGAAATCTGATTCTTGCTTGAAATCCCTCACGATTTCTCAGACTTCTTAGCATATTTTGCCAAGTCCTGTGTAATCTGATCACTACATACTTCTGCAGTATGCTCTCTTCCCATTACCTTGGCGAGCCCTTCTCTGTGTCCCCTTATCCCAATCTCAACCCTGCAACTTCTCTTCTTCTGTTTCCTCAAATACAGGGCTTATTCCTGAGCCTCTGAATATGCCATTTCTGGAATAACATGCCTCGATTATTCTTTTTCCCATTTTACTGGTTCATCTCAAACTGATCCTTTAAGCCCCAGCTTAGATATCATTACTTTTGGAAAGCCTTTCCTATATAGAACTTCCTGTTTTTTTTTATCTTACGCTGAGAGTGCTGCTTTTCACTGATTCTGGAGCTGTGAGTGAACTCTCTACCACTCGGTCTCTCCGGATGTGGAAAACATATCCCGAATGTCACTGCTTGCTTCACCAGCAGATCCAGCCTGCAGGGTGCCAGTTTCCTCCGGGTCAGGTCTGGCAACTCCTTGCTGCGTCTGAACCGTGTCTCCCTCCCCCTGCCACTCAGTCTGATTCCTTTGTTTTTGATATTCGGAGTTTCTGGATTGTCATATATAATTGATTCACTTGTTTTTTGGGGTCTTTGTTGTAAGAGGGACCACCGGAAGTGTCCGACTACTCCTCCATCTTGGCCCACCTCCAGAACTTCCTGTTTTTTTTTTTAATGTAACCCTCACATATGCTCCAACAGGCAGCTTCCTAGCCCCATTGTAGCTCTTCCACTCCTTTTTACAACTTTTCTGCAAGGATGGGGTCTGGGCGTGTCTTCTTCACTTTCTGATGCCCAGCATTTGGCATGGTGCCTAGCTCAGCAAATATTTTATTAAATTACTTAGAGGGTAGGAAAGTCATCAAATAATAGAAAGTAATTTAAGGTGGTATGTATATATGTTTTAGAAGCAAGGATGGCAAGACTTCGTCTCACAGACTTTGGACATGTTATCAGCAGAGATCAGCCCCTGGAGAAAGACAGGATGGTTGGCAAAGTAGAGGATCAACAAAAAAGAGGAAGACCCTCAACGAGATAGCATAACAAAGATTGTGAGGGTGGCACACGACCGGGCGTGTTTTGTTTGGTTGAACATAGGGTCGCTATGTACCGACTGTTTTGTTTTGTTGAACATAGGGTCGCTATGTACTGACTCGCCGGCACCTAACAACAACAACAACATAAAATTTAGGTGCTAAATTTTGTAGTGTAGAATAGAAATGAAATAGAAAGTCATAGAAAGGTGAATTTTGTGGGAGAATTAGGGCCAGATCCAGACCTTACAGAGTGAATAGAATGTGGAAAATCAGCAATGCAGAAGTAAATGTCATACAGTGTGGCAGGAGGCTCAGAAACAGCCGTGGTGGTGCTTGAAACAGTGAAGAGATTGGGTAACTGTTGGGGGAATGTGGGAAGTGAGGTCAGCAATCACCTGACCTTGAATGTCAAAGGTAGTTTATAGATGCTTCAGTAGCACCCCTTTTAACTCAGTATTTTCTTTGCCAGCAGGAAAAAAAAAAAAAAAAGTGTTTTGATTAATGCATTTTCCTCCTTGGCACACACACACACGTTGTGCCCTGGTACAGCTCCTGGCAATGCCTTTCTCATGTGCCAAATCACACTTTACAAATTCTCTGGGGCTCATCTGGGGGAGGCTTTACTTGCTTCTAGGTTATAGCCTATAACTGAAGACCCTTGCTTCCCCTCATAATCTAACTCTAGTTGGCTCTTTTTGAATTTAAATGTTGCATGTGGGTTCTGGATTTGAATAACAGATGCAAGTGCAATGATAATACAATTTTAGGCAAAGCTTAGAAGTGCAGTTATTTTGATTAGGAGATAAAGAAGGCCTTACTGCTTTTAGCTTTAGAAGTTAAGAGATTTTAATTACTTTTTTTTTTTTTTTTTTTGCTTTTCATTTTGTCCTAAAGAGGCTGATCCAGGTGAGCATTCATTCTGGAAACTCATCACTTTACCCAAGGTTGCCCTTATAGCCTTTGTCATCAATTCACTCAGCGCGGGCCTTGGCTTCCTTGACCCCACTCTGTCTCTTTTCGTTTTGGAAAAGGTAAGTAGCCTGAAGAGCACTGTGATATAGCAGGTGGTCATAATTGCTTACTCTCAGGCCCTGATTTGTGAAAGGACCTCTGAGGCTGTTGAGACGGAGGCAGGATGGGAAATACACACCAAGATAGTCTGTGCCTTTCCTCTGCAGCACCCCTACGAACTAATTCAGTACAGACGAAAGAAGGCTTTTGCTAAGTGGCCAAAATATTGGTCTCCTTGCCAAGACCTTGCCTATGTCATTGTAGGTCTGGCTCAGCCACCATTTATGCTCCTTACCAAGGAGCCCTTTCCTCTATTTGTCTGAATTCCAGTGAGGTGTTTGAAGTACTCCACAGCTCGTCTAATGTGAGATGTCCTTCTTTATTAATGGATCTCCTCTGAGTCCACCTACTTTTTAAACTGCTGTGTATAATCTGATGACTCTGGACTATTAAATTTTTCTAGTACTGAAAATCAATATTCATTTCTAGAAGTTTGATGCCTTGGAAATTAGTTCTTAGATATTTTGGAAAAAGGATTATGATACACTGAAAGTTCATGACTAAGTCTGGTAGTTAACTCTGCTGGAGATTTAATATGTATCTAATGAGTCAAAAATGTACTAACTGTAGCCCATACTGACTTTATTTGAGGTACTGTAATTAAAATAGCAGTTACCTACACTCAAATTTCAATAAAGTTTCTAATACGGTGGTATCAAATTGTTTCTGAACATTGACGTATCATATAATGTTAGGGTTAAAATTAATTTTTCTTATAATTTCACAGTACCCCTTAAAGTCACTAAAAACTTCAAAAAGCTTGGGAATTGTAATTTTAATGCCTGGCTTCAAATTTAGAGAATAATATAATATCATGCTTAACCTGTGAGCATCCAGGAGATAACATATAAGAAAAATATTTTGTGTTTATGGTGCTACATTCCATTCACATCGTCAGCAGGGTATCTCTTTACGAGTTTCAATTTGTGCTTTTAAGAAGTTATGCCTAAACAATGAAAGAAAAATCCGTTACCAATCTTTAGCAAACTCAGGTTGCTCATATATATATATATATATATATATAAAATCTTTAAAAATTTATCCTGTTCACTGTTTTTATACCAAATTATTTTATCCTGTTGCCCCTTTTCAACAAATCTAATCCATATGTTGGTCTTATCAGTTGTTTTAAATGGCAGTTTGCTATACAATCATTGGTTGTCCAACCTCTTAGGATGGTTCTGCCCTGTCTCAAATTGTGAAATCAGACGAGGACATTTCTGACTTTCATATCTTGCTACTATTTTTAAAGGACTAATTTTGTTATCATGAGTTAATAATTGTCATAAAACTATTAATTGTTTTTGTTGTTAGGTGCTGTCACGTTGGTTCCGACTCATAGAAACCCTATGTAAAACAGAAAGAAGCACTGCCAGGTCCTGTGCCATCCCCACAATCCTTGCTAGGGTTGAGCCCATTATTGCAGCCACTGTGTCGGTTCATCTCATTGAGGGTCTTCTTCTTCACTGACCATGTACTTTACCAAGCAAGGTGTCCTTCTCTAGGGACTGGTCCTCCACAATAACATGTCTAAAGAACATGAAATGAAGCCTTACCATCCTCTCTTCTAAGGACCATTCTGGCTGTAGTTCTTCCAAGATAGATTTGTTTTTTCTTTTGGCAGTCTATGGTATATTCAATATTCTTTGCCAACACTATAATTCAAATGCATCAATTCTTCTTTGGTCTTCCTTTTTCATTGTCCAGCTTTCTCATGCATATGAAGTGACTGAAAATACTGTGGCTTTGGTCAGTTGTACCTTAGTCCTCGGACTGGTATCTTTGGTTTTTAAAACTTTAAAGAGGTCTTTTGCAGCAGATTTGCGTAATGCAGTATGTCTGTTGATTTCTTGACTTCCGTTTCCATGGGCTTTGATTGTAGATCCAAGTAAAATAAAACCCTTGACAAGTTCAAAAAGAAGTCAATATTCAACCATTTCAGGAGGCAGCGTATAATCAAGAACGAATGCTGCTGAAGAATTCCAAGCTGCGCTGAAGGCATTGGCAAAAAAATTAGGCTCCAGAAATTGATGGAATACCAATAGAGATGTTTTGACAAATGGATGCAACACTGGAAACGCTCACTTGCTTATGCCAAGAAGTTTGGAAGACAGCTAGCTGGCCAATCAACTGGAAGAGATCCATATTTGTGCCTATTCCCAAGAAAGGTGATCCAACTAAATGTGGAAATTATTGGACAATATCATTTAATATCACACATAAGTAAGATTTTGCTGAAGACAGTTCAAAAATGGTTACAGCAGTACATTGACAGGGAACTGCCAGAAATTAAAACTGGACTCAGAAGAGGACATGGAAATAAGGATATCATTGCTGATGCCAGATGGATCTTGGCTAAAAGCAGAGGATACCAGAAAGATGTTTACTTGAGTTTTATTGACTACATAAAAGCATTTGACTGTGTGGATCATAACAATTATGGATAACATTGTGAAGAATGGGAATCCCAGTACACTTAATTGTGCTCCTGAGGGACCTGTACATAGATCAGGAAGCAATTGTTCGAACAGAGCAAGGGAATACCACATGGTTTAAAATCAGAAAAGGTGTGCTTCAGGGACGTATCCTTTCACCATACTTATTCAGTCTTCGGGCTGAGCGAATAATCTGAGAAACTGGACTGTATGAAGAAGAGTGTGGCATCAGGACTGGAGGAAGACTACTTAATGACCCGCGATACGCAGATGACACAACCTTGCTTGCTCAAAGTCAAGAGGACTTGAAGCACTTACTGATGCAGATCAAAGACTGTAGCCTTTGTTGTGGATTACACTTCAACATAAGCAAGACATTAATTTATATAAAGACTCATAAATTGTACAGGTATAATTTGGATTTCCTGGGTGGCACAAATGGTTAAGTGCTCGACTACTAGGCAAAAAGGTTGGTAGTTCAAACCCACCCAGAGGTGCCTCGGAAGAAAGGACTGCTCATCTGCTTCTCAAAAATCACAGCCTTGAAAACCCTGTGGGTGCGGTTCTCCTCTGCACACATGGGGTCGCCATCGGTTGGACCTGAGTTGAGGGCAACAACACCATGAGTGTAATTAAGGAAAAAAGAAAACAACTCAGATTACCAAGAGGTGTTTATATCATGTTGATAATAGTGACAGGATCAAAATTATGTGGTAGTTTTAAAAGCCCTTTAAAGTTTATGTCATCTAATTTCTTAATAAGATATTAATATCCCACTCAGATAGATAGATAGTATCATCAGTGTTTTACAACAGTGACACTCAAAGTGTTGACAGAGGGAAGTGAGCACTACCCTGGAGCTTGTTAGAAAAGCAAATTCTTGGGCCCTGTCCTATACCTTCTGAATCCAAAACTCCAGGGTTGGGATCTAAGAACCTCTTTTAAGGAGCTCTTCAGATGGTTTTATATGTATACTAAAGGTTGAAAAGGAACTTTGGTGGTGCAATGGTTAAATGATTGGCTGCTAACCAGAAAGGTCAGTGGTTGGAACACAGCCTGGGGTCTCTGCAGGGGAAAAGACCTGGTGATCTGCTCCTGTAAAGATTACAGCATAGGAAATCCTGCGGGGCAGCTCTGCTGTGTCCTGTAGGGTCTCTCTGAGTCAGAATCAACTTGAGGACACACAACAACAAAAGTTGAAAAACATTGGTTTACACAGGAAGGTGCTGTGATTTAGAGATACAAAATTATATGTTCAATGAAAAAACTGTACAAAGCAAAAAAACTAGGCCTTCTGACCTCTGATTAGTTTGTTGGGTGATTTTTTTTACATAAATAAAAAGTAAACCATTTACAAAAGCAAGACAAAAGATAGGAATAATGGTGATTGTTATTAGTAGATTCATGGTAAATAAGAAGGACCGGAGAAATGGTAGAAGGAAAAGATGTTTACATGGTGATGGAAAATTTGGCAATGGGTTTGCACAGTATAATTGATCTCACTGAATTGTACACGTGAAAAATGTGAAATGGCCAATGTGTTATCTATGTTTTTATAGCAATAAAAAAAAGAATAATGTAAAAAAAAAAAAAAAATGAATGTTTTAAAAATGACCGTATAATTTCATTCAGATTTTTTTTTTTTTCACAGTTTAATTTGCCAGCTGGATATGTGGGACTGGTGTTCCTAGGTTTGGCACTATGCTATGCTATTTCTTCACCACTGTTTGGTCTACTAAGTGATAAAATGCCAGTGCGTACACTTAATTTATATTTAAAAATTGCTTTTATATCTTTAGACCAGTGGTTTTCCAACTATACCTCCAAAACTCGATGAGTCCATTGATTAGAGTTGACATATTATTTGAGTGACAGATCCTGATGCCTTCCAACCTGCATTACTCACAGCAGATTCACTTTTGACTGCTTCATTTGGGGAAAGAGAAGTCTTATGCTAACAGTGCTAGAAAATTATTGGATTACACTTTTCTAAAGGAAAAGGTACCCTTAATGTAGATTTTACTGGGGGAGAAATGGCATAAATTTTGAAATGAGGGCAGAGGCCCACATGTAGTTAGGGAAATTGATCAAAATGGGAGATAATTTAGGAGGAGGTAACTTAGGCTTTCTGTGGAAGTCCAAGGATTGGTCATGTAAATGTATATTGGTTATCTCATAAAATCCATTACCATTACCATTAAGTCGATTCTGACTCATAGTAACCCTGTAGGACAGAGTAGAACTGCCCCTTAGGGTTTCCAGGGAAGGGCTGGTGGATTCCAACTGCCGACCTTTTGATTAGCAGCCCAGCTCTTAACTACTTCACCACCTGGGCTCCTGGTTATCCCATAGCCACCCTATTAGTAAATCTCCATGAAATTCAGGTACTATTAAATTTATATGAAAATCAAATGAAAAATAAACAATAAAGCCATAAAAGTTTGAGACTTTGAAAACAGTACCAGTTCTATATACTAGTCATCTAAACCTAATGGCTTAGACCCAGTTAAAGGAAAGGGAAGGGATTTTCTGTCAGGATGGCTATAGATATAGAATATAGGGTGGTTATAACCATTAGGTCTAGAAAACTGGTATACAGAACTAGTACTGTTAACAAAGTCTCAAACTTTTATGGCTTTATTGCTTATTTTTCATTTGATTTTCATGTAAATTTCACAGTACCTGGATTTCATGGAGATTTACTAATTCCAGGTGATGAAAAGTAAATGCCTTGACAGTGTTTAGAACTTGGTTTTCAGACATGGTCTTTTATAATTGAGCAGTTATTATAACCCTGCAATTTTTAACCTGCATTCAATTAGTTTTTAAGAAATGATTTTGTTAATACTGTGACTTGTTTAGGAACTGCACCTACTTGGTGGGTAGGCTTGTCAATGTGGAATTTGGTATTTAAATTTGGAATAGTTGGTCATGTGCAAAATCTGCAATAAATAAATACTCCTCCGTTCCAAGAAATCTTTCTTCTTTGCTCACCTGCATCTCTGTAGAGTAGTTCGTACCACACTGCACTGTCACTGCTTTTGCGTTTACCATCTACTTATTTTTTTTTATTTTCTCTCAAATGTAAATTTTATTTTCTTCAATATATTTGAGTTTTTAAATAGCACAGCTTATGTTCTTTAATGCTTTTTTATATTCTTTTGCAATGGAGAATTTTTACCTCTAAAAATTTCTCTGGATTCATGTTTCTCTTTACCAGCATCTAAGGAAATGGCTTCTGGTTTTTGGAAGCTTAATCACAGCGGGGTGCTACATGCTCTTAGGTCCTGTCCCAGTCCTGCACATTAAGAGGTAATTTCTTTTCTTCCTCTCTGTTTTTGGACAAAGAGCATTAAGAATTATTTCAGAAATGTTTGGTCTAATGATGGCCTGGCTTAGTATTTTGAGCCTTAATGCTAAATAATTACCTTCATTTAGGACTATCTTGAATTGTTTGTGAGACTGACAGTATTTTCCCTTACTAGAAGCTTTAGAAGCTAGCAGTGGTGCAGGCAAACAGTAATGCATAAAATCTGTATCAAATGAGAAAAATGCTTTTTCTGTTTCAATTTCATGTTTGCATGTTTTTTAAACAGCATAGTACACACACACACATACACACACAGAGATTTTTTTTCCCTCTATTCTTCCTCCTCACTCCTTGAGGCAGAAACCAAAAATTTTTTTTTGTTTTGGTATCATCCCTAGCATGCAGCAGATGTTTGTTAAAGCTTGTTTAATATAATTTATTTACTAAAATAAGATAAGCTCCTTAGATTTTTTCAGGTGTCTCTGGGACAAAGCATGGTATCATGGGAAGAGCAGAGACCTCAAGAGTCACTCAGACTTCACTAGCCATTGAACGAATCATGTAACTTCCAAGAGCCCCCATTTTCTTTAAAAAAAAAAAAATTCTTTATCTACAAAAAGGAGTTGATAATAATACTTGCATCCCAGAGTTGTTGTAAGGATTGAATTTATGTAAAGTGACTTCTTTACCCCTTCCCTTCATCTCAAATTTTAATCCATTTGTCAATCAGTTGGCTATCAAAGCCAAGCCAATGGAAGGAACAGCATTGGGATTGGCATTTTAACCAATTTGGAAGGATTTTGTATGGTGAGAAGGCACGGTATGATTTTCTTCCCAAAATATAAGGAGCTAAAAGGTACTATAACTGAATAAAGTTAGATGGGAATGAGGACTATAAAAAGTCTTTTTTAATTACAAAAAACACATACTCCTGAATTTTGTTAACAGATACATCACATCAGTGCTGCACATATGTTAACATATCAGGAAGAGAACCTGTACCAGTTGCCGTTGAATTGACTCCAACTCTTGGTGACCCCACATGTGTCAGAGTAGAAATGTGTTCCATAGGGTTTTCAATGGCTGGTGTTTCTGAAGTAGATCATCAGGCCTTTGTTCTGAGGAACCTCTGGGTGGACTTGAACCTCCAACCTTTTGGCTAGCAGCAGAGCATGTTAACCATTTGCAACGCCCAGGTGTTCTGTCAGGGAGAGGCTAGTTATGGATTCAGTGAAACTAACTTGTCGAGGATCCTGCCCTATTTAGCATGCAGCTTTTATGTCTCTTAAAATGCTAATCTTTTTTTTTTTTTTTCCTCCACAATTCGTATGCAGTCAGCTCTGGCTGCTGGTGCTGGTATTGGTTGTAAATGGCGTCTCTGCTGGGATGAGTATAATTCCAACTTTCCCGGAGATTCTCAGTTGTGCATAGTAAGTTATTTCTGTTGCTTGAAGAGCTGTCTTGTGGATAACAGAGAGCATCACAGGCTTTCTTGAATTTCCCAGTCTTGTAGGGAAGACTTCATATATTTTTCCTCCTCCATATTAAATCTTCAGGATTTATATCATGGGATATTGTGATTTAAGTACTATGAATATATATACAATATAGTTAAGAGCTACAGTTGCTAACCAAAAGGCCGGCAGTTCAAATCCACCAGGCACTCCTTGGAAACTCTATGGGGCAGTTCTACTCTGTCCTGTAGGGTTGCTGTGAGTTGAAATTGACAGCAACTGGTTTGGGTTTGGGTTTTTTATATACAATAATATAAATAATATATAGTAATAATAATACAGTAATAAGTAAAGTGGACTGTGAATAGAGGCTTGGCTTATGCCTTGGTGTATATATAATTTTCAAAAGTCAAACAAAGTTGAAAGGCTTCAGCATTGTTCCTCTCATGGAGGAGATCCATAAAGTCACAGAGAGTCACCAGGTATCTGGCACTTGGCCATCAGCCGTTTGTTCAGTAAGCCATCCTGATGAAGAGCATGAACAAAGCAAGCTTGAGGAGGTAGAGTGTCTGTGGCTGGACAGTGTCCGATAAATCTCACAGGAATAAGGCACTGCCTCTGTGTTTTCTAAAAGTTGCCCTTTGTTCCTCTTTATATGTATATCTTACTTTAAGGATTTCTTAGTTAATTATGTATTTATATGAGCCTTTAATGGAAAAGGGTCATGATTCTTAACATAATGTGTGTGTGCATCTCTGTACCCAAACCTATACCTACCCATTGCCATCAGTTTGATTCCGACTCAGCAACCCTAAAGGACAGAGTAGAACTCCCTCATAGGGTTTCCAAGGAATAGCCTGGTGAATTCAAAGTGCCAGACTTTTGGTTAGCAGTGGGGCTCTTAACCAATGCACCACCAGGGCTCCAACCTAAACCTGTACCTACATATATATCTATGTCTTACACATGCAATCAAATTATTTTTAGAAAATCATGATGTAAACATAATATGAAAAGTCCTTGAATTTAGATGAAGTTTTTATCTTAGAAGTGAAGTGTTTCTGCTGTTGTCTTTGTCCAAATCATCCCTGGTTTGTCTTCATTTATTTGTCATACAACATTCTTTTCTTTCACACATATCCCTTTTAATAACAGATATGCTCTTTTTTTACAGTGAAAATGGATTTGAGGAAGGATTGAGTACTTTGGGACTTGTGTCAGGTCTTTTTGGTGCAACATGGTCAGTTGGGTGAGTAGTCTTGAATTTCATTCAAACCTGCAAGATGGAAAATGCTATCCTCATTTTACAGATGAAAAAACTAAAGTGTTGAGAGGTCAGATGAATTGCCCAAATTGCTCAGTGGGAGCAGAGCCGGAGTTCTAATCCATACCCTCTGACCCCAAAATCAGTTATCGGACAGCAGTTTTCACATGTAATCAAAATTGTCTCATATATATTATCTCAATTAAGTGATATTGTTAAGATCTTTCAGCAGGAGCATGTCTCATAATTTTTATTCATTTATTCATTCATTTATTTATTTTTCACCCTCTACTGCACTTTTTTTTTTTTTTTTACTGCACTAGAAGGTTAACTGTATGCTGGCAATATCGTTCTTGTTGTTGTGAGTCACCGTCAGGTCGATTCCACATCATGGTGACCTTATGCGTGCAGAGTAGAACTGTACCCCATAGAGTTTTCGAGGCTGTGACCTTTTGGAAACAGGCCTGTCTTCTGAGGTGCCTCTGGGTGTGTTTGAACTGCCAGCCTTTTGGCTAGTAGTCTAACATTTAACCTTTTTTTTTTTTTTTTTTTTTACCACGCAGAGACTTCACATTGGCAATGTAGTATTTCTTTAATAAACGTGCACTGAATTAAGTTATTTTAAATATAAATGCTGAATACAAGAAACTGTATCTCATATGGAGAAGAGTAAAGAGAATAATATAAAGATTGCTTTGAATGCATGTTATCTTTTATTTTTATGTAAAACCCCCAAACCAAACTTGTTGCCGTTGAGTCGATTCTGACTCATAGCGACCCTATAGGACAGAGTAGAACTGCCCCATAGGGTTTCCAGGGAGCAGCTAGTGTATTCAAACTGCTGACCTTTTGGTTAGCAGCCAAATCCTTAACCACTTTGCCACATAAGGTAACATTTTTTCAGACGCAGTTATAATTTTAGAGTTGTTTTAAAATTTTAAACCATATTATTAACAGGTAGAATCTTTTTTCTTTTACCCAAGCTATGCTTAGAAATTGGATTTTTTCTTTAGTACTTATGGTTTAAATTGAATGAAGACTTATAATTGCGGGATTATACAATTTTTAAGAAGAAATTTTTTTGTGTGTGTGCTATTTAACACTCTTCTTTTCTTTGTTAGTGCTTTTTTAGGACCTACACTGGGTGGATTTCTGTATGAAAAAATTGGCTTTGAATGGGCAGCAGCTATACAAGGTCTGTTGCCTCTGACAAGTGTGAGTAACCAGTCTTTTAATTTTCCTTATATTTGTATAGAAACTTAACTTACAGAATTTACATTAACCAGCACCTTTAATTGTGTTAAAGGGATTAGCAATGGGCTTATATTATCTACTGGAACACTCAAGGAAAAGAAGGTATGGTCAACTCTTCAGTTTTTTTTTTCTTCCTGTTACTATGGGAGTAGAAGAAACTCCAGTGGTGCAGTGGTTAAGTGCTTGACTGCTAACCGAAAGGTCAGCAGTTCGAACCCACCAGCTGCTCTGTGGGAGAAAGATGTGGCAGTCAGCTTCTGTAAAGATTTAGGGCCTTGGAAACCCTATGGGCAGTTCTGCTCTGTCCTGTAAGGTTATTATAAGTTGGAATTGACTCGAAGGCAATGGGCTTGGTTTGGTTTTTCAGTGAGAGTAGGGAAAACAGGCTATTTTGCATCCATTCCTCCAGTCAGTGGATTTCTCGGCACTCTGAGCCTTACCACTTGGCAGACACTTTTAAAGAAATATTTGGGTGGAGATGTAGGTATTGGGTGTTTTTTAAGATGAGAAATATTAAGATTCTTCTCTTCTTTCCCTCAATGTAGACCTATATCTCAAGACATTCTTGGCACAGAGGAGGAACGAACTGCTCTCTTGCCTAATGAAATCTAACCTTATGATTGCTGGATTGATACAGGCTTAGTAGTTGGACCTTTCTGACTTTGAGTGTCACAGTTAGATTTTCTTAATCTTTTGCACAAACTCCATGGATCCTACACCAGTATCATGGAAGTGTCAACACCAGCTGTACTTTGGGCTGCACTTACTATTGTCTTGAAAAGCTGGCCTGCTGAATGAGCCATATTTGAAACTTTAAGTATAAGAAGAGCCATTGAAAACCAGCAAAAGTCTGTGTTGTTAAGAGGCCAAACTTGTCCTTGAAGATATTGTTATTGACTCTACTTTGGCCTCATGCTTCCTCTAAAAAATTCCTCTAGTTACTTTTTATTCTAAGTGCAGTGGTTCTGTGAATGTATCATCTTTTTAAACAGGGAAAGAAGTGAATCGATTTGATATATTTGAAATATAAAAATATGACTCAAAATTTGTAAAATAATTAATATGAAATAGCTTTTAAAAAGTACACATTTTCGGTTTCCTGAGATTTATTTTCTTGTTCAAAAGGTAAAATTCCTGCCTGCCAGCAGAAACTCTGTAGCATTCTCTGAGCTCTTCTAAAGGTTTTATTTGTGTGAAAGGTATAAGAATAACATTACTTACAACTTCCGTTTTTGTAACATATTTCAATTATGGTCTGGATTTATAAACATCCTTTGGTATAACATTATTTCTTTCCCTTAATGTCTGTATGTTTCATTTGTACCATCTTCTTTTTTCTTCTTACTTTTGGTATATGCATCCCATTCTTAAAACAAGTGACCCCATGTGAATGCGTGTATGTTAGGAAAGGCGTTCCCCTACCTTCATGTAAAAACCACATCCTTGTCTGAAGTGAGTGAGTTTCTATTATACAACTCTTGTACATCCTCATCCATTTTTATAATATGGTAGAAACATTTACCCTTTTGTATTTTTCTTAAGAAGAAACAGTTTGAAATATTCATTCAAAAATATTTAAGTGCCTGGACTGGCACTGTGCTCAGGTGCTAAGGATTTAGCTGTGATCAAGATAAAAACAATCTCTGCCTTGATGTAATTTGTATTCCAGTGGAGGAAACAAACAAGAGGTAAATAAATAACCAAATCTCTAATTTTCTTACAGATATACTGTGAAAACAAAACAAACAAACAAAAACAACATCTTGATATGATCAAGTAACTGGCTAGGGTGGGTTAAGGTTGGGGGACCAGGCGTCTCTGTGGAGGTAGAACTTTTGAGCTGAGATTGGAAGGATGAGAATGAGGGAGCCCTTTATTTGTTCTGAGATGAGAACACCTTACAGTATGTTCAAAAGAGCTTGGTCTGGTCAAAGATGAGAAGCATGGTGGCCCTTGTGACTGAGGTCTTGGAAATAGAGGAAGTGGGGCGGTACGGAGGAGCCTGCTCTTAAATGAGGGAGGCCAGAATTTGATTTATGTTTCAGAAAGTTCACGGTGTCTGTGTGTGGACAGTGGGGATGAGGGTAAGCAGGAATGGAAGGAAACCTTCGGAAGCTTTGGGAGAGACAATATTGGTTGGAACAGGGAGGTGGCAGTGGATATAGAGATTAAAGGAGATATTTGGAAGTGAAGGAGTCCCCTACACGGTGCAGACTGTTAACATGCTTGGCTGCTAATGAAACGACAGGAGGTTTGCATTCACTCAGAAGTGCCTTTAGAGGAAAGGCTTGGTGATGTACTTCGAAAAAAAATCAGCCATTGAAAATTCTACAGAGCACAGGTCTACTCTGAGACACATGACGTTGCCATGAGTTGGAGTCGACTGGATGGCAGCTGTTTTTTGTTTCTGTTTTATTTTTCTCCCTAGGTTTCTGGCTCGAGGTGGGGATGGCCATGCTGCCTTGTGAGATGGGGAAGAATAGGAGCAAAATAGATTGAAAAGGGGCACTTAAAGCCATGATGGGATGGTCTTTCACACCACCAGGATGAAAAAACGTCACAACGAATGACAATACTGTTGCCAGGTGAAAACCCCAGGTTTTGCGTGGTGTGACTTGTTACCGCCAATAAACAAAAGGCTGAGGTAGGAGATCAGAAAGATGCCTTTATTTCATCATACAAGGAAGGGAGCAATCAGGGCTGTTGCCTCCAAGACTGCTCACAGGCAGCTTGGGGAGGTGGGCTTTTACAGAGAGCAGACAAGGAAAAGTAAATTAATCATGAATATTCAGGAGTGACCTTCATGCAGGTGCTCAGAGCTTGGGGCTGACTATGCGTTTTCTTTAGATAAGGATTCCAACCCCCAGGATAGAGGAAGAGGTTGATTTTCTTTCATTAGGATGTTAAGTCTCCACCCAGAGGGAGGTTGATGCCATCTGTGGCCCATTCCATGATTATCTTATTGAGGACAATTTCAGAAGAATGTGCAGCTTATTCCGCTCAAAGTAGGAGGATATGCGAGAGCAGGTATTTTGTAGAAGGGCTGGGCTCTGAGGCTGCCTGCCTCAGTGCTGAGGATGGGGAGGATAGAGAGCCACTGGAATGCTGTTACGGTGCAGGTGAGATTGTAAATTGGACACCTGCCCTGGAAGACTGGCATTGATTGCTGGAGTTGAAAGTACAAGTATCTTATGAACTCTTCATTTTTCCCTCTCCCAAGCCCCTTCACCATCAGACCTCAGAGGGTAGTCCAGTGCAGAACACGTGACGCTGGCCCGCAACACCGGTGTGGGGTGCAAAGCCGGGCCTTGAACCCCCTGCGTGAAATAGTGGAACCTCTGATCCCCCTTCAGCACTTTTCTTCCCTCAGTGCCTCCTCCAGTAGCCAAGGTTGTGGCTGATGGACTGGAGTTCCCGATGCTGCCACTAGAGGCCGACATCAAAGCACGACGGGGACTTGGTGGGCAGCTGTGGCCTGGCTCCCACCACAGCAAACTGTACATAGTCTATGAATCCCTCCACACATCCACCTGTTAACATCTCCATCACAATTGACTACTGAGAGTTTAAGTGAACTCAAACACTGTTGCTTCCATTTATGGGCTGTGACAAATACATGTATGTTACAAATACTACAAACATTTGTTGACAGGTTTGTGTGTGAACATAAGCCTTCATTTCTCTGGACTAAATGCCCAGGAATACAATTGCTGGGTCGTATGCTAGTTGCATGATGAGTTTTTTCAGAAACTGCCAAACTGTTTCCCGAGTGGCTGTAGCATTTCACATTCACATCAATAATGTATGAGTGACCAGTTTCTCACCAGGGTATTTTTTGCTTAGTTTTGTTTTCATGTTTTTAGTGATATTTAAAAAAAAAAAAAAAAAAAAAAACATGCATGAAATAGGTGGAGAAATAACAAATGAGAGCTGTCGATTAAAGGGAGAGCCTATGGTACAGCAGCTGGAGAGAGAGGGAGGAAGCCATCAAAATTGGCTAATAGAAATGGGATTTAAATTAGTAATTCCAGGAGAAGCCATTCAGCTCAGCTTGACCTGGAAGAGAGGAAACATGAATGACTTTGGGGGAGAGAGAGAGAACAAGGAGAAAATAGAATAATCCAGAACAGGTGGGCACCTGACCAGGTAAAATTAAAGACCAGGGTCAAGGCTGCACTGGTCATTGCTCTCTCAACAGGACCTTCATACATGGTAATGAAGCAGTAGTAGTAATAGTAGCAAGAGTTATTATTCAACACACGTATGGTATGCTGGGTGCTTTTATATCACCATTTTCCAAATGAGGAAAACTGAGGCATGGAGAAGTTAATAGTCAAACAGCTGGGAAGTAGTTCAGAGTCCAAGGCCTTAGTCATTACCCAATTCTGCATCTTATAACTATTGTTATCGTTGTTGTTAGTTGCTGTCAAGTCAGTTCCAACTCATGGCAACCCCATGTGTGCAGAGTATAACTGCACCATAGGGTTTTCAAGGCTGTGACTTTTCAGAAGCAGTTCTACAGGCCTTTCTTCCAAATGCCTCTGGATGGGTTTGAACCACCAACCTTTTGCCTAGCATCACCTAGCTGCCTCATAACTATAGATATAAAATTCATATTACATAAATTAACAATAACTACAGGTGGGACCATGCATAATTTAGTTATTCCACCTTGAGGAAAGGTCTAGAGTTGGGCCTGTGTTACAGAAAAGGAGTAATGTGCTAAAGAAAAAAATATGACATAAGAGTTAGCTTAGGCCTCAGGCTGGTGAGTATCCAGGTCAATTGTTCTGTTACCTCTACGGAATTTGGTCACTGTTCAATAGAAATCATATAATTCCACCTGGCCCATGTCACCTGGTTCCCATGGCTGCTTGAAGAAAACCCCAGATCTCACAATTGCTAGGGCAGGATAAAACAGATTCTTCTCCTGGTGCCTGACTAAGGATTCAGAGTCCTTTGGCCAACTGCTGCTGAGATTGCTCCTCTGCCACCCCATCATCCCAGAGGGTGGGCCCAGAAATTGAAACTAGAAGAAAATCTGCCAGACTGGACTGGGGAGCTCAGACCCCGGAAAGAAGAAAGCAAATGGGCTCCAGAGGAGTAGAGAGCTTCATCCTGAAGGAAGCTGTATGTAGTTTCCTTAGACCTCAAACATGCATTTTTACTCCCTTGTTCACTGAAATGAACAAGGCGGATTAATGTGGTGCCATATAGCTAGACAAAATGATAAATGTGCCAGAGCCAGACACTTTTCTGTTTTTAAGCTGTTTTCATTTTTTGTGTTTGTCTGAGACTTCAGTTTTATTAAAAAAAAAAAAAAAATTTTTCTTTTTTTTTGACCATACTCTTTCAAAATGTTTGTCTCTACAACTGCTTATGTAAGTAAACAAGTGACCCTGATCCGACTTTTTGGGATTTATTTTGGTGTACATGCTATTTCTAACTCTTCATTTCTCAATTCGCTTGTTGACTTTTCATATCTGGAGGAGGGCCAAACCAGGAAATCCTGTGGGCTGTGCAGAGCCCAGAATGGCTTTTCTTCTTCCTGTGGCTGAGTCACTTAGTGCCCTTGCAATATCACCACCCTGCTGAAGTATGTCTGCCATGCACAGCTTGGCACGATCCAGGAGTTGGTGCCCACGTATCCTGTCACCCCTACCCCATCCCCAGCAGTTCACAGGACAGTCCCTCAAGTAGACTAGTTTAATGAACACTTCATAGGCAGCAAGAATGAAGCATGAAAATAAATATTTTATACACCTGTCTATTGCTTAGAAACTCTGGTGATGTATTGGTTTAGAGCTACGGCTGCTAACCAAAAGGTCGGCAGTTGGAGTCCACCAGACACTCCTTGGAAACCATATGGGGCAGTTCTACTCTGTCCTATAGGGTCACTATGAGTTGGAATTGACTCGACGACAATGGGTTTGGCGATTTGGTTTTGGTCTTTTGCTTGGCTGGAAGGTGATTTCTGGAAATGGGTGTGGTTCCAAGTCAGAAGGGTATCTTATGATCATATTCTCAGGCGTTCTTCCAGTCTCTAGCAGACCAGTTAATCTGGTGAGCTTTTTTTTTTTTTTTCTGATGAATTTGATTTTTTGTTCAACGTTTTTCTCCCACTCTGTCCGGTATCCTCTATCGTGAGCCCAGTCAGAGCAGTCAGTAGTGGTAGCCGGGCACCATCTAGTTCTGGTCTCAGGAATGGCTGCTATTTTAAATAGTTACTCTTTCCTCAGATTGTTTTTAATGGATTTTAACTTTTCACCTATGCAACTAAGTCCATTTAATCACAAAGTGGTAAAATGGAAAGTGGTCTGTATTAGCAGTGAATCATAATCATTGTTTCCTGAGGCAAAGTAACATTATTTTATAATGGACTTAAAGTATAGAAATTAAACATTATTTAATCAGTCACCTTTATGAACATGAAAATGCAAACTCTTGTTTTATGGCCGGAACTTGGTCTTTTATTTTAAAGATTAAAAAATATATGTATCAACTGCTCTATGGAAAATGTTTGTAAAAATCACGTACTTTTTCTTTACCTCACAAGAATCTTTCCACCTTTAAATTGTTTCATTACTGCCTTTCAGTTCTTCCATGCAATTTCCTTTGTGACTCAGAACTTCAGTTTTTATGAGAGGGTCTTGAAATATTGCCAAGAGAAAAAGGGGAACTTGCTCATCTTGATGTTGCATCAGAAGTCATATCCAGTTTCCCCACCAGCCGAAAGATCCTAATCAGTATATTGTCTATCTTTACAGCCACCAAGAAAGAAAAACATAAGAAAATTGGGGAAGCTAAGATGTGAAAGATAGGATTGATTTTTCCTATCCCTAGCCCTAAAACTAAAGAATGCTAGCTCATCTTTACCAGCTTGCTTCACTCCTTCCAAGCAGAAGATGTGATGAAGTATTCCTAGTTGGTGAGATTAAATCACGTGAAGGTAGATCATGATCCAAATTATACCTGTACATATGGAAGAGCTCAGTGGTCTTTGCTAGGCATCAACTACATTAAACATTCATTTCAAACCAAACCAAAGACCCGTTGCCATCGAATTGATTCTGACTCATAGCAACCCTAGAGGACAGAGTAGAGCCACCCCATAGGATTCGAACTGCAGACCTTTGGTTAGCAGCCTAACTCTTAACCACAGTGCCACCAGGGTTTCCAAATATTCATTTAGCCCTTAGTAAATCTACCTCTGATCTTCTTAAGGTAGATTATTTAAAAAAAAAAATTATTTTTCAGACTCTTGCATGCAGATATTAAAACAGAGCACAGACACATCCTTGATGTGTATAAGGGAGAGAGTCTGGCACTGGGTATTAGAAGTCACACACCCTGCCACTAACAAGCTATAAATTGCTGTGCTTCTCTAGGCCTCAGATTCCTGTCTTCTAATATGTTACATAGGCGGCTGGGTGGTATAAAGGGTTAAGCACTCAACTACTAGCTGAAAGGTTGGTGGTTTTAACCCACCCAGGGGTGCCTTGGAAGATAGGGCTGGAGATCTGCTTCTGAAAGGTCACACCCTTGAAAACCGTATGGAGCAGTTCTACTCTGCCCACATGGGGTTGCCATGAGTTGGAATTGACGCTATGGTAATTAACAACAGCAATATGTGATACGATCTCTAAATTCTAAAGGTACTCCTCATCTTTTACATAATAATAGATTATGTACTAATTTTACAATCTGCTAAAAATTTATAAAAATATGTGTCCTATTTTAGTTATCTTGTGCTGTTAAAACAGAAATACCACAAATGGATGGCTTTAACAAACAGACGTTTTCTCTCACAGTCTAGTAGACTAGAGGTCTGAATTCAGGGCACCAGCTCCGGGGAAAGGCTTTCTCTCTCTGCGGGCTCTGGAGGAAGGTCCTTGTCATCAGTCTTCCCCTGGTCTAGGGACTGCTCAGCACAGGGAGCCCAGGTCCAAAGGACACACTCTGTTCCTGGCACTACTTTCTTGGTGGTATGCAGTCCCCCTGTCTCTCTGCTTGCTTCTCTTTTATATCGCAAAAGAGATTGGCTCAAAACACAACCTAGATTTGTAGATTAAGTCCTGTCTCATTAACATCATAGAGGTAGAATTTACAACACATTGGAAAATCACATCAGATGACAAAATGGTGGTCAATCACACAATACAGGGAATCATGGCCTACCAACATTGAACACACATTTTTGGGGGACACAATTCAATCCATAACATATCCCTTTACCTTCTCCATTAAAGGGCTTGGCCATTTTTCTATAATTTTTTTTTCAGTTTTCTGTTCTCTATAGGTAGGAAAAGTCATTTACTTAATAGAGAATTTTATTTCAATTGCCTCATATGCAAGCAAAAGCTGGACAATGAATAAGGATGACCAAAGATGAACTGATGCCTTTGAGTTATGGTGTTGGTGAAGATTATTGAATATACCATCGACTGCCAGAAGAACAGGCCTGTCTTGGAAATCACAGCCAGAATGCTCATTGGAAATGAAGATGTGGAGGCTTGGTCTCACATACTTTGGACATGTTATCAGGAGAGACCAGTCCCTGGAGAAACACATCATGCTTGGTAAAGCAGAGAGTCAGGGAAAAAGAGGAAGATCCTCAACAAGACGGATAGACACAGTGGCTGCAACAATGGGCTCAAACATAGCTATGATTGTGAGGATGGTGCAGGACAGGGCAGTGTGTTGTTCTGTTGTACATAGGGTTGCTATGAGTCGGAACCAAGTCAACAGCACCTAACAACAACATTTGAAGTAACAGTATGAGCACATCTTGTTTGCAGCTCAGACCTCACCTTAACAAGAATCTTAACCTCAGTAGGAGGGAAAGTACAGGCTGAATGTCATTTATTTGTTTCTACTCTTCTGTGCTCCCTGAAAGTATTTAAATGACTATTAAATAAGAGGCCCAGAAATAATAAAACCCTTACATGTTAGGATTGGAACTGAGGCAGGGAGAATATAGATGTCCTAGGAGGGCATCGGAAACCCTAGCAGTATAGTGGTTAAGAGCTACGGCGACTAACCAAGAGGCCGGCAGTTTGAATCCACCAGGTGCTCCTTGGAAACTCTATGGGGCAGTTCTACTCTGTCCTATAGGGTCACTATGAATCAGAATCAACTTGACGGCAGTGGGTTTTAGGAGGGCAATCAGGTGGTATATATATACTTTATATTTATTTATTCATGAATTTGTATGTATAAGAATTGGCTCAATGGCAACGGGTTTTCGGATATATATAAATTCACTTATGTGGTTATTTAAGAACCCTGGTGGTGCAGTGGTTAAAGCAGTCAGCTGCTAACTGAAAAGTCAGCAGTTCAAACCCACCACTTGCTCCGTGGGAGAAAGATGTGTCAGTCTGCTTTCACAAAGATTGCAGCCTTAGAAATACTGTGGGGCAGTTCTATCCTGTCCTACAGCATCGCTATGAGTTGGAATCAGCTTGTCAGCGGTGGATTTGGTTTGGTTTTTGGTATGTGGCTGTATCTTATCTGTATCTGGTATGTGGCTATATCTTATATGTGTTAGAACAGATGATTTTTATTATTGCCAACCCTAGACACTCCCTTTCCCTTGCACCCAGTTCCCACATAATTAGAAAAAGAGAAAGAAAAAAATTCTCTGACAGTCACTGGCAGTCCTTGAGCTCAGGCTCCTGAGGCCTTAGGGTCTTAGCAAAACCAAACCAAATGCATTGCCATCGAGTCAATTCCGACCCATAGCGATCCTATAGGACAAAGTAGAACTGCCCCATAAGGTTTCCAAGGAGCAGCGGGTGAATTCAAACTGCCATCCTTTTGGTTAGTAGCCAAGATCTTAACCACTGTACCACCAGGGCTCCTAAGAAGTTAAAATATAAGTTTAATTCCTTTAAGACCACAGATAAAATTTGCATACTGGAAAGCACAAAGCTTGAACTACACAATTCTCTGTCATCTCAGTCAATTTATCCTTTACTGAGCACTTTGTATGTGTCAGGCATTGTGCTACGGAGTCAGCAGTGAATATTTACAGTTAGAAGAGCCCAATTTAGATTCCTAGGGCTTAGCAGAGGTTTTGATTTCTCCTTTGGCAGAACACCAGGGAGCAGCACCTGGAGGAGCTGTGCTTTAGGCACTCAAGATGCAGCAGTGAACAAGCCAGGTGCAGATATCTGCTCTTATGGAGATCATTTTCTTAGTATTTAATAGCAATAGACAAGTCAAGACAGAGTGTTGATTTGTGTGAATTGTGTTCGGCAGTGCATTCTCCTAATAGTAAATGGATTTAAAATTTTCTCTTCTAAAATTGAACAGGATGTAAGTCACTCAAGGCAGCAGAAAAAATCTAGTTTTTGAAATTTAATAACTGGAATGTTTGTTGTGATGATTTTTTCACATGAGAGTTATGTCACCATTTTCTATTAATACAATGGCCCAATTGCATAACGTTTGAAAGAAAAAAAATATTGACAAAGAATCTTATCAATGGTACACGTTGGTCAATCCTTGTAATACTTCTTGATTATACTCATTGAACTGCAATATTGCCTTCCTCATAAGTTGTCAGACATAATGTGTTTATAAGTTTATAAAATAAAAGGCCAGTAGCTAGGTGGCAGTGATGTTACATACATGTTCGCTTCTCTATAAATACTACTTGTATGTAACTTTTGGTTTCAGAAGTTACTAGGTCTTGGCCGTGATGACTTCTTCTTTTCCAACCTCCGTGGCACTTTTTGCTCTACTTGCCCTGAATGTCGGTGCTCTGGACACTTGCCTAGCTGCAGTGTATGAACATGCTATCATATTGCCAAAGAACACAGAAACACCCATTTCTCAGCAAGGTGCCTTGCTCCTGATGAACAAGAATATAGATATTCTGGAGAAAGCAATTAAACAGGCAGCTGAAAAGGTATTCTTTTATTTCTGCTGGTCTGAATTTATGGGAGGGACATGAAAGTTGGTAGAAGATTTTTGTTGTTGTGCGCCATCGAGTCGATTACGACCCATAATGACCCTATAGGGCAGAGCAGAACTGTCTCATAGGATTTCCTAGGCTGAAATCTTTACAGGAACAGATCACCAGGTCTTTTATCCCATGGAGCGAGCGACTGGTGGGCTCGAACTGCCAAGTTAAATACCGAGGCTTGAGATAATATATTGAGAACGTGGACCTGGGGTCAGAAAATCTGGATGAATCCCTGCTTCACCGTTTAGTAGCCACGTGGCTGTGGGCCAACCCCTCAGCCTCTCTGGCTCCTCACCTAAGAGATGTAGATTGATTTTCCTTCAACAATTTTTTTTTTTTTTTTTTGGTAATGCCTGCTTTGTTCTAAGTACTTGCTAGTGCCTGGGGTTATCAAGATGAGCAAGACAGATATAATCACTGCCTTTTTTTTTCATAGAGTTTAAGTCTAATGGGGAAACAGGTATGAAACAAAAAACTAAAAATCACTGTTTTAGTGTGACAAACACTGCAAAGGTAAAGAACTGTGTGCAATTAGAGCACTTAATTGGAGAATAGAAGTGGTTAAGAGCTTGGTTGCTAACCAAAAGGTCGGCAGTTTGAATCCACCAGCCGTTCTTTGGAAGCCCTATGGCACAGTTCTACTTTGTTGTATAGGGTCTCTATGAGTCACAGTAGACTTGATGGCTCTGGGTTTGGTTTGGTTTTGATTTAAGCCAGTTCAGGGAGTGGCGCGGTGGTTAAAGCTCTAGGCTGCTAACCAAAAGGACACCAGTTTGAAACCAACAGCTGCTCTGGGGGAGAAAGAGGTGGCAGTCTGCTTATAAAGATTACACTCTTGGAATCCCTATGGGGCATTTCTTCTTTGTCTTATAGGGTCGCTATGAGTTGGACTCGACTGGATGGCAGCTGGTTTGGGTTTGGTCTATAAGGTTTTGAGGAAATTTGATATAATCGATAAATGCAAAGTACTTAGCACTTTGGCACATAGAAAGCACTCAGTAAATGTTAACTTTTAATACCATCATTGCTAATAAAAATAAACATAACTTTTTCACTTAATCATCAGACGTATACCACCAGGTTTCACTAGCATAAACACTGGTTCTATTACCTAAGTTCACAATCTGAATTCATTTGTGTTTCCTGATTCAATCTTTTTAGTCCTTCTCATGTGCCAGATGAGCTATCCCTTATCACCTGGTTTGGTTCTGTCTCTCTCCTTTTCATTAATCTTAATCAAAGTAATACATGCATGTAATTAAGAAGACAAATAGCACTAAAGGCTTATGTAATAGTGGTTCCCTCCCCAGTACATCTAATCACCCTTTCTGGAGGCAAATACTTTTGCATCTCTTAGCTTTTTCTTCTGAAATGTACACATCTCTATAATTCTCAATAACACTGCTATGTTTTATTCATCAATTTTAGTCCAGATTCATTTCTTTTACCTTTTCGTTTATTCTCATATGTAAAACTTTCTATCCCTTCTTATGACCTGGAATGTTCCTATTTCTTCTTTTAAAAGTTTATACAACAGTGGTTCTCTCTCTAGTCTACTCCGTTCTTCATCTCAGGAGCATTTTGACCCTTATTTCTTCTGGAATTTACACTTTCTGTATTCCTAAATAACAATGTTTCTTTAAAAAAAATTATCAACTTTAGCCATTATCTTTTTAGTTTCTACTCTGCTAGATGATCATTTAACTTTGTTATATCATTCTGCCTCCTCCCTTCTGCCATCTTTCCGGTATGTTTTATATATATCTCGATTGAAAAAAAAAAAAACTAAACCCATTGCCAACAAGTCGATTCTGACTCATAGCAGCTCTATAGGACAGAGCGGAATTGTCCCATAGGACTTCCAAGGAGAGGCTGGTGGATACGAACTGCTGACCTCTTGATTAGCAGCCAAGCTCTTAACCACTGCATCACCAGGGGTCATTTGTATTATATGCAGTGTTTATGTTTTTATGACTAGGCAAACATCATTCAGAGAAGAGAGTAGATTGCATTTTCTTTTTTCTTTATTTCCTGAACTTATTAATTGCCTTTTTATTTACTTAATTTTCCTTGACTCTTTTGTTAAAATTTCCCATCCTTTCAATAGTATCTCAACAATTTTTCCACAAAGTTATTTTCATCAGGTTAACAGAGTTTAAAAAAACAATCTGCCTCTCTCTGGACTGGGTTTTCCTCTAGGCCTTCTGTGTGGTTTTCATCTTGGAATTCCCTTTGATGACATCCTAGGAATTCTTTTGATTTGGATTTCCTGATTTCTTCCTTCTTTCTTTTTTTATTCTTTGTGTTATTGGAACACACTCTCCAATATGACTCTTTAGTCACATTGCTCTAATCTGATCTGGCTGCCTTCCGTATCTGGTACAATATGGCTGTCATCCTGGGATCTCCCTTTGTCACACTGGGGCAGATTTTCTTTATCCATCTCTTGTGTGGATTTTCTGTTTTCTATTCCATGTCTTTCTTGTTGGTTTATGACCCTTTTGTTGTTGTCTGCTGTTTCCTGAAAAAGAGTGAATGAAATGCAAACGTTTTTGAGACTTTACATATCTGAAATGCATTTACTCTCAAATTGTTTCTATAAATATGGAATTCCAGGGTGGAAATAATTTTCCTACAGAATTTTGAAGATATTATTTCCTCCTTTCTTACATTCTCCTGAGAATATTGAAGTTATTCTATTTTCTGATTCTTCATATATGACCTCATTCGCTCTCTCTCTCCCTCAAAGCCCACAGAATTTTTTTCCTCCATTTTATTTTTTCTTTCTTTCTAGGACTTCTATTAGCATCTTGTCTCTCTTGAACTGGTGCTCTAATTTTCTGATCTTTGTTGTTTTTCATCTCTTTATTTTTTTCTTCTACTTTCTGAGATTTCCTCTTCTAGCTCTTTCAAATCTTCCACTGAATTTTTCATTTTTGCTATCACGTTTTTAATTTTTTTGTCCTTTTTTATTGTGCTTTAGATGAAGTCTTACGGAGCAAATTAGTTTCTCGTTAAACAATTAATAACATTGTTTTGTGACATTGGTTGCCTACTCTGAGACATGTCAACACTTTCCCCTTCTTGACCTTGGGTTCCCCATTTCCAGTTGTCCAGACTTCCTGTTCGTGCTTTTAATTTCTAAGGGCTATTTTTCGCTTTCTGAATCTTTCTCCACTTTTTGTGACTGTATATTTTTTTTTAAAAAAAATTTATTTTGTGGATGCAGTATTTTCTTTTATCTCTTTGAAGCTATTAAGGATTTTTTTTCTTGAAGTTTTTTTGCCCTGAATAGTCCCTGTTTAGTCCAAGTTATCTTACTCTGTTTGTTCTGTTTTTTCTTTCATGTTAGAAACTTTCCTCAGTTATCCTTAACCCATGAGAATACCAAATACTGATTGAAAGTTCTGACCATTTGGGTTGTATTTGCCAAATTTGAGTTTCACAAAAAGGTGATCTGGCCGAACCTTTTGTTGGGAGGATTCCTGAGGTCAGTATCTTTAAAGATTTCCTCTTGAGATGATCAGGTTTTCCAGCAAAGATTCTCCTAACTTTCTTCCTGATTAGTATGACTAGATTTAGCAAATAAAAATGTGGGATGTTCAATTAAATTTGAAGTTCACATAAACAGTGAATAATTTCATCCAAGTATGTCCTGTGCAATATCGAGGACATGCTTGTACTAAAAAGTTATTCATTGTTTATTTGAAATTTAAATTTAACTGGATGCCCTATCCTGCATTTTTACCTGGCAATCCTATTCCTGAAGGATAATGTCTTGCTGTCAACAATCTGGGAGACAAGTGTGGAATGGCCTTGCAGAGGTGGAGGAGTGTGGGATAGATATTGTTAATATTCAGTATGAATCATTTACTTAATCTTCTTCAACTGTGTAGTTCAAACTGCAGTCTAAAGACCATCTGCCTTCCCCTTTCTAGGACATAAATTCTCAGTCTTTTACTAGCATATGGGAGGTTCAGTTGTCCATCCTTGAGGATAACTCAGTATCTAAGAAATTCTTGATAACTTTTCATCAATTTTTCTTTCAGAAATAGAGTCTTCTGTGTATTCTGTAGTGTAGATGGGTCTCAGTCTTGGCTTTCCCCATTGCCAGTTTAGGTCTTGGGTTTCTTAGATCTGCTAAATCACTTACCACTTTTCCATTAATATTCCATCTTCTAAACTTATTGCTGTGTTCTAGTCTCTTGTTTTCCTTGTCAAGTCCTTGTGGACTTGTATAATTTAAAAGTTACTGTAGGTTTGATAGATTTCAATGGAACAAAATAGAAGCATGTGTACATTATACAATCTTTACTTGAAAGTTAGTTCTATCTCCTCTTAATACACTTGATCCTGAAGTGCTTGCCCTTTACCTGCAAGAGTAGAAGTGGGGAGACCAGTTAGAGGCTATTGCTGTAACCAGGCAAGAGATGAAGGTGGCTTGGAATGGGCTTGCAATGGGAGATGCTGTACAGATGGAGTTAAATGGATATGAATCTTTGTATTTACATGGTGAGATGACTCATGTATTCAGATTTTTACATTCAAATAGCTAGGTAGTATATTTTGTTTTTTTTTTACAGTGGAAGAAGGACTCATTTGGGAAGTGTTTCAAACCTTGCTCAGATACAAATTATGTGATTTTTCTGGATCACGGGGGTACTTCTAGATCGTCTCTAGGCTCCCTTCCAAATCAAAAATTCCCTCATTGTACGTCACAGGCTATAGGATAGGGATTGAACTAGTATCTAAGTTAAAAAAAAAAAACTTTTTAACAGATTGAATATTCTAACAAGTAAAATCACTGATAACTTGAGAACAATAAGGCTATAGTTGTCCATGGATATAGGACAAAGATCTGATCAGTTCTTTATGTGGTAAATATGTTTGCTAGTGAATTGCTGGAAGTACTGGGGTCTGAAGTCCTTTATTTTTATTACTGGTTTCATTAGCTGTTCACCAATGAATTGGGTTAATCGAATGAGGAAGTGACATTATTTTACTAAATAAAGGGCATAGGCATTTCTCTAGGTTTGAGAGTGTGCCGATCGGCTCTGTTGTGACTTATTGCTTTGCCTTTACTTCCTGTAGATTTGTACTATGCTGAAGTGCAGAACAACTGCCTTAGAAACTGGTGGTGACTCAGTCGAAGCAGCTTCCACCAGCTTTGAAATGTTCTCCCTCAGCGGCACTTTTGGAACCCAGTATGTCTTCCCTGAGGTGTTGCTGAGTGACGTTCAGCTTGCACCTGGAGAATTTCAGGTAGGAACCTATTCTTGATATTGCCAATTAATTTCACCTAAGAAAAAGAACTTTTTAACACCAAAACCTGCCCCGGAGCTTAAAAAAAATGATAAAAACTTCCATTTGGAAAGAGTAAAATTAGCCTTGGGAATCACCAAGAACACTGAGCAGACTGAATTTCCTGCCTGGAAATTCTTAAGATGATAATGTGTCCTTGAGAATAAAGAAATAATATTTATTTTGGGGAACATGAAAGAAGGTGGGGCTGTCAAAGTCTATCAAGTAGGAAGGAGACTTAAGAAGTGTAGTTTTAGGGGCAAGCACATTAGAGGAAGGCTCTTGGGATTACTGGGAAGGAGCTGGCTTAGGTGCGGAAAGGAATTCCTCTCATCGTGTGGGTCAAGGCCTGGTGCAACCATGGCCCTAAGAGAAAAGGAGAGAAGGAAAAGCTGAGGGAGAAGAATCTGACGATGGCTGGTGTTGACAAGGAAGAAAAAGCTATTTATTTTACAGTCCAGAAATAATTCCTTGCTGCACGTGCACACCGTCCCTGCCATTCTCCTCCACCAACTTTTCCTGCAGGTGTTTGTTTCACTCTGCCTTCCTGGTAGAAAAAACTGCAGGGAGGTGGGGGTGGGGTATTAGTGAGTGGGAAAGTTAGAAGGGAGAGGGTGGAAAGGACCATGGGGGCTGAGTTCAAACTCCCGTTCTGACTTTTTGTGGGGGAAGAGTGTATCTTGCCTGACAGGACTAGATTTCTCTTTTATATACTCCCAAATTCATTGCTCTATGTTTATTAACTCATGAGAGGCTTCCCTAGATAAGTAAATTATAAGATAGTGGTTGCAAGCATTTCACTAACAAATGAGTCAGTGCCAATTCCATGGCTCCATTTTTTCCCATACACTGTAGCATTTCAAATATTTCTGACAGAACAGCATTTGATCCATGTCTTTTTAAACTGTTTTCTTCATCCAGTTATGCTGAATTTTAAAAGTATGCTATATATATGGAACTGTATAATTTAAAGGTAGATCCTGTTTACTTTTCTCTGTGTTAATTAGGTGTCAAGTGATGGACGCCTGTTTAGCCTGAAGCCAACATCCGGACCTGTCTTAACAGTAACTCTGTTTGGGAGGTGGTATGAGAAGGACCAGGCATTGAATGCTTCGTCAGAGTTCAGGGCACGAGCACTAAGACTGATGAAAATAGCTCTCATGATTATTGTATTAACTATAGTAACTATTTGGTACTTTTACTGAAAACCAAATCCAGGGCCATGGAGTCAATTCCAACTCACAGTGACCTCAGAGGGTTTTAAAAGCTGTTATTTTTATGGAAGCAAACTGCCACATCTTCCTCCTGCAGAGCAGCTGGTGGCCTGGAACTGCTGACCTTTTGGTTAGCATGGAGCACTTTAATCACAGCACCACCAGGGCTCCTTGCATACTTATTAAGTTGGTAGAATATTTATTGACATTCTGTAGTTCTCACCTTTTTCTTCCTCATTTTTTTTTTCTTTGAATAATCTTTTAAAGATGAATGTTGGAGAAAACAAGAATGGGTCCGGACTTTTTGAAAATCGTGGTCTCAGGTATAAGACCAGAGTTCAAGTTACCAAACACACACACCCACACCCACACCCACACAGACACACCCTTCTGATAATACAAACTGGATAAATCGTACTAATATTTTAAAAGATCATATCTGTAGGATTAGAAGAACAATTGTACTCCTTAGTTTTTTTTGTTTTTTTTTATAATTTAAATAAGTTAACATATTTAAAGTACTAAGACAAGTTCCTGACTCATGGAAACATTCCCTATGTGTTACCCATTACTATTAAATGTGACTATAACAAGAAAACCGATTGTTATGTATTTATTTCTAAAATCATATCACCTCTGATTGTTTAAAGTACATATGTTTTCATGAGGTTCAGCCCCCCAACATATTTCAATTAGAAAATCAATAAACTCAGCATCCCTGGACTGGCTTTCACTGGGTATCCAGCACGGATGGATTCCAGAAGGCAGTTGGCTTCTAGGAACCCGTGGGAGGTCCTTCACGTTTTTCTGTGTCTTTTTCGGCAGTGATTTAGTGCCTACTTAGTGCCTTGCTTATCTGGTCAGCCTGTAAGCATATTTATGGGGGTGGCTCCAAAGAAGAAGTCAGCCAAATCAAAAGAAGAATAATAATTCGTGACACATAAAAATTATGTGAAATTCAAAGCTCAGTGTCCATACATAAAGTTTTATTGGAACTTAAACCAGCTGTGGTCAAGTTGATTCCAATTCATGGCAATCCCATGTTTGTCAGAGTTGAACTTTGATCCATAAGGTTTTCAATGGCTGATTTTCTGGAAGCAGATTATGGTCTGCCTAACCAGGGTTTCCGGCTAGGAAAGCAGAAAGTCGTGTTGATAAAATTATATACCTAATCTGCCACTAAATATTATTTTTAAGTAACAACATAATCTCTTGACGTTACATGATTCAGCAAAACAAAGAACATTTTAAAATCAAATGTCTCTGAAATGACAGACCATGCAGATAGCACTGATATCAACCTCACACTGTATAAAACATGCCCTTTTGCAAAGGAGAACAAGGCTGCAGCAGTGATACATGCCAGCAATACAATATTTTGAAATGAACATTTTGTGGTGATACCTTTCTTAAAAAAATACTGTATCATCCAATAAATATTTGACTGAAATTCATTGTGTGCTTCTGGGTCACCTTTTTTTCTAAGACCTAAAAGAAAATAAGAAAACTCTTTATTTAGGAGCATCCCGACATTTTGATTTTTACATTGGGCAAATGTGCTGCAAAAGACCTCTTTAAAGAATTGAAAAGCAAAAATGTCACTTTGAGGACTAGGATACACCTGACCCATCCACGGTATTTTCAATTGCCTCATATGCATGTGAAAGCTGGAGGATGAATAGGAAGATGGAAGAAGAATTGATGCCTCTGAGTTATGGTGTTGGTGAAGAATATTGAGTAGACCATGGACTGTCTGAAGACTAAACAAATCGGTCTTGGAAGAAATACAGCCAGAATGCTCTTCAGAAGACAGGAGAGAGAGAGTTCATCTCACGTACTTTGCGCATGTTGTCAGGAGGGAAGTGCCTGGAAAAGAGCATCATGCTTGGTAAAGTAGAGGGTCAGGGAAAAAGAAGAAGACCCTCAATGAGATGGATTGACGTAGTTTACAACAATGGACTCAAACATAACGACACTAGTGAGGATAGTACAGGACTGGGCAGTGTTTCATTCTGCTGTACACACAGTCGCTATGAGTCAGAACTGACTCGATGGCACTTAACAAGTCACCTTGAGAGCTGTTTTGTTCCTTCTACTTATAGCCCAGTATTTGTCCAATTTCTCACCACCAGAGATGAAGACTTTGTGTTTTCCTAATTATGGACTATGGTTCCAGTTTGATATCACAGAACTTGGATTTACTAGAATCAACCCTGGGCAGGGATGCTGGAGAGAGCAAGGTTGTCTGGCCTGGCTCTTACTCAACAGGGTCATGAGTGGAGTCAGTTGTCAATGGGACTGTGTGTCTGGTAGTTTGCTGACAATAGCTGACCTGTGTACAGTTCTGAGGTAGGATGCAGGGGCAAGCAGAGCCCAGGTGCTGGGACTGTGGTAAAAGGGCCCACCAAGCAGCTGGCTGTACTCAACAATGCAGGGGCTGTGGCCATGCTGACACAGTTCATGTATTCCAACTGTCAAAGGAAAGGAAGATTTGTCTCATAAGATGGGGGCTCTTTGAGCTGTGACCCTCTCCATTTAGTTTTTTTTTTCTTTATTTTTCACTAAATGCATCTTTGTGGCAATGGGAGAGCTTCAATGAGACTCCAGTATAGGCTGAGGACACCAGGGGAAAGAGAGGGAGTGGTACGTGTAGACTTCAGATCATGACATTTTCTCCATCTTGATTCATACAATATTATTTCTTAGAAAATTCCAAACCTCCCAATATGTTGCTGTGATGTTTTTCTCCTCCCTTTGTCAGAAGTATTCACTTGGAAGTTGGTGGAGAAGTTAGGGGAGGAAAAAAAGTTCCTTACATCTTTATAAATATGTCTTTACAAAGATTTAAACAAAAACTGACAACGACATTTCAGGTACTGAGCAGAGTCCTTGGAGAGGAAGCAGAGTGCCCGTGGGCAGCTCTCTGCAGTGATAAATGTTCTCATTTGTCTTTGACTCCTGGTCTCCCAAAATATTCAAAATTTTGAAAGCAGAGGAAAAAATTAACAATTGCATAATGCGAAAATGTCCCTGTAGGATTTCATGGCCCCTTCAACCTAATCTTCTGGAGCCAGGGCAGGTTTTGCCTCCCACATCTCCAAAGGCTGACTGCTGTTCCTAGCATTTGGCAACTCCTCAGCTTCCTGCTCAGTGCATTCACCTCTCCATCGGCACCGACAAAAGTGGTTGTATTCATTTTTAAAATATTCAAATACATTTATTATTGCACATACAATAATGTATGTAGAATAAGCATTTTTTGAGAACTTACTGAAAGCCAAGCACTTTCTCACACAAAAACGATTTTATGAAACAAGCACTATAGCCATAATAGCAATAACACTATCACTTTCATTTTGAAAGAATAAAATTTAGGCTTAGAGAGGCTAAGTAACATGTTCAAGATCACCAAGTCATAAGTGGCTGAGCTAGGATAAAGCGCCCAACTCTTCCTGCTGCAAATACATGTACTGTACTCTCTTTCATTTTGCTACGCTTTTCTTTATCATATGTATTAGTCAGCATACGCTAGATTACAATGCAGTAACGAATAATGCCTAAGTCTCCTGGCTTAACATAAAAGTTTGTGTCATGCCCATAAAAAATCCTCTCCAGGGCAATTATACTCTATGTCATGATTTAGGACCCCAGGCTTTTCTCATCTTGTGCTACCTTCTTATTAACCTTGTTTCCATAATCTCTGGAGCATGAGAAAATAACGTAGAGAAATTGTACAAAAAAACCAACCAAACCCATTACCGTCAAGTGGAGTCTGTCTCATAGTGATCCTATAGGACAGATTAGAGCCACCCCATAGAGTTTCAAAGTGCATCAACGTTTTAGCCTGAGGCTTTCTTAAAGTGTATAAAACAATAAAAGATAAGTTTTATCATGCCTAATACTATGAGTCGGAATCTGCTTTGACGGCACTGGGGTTTTGCTTTTTTTAATACTATTAGGATGTAGACTAAGAATATTACTATTCCTTTCAATAGTGATTTAGCTCATGTATGTATTCTTGGTGGTAACTAATCAAATAAATCTGGTGTTTGTAAGGATGTTGCAGTGTGTAACCAAGTAGCTTGTTGTCTAATTCTATGTATATCCTGTTTTACTTTTCCTGCGTTATCTATCTGACTACAATAAGAGTCATTTACTACAGTACAGATTACACATTCTTGGGCTAATAAAAAAAAATCTAAGGCTATTTTGTTATCTCATGTCACCTTGGCTAATGAGGTCAGAGATCGCTAAACTTTAGTCAAACAGATAAAAACTTTTGACCGTATCAAATAAATTTCTTTTTAATAATCATCTTAAATGTTGTCTTTGTTCCATATCTCTTATAGTACATATTTTTAAATGGCAAAAATGAACACATTCATTAGCAGACCCAAATATATATATAATGTGTGTGTGCCATAAAAAGCAAAAGTATATAAACTTAAATAATGATGAATATCTATTTACTCAATGTAATATCTGTAAGTTACCTAGAAGGTCTTGGAAATTATTTTAAGCTTGGTATCATAAAACACAACTGTTGAAATGAAGTTTGTTTAAACATTCCAAGTTTTTATTCAACTTTTGCTATTTCTCTTATTTTCCTCAATCTAATTTTAGCCCTTAAAGAGTTTATAAACCAGGTTTGGAAGTCACAAACCCTCTGCTGAACTGACCAATTCATTGATATGGATTAAGTCTCTGGCTAGGGGTGTAATCATTTTTCTAGGCCATCATTTTAGGTGTGTCTCATTGTGATTCTTATTTTTTGCCTCTTAGAATTTCCCGACAATAGAGAGAACTTTTTTTTTTTTTACAGTTCTTTTATGATTGGGATCTGCCTAATTTTTGGTAACTTTTTTTTTTTTTATAGTAAAGCAGGAAACCCTGGTGGTGCAGTGGTTAACTATTCAGCTGCCAACTAAGAAAACGTTGGGAGCTCAAGCCCACCAGGCACTCCTTGGAAACCCTATCGGGCAGTTCTACTCTGTCCTATAGGGTCGCTATGAGTTGGAATCAACTCAAGGGCAACAGGTTTAGTTTTTTCTTAATAGTAAAGCAGCATTTTTACCTTATTTTCTTTTGTTTTTAAAAGTCTCCATTTAGTTAGAAGTGGTCTTTCAAAAGCTTCCCTGGAGCTCTATGACTTCAGAGACTGGGGGCTGGGGAGAGTTGATCCTTTACTTTCTCCATAGATGGAAGACAAGATTGGGTCATCCCAATTCATTTACATATGTTTAAGTTGACCTAGGCATTTTGAAGGGTTATCTACCCAGTAAATACCAAAGCTCTTCAGGAGTTTTGTAAATGAATCCATCAATTCTTGGCTAGTGAGACTGGGGGCTGGGGAGGCCTGGTCCTGCCAGTCCCTCACTCTCTTGACTTGATTTACAGACAAAAAAAAAACAGGTTCTAAATAAAGCTTATTAACTTGCCAGAGCCTCAGATGGAGGAATATTAGACCTTTTGACAAAACCTAAGAATCAAGGAAAAGTTCCCCCAAAAGGAAAAGACAGGACAACACAAATGGAAGCTCGTTTTCTCCAAGTCACTGCTGAAATTTCAAATCATTTCTAGCGTTGTAGGGTAAAAAACATCACACAAAGTTTAGTGAAGCAAAAAGAAAGTTTTATTCGGCATGTATTCAAAAAGACAAAAGTGGGAAGCGGACAAGCATGCTGCCAGAGCTAATGTCTACCCTCAAGGACAGGGAATAATGACTCCCATGTTATTTCCTAGATCACTAGTATATTCAGTTTGTAGCATTTTTAAATATGAATCTTAAAACAGTGTCTCAGTAGTTGGGGGCAGGGTGGATTTCAGGCTCATTTATCAAAAACGGTAAGCTCTAAGGTTCAAGCTTTTGGTTTTGTTTCTTTTGAATTTAGTTCATTCTGCTGGCTAGAGACCTAGTCTCTTATCTTAGGCCTTAAATGTACTTGTTCCTTCATTTGAAAAGTATTATAAGTAGTTACTAATGATTTTAATTTTGACATTGTGGTTCTTTATTCAGAAACTATATCATAGAACAGGTAAGGAGCGTCCACTTCTCCCTGTGAATTTCATAAAACAGGTCAGGAGCCACCACCTCCCCCTGAGAATGTGACAAAACAGAGCATTATTTCCCAGGTTTTCTCTGGTGCTCTAGCCTGTCTCGTGACCAACTTATCCCATCATGGGCGTTTTTAATGCTCGTGATGAGCACCGACTACTGCCCTAGTAGTCAATTGGCAAAAAAAGGAAAGGACAAGCATGCTACTGGTCAATTCGTGCCTAAATTTTCCCCCTTATAGTGACCCAGAGCTCTTTGGAAATAGAATTACCTCCTAAATGCTTCAAGGGAGTGAATTCAGACACTAACCGGCAGTTCATCAAAAAAGTTAGTGAATGTCACCCTTGACAAAACAATCAAGCAAAACCCTAGAAAGATTCTCCTTAATCATACAATTGATTTTCAAAACAAATATGCCAAACAAAACTTAAGAAAACATGAGAAAGAGAACAAAAAGAATAAGCAAAGACTTGTTTTCCAAGAGCACTCACTGGTTGGTGTTGAAGGCACATAGAGTGCAAAGGATGGATCCAGAAGATAGCGCCTCCCTTTGTCAGCTTCTGTTCCACTGTCCAGGTCTCCTCGAGGTCAGCTGGATTCGTGGTTTTAGAATCCTTGCAATGACTACACCATTATAGCATGAAAACGCCACAAAGTAAAGCCAAAAGAAAGGTTTTATTTGCATATTTTTAAAGAGGCAAAAATAAGAAAGGGACAAGCATGCTGCCAGAGCCGTTTATGTCCCAGTCTCTGTTCCCAGTTCTTAAGTTTGCATCTTAGCAGCCTGCATTTTGGAATCCCTTGAATGTTCCCCATTCTCCAGATACACACGCTGACATGCTCACACAACCTAATGAGATGCACCAAACTAACAGGTACCTAGAGCCTTTTATACCCTCAATAGTCAATTCCTCCCACTTCTTGGGACTTTTCTAAGGCCTTACCTAGGAATTACCCTGTTATTTACTAAATAACCTCAGATTCCTAATGCCCTCAACAGTCAATTCCTCCCACTTCTTGGGGCTTTTCTAAGGCTTTACTTAGGTATTTACCAAATAACCCAGGCACATTTTGTGCCTCCCACAGATTCATCTTTTGGGTCCAGGGTAAATTGGTTTTCATGGCTGCTCCAAGGCCTCTAGGAGAAATTTCCTCGTGGCGCCAGACATTGGGGCTGGTCTGTTGTCCGAACCACCTCAGGAACCAAGTGGATGAATCCTGCCTGGCTCACCAGAAATGTTACCAGGTGGAAACCCCCAGTTCTTGCTCAGCATAACTTATATTGGCCAATAAATGAAAGACTGAGGTGGGAAGGCAGAAAAGCTCCTTTATTTCATTTTGTAAGGAAAAGGAATCAGTTGGAGCTGCTGCTGCCAAGACTGCTCCCTCAAGGTTGGTAGAAAAGTTACTTTTAAGGGGTTTGTAAGTGGGGAGTTCATACAAGTTATGTCAGAAACATTCTTAATCATACTACACAGGCACAATGGGGTTTACATAGTACTTCAAAGCATAGTACTTCCTCCCATGGGGGAGGAAACCAAGCAAAGGAAACAGGATTCTAATGCAAAGCTGCCTGAGGCACTGTGTTATAGGGTTTTCACTTGCTGATTTTCAGAAGTAGGTCAGCAGGCCTCTCTTCCTAGTTCATCTTAGCCTGGAAATTCTGCTGAAATCTGTTGAACATCATACCAATACAAAAGCATTCACTGACAGATGGGTGGTGGCTGCACACGGGGTACATTAGCCTGGAATCAAATCCGGATCTCTCAAATGGAAGGTGAGAATTGGTTGCTAATATTTTATTACGTAGCCATGCCGCACTGTGGGCTTTTTTTTTTTTTTCCCAAAGGATTCAATGTTAATCTGTTAGATTTAAGTGCTGGACACGAATTTGTTTCTTAATGATTATTAAAGTCAGAATTCAATTGCATCCTCATTGTTATAATAGAGGTATGTTGCATTCCTCATAGTCAATCTTGTAGCTTTAATAGCTGCGGGCTTTGATAGAATGCAGGGTCAGGGCCAAGATGATTAAAATGAAAACATATATACATTCTGGAACGAGGACTGAAGATGATTCATCTTATTTGTTGACGTGGCATGCAGAATAAAATTTTTCCTTGAGACACTGGGAAAAGACTGTTGTCTTAGTTACCTAAAAGTACTGCTATAACAGAAATACCACAAGTGGATGGCTTTAACAAAGAGAAATTTACTCTCTCATAGTTTAGAAGGCTAGAAGTCCCAAATTCAGGGTATCAGTTCTAGAGGAAGGCTTTCTCTCTCTGTTGGCTTTGGAGGAAGGTCCTTGTCATCAACCTTCTTCTGGACTAGGAGCTTCTCCATGCAGGAAGCTCGTGGTCAAAGGATGCACTCTACTCCCAGTGTTGCTTTCTTGGTGGTATGAGGTCCCCATGTTTCTCTGCTCACTTCTGTTTTTTATATCTAAAAGAGATCGGCTTAAGACACTACGTAATCTTGTAGATTGAGTCTTGTCTCATTGACGTAACTACCACAATTCCATCTCATTAACATCATAGAGAGAGGATTTACAACACATAGAAAAATCACATCAGATGAAAAAATGGTAGACAATCATATAATACTGGAAATCATGGCATAGTCAAATTGATATGCATATTTTTGGGGGACATAACTCAATCCATGACATTCCACTCTTTGGCCCCCAAAGATTCATGTATTTGCCACATGTAAAATGCGTTCACCCTATCATACCACAGTAAAAGTCTTAAATCAACTGTATGTCCAAAATCCAAAAATTCTTCTTCATCTGTGAAGTCTAGAATATAAGTTATCTGCTTCCAAAGTACAACGGTGGAACAGGCACAAGGTAGACATTTCCATTACAAGTGGGGGAAATTGGAAGGAAAGAAAGGGTTACAGGCATCAAGGAAGACACCAGAACACATTACATTAACCCTCAAGGCTTGAAAATAGTCCTCTGCTCTCTGAGGCCATTTACATAATAACCCTGTCCTCCAGACTCTAGGTATTGGCCATGCTCTCCAGATTCTTCATGGAGGCCACTTGGCCCTGGGCTTCAACTCTACCTTCAGGTCCACTAGACAGCAACTCTGCTCCCTCACATTTGGGTGGACCCATTCTCCTACTCCATCTGAGTGGCTACCCTACCCCCCTTGGGCCTGGCAGGCTCTGTTCTTCTGCCCCTTGGGCATGGCAGCCCTGCCCCCTCAGCTTTGGGCAGCGAATCCAGCTCCATCCTGATGGCACTCATGAATGGCAGCCCCACACTCCAGAACCTAGTTGGTGAAGCCCTGATTCTTTGAAACCTAGGAGGCTATAGCCTCACCCTTGAAGCCCCAGAGGCCATGGCTCAACCTTTTGAGACTGAGGAAGCTCTGCTTCCTGTGTTCCTTGTCTCTTCAGTTTCTGCTTCCTGATTCCTTGGCCTCTTAGCCCCCTGTGCCTCATTGCTGGTGTCTGCCCTGCTGGGGCAAGTGTTCCAAAGCTCTGTAGCTCCACCAATAAGTGCCTGTAGGCACCCTACTCTGCCAGGAAACTTCGGCCAGACAGCACTCAGCTCTCTTACTCTGTGGGTTGGCTCCAGCATTGTCTCTTGCTGGTCTTCTGGTTCTGCTGCTGCTGTTTCTCTGCTGCTGCCATTTCTCAGCTGTTGCTTCTTGCCATCTGCACCATTTCCAGTGTAATAACTCCATTCACTTCCTTCTGAGTACTCTCTAGAATTGTCTTTGATGTCCATAATTCCACCAACTGTCTCTTTAAGGCAATCTAGGCTTTTACTATTAGGCACTTTAAAACTTTTCCAGCCTCTATCCATTCACAATTTCAAAACCACTTCCACATTTTAGGTATCTGGTATACCAGCACCCCACTCCTGGTGCCAAATTGTGTCTTAGTTATCTAGTGCTGCTATAACAGAAATACCACAAGTGGATGGCTTTAACAAAGAGAAATTTATTCTCTCACTTTAGAAGACTAGAATCCAAATTAAGGGTGCCAGCTCTAGGGGAAAATCTTTCTCTCTCTGTTGGCTCTGGAGGAAGATCCTTGTCATCAAACTTTTCCTGGACTAGGAGCTTCTCCATGCAGGAACCTCAGTTCCAAAGGACAAGTTCTGCTCCCAGCACTTTCTGGGTGGTATGAGGTCCCCACGTCTCCCTGCTCACTTCTCTCTTTTATATCTCAAAAGAGATTGGCTTAAGACACAACCTAATCTTGAAGATTGAGTCTTGCATCATTGACATAACTGCCACTAATCTCATTAACATCACAGAGACAGGATTTATAACACATAGGAAAATCACATCAGATGACAAAATAGTGGACAATCACACAGTGCTGGGAATCATGACCTAGCCAAAATGATGCACATAATTTTGGAGAACACAATTCAATCCATGACTGCTGTCAATATAAAGAATGGAAATATTTCAGGCTTGGGAGGTAAGTTTAAAAGAATCAATAAAAATATATTAACAGGAGACTTAGGTCTTTCAATTTTTCTTTGAAATCGGTTCTTTATGATTGGTCCAGCCACAGAAATACAGCAAATCTCTTCTCAGTGTGAATAGCTTTTTAGCACTAACACCTTCTGGAAACTTTGAACTCCTGCCAAAGCCAATAGAGCCCACTTGTCATGGATTGAATTATGTTCCCCTAAAAATGCGTGTATCAACTTGATTAGGCCATGGTTCCCGGTATTGTGTGGTTGTTCTCCGTTTTGTGATTGTAATTTTATGTTAAAAGGATTAGGGTTAGATTGTAACACCACCCTTACTCAGGCCACCTCCCTGATCCATTGTAAAGGAGTCTCCCTGGGGTTTGGTCTGCACTGCCTTTTATCTCAAGAGATAAAAGGAAAGGGAAGCAAACAGAGAGTTGGGGACCTCATACCACCAAGAAAGCAGCACCAGGAGCAGAGCCCATCCTTTGGACCTGGGGCGCCTGCACCTGAGAAGTTCCTTGACCAGGGGAAGATTGAGGACAGGGGCCTTCCTCCAGAGCCAACAGAGACAGAAAGCCTTCCCCTGGAGCCGATTCCCTGAATTTGGACAAGACTGTGAGAAAATAAATTTCTCTTTGTTAAAGCCATCTACTTGTAGTATTTCTGTTATGGCAGCACTAGATAACCAAGACAGAATTTGGCGCCAAGACTGAGGTGCTGCACTAACAGATACCTAAAATGTAGAAGTGGTTTTGAAACTGTGAATGGATAGATGAGCAGTAGTGACAGAGTGCCAGCAGCAGCAGAGAACCTGCAGTGTCACGGAACCCGCAACAGCAGAGAAGCAGCCATGACAGAGAACTAGCAGCAGCAGAACCAGGAGACCAGTGCCAGACAGTGCTGGAGCCAACCCATGGAGCAAGAAAGCTGAGTGCCTGTGTGCAGGAGGGTTCCTGGCAGAGTGAGGTGCCTCCAGGCACTCATTGGTGGAGCTACAGAGCTTTGGAACACTTGTCCCAGGAGGGCAGATGTGGGCATGAGGCCCAAGGAGGCCAGAAGCCAAGAAACCAGAAAGCAGAAGCTGAAGAGAGAAAGAAAACAAGAAGCTGAGCTGCCTTGGTGTCAGAAGATATGGTCATGACTTCGGGCATTTGAAAGTGTGGAGCATGGCCTCTGGTGTTTCTAAGGGTGGAGTCATCACTCAGATGGACTAGGAAAATGGTGTGCCTAATGTCCAGGGAGCAGAGTTGCCATCCCAGTGGGCCTGGAAGGTGGAGCTGAAGCCCAGGGGCAAGGGGCCTCCACTCAAAATCTGGAAAGTGAGTCTGGAGGGTAGAGCCATTGTGTAAATTGTCTCAGAGAACAGAGGATTATTTTCAAAGCCTTGAGGGCTAATATAATGTGTTCTCCTGACTTGCTTAGTGCCTGTTACCCCTTCTTTTCCTGCAGTTTCTTCCATTTGTAATGGAAATGTCTAGCTTGTGCCTGTTCTGCCATTCATTGTACCTTTGGAAGAAGATACTTGTGTTCTAGATTTCACAGATGAAGAGGAATTTTTTGATTTTGGACTTGGAGTTAAAACTTTTGCTATGATATAATGGGGTGAATATATTTTGCGTGTTGCAAAGATGTAATTTTGCGGGGGGGCAAAGGGTGGAATGTCATGGATTGAATTATGTCCTCCCAAAAATGTGTGTATTAACTTGGTTAGGCCTTGATTCCCAGTATTGTATGGTTGTCTTCCATTTTTGTGATTGTAATTTTATGTTTAGTTTCAGAGTCTCCTCCAACATTCATCTTGGTCTTTTCTTTCTTTCCTGTCTTTTCAATGACCTCTTGCTTTCTTCATGGATGATGTCCTTGAAGTCATTCCACAACTCGTCCGGTCTTCAGTCACCAGTGTTCAATATGTCAAATCTATTCTTGATATGGTCTCTAAATTCAGGCGGGATATACTCAAGGTCATATTTTGGTTCTCCTGGACTTTCTCTGATTTTCTTCAGTTTCAGCTTGAACTTGCATATGAGCAATTGATGGCCTTATTCTGACTGATGATATTGAGGTTTTCCATCGTCTCTTTCCACAGACGTAGTCAATTTGATTTCTGTGTGTTCCATCAGGCAAGGTACATGTGTGTAGTCACCGTTTATGTTGGAGAAAGAAGGTATTTGTAATGAAGAAGTCATTGGTCTTGCAAAATTCTATCATTCAATCTCTGGCATTGTTTCTATCACCAAGGCCATATTTTCTAACTCCTTCTTCCTTGTTGCCAACTTTCGCATTCCAATCGCCAGTAATTATCAATGCATCTTGATTGCATGTCCGATCAATTTCAGACTGTGGCTGATAAAAATCTTCTATTTCTTCATCTTTGGCCCTAGTGGTTGGTGCGTATATTTGAATAATAGTCATATTAACTGGTCTTCGTTGTAGGCGTATAGATATTATCCTATCACTGACAGCATTGTACTTCAGGATAGATCTTGAAATGTTCTTTTTGACGATGAATGCAACACCATTCTTCTTCAAGTTGTCATTCCCAGCATAGTAGACTATACGAATGTCCAATTCAAAATGGCCAATACCAGTCCATTTCAGTTCACTAATGTCTAGGATATTGATGTTTATGCATGCCATTTCATTTTTGATGATTGCTAGTTTTCCTAGATTCATACTTCATACATTCCAGGTTCTGATTATTAATGGATGTTTGCAGCTGTTTCTTCTCATTTTGAGTAGTCCCATTCAAAAACAGCTGCAGCAGTATATCGACAGGGAACTGCCAGAAATTCAGGCCAGTTTCAGAAGAGGATGTGGAACCAGGGATATCACTGCTGATGTCAGATGGATCCTGGCTGAAAGCAGAGAATACTAGAAGGATGTTTACCTGTGTTTTATTGACTATGCAAAGGCATTTGACTGTGTGGATCATAACAAATTATGGATAACATTGCAAAAAGTGGGAATTCCAGAACACTTAATTGTGCTTATGAGGAAACTTTACATAGATCAAGAGGCAATTGTTCAGACAGAACAAGTGAATACTGATTGGTTTAAAGTCAGAAAAGGTGTGCGCCAGGGTTGTATCCTTTCACCATACCTATTCAAACTGTATGCTGAGCAAATAATCCGAGAAGCTGATATGAAGAACTGGGCATCAGGATTGGAGGAAGACTCATTAACAACCTGCGTTATGCAGATGACACAACCTTGCTTGCTGAAAGTAAAGAGGACTTGAAGCACTTACTAATGAAGATCAAAGACCACAGCCTTCAGTATGGATTGCACCTCAACATGAAGAAAACAAAAATCCTCACACCTGAATCAATGAGAAACATCATGGCAAACAGAGAAAAGATTGAAGTTGTCAAGGATTTCATTTTACTTGGATCCACAATCAACAGCCATGCAAGCAGCAGTCAAGAAATCAAAAAATGCATTACATTGGGTAAATCTGCTGCAAAGGACCTCTTTAAAGTGTTGAAGACAAAGATGTCACCTTGAAGACTAAGGTGCACCTGACCCAAGCTATGGTATTTTCAATCGCATCATATGCATGTGAAAGCTGGACAATGAATAAGGAAGACTGAAGAAGAATTGATATCTTTGAATTGTGGTGTTGGAAAAGAATATTGAATACACCATGGACTGCCAGAAGAACTAATAAATTGGTCTTGGAAGAAGTACAACCAGAATGCTCCTTAGAAGCAAGGACGGCGAGACTGTGTGTTACATACTTTGGACATGTTGCCAGGAGGGATCAGTCTCTAGAGAAGGACATCATGCTTAGCAAAGTACAGGGTAAGTGGAAAAGAGGAAGACCCTTAACGAGGTGGATTGGCATAGTGGCTGCAACAATGAGCTCAAGCATAACAACGGTTGTAAGGATGGCACAGGACTGGGCAGTGTTTCATTCTGTTGTACATGGGGTCCCTATGAGTCGGATCTGACTTGACAGCACCTAACGACAACAACAATTTTATGTTAAGGGGATTAGGGTGGGATTGTAACACCACCCTTACTCAGGTCACCTCCCTGATCCAATGTAAAGGGAGTTTCCCTGGAGTGTGGCCTGGACCACCTTTTATCTCTTAAGATAAAAGGAAAAAGAAGTAAGCAGAGAGTCAGGGACCTCATAGCACTAAGAAAGGAGCACTGGGAGCAGAGGGTATCCTTTCAGTATGGTGGTAGATTATCTGACAAATAGTTAATGTTTGGGCAATGTGCTTTGTAGACTTGTTGATTGAATAAACTTTGAATTGAGCTATGGAAATATTAGTATCACAAATTGTTACTGAAATAAGGTTCTTACCTCTCATTGGTCAAGAATGAGCAGGTAAGGCAGGTAGTTTTCCACACAAGCAAAGCTTTATTGAAGAGGCCTGTAAGCGGAGATGAGGAGGGCCTAGAGCAATGCATACCCTCATCTCACGGGACAAAAGACAGGCCCCAGTTTTTAAAAGTTCTTGGGCTGGAAAAGATTCATGTTTATTCATAGGCACAGGCAGGGATATGTCAACTAAGGTGCACATGCAGCAGCTTTCTAAGATGGCTCCTGTCCTGGAGGCCTCTGGGATTCATAGCAGGACTTATTATGGGGTATTGCATCTGTGCAGTCTCCCACTCCCCAGGTTCGATTCTCCGGCTGTGGCTGTAGCCCCTCACTGCCCCTGGTGGAAGGTCACACAGTGGTCACAGGTGAATGTTCTGTGCATGTCCCTGGGCCTGGTTTTCTCCAGCTGCTTCTGAAAGGCAACTTTAAAGAAGTTTGTGGCCTATTTAAGATACTCTGCCCCATTGTTCTGGGGAATGGCTTTGTTTCTGTGCCCTGACCCGTTTCTTATTATTTTGTTTGCAGATTTCCTTGTCTTACTAAGTCTCTAGGTTCCACGCTCAACTCCGTACAGTCTATTTCTGTTTTACTTGCTTCTCCTCTAACTATGCCAGTCTCTTCGCTATTTCTCAAATAGGCACCCTCTGATCTCAGGGCCTTTGCTCCCTGTCTTAAAAGTGCACAGATTATGATAATGATTTAACTAAAATTGGATGTGAACCAGCTGATTTTTTTTCTTCCTGCCTATGGTAAAATTCCATCTTGTTTTATCAAAGACAGTTAACTGAGGTTTTATTTGCTGTTGCAATATGAGTAAAAATTTAATTGAAAAGCCTGCCACCATGTGTACTTAGCAGTAGGAACCTGAGAGAGATAGACTATAGAGGCATTGTAGCAAGAAAATGAAATTTGACATCCGGAAAACACTAAGTACGAACACATAATTTAATTTTAACTGAAATATGTGAAAATTATCTGATTTTGCTGTTAAAAACATATTGAATATTTTTGGGATTAAGACAATAAAAATATTTTGAAGATGTTTTGAAATTACTGTTGATATGGGACTATGTCATCTCTCCAGCACGTAGTTATGATTTCTCTGTACATCCATCTACGACAGGTGTAAGTTCTCCTGAATGTACTAATCTCAATTTTTTTTTTTTTTTTTATTTAGCTGTTCTAAGGCTCTGTGGGGGAAATCAGCTATTGAGAAGTGAAAACCCTTTGAACATTTTCCAAATTTTTGCTAGTGGTTAGGAGCTAGAAATTTGGAGAAATCTGGAATCCAATTCTACAGCTGCCCTTTACTAGTAAATTAACTTATCTAATTCTCAGACAATGTTCTGCTGCTATTCAAAAGGTTTTCACTGGCTAATGCTTTTCAGAAGCAGTCTGCCAGGTCCTTCTTCCTAGTCTATCTTAGTCTGGAAGCTCAGCTGAAACTTGTCCTCCATGGGTGACCCTGCTGGTATCTGAATACTGGTGGCATAACTTCCAGCATCACAGCAACACCCAAGCCCCTTCAGTACAACAAACTGACAGACATATGGGGGACGTGGAACCAGGGATATCATTGCTGATGTCAGATGGATCCTGGCTGAAAGCAGAGAATACCAGAAGGATATTTACCTGTGTTTTATTGGTTATGCAAAGGCATCCAACTGTGTGGATCATAACAAATTATGGATAGTATTGTGAAGAATGGGAATTCCAGAACACTTAATTATGCTCATGAGGAAACTTTACATAGATCAAGAGGCAGTTGTTCAGACAGAACAAGGGAATACTGATTGGTTTAAAGTCAGGAAAGGTGTGTGTCAGGGTTGTATCCTTTCACCATACCTATTCAATCTGTATGCTGAGCAAATAATTCGAGGAGCTGGGCTATATGAAGAAGAACCGGGCATCAGGATTGGAGGAAGACTCATTTACAACCTGTGTTATGCAGATGACACAACCTTGCTTGCTGAAAGTGAAGAGGACTTGAAGCACTTACTAATGAAGATCAAAGACCACAGCCTTCAGTATGGATTGCACCTCAACATGAAGAAAACAAAAATCCTCACAACTGGACCAGAGAGCAACATAATGATAAACAGAGAAAAGATTGAAATTGTCAAGGATTTCATTTTACTTGGATCCACAATCAACAGCCACGGAAGCAGCAGTCAAGAAATCAAATGACACATTGCATTGGGTAAATCTGCTGCAAAGGACCTCTTCAAAGTGTTGAAAAGCAAAGATGTCACTATGAATACTAAGGTGCACCTGACTCAAGCTATGGTATTTTCAATTGCATCATATGCATGTGAAAGCTGGACAATGAATAAGGAAGACCAAAGAAGAGTTGATGCCTTTGAATTGTGGTGTTGACGAAGAATATTGAATATACCATGGACCACCAAAAGAACAAACAAATCAGTCTTGGAAGAAGTGCAACCAGAATGCTCCTTAGAATCAAGGATGGCAAGTGTCTTACATACTTTGGACATGTCAGGAGGATCAGTCCCTGGAGAAGGACATCATGCTTGGCAAAGTACAGGGTCAGCAGAAAAGAGGAAAGCCCTCCGTGAGGTAGGTTGACACAGTGGCTGCAACAATGAGCTCAAGCATAACAACTGTAATGATGGAGCAGCATTGGGCAGCGTTTCGTTCTGTTGTGCATAGGGTCGCTATGAGTTGGAACCGACTTGACGGCACCTAACAACAACAACATTGTTTCAAGGTTGTGCCAGTAAGGGATAAATCTGGCTATATGTTACACATTCTGAGCTTTCGCTTTTCAAATTTGCAATTTAATGGCTTTACTGGGAGAATACTCCTGGGAACTATGATAAAGAATAAATAAATCAAGCATTAACAAGTGTTCCAGTATTTTTGTCTTTCCGTATCAGCTGGTGCTACCCTAGCCCAGCCTTCTGGCCTCTCATCTGGACTTTTGAAACAGCTTCCTGTTGCTTTCTGTATGCTTTGTATCTCAAGCACCATTCCAGGTCTTTTTCCACTCCATGATTAATCTTTGTAAAAAACTCAGATTTTGTTACTTCTGTCTTCAAAACCTTTAATTTCATCCCTTTGTTTATTAAATTTGGAACAGGTTTCTTAGCCTCTTGTGCAAAGCTCTCTATGTTATGCCCTCAAAATGATCTGTTAGTTTTCCCTTTTTCTTCTTTTCCCTGAAAGTGCCTCTGCTCCAACCAGATTAAATAGTTCTCTGGAAAAAAAAAAATGCTTTCTATCCTCTACGTCCATGTTTTGGTTCTTTCATTCAAATATATGTGAATGCTTCTTTTCTCCAGGCATTGTGCTGGGTTCAGTGAACAAGGGATGTGGGTGCCTGCCCCATAATGTCTATAGAATAAGACAGACATTATAAGATGAACACATACATGAAAGTATGAGGATAAAAAAAATAGATTATAATACATGCTATGAACGAAAGAAGAAAGAATTAACAGGCCTGATTATGTCTTATCCTAGAATATTTTGAATATATTTTCTAACCAAATTCCCACAAACTTGGTCTCTTCTCTTCTAGTCTTAATTCTTTTCTTTTTTGTTGTAGTCATTTAGTGTTTACTTTGTGATTACCAATTAAATGATAATATATTTAGATAATTATCACTACTAATTTAATCAAACACTAAACTTTATTTTTCCTTGTCCTATTAATACGTACCAAGTTTGGCCACACCCCAGAGCAAGAAAGACTAGCTGATTGGCAAATACTGAGGACAAGAAATCATGCAATGTCAGTGACCCTCAGTGCCTCACTGATGGCCTTTACCAACACAATGCTAATGTGGTGTTTGATTCTGAAGGGAAATTAGTGGCATGCTATCATAAGGTAGAATCGATTTACTTTAATAATTTACAAATAATTTACTTTACATAATGAAGTGGGCTAGAAGAAAAAAATATCATTATTGTGGTAATAAGTTTACTTTGGAAGCAGAGACAAAGTGTAAAAAGAAGTATAAGATCCTATAAAGATCCTCCAGAAGTGTCCTATGCATTTAAGTACAGTTGGGCGTGTGTGAGAGCCACCAGAGACATCTGCATTGAAAGGTCACATTTTGGGCTTTGACTTTTTAAAAAATATGTCAATGCAAGAATAAAAATATCTTTACCAGGTAAGGTTGGTCTCGAGAAGAAAGGAGCAAAGAAAATTCCCTGCTTATAGGAAATAGTTGAAGTGCTCGTGTCAAATAGACTCATAAACCCATTGCTTTCGAGTTGATTCCGACTTATAGCGACCATATACGACAGAGTAGAACTGCCCCGTAGGGTTTCCAAGGAGTTCCTGGTGAATTCGAACTGCCCTCCTTTTGGTTAGCAGTCTAACTCTTAACCACTACACCACCAGGGTTTCCATGTCAAATGGAAGTTATCTGTTTTGCTCCTCCTATTCTTCTAAGATTTAAGAGGGCCTTTATAGATAAGGATTTTTATGTATTTATTGTTTATCAAATGAGAAAGTTGAATCTAATACTCCTTTTAGCTTGAGTAGCCTCTGATTCTCTAAGGCATTGCTCTTTCTCTCTGAAGGTGGTGGTCAGAGATGAAACTGGCCATCAAAATTCATTGGCCAACCAATAGATGTGAGCTTGCCCTAGTTTATTTTAATGTTAGGGCCAACTTCCTAAAAAAGGTTCTTTATTTAATTTTTTTCTTCTATTTATCACAGCAATAGCTTTTCATGGGTGAAGATCAATTCAATTCACCCAAGAAGTCTGAGGTAGTGACTTATTTATTTATTTTTATTGTGTTTTAAGTGACAGTTTATAATTCAAGTCAGTTTCTCATACAAAAACTTATAAACACATTGTTATGTGATCCTAGTTGCTCTCCCTATAATATGACAGCAGGCCCCTCCTCTCTACCCTGTATTTCTCGTGTCCATTCAGCCAGCTCCTGTACCCCTCTGCCTTCTCATCTTGAGAGGTAGCGACTTTTAACACCACTTTTGGGAGGTTTGACATTTTCACCTGCTTTGATATATACTCTTCCTCGATCCTGCTGTGACCTTGGTGAAAGATGTCCACATGGACACCATGCTCTTCTCAATGACTTGGATGAATGTTTTGCCACATGTATCAGCTGTTGAGTTTTACTCAGCTTGGGCTGTGGGCACAGGTGTCAATTTCTTTGCGGCTAGTATCCATTCCATGACCCTCTGATGAAAGTGATAGGTAAAGCGCGAGTTTTTAGATTGATAGGTTTGGTGTAATAAAGCAAAAAACCAACCAAACAAAACCAAATATTTCCCAAGGTAACATGTACTCCTTAATGCATGTTTTCTGACTCTTAATTTTTAAATATTTATCTGGTGACATACAATAGAATCAGTATTAAGCTGATTGTTTTTGTAAGTCTATGTATTTATTTATTTTTTAATTTGAGTTGAATACACACTACTTTTCCTTTTTTTTAATTCCCAAATTTCATCACTTATTACTGGAAACTTCCTCTTCTTTGGCTTCTACCAGGTTTCTTTTTTACCTGTCTGTCCTCATAAGCATGTTTTACTGAACTATATATCTCCCAAATTGGAACTTATTTGTACTGAAAATTTATTTATTGCTTATCTGAAATTCAAATTAGCTGGAAATCCTGTATTTTTATTTTTTACATCTGATAAACATAGATGTTGGTCCAATATGAAACTGGTTGGCAAAAAAGCAGAACATTTATTTGGGATATACAGTAATCAAATTACAGATAATTTTAATAGATAACTGAGCTATGAAATGTCTTGCCTGAACAATCTAGCCATTTCCTTGTATATTTACTAATGTCCACCCGGCTTTATACAGAGCTTAACACGAAGTATTCTGCTCAAGACAGATAGAGGTGACCTCTGAGATTGTACAGCAGATTTCTTCATTGGTGTTAAGAATCAGATTTCTTCCCAAGATAATTCAATCCAGAGCCAGGGAACTGGAGACATTCTGGGCAGCAGAGAATGCTCTTGGTCTCCTCTGCTACCATCTTTCCTGGATTCTCTCCTCAGGGGCTATGATTGTCTAATTCAGTGATTGTACTTGAGGCCCGGACTCTGCTGTCTGCCTGCGATGCTGGCACCTTTCCTCCTCATCGTCTCAGGTTTGTTCTTTTTTGCCTTCTTTTACCTCTCTCCTAGACAGTTGTCTGGAGGCTGTGTTACTAAGCTGGTGATCCCAGCTTCTTTCCTCCCAGTCTTCACTGTAAGCACTCGTATGCAAGGCTTCTGCCCCTTCCTCTCTATTATGTCGTCGCATGCCGTTGAGTCAATTCTGAATCATAGCGAACCTATACGAGAGTACAACTGCTCCATAGGGTTTCCTAGGCAGTAATTTTTAATTTTATAGCAACAGAGCACTAGGTCTTCCCTGCGCTCCGCCACACCCCCACCCCGCCAGCCCCTGGTGGGTTTGAATTGCCAACCTTTCGGTTAGCAGCTGAATGCTTAATCATTGTGTCACTAGGGTTCCTTTATTATACAAATAAAAAATCTGTTGCAGTCATTTAGGGGACTTCAATATCACCAAAAATGAAGGCGCGTCTCAGTTTTTACTCTCAGTGATGAAACAATCAAGTTGCCTCTCTTGAAGTCGTTTTTAACCCTTATTTTCTAGTGTTCCACAATTTTGACTCTCTTTGAACTCTTTTGCTCTCACCAGCCTCAAGTCCCCACTTCCCCATCCCTGATTTTATTTACTATGGTGTAATGAAAAAAAAATTTTTTTTTTTTAACGGTGAGGAAAAAAAAAATTTTTTTTTTTTCTTAATGGTGAGGAGCTCTGCTGGACTCAGTCTACAGCTATGTCTTCCTCATCTAAATGCTTCCTTTGGAGAATGAAACCACTCTTACGGCTTCAATAAGCATTTCTGAGGCAGCAGAGTATAACTCATTGGTTTTGTTTTTTTTTTTCCCCCATGACAGCCAGTTCAGGCCACATAATAATGTTTGCAGGGTACATTTAAAAATACAAAAACAGTTTTATATGTCAACTTGGCTAGGCCAGTTATTTAATCAAACATTAATCTAGGGTGTTGTGGTGAAGGTATTTTTATAGCTGTGATTAACATCTACAATCAGTCGACTTTAAGTAAAGGAGATAACACTCAGTAATGTGGATGGACTTTACACAATCAGCTCGCAGACCTTAAGGACAAGTAGCGCGGTTTCCTGGCGAAGAAGACACCTTACCTGGAGACCACAACCCCAACTCCTGCAAAGTTCAGTTTCTAGCCTGCCGTTTGCCCTTCAGATTTTGGACTCAAGGCCATAACATCAGCCCCTACCTGAGTTTCCAGTCTGCAGGCCTACTCTACACGTTTTGGATTTGCCATCCTCCGTAACTGGGTAAGTCAATTTCTTAAAGATAAACCTATTTCTATTTCCTATATATATGACATATATGTCCTATTGGTTCTGCTTCTTGTTTTATGCTTCTCTGAGGAACACTGATTGATACAAGTCCTATAAGAAAAAATATACATTCTTAAATTGTAATTAACTTTATTAACAGGAAAAATGTTAATAAGAAAAAGAACATGGTGTTTTAGTCATTAGTACTAATACATAGGCAAATATATTCAGTAGCAACACAGAGGTATATTTCTGATCTTTATCATACATACCCCCCCACACATGCACATATATACACACATGCATGCATGTATCTACTCAGAGTGCACCAAGCATCCTGAAGTGCGCTTTTCCCCTCACCCTCAAAACCACCTGTGGAGTCAGCATGTATAGTGTCTTCCCGGGATCAGTGGTTCGACTAAATTAGCTGGATCAACTGAGAACGTGGTAAGGACAGCAAGCTGTCCAAGGTCCAACAGCAAGCTAGTGGTAATACTGGGACAGGAATTAGTCTATTCCCTTAAATGCTGCCTTTATTAGGCGTTTTGTGTGCCAGGCACCATGTTAGATGCTGGAGACAGAGATAAGTGCAAGAGCCAGTGCTGCCCGTCTCAGTTCTTGTTCTCTCCTCCTTTCCCTTCTTTCTTGTTTTTTCTGCTTAGGCTGGGCAGGGCTTGCTGCTGGCTTCCTTTTAGGGCCTGCTGCCTTGGTTTGGGAAACCCTGGCGGCATAGTAGTGGTTAAGTGCTACAGGCGCTAATTGAAAGGTCGGCAGTTCGAATCTACCAAGCACTCTTTGAAACTCTGTGGGGCAATTCTACTTTGCTCTATAGGGTGGCTATGAGTTGGAATCGACTTAACAGCAACGGGTTTGGTTTTTTTTTTTTTTGTCTGGGTTTGTGTCACCTATACTCTGCCAGCAAAGTCCAAACTATGGTGGGTCTTATCTTTCCTCTAGGCACATTTTCCATGTGTCTAGTGGGACGTCACATTTTCCCCAGGAGGTGATCTTCTCCATCCACTTAGCTTTAGTTGGAGGAATCTGGAGATGTCAATTCAGACTTCCCTCTAGATTCAAGGTAGTTTCACGGGAAACAATTTTCCCAGTCTTTTTTCTCTTACCAACAGAGAGGCTATATTCTGTGAGCTTTGGCAGGCTGTAGTTTGCTAGTAAAAGGCAGTGAAGTGGCCTTAGGGATCCAGAGACCCTGGGTCCAGATGCAGCTCAGCAGCTGTAGAAGAGGCTGTTGGTGCCTCTCCAGTTCTAGCTGATGGCATGCTATTGTCCATCTGAGGGCTTTCGTTTGGTTGGTAATGCTAAATCTTCCAGAAATGCCAGGGATTTAATGCCTCTGGTATAGTGTGGGAAACCCTGGTGGTGTTGTGGTTAAGAGCTACGGCTGCTAATCAAAAGGTCCTTGGAAACTCTATGGGGCAATTCTACTCTGTCCTATGGGGTCGCTATGAGTCAGAATGGACTTGACTTGGCAACGGGGTTTTTTTATTTTTAGGGGTAGTGTGATTCAGAGTAGGTATTCGGGAAATTTTAAGTAAACCTGGCTAATTTCACACCCTTGCTCAAAAACTTCCCTTGAATGAAGAGGAAATTTCTTATCCCAAACCCCATGTCATCTCTGTGATGGTCCTTACCTCCTTCCTTAGTAATCTCCAAGCCCGCCCTCCCCTCCAGCCATATTGGCTTAATTCTCCCTGAACATACTGGGCCTTGCTGCCATTGATCTTTTCATGCCCACCTTTCCATCCCCCACACTCATGAAATAACTCTTCTGTTTTAAGCCCATCAACATTCTTCTCTTCCTTCAAATCTTGTTTAAGTTACATCTCCTCAAGACTGTATTTCTTCACTGAACTAGTAATATTACCTTCTTGCCTCCAGTGGTATTACCAGCTAATAGTGTTGAATATCGCCTTGTGCTAGTGCTTCACAGATATTTTTCTACATTAATTTTGGTAAAGGTTAAGTTGTCACATGGTCATTCCCTGGGACAAAGTAGGCTGAGAAATGCAATCTCTAGCTAAGCATCTATGTCCTTAGAAGGAAAAGGAGACCAGGCTCAAGGAAATCACCAGTGGTCTTCTCTCTCTTTCAACGAAGCACCACAGCAACTTATGAGAAAGACTTTCTTAGAATTCTCATTTTATAGATGAGGAAACTGAGGTTCAGAGTTGTTAGGAAAATTTTCCAAGGTTGCACAGCTAGTAAGTGGAAGAGCCAAGATTCTACTCAAGGTAGACTGGCTACAGAGACCACACAATAATATTGTCAGTTAACATGCATTTCTTCTTATTTTAATTTGTCTGGCCTCCTGGCAAAAATGCATGTTCCTTGACTGTAGTAATAGGATGTTATTTTTGATCCGAGCCTCCAGCACAGTGCACTGAACGTAGCAGATACTCATTGGGTGGCTGTTATTTAATGCTCTTAATATGTTATAAGGACAAGAAAGTGGCTTTTTAACTTCTTGGTAACTTATTCCTGTTTTAACCTTTACTCAGAGCTTTTTTTTTTTTTAAATAAGTTGTTGTGTAACAATTACATCCTCTCGTCAAGTATTGAGTATCCCCACCGATCTGCTGATGGAAAGCTCAGAGGATGTCAGAAGTGATCAGAGGGAGGTCAGCAAGAGCCCAACTCAGGAGCGCCTGCAACGGCTACCTCTTGGTTGCTTTGATAATCCCAGAGTAAACTTACACTTATGAAACTGGTAAAAATTCAGATACTCCCATTTGCAAATTAAACTATAAAACCACAATCCAAAATAAACATACCTAAAAATAAAATGAATTATTATAAACAATAGTTCTGTAAATATAAAACATTTTATACCTGATTCACAACAGAAACAAAGTGTTATTTAAAAAAAAAAAAGTTATCTACTTATTCCGTATCAAAATCTGCATGCTCCTTTTCTATTTTTTATTATTTTCCTTTCTCTTTCTTTCTCTCTCCCTTTGCCTCTCCCTGCCTCTCTGTCTCCCTCTTTCTTCACTCACTCCTCCTTTTCCCCCTGTGGTAGGCAGACTCTAAAATGGACCCCAATGTCCCCCACCTCATTCATGTCCTCCCTTTGAGGGTGGTCTGGGCCTAGCAGTGACTTGCTCCATTGAGTAAAAAAAGTGACAGCAAAAGTGAAGAGGTGTCATTTCCCCGATTAGAGTACAGAAGACTGTGGCTTTCTGTTCTTGGGTGCCTCCTCTCCCTCCCTGAATCTGAGGTAAGTCAGCTGCCACATTGTGAGCTGCCCTGTGGCAGGGCCTACAGGGCAAGGAACCAATGGCTTTGGGCAATAGCCAGCAAGGACCTGAGCCTGTCTTCAGTCCCATGGGAAAGCTTGGAAGTGAATCCTCCCCCAGGTAAAGCTTGAGGTGACTGAGATGCTGCAGCCCTAGGCTAACAGCGTGAGGGCAGTCTTGTGAGAGAGACCCTGAGATAAACAATGTGTGTTCTTTGAAGCCACTAAGTTTTGGGGTAATTTGATACACAGAATACTGAATACTTCCCACTTTGTATTGCCCCTTCATCCTGATTTCTCCTTCTTGAGGAAACAAAGGTGAATAGAAGTGCAGAGCTCGAATATTTCCATGATGAAAGTAACAATAACATCACAATTGTAAAGCTAGTTATTCTTCAAACCGTTTACACATTTGCTCGTTTGATCCTCATAGACTCTTCAATGATGGAATGTTATCTGATTGGGGTCTGTGCCCTGGAGCAGTGCAGCCAGTGAAAGATACTCCAAGTCAGATAGAGGAAGTTTATTAGGAGGTGACACCAACGGGGACAAGGGGCGGGGCCCCAACGACAACACAGGCTGTCCTTAATGGAGTCCCCCTAAAAGCAATTTTTACATCAGAGCTTATATATCATTTTGGCAAGGATTACCTATTGTTTTTAAGCAGGTAGCCCAGATGGTCCTATACATCACAAAATAACCACAAGAAACTCTTTGTTAAACTAAAGATATGCACGTCAGACATCTGGGCTCTAATCTGTATCTTTGTAACAGGCTGAAAAAAACTTACATAAGAATCTCTTGGTTAGTGGAACTGACCTACCAAGTCTACTCTTACTGAGATAAGGAGCAAGAAAGAAAGTTGCAGGTCAAAAGGGCCAGGTAGCTTTCCTAGCTGCCTTCTTGCAGGTTGGAGACCATTTCTCAAGAGAACAAAGAAGTTGGGAGAGACCAAAGCCACAGGAATCAAGAGGGCTCTGCACCTCTTTGGAAGAGACCAGTGCAGCTGGTACAGTAAAAAATGCTTATAGATGACTTAGAACATCATTATGGTGTTAGGTATGTCAAGCTTTCAATTACCCATTTTGAATAGGAGAAAACATGTTACAAGTTGTTAGGGTCACATATTCCCTTCTTTTGAAGCTTGGGCAGGTACCTCTATCCCAAGCTTCAACCTAGTCCCTTAGATCAAAATGCTTCAAGTGGAAGGATTGGGCCTCTCATTTGTGACGGGTTTGAGCCATCCACTGGGCAGTTTAACTCAGAGAATGTCATCTCACATATAGGCATAAATTGGGGACCACAACAGATTAACAGACCTGTAACAACCAACCCAATTCTACTAATGGATAAGGTTTTTAGCCAGATAAAATCTGGCAGCCAAGAGATCAGTCAAGAAAAAGTCAAAATTTTCATGAACCTTTTAACAGGCCCCCAGCTATAAGTATCAGAATACTGTAGTTCTTTCTTTGTGTGTTTGAAAAGGGTGGAATTTCTCAAAGCCTCTAGAGGAGTACAAACACCAATGAGACAGGACTTCAGGGCAGAGTTGGAGTGCAACCCCCTGTCCAGACAGAAATTAGTAATGTTTAACACTTCTCTAGCAATATAGATCTAAAAATTATCCTGTCTTAACAAGGAGCCAGGGGGAGCATTTATTTCAGGAACAAAGATTTCCAGGAGAGAAGTCTCTCTCACTTAAGCTAATATCATAAAGAGTTTTACTTTTTAACCCTAGGAAGTCTTAACTTCAAGCCATCGGTAGTTTGGGCTTTTTCTCCTTTTTTTTTTTTTTTGTCACTGTAGGCAGGGCAGGTCTTGACTTGGGAAATGAGGGATCCACGGTTTAACTCCTTCGAGCTTCATGGCTGTGTGATAGCTGAGTAGTATGGTGAAGGGTCTAGTCCACTCAGGCTGTAATAGGAGGTCCTTCTACCTTTGGAGGAGCACCTGGTCACTGGGCTGGCAAAAGTGTATGGCTATCTCGAGAGGGGACTTTTGCCCAATATAACTGAGAAAGAATTTTGGTGAGGGAAAGCAAGCATTTAGACATCCTTATATATTTTTTTATGTTAGGGGGCTGGGTTGAGGATTTCAGGGAGAATTGGTTGAGACAATATGGTTTCCCATAAAGTATCTCAAAAGGACTGATTTTAAATTTTCCATGGGGTGCAATATGGACCCAGAGGAGGGCCAGTGACAGAATGTCTGTCTAGGGCAGCCTGGTCTCTTGGTATAGTTTACTAAGATGTCATTTTATGGTCTGATTCATTCTTTCAACCTTTCTCCTAGGCTGAGGTCTCTCTCTATGCTGTGTGGAGTTTCCACTTTATTCTTAAAGCAATTGAAACCTTTTGTACCTCTCTCTAGTCTGTCTCGGTCCAGCAGGGAAAGGTCTGTACCTATTCTGAAAAAGAACTGACACACACCAGGAAATATTTCACCTGATGTTTAGTTTTGAACACTTCACAAAAGTTAAATTTGATTTCTCTCAAAAGCTCGGTCTGATGTACGTAGTACAAGCCTACTGGAGGTAAGCCACAAATATCCTTTTGTTCCAATACTACAGTCACTGCATGAGGGGGACAAACTTCATAGTATCATGTCCCAAAGTAAATTTATTAGCCTCTTTTATGGTAATGTTAGCTGCAGCAACTGCTTGGAGGCAGGCTTGGAGGCCAGCCTTTTGAGACAGTGTTCAGATTTTTAGAGAAATAGAGGACAGGGCATCTCCATGGTCCCAACAACTGTGTTAACACACCAATGGCTACTCCTCTTCTTTCATCTATACATGATTTAAAGGGCTTCTGATAATCTGGCAGCCCCAGGGCTGGGTCTTTCATCAACTGGGACTTTAAATCACAAAAGCTCATTGACACTCAGGAGTCCATTTGAAAGGATCTTTCTCCACCCCCTGAGTAGCCTGATAGAGAAGTTAGCTTGTAACTTTCACAAAGACACTGGTCCAGGAAGTTTAAGACAGTCACAGTATTCGTGTTTCCGTAATTTCATGGGTCAGAGCCGCCTGCTGCAGATAGCCAATTCCTGAGGCTGGAGTGAGGTAAGTAGCAAGAGCTTTAATGTGTATCGATACACAAGAGACTGAGGGGAATGATTTCCTCCAAAGCCTGTCTCCCCCAAATGGAGGGCAAAATCATGGGTTTCAGAAGCTTGTGGAATGTCATTCTCTCCTGGGGTGGTTCCGGTGATCATGGTCCCAAGGTATCATCTCATCTGCCCAGGGGCTGACTGGCCCCTGGAGTGGTTTTGAAGGTTATGGCCCCAAAGTATCATCTCATCTGCCCAGAGGGGTGACTGGTCTCCTAGGGTGATTTCAGTGGTCGCAAGACTTTTTTTTTTAAGACTTTCTTTAGATCATATCATTTATTTTTACAGTCTGAAAAAGACATTAGTCATTAGTAAAAATTCAACAAGGAAAAAGGAACTGAGCAGTCAGGAATAAGCTTAGAAGAGAGAAAAATGGCATAGGTCCTGTTCATGTCATGGCCGAGCAGCCTGTTCCATTTGTAATAGAGTCTTTCTCAGACTTGTTCCCTGTCAGGAGATCCACATATTGCAAGACCTCTCCTCGGTTGAAGGGAGGTAATTGCTCTAGATCTTGGGCCAGTGCTGTTCCAAAAATTGTGGGGAAACCCTTGAGGTAGCACAGTCCAAAAGAGCTGTTTCTTTCTTTTGTCCCCTTCTCATTCAAAAACAACAATCAGCTGGCTCTCAGCAGCCAGGGTGGATACAGAAGAGAGAGTCTTTTAAGTCTGAAACAGTAAAATGAGTACAGGAAGGTGGGAGAGCCCATAGTAGGGTTTATGGGTCCAGGACTACCGGGAGTAGAGTCTTCACAACTTTGTTAACAGCCTGCATATCTTGAACAAAATGGTATTCACAGGTCGATGTCTTCTTCACTGGGAGGACAGGAGTATTGAATGGGGATTGGCACTCTCACAAAAGCCCCCCACTCTAGGTACCCAGTGATCAGCCTCTGCAGTCCCAGATGAGTCTCAACTCTCAGTGGATACCACTTAACCCAAGGAGGCATGACATTGGGTAACGGCTCCACGACCACAGGGAAAAGAGTTCGAGCTCATTCTGGCTGATTGCTGGCCCAGACTCATGGGGCTACAGAATCAACCACTTTTTTTTAACTGTGGGTGAGACCGACTCGGGTTGGGTGAGAGCTAAGGGAGCTGCTTGCACTTTCCAGATGTTTGCGGGCAGTACTGTCAGAGACAAGCCTTTTTCATCAAAAGAGATTTCAGCTTGTGCTTTACTTGGGAAATCGTGCCCCAGAAAGGGGACCGAGCATTCAGGCATGTATAGAAACTGGTGAGATAGCTTAACTTTTCTGATTTCACAGTCCATTGGCTGCAAGAAGGATCTAGTCACCTCTTTTCTAGTCACCCGACAACTTGAGTACTGCTGGTCGAGACAGTCCTTTTAGGTTTCTGGGTGAGTGCCCAGAAAGCTGTTCTGGTATCAGTCAAAAAGTCTACTGGCTATTTTCCTACCATAATTTTCACCAGGGTGTTGGTAGGAGGGAAGTTAAAGTTATCTCCCCTGGTCACCATCATTCAGAATCCTCCTCTTGTTCTTCCATAACTCCTTGAAAGAGCTTCTCCGCCTTTTCAATCTTGCCTGGCCCTTTTCCATTCTTTCTTTTGGGGCACTCATTTTTCTAGTGTTCCTCTTTGCAAAATGCACATTGGATTTTCTTTAGTTGGGGCTCGTCCTTACCTTGCTCTCATCATCTTCCTTTAGTTGATCCTAGAGCCAGTAGATTTGCCTGTTTCTTCATGTCCTGATCTTTTCCTTTTTCTTCTTCTCGGCCTCTTTTACTTGATCTCTGCTGGTAAAGATCTTAAATGCGTTCAGTCACGGCATGTGGGTCTGATCGATATTCTGGAAGGTTTCACTTTCCATTGTATAAATCAGATGCCAGGAATGGATTATGGACCCACATCATCTGAAGTGGCCCTTCTGCAGCAGGGACTGGCACCTCCCAGAGTGGATAAAGCCCTCCCTGGGGAACTGGGCCAAATTTTACCCCAGTCTTAGAATGGTGTGGGGAGGCCATATCTGTCCCACCTCCTCTGACCCCTCTTTCAATGCCTTCCCATCCTCATCTTCTGATGGTCACTAATGGGTGCCGAGGGAGTTTTTAGAGATGGGGGAATGAGAAAAATATCCTCTGGTTCTTCATCTCTTATCCCATCATCATCATTCACATGCACGAGTGGGACTAAAACAGAGGCTTTATTCTTTTTTCATGCCACAAAGTCATAAAACATTCCACATCTCACTTGTTAGTTCTAGTATAGGACAGACCAAGCTTCATAATAGTACCAAAATCACTAGAACCATTTACAGACCACACTGGATTATGCAAAATATTAAGATGTCTCTTAGTTAGGGGATCCACTCCTAAATAAGTCCAGCTCCTAGTGGACTCCTGGTCGGAACCTTGCCTCCTGGATACCCACTTGCGATGGGGAACCTCACCAGTCTCTTGTCCAACTTCATGGGACCTAGTCACCCATTTGCAGAGGGAGCCTGTGGGAATTGATGGCCCTGAGGTTTTTACAGAGGATTTACTACCCGATGCCCAGTTACCTACCATGGCCAACAGAAACTTTCTCCCTATGTCCAGAGCTCGCTGCTGTGGAGTCCGCCCCTGTCACTGGAACTTCAGGCAACCACAGGTTGAGAGACCACCCAAACCAAAGGTGGGATGTGCCTTCTCTCTTCCCGGGTCTTTCCTGGGGCTCGGTCCTTAGGGAGATGGAACTGAGGCCAGAGTAATTCAGGCCCCATGTTGGGTGCCAAAAATTTGTTACCAAATTGGGGTCTGAGTCCTGGAGCAGTTGAGCCAATGAAACATGCTCCAAGTCAAAAAGAGTGAGAAAGTTTATTTAGGAGATGTATACATCACCAGGTATACTCCATCGAGAGAGCCTGTGTTGCTGCCTGGTCCCAAGTGATGTATACATCTCCTGAATAAATTTTCTCACTCTTTCTGACTTGCAGTACATTTCATTGGCTTGACTACTCCAGGGCACGGACCCCAGTCGGGTAACAGGAGGGTCATTTGTTGTCTAAGAATGATATGAAACCCTAGGTTTTCTTAAAATTGGCTTTTGTAATTTATTTTTAAAGCACTGAGTTCTGGGAACCATGTGATTGAGTTTTCTCTCTATAAACATCAGAGGTTTGTTTTCACAGCAATCATTGGGCATCAGCATGACCACTTCTCAGTTGCTGGCTTATGTGGCAATTTCCTCTCTCTGCATCTTCAAAGTCAACGCCATGGATACTTTTATTGCAGCTGTTTATGAGCATGCAGTGATATTGCCCAATACCACCCTAAAACCAGTGTCCAGTGAAGAGGCATTGGCATTAATGAACCGAAATCTGGATGTTTTGGAGGGAGCTGTCATATCAGCAGCAAAGCAGGTACTATCTCCCAAGTGTGCTGGATTCTATGCAGGGAAAAGTTGGGGTCTTAGGAGACAGGGTCACTATCAGGGTCAATCATGTTTCTGGATGACATACGTGTCAAGGTACGAATTACTATTAGGGCTCTACTTTCCTCTGAAAATCATTAGAGCCAGCTCACTCTCATTTCCCTAGGGTCACCATAAGTCAGAGCCTGACTTAACAGCAGCCAACAACAATAACAGCAGCAAGAGCAAAGTTAAGAAAAAAACAGTTTTGTTGTCATTAAGAAGCAAAAGCCTTTTGAAGATCTAGCTGTAAATTCAGCATCTTTGCTCCTCTTTTCTGCTACAGTTGAAGGGTGGAGGATAAAGGGGGTCAGGAACCACATGCTTTTCTTAGCCTGTTAGTGGCCTTGATGTAGCCTTGTGCTCTAAGATTCCCCAGGTTTCCAGCTAAGTTCATTCCCCCAAAGCAATTAAACTTAAGTTGCAAATAACTTAAGAGTTTGCATTACATGTTCCATGCTTCAACTGACATACAAGATAAAAGCACGCATGTCAATGCATTGTAGTCCTTGGGTTGAATGAAAGATTAAATTTAAAACTAATTCCACAGTGTTTTTAAGTGTGTGGTTTGAATGTACGTGATTTAAATAAGATAATAGTGGATCAGAAATAACCCAGTTATATGAAAGGTGATGAAAGTAATGGATACATATTGCTGTTGTTGTTGTGTGCCATGGAGCGAATTCCTACTCATAGGGATCCTATAGGACAGAGTAGAGCTGCCCCACAGGGTTTCCAAGGCTCTGATCTTTAGGGGAGCAGATCGCCCGGGTTTTTTTCCTGCAGATCGGCTGGTGAATTCAAATCACCGACCTTTCAGTTAGCAGCTGAATGCTCAACCATTGCGGCACCAGGGCTCCTTGGATACATACTGCATGTATCTATCAGTATGCACTCTCAGACACAATTAAATTATAAAGGTCATTAAGAGTTCTGAGGCCCTTTTTACCCTTAGTCCAACCATTTCCGTAAAGGCCACCGCAGCTAACACTGCAAACAGAAGGTGCCCAGGTTAGCTGAGGGAGCACCTCTAGGCTCAGGACACTTCAGGTTGTTGATGTCTGACCCCACCCTCCCCCCGCCTCTTGAGAAGCAAGAATCCTGGTCACAGGGTGTGATGCAGGGAAGACTGGAGCAGAGGAGGGGGTAAAACCAAGAACTTGAGTTATAACTCAATCCCGACACACTCAGACACAGCAATCAGCCAAAGTTCAGGAAGAGGGCTGATTTTGAGCAGAGCCAGGTTTACATTAACAACCAAAACATGTGACCGAGCTATGAGAGGCTAGGAGAACTACTAATGTCTACGAAAAGTGAAAAAGTTGTATAGAAATGATAACACCAGGATTAGAAAATTAAAGTGGTTGTAACAGAAAAGCAAATTATAAAAATAGAGAAAACAAGGAAAAACCATTGAAAGAAAACAAGCTTGAATGGTGGAGCTTAAGGAAAGGCAGGGCACAGACACCCCCAACCCCCCCAAAAAAATTCATCTGTTTTCTTGAGGGCAAATCTAAAGACTGAATGAGACGGAGAAGAGCTGAATTAGTTCTTTCTTTCTTTTTTTTTCAATTTTATTATGCTCTAGGTGAATATTTACAGTGAAAATTAGTTTCTCATCAAAAAATCTATACACAAATTCTTTTGAAACTTTGGTTGGAATTCCCTAAACGTGTTAATACCCTCCCCCTTTTCACCCCAGGTACCCCGTGTCCATTGGTCCAGTTTTCCTGTCCCTTGCTCGTCTTTGCTTTTGGGCAGGTGTTGACCATTTGACCTCATATCCTTGATTTCACCAAAAAGCATGTTCCTCCTGTGTGCTATTGTTTGTTATATAGGCCTGTCTAATCTTTGACTAAAAGGTGGACTTCGGGAGTGGCTTCAGTTCTGAGTTCTGAGTTCTACCAGGGTGTCCAGGTGCCATAGTCTTGGGGGTTCCTCCAGTCTTTGTGAGGCAAGAGTAGTAGGTCTTTTTTGTGTGTGTGAATTTGAATTTTGTTCTACATTTTTCTCGCACTCTGTCTGGGACCCTTTATAGTGTACTTGTCAGACCGGTAGGTGGTGGTAGTCCCGACCATCTAGTTTTTCTGGGCTCAGGCTGGTGGAGGCTATGGTTCATGTGATCCATTAGTCCTTTGGATGAATATTTTCCTTGTATTTTTGGTTTCCTGCATTCTTCTTTGCTCCAGATTTGAAAGGGGCAATAGGTGTATCTTAGATGGCTGCTTGCAAGATTTTAAGACCCCAGACACTAGCTACTCACCAAAGTAAGATGTATAACATTTCTTTATGAACTGTGTTATGCCAGTTGACCTAGATATTGCTTGAGACCATGGTCTCCAGTCCTCAGCCCCAGTAGCTCGGTACATCAAGGTGTTTGGATGTGTCTAGGAAGCATCTTTGACTTTGCCTTGGTCAAGTTGTGCTGACTTCCCTACATTGTGTGTTGTCTTTCCCTTCACAAAGTTTTCCACTTGTCTACTACCTAGTTAGTGATTTCCCTTCCCCACGCCCCTTCTCTCTCATAACCATAAAAGACTTTTTTTTTCTGCGTGTAAACCTTTTCTTGGTTTTTTTATAATAGTGGTCTCAGGCAATATTTGTCCTTGTGTGGTTGACTTATTTCACTAAGCATAATGCCCTCCAGATTCATCCATGCTGTGAGATGTTTTCTGCACTCATCTTTGTTCTTCATTGTGTAGTATTCTATTTTGTGTATGTATTGTAGGTGTTTTTCCATTCATCTGTTGATGGGCACTTAGGTTGTTTCCATCTTTTTGCTGTTGTGAACAATGCTGCAGTGAACATGGGTGTGCATATGTCTATTCATTCTATGGCTCTTATTTCTCTATAATATATTCTTAGTATTGGGATTGCTGGATCATATGGTATTTCTACTTTTAGCTTTTTAAGAAGGTGTCATATCATTTTCCATAGTGGTTGTACCATTTTACACTCTTACCAGCAATGCATAAGAGTTTCAGTCTCCTTGAAACCTCTCCAATAATTATTGTTTTTTTTTTTTTTTTTTTTTTTTTAGTGCTGGTGATGTCAGGATGAGATGGTATCTCATTGTGGTTTTGATTTGCATTTCTATAATGGCTAATGATCATGAGTATTTCCTCGTGTATCTGTTAGCTGCTTAAATGTCTTCTTTGATGAAGTGTCTGTTCATATCCTTTGCCCTTTTTTTAATTGGATTATTTGTTTTTTTGTTGTTGAGGCCCTGAAGTATTCCATAGTTCTTAGAGGTTAGACCTTTGTTGGATATATTATAGCCAAAAATTAATTTTTTCCGAGGCTATAGGTTGTCTTTTTACTTTTTTTGGTGAAGTCTTTTGATGAGCTTAAATGTGTGATTTTTAGGAGCTCCCAGTTATCTAGTTTATCTTCTGGTGTTTGTGGATTGTTAGTTATGGTTTATATTCTGTTTATGCTATGTGTTACGGCCTGAAGCATGGTCCCTATTTTTTCTTCCATGATCTTTATTGTTTTAAGTTTTATATTTAGGTTTTTGATCTATTTTGCATTAGTTTTGTGTATGGTGTGAGGTATGGGTCCCTTTTCATTTTTTTTTACAGATGGACATAAAGTTTTGGCAGCACTATTTGATAAAGAGACTGTCTTTTTCCCATTTAATGGACTATGGTCCTTGAACTAGTTCTTAAGAGAATCCCTGTTTGGCACAAATGGTTAAGCACTTACTATTTGAGAAGTCATTGTTTCAAGTCCACCCAGAGGAACATCAGAATAAAGGGCCCCTGTTGATCTACTTCTGAAAAATCAGCCATTGAAAACCGTATGAAGTACAGTTCTACTCTGACTCGCATGGGGTTCCCAGGAGTCAGAATCAATGGGAACTAGTAGTTCTCACAGGAATGACAGTGGCAGAGGTTGTTAGTGAACACTCTCCCAGTCTTTGATTGTTTGCTTATTTGGGAAATGTTTTAATTAAACCTCATTTTAACAGGATGCCCATATTATTGTGACTCCAGAAGATGGTATTTATGGCTGGGGCTTCACCAGGGAAGCTATCTACCCATACTTGGAGGATATCCCAGACCCTCAAGTGAACTGGATTCCATGTAATGATCCCAGAAGGTAAAGAAACATTATGAAAAATACAATCATGAACATAAGTTTATTTTGCCTGAGAAAACTTTATTGATGTTTATTGAGTAAAATCCACTATTAACTCCAAGTTCAAAGATAGTTTTTATTATTTTTCATATATTATGGATACATTTAAGGAGTCTTTAATTAAGGTGGTACAGGAGAAAGGACTGGAGATCTGCTCCCATAAAAATTACAGCCTAGAAACCCTATGGGGCAGGTCCATTCTGTCACATGGCATCACAATGAGTCAGAAATCAACTCAACAGCACCTAACAACTGGAAAGAGATTATGGATTAGGTAATCACAGAAATGAGTGCTGAAAGATAACTTAGAAATCATGGAGTTCAAAGAGAATATTTTTCCATTGAGGGAATGAGACTGGGATAAGCATAACTCACTGAGGGTTCCAGGTGTAGTTAGTGGGGAAACCAGATCAGACTAGGCTTAACTCTAGTCTTCTCACTCCTCACCAGTGAGTAGAGAATGAATTCCCTGCGTGAGTCTGTCATTTGAAAACTGAGTAAATGGCAAAAGTAGAGCCATCTTTCAGTTTAGAATTATTTTCTTTTTTGTTGTTAGGATATCTTAAGAGGTTAATGCACGTATTATAACCCCTAAAGCTTAAACTGATTATTAATCTATGAGGTGACATAGTAAAACTGTCTAAGTGGTTTAGGAGTTACTGAGTGGTGCAAACATGCTTGGCTGCTAACCAAAAAGATCGGTGGTTGGAAACCATCCAGAGACAGAAGAAACAGTTGGCAATCTACTGAAAAATCAGCCATTGAAAACCCTAGGGAGCACAGGTCTACTCTGACACACATGATGTCGCCATGAGTTGGGATAGACTCAGTGGCAACTGGTGGCAATGGTGGTACAAGTGGTTTAAATCAGGTCTAGACTTAAAAATTATGAAGTGTGATGAAGGTAACACTATTACTTTTAATGTAAGCAAAGCAGTCTCATACACCTAAAAGAATCACGTTAGTTAACTCATTTATTTTCTAATGAACCTTTGCTAAACTCGTTTTAGAAACTTCTCTTTTGGAACTGCTCTTAACGCTACACAAACTAACTACTGTAACTCCTTATAGTGACACCTTGATTTTGACAAAATTCAATATTATTTAGCTTAATAATCTACTTTATTCCTGTTTCATTGTACTGTAATTATTTACTTATTTAACCATCTCCCATGCCATATCTTCAGTTTCTAAAAGACAAAAACTCTATTATCTTTACCATTTTCAATCAAATTGACTCATGAACAGCCTTTCCCTAGCATCTGATTTTCAAAAGACTCCTGACTATTCCCATAAGAATGTCTAATTTGTTCCATTTCAGATAACCTAGTTGCCCCCTCATGTTTTCCCTCATTTAATGACATCTTCTTTCTTGCTTTCATTTATTTGAGTACTTATGTGTTCTTGGAGTCCTGGTGGGGCAGTGGTTAAGAGCTCAGCTGCTAGCCAAAAGATTGGCTGTTGGAATTCACCAGCCGCTCATTGGAAACCCTATAGGACTGTTTTACTCTGTCCCATACAATTGCTATGAGTTGGAATTGACTCAACAGCAAAGGCTATGTTTTGGTTTGGTATTATGTGTTCTTGGGCACTGGTGTGAAAAAAAAAAAAAAGCATAAGAAATTCCTGTCCTCAGGGATCTTATTCTACTTAGGGGAGAAAGTAAAGAAAGAAAGAAAAAAGATAATATCTATGCATCTGCCTTCTACCTATGTTATGGAGAAAAACAAACTAGGGAAAGACTCAAGGGTGGGCATGAAGATTTTAATAGATCATGTCATCAGAGTGGGCTTCACTGTGACATTTAAGCAAAGACCTGAAGAAGGTGAGGTATCTGAGGAAAGAGCATTCCAGGCTAAGGGAATTTTGACTGTCAAGACCCTGTGGTCAAAGTGTGTCTAGCATGTTCAAGGAACAGCAAGAGGCTAAGTGGTTGAAGTGATTCAAGGGAGGGAAATTGAGGTAGAAGATAGAGGCAGATACATAGGAGGGGACTGATTGTATAGGGCTTCATGGGCCGTAATAATGACTTTCTCCATGACTTGAGTGGTAAGAGCACCATTGGAAAGCTTTGACATGCTCTGACTTAAGTTCTATAAAGAACACTCTGGCAATTATGTGGAGAATTGCCTCCAGGGGTTAGGCCAACAAAAGAAGCAGGGGACAGTGAAAAAAGCCATCATAATAATCTGGGTAGAGAAATGATACTGTCTTGGACCAAGATAGTAGAAGTTTAGACATTGAGAAATGGCCAGAATCGGAACAAAATTTGAAAACAGATGTGACAGATTTTGGCGAAAGATTGGATATGGGCTTTTTGAGAAAAAGAAGGGTCAATTCCTTTACTCCTCATATACAATCAAACATCACGTCTTGTTGAGTAGATTTGAAATGCTTTCTTTTCTCATGGATGCTAATCTTGTTTGGGTCTACACTATTCCTTAGTGGAAGTGTTATAGGACCAGGCCCCCATCATTCCTTTTTTTTTTTTTAAATTTAATTAATTTATTTAACACATCACATGCTTCCAAAATGATTTCAGATTTCTTACTAAATCTAATATAATTAAAAAATAGAACAGCTCATTCAGCATAATGTTTTCAAGGTTCATTCATGCCATAGCATGTATCAGAACTTCATTTCCCTTTATGGCTGAATAATTTTCCTTTTATGTGTATGCTACATTTTTCTTGTTCATTCGTCTGTTGATGGACACTTGAGATGTTTCCACCTTTTGGCTATTGTGAATAATGCTGCATTGAACAGTAGTGTATAAGTATCAGTTTGTGTCTCTGCTTTCAATTCTTTGGGTATATTACCTTGGAGTAAAATTTCTGGGTTATAAAGTAACTCTATGTTTAACTTTTTGAGGTATGCCAAACTGTTTTCCACAGTGGCTATACCATTTTATAATTCCATTAGCAGTGAAAAATAGAACACTTTAAAAAAAAAAAAAAAGAACACTTTAGAGGTAAAAAAAAAAATTAAAAGCCACTTGAAGAAAGTAGTTGTTAAGAGCCATCATGGTAGTGAGCTTGTCATTACGATTGTACCTGAAGTATAGTTCTGAGCCATTCTGGGAGGTTAAGAGGGGAACAAATTGACTAGAGAATTTTTACTGATGTTAAAGAAAGCTTATAGGTTTCTTGAGCAACAAACCGTGTTCAATACCTAACTGAAAGATGAATATACTTAACGTATTTCCATTGACTACTTGTTATGTTCCAGGCACTTCTCTATGTGAAAGTATATGGATCCCTTTGTAAGGAGTGCCCTTTAATATGGCAAATGTCTGCACCTATTATCACAGTGATCGGGGTTGCAGATTAAAAGAGTTTATCATTAGATCAATAAGTTGAAAAATAAAGCTTACCTAATTAGCTAGTCTGTATGAAAAATAAATTTTTATTTTTGATCAAATATTGCTTTATATTGTTATTTTAAAATTTTGTGTGCATTTATTGATTCTCCAGTAAGATTAAGAGCTCCCTAAGTGCAGCAACCATGTCTTCCACATCTGCATACCCCCCAACGTGTACTTGGAGAGCTCTGCTTGGAATTTCCTGTCCCAGGTACCACATGCCTAGCACAGTGCTTCAGGTAATAAGGGACACAATAAATATTTGTTGAAATTTAATGTATATTTATTTGTAGGCAGTGTCTTAATCATCCAGTACTGCTATAACAGAAATACCACAAGTGGATGGCTTTAACAAAGAGAAATGTATTCTCTCACATTCTAGTAAGCTAAAAGTCCAAATTCAGGGTGTCAACTCCAGGGGAAGGCTTTATCTCTGTTGCCTCTGGAGGAAGGTCCTTGTCATCAATTTTCCCCTGAAATAGGAGCTTCTCAGTGCAGGGACCCTGGATCCAAAGCATGAGCTATTCTCCTGGTTCTTGCTTCTTGGTTGCATTAAGTCCCCATTCTCTGCTTCCCTTTCCTTTGATCTCTTGTGAGATAAAAGGTGGTACAGGCCACACTCCAGGGAAACTTCCTTTACATTGGTTCAGGGATGTGTTCTTAGTAAGGGCATAACAATCCCACCTGAATCCTTTTTAACATACAATTACAATCACAAAATGAAGGACAACCACACAATACTGGGAATCATGGTCTAACCAAGTTGACACATAGTTTTGGGGGGCACAGTTCAATCCATGACAGGTAGTCAATGGCTTCTTCAGTAACTGATAGCTTTTGTTATACCTAGAGATTAAACACTTTGAAAGCAGACTTAGAATATGCATTTTCCACCTCTTTCTTCTGTTCCCAGCAGTTCTAAGACCTAGCCGTGTACTCATTGAAGACTCAGCAAGTATCACGGATTAAATGACAAACAGATTTCAGGCCCACGTAAACAAATGGCATTTTTTTAAACTCCAAATCATGCCATGTGGTCTGACAAAGAATTTTGGGGTCTTTTCTAGGCCTGAAAAATGTAGTTTAAATAAAAAATGCATTACAATTTACAATATACTTCCAAGATGAATAGAAACTGTAGTAAAACATGTTAGTAACCAGGACTGTTTCAGAAATCCTAAACACCATGTACCTCTTCTACTGCCTCAGGTAACCTGAAACAGTTCAGGGTAAATATGCTTCTAGTGTTTCAACGTAGTTTATTTATGTCTGTACATTTCAGATATTAATTCAAGCCAACAAAGGAGGGGAGATTTATCAAATGGTGATTCTCATTTTAAACACATTAAAATAATAATTTTCTATATATGGTGCCCAACACTTTTTGTTCTTCTTCAAGAATATGTTTTATAGGTGATTGTTATAGCTTTGCTTGTATAAGTTGTACAAATTTGTTTTAGGTTTAATTGCTACAATTTGATGCTCAAGAATGTTTTTTATTCTGCCAGGAGACGGTGTTAAGTTTTCAGTCATTGAGGTTATCTCCGTTTGCCTTCTCAGCTATTAAGTAACCATTTATTGTTTTAAGGTTGTGTCAACAGGGGATAAATATGGCTATACGTTATACATTCTGAGGTTTCACTTTTCAAATTGACAATTTAATGGCTTTACTGAAACAATACTACTGGGAACTATGATAAAGAGTAAAGAAATCAAGCATTAACAAGTGTTCCAGTATTTCCATTTTCAATACCAGCTGGCTGTACTCTAGCCCAGACCTCTTGTGTCTTATCTGGACTATTGCAACAGCTTCCTAAATTAATCTTTGTAAAAGAAAATTCAGATTTGCTACTTCTGTCTCCAAAGCCTTTGATTGTACCCCTTTGTCTATTAAATTTGGAACAGGTTTCTTAGCCTCTTGTGCAAAGCTCTCTGTGTTTTGACCTTGAAAGGATCTTTTAAATTTCCCTTTTCCTTCCTTTCACTAAGGGTGCTTCTGCTCCGATCAGATTGAGTAGTTCCCTCAAAAAAACTTTCTCTTCCCTACATCAGTGTTTTGGTTCATTTATTCAAATATATTTGAATGCCTCTTTTCTGCCAGGTATTGTGCAGGGCTCAGTGAATAAGAGATGTGGGTGCCTGCCCCATAATGTCTATAGAATATGACAGACATCATGCAATGAATACATACATGAAAGTATGATGATAGATTATGATAAATGTTTTCAATGGGGAAAAAAACAGGCCTGGTTAAGTCTAATCCTAGAGTATTTTGAATATATTTGTTTTACCAAATTCCAACAAATGTGGTTTCCTATCCTCTTGTCTTAATCCTTTTCTTCCACCTGCAGACATTTAGTGTTTATTTTGTGAATATTAATTAAACAATTATATACTTAGGAAATTATCATTATGGATTTCATTAAAAGATAAACCTTTATTTTTTTCCTTGTCCAACGAACACATACCAGATTTGGCCACACCCCAGTACAAGAAAGACTCAGCTGCATAGCCAAGAGCAATTCTATCTACGTTGTGGCAAATATTGGGGACAAGAAGCCATGCAACACCAGTGACTCTCAGTGCCCCAGTGATGGCCGGTACCAATACAACACTAATGTGGTGTTTGATTCTGAAGGGAAATTGGTGGCACGCTATCATAAGGTAGAATCAATTTGCAAACAATCTACATAATAAAGTGGGCTAGAAGAAAAAAATATCATTATTGTGGTAATAAGCTTAGTTTAGAAGCAGAGTAGAGACAAAGTGGAGAAGGTAATGATTACGTCGGGTAAGAGCCTATAAAGATCCTCCAGAAGTGTCCTGTGCATTGAAGAGCAGTTGGGAGTATGGGAGAGCCACAGGAGCTATCTGTGTTAAAAGGCAAGGTCATCTTTTGAGCTTTGTCCTTTGAAAAATATGTCCTGGCAATGGGTCAAGGCAAGATAATTTTTTTTTTTTTTTTTTTTTACCAGATAGAGTTGATCTTGAGAAGGAGCAAAGGAAATTCCCTGCCCACAGGAAATAAAGTGTTCATAGCAAACATTAGTTACAAGTTTTATTCCTATTCTTGTAAGATTCAAGAGGGCCTTCGTAGGTACAGATTTTCACGTATTATCTGTTGAATGTGGAGGTTGAATCTAAGGGTCCTTTTAGCTTGAGTAGACTCTGATTCTCACAGGTACTGCTTTTTCCCTCTGAAGATAGTGGCCAGAGATGAAATAGGCCATCAATTGCTTAGCCAGCTAATAAATGTGAGCTTGCACTAGTTTATACACAGTAATGTTAGGGCCAGTTCCTAAATGAGATTTTTTCCCCCTGTTTCTGCCTTCCTCTTCTGTTTATCACAGCAAAATCTTTTCATGGGTGAAGATCAGTTCAATTCACCCAGGAAGCCTGAGGTCGTGACTTTCAACACCACCTTTGGGAAGTTTGGAATTTTCACGTGCTTTGATATACTCTTCCATGACCCTGCTGTGACCCTGGTGAAAGATTTCCACGTGGACACCATCCTCTTCCCGACAGCTTGGATGAATGTTTTGCCACATTTATCAGCGGTTGAATTCCACTCAGCTTGGGCTATGGGCATGGGTGTCAATTTCCTGGCAGCTAATTTGCACCATCCCTCGGTGAAAATGACAGGTATGTGTGAGTTCTCAGATTTATGTTGTTGTTGTTATGTGCAGTCAGATCCTTTCTGACTCATAGCGACCCTATATGCAACAGACCTAAACACTGCCTGGTACTGTGCCATTCTCACATTCTTTGCTGTGCTGTAGCCCTTTGTTGCAGCCACTGTGTCAATTCTTCTTATTGAGCATCTTCCTCTTTTTCACTGACCTTCTACTTTAAGTTTTATAAGTTTGTTGTAATAAAGCAAAAAAAAAAAAAAAAAAAATTCACTTGTTAACATATACGTCTTCATACATGTTTTCCAAATCTTAATTTTTTTTTAATATCTGTCTGATGGCCTATTATGGAATCAAGCTAATTTTTTTTTGTAGTTTTATGTATTTATTTTTTAATTGAACTTTGAATGTACATTGTTTTTCTTCTGTTTCCAAATTTGATCACTTATTTGAAACTTCTTCTTCTTTGGCTTCCACACGTCTCACTCTATGGGTATTCTCTCACCTGTCTGTTCACATCAGCATATTTTGCTGGAATATATACCTTATTGTTGTTGTTAGGTACAGTCAAGTTATTTTTGACTCCTAGTGACCCTGTGTTAGAGGTAGTAAAATGTTAATGTGAGTTTAAATAACAGTAACACCTATGAAGTCACTTTTCACTTACCTGTTTCAAAGAAACAATTCCAATTTATGAATTTTAGGAAGTGGCATCTATGCACCAGGTTCTCCAAAAGCGTTTCATTATGATATGAAGATGAAGGAGGGAAAAGTCCTCTTTTCCCAACTGTATTCCCATCCATACCACTCTGCGGTGAATTGGTCTTCTTATGCCAGCAGTATAGAAGCAAACTCAATGGGAGACCAGGAATTTAAGGGCATTGTCTTTTTTGATAATTTCACCTTCGTGGAGCTCAAGGGAGTCATAGGAAATTACACAGTTTGTCACAGAGACCTCTGTTGTCATCTAAGCTACAAGATGTCTGAGAAGAGATCAGATGAAGTTTACGCCCTGGGGGCATTTGATGGACTACACACGGTTGAAGGAACCTATTATCTACAGGTAATGCATGTTTTGGTGGCAGAAGAGTTGCCAGAATCAATACAACATACCCAGTTAAATTTGAGTTTTGGATAAATGGCATTTCTTTCTTTCTTTTTTTAGTGTACATAAGTCCCCCAGGTAGGGACATATTTATACTGAAAATTTTGTTGTTTACCTAAAATTCAAATTTAGCCAGACATACTGTATTTTTATTTGCTAAATATGATAACCCTAGATGTCAGTCCGATTTGAAACTGGTTGGGAAAAAAGCAGAATGTTTATTTGGGATAGCAGTTCTTAAAATTATACCATAATCAAATAACAGATAATTTTTTACAGATAATTGACCTATGAAATAGCCTGCCTGAACAAATTTAGCCATTTCTCTATATGTTTACTAATGTCCACCCTGCTTTATACAGAGCTTGACACTATGTATGCTCCTTGAGACACATAGTGGTGACTTTTGAGGCTGTACAGTAGAAATGTTTATTGTTGTAATGATTCAGATACCCCATAATCTCCAATGTAAAAGAGGAATGGTTGCAGTATGATGAGATGGAACCCCTAAGAACAAGTTCACAGTAGTCTTCACATTTCTCTCCTTCTGTTCTTCTCTTCCTTGGCCTGGCTTCCATCTTATCTCTTCCAGATTATTGCAATATTCTCCTTCCTGGGTTTCCTGTTGTCAGTATCAACTCTATCCAGTCCATTCTCTACAATTGCAAAATCACTAAAAACCAATTATAATTATATCACTCTCTTGCTTAAAATTCCTATTTTCTGATTAACAATTCATATTCCTTAATATAAAACACATAAGAACTTGATGTGTGGTCCCTCCCAGCCTCTTCTCTCACTGCTGCCCACATGTGTCCTGAGCTCCTGTGATACCAAGACATTTTCCCGTATGTGCCAACATGTATAGAACCTCTGGATGTTTGCCCAGGTGTTTCCTTCATCTACGATGCCTCCATCTATTCATTTCTCATGGAACTTCTCGGGTGTTTTCTTCACCGAAAGGCTGCCCTGGCTCATCATGTGAGAAAGACAGCCTGTTATACTGGGCTGAAAAGCCAAAGGGAAGTGAGGATATTGAGAGTATATTCTTGTTCTTGTGCTTCAGCCTATGGTTGCAGCCACTGTGTCAATCCATCTCATTGAAGGTCTTTCTCTTTTTTGCTGACTGTCTGTCTACTTTGCCAAACATGATGTCCTACTTCAGGGACTGATCCCTCCTGATAACATGTCCAAAGTATGTGAGATGTAGTCTTGCCACCCTTGATTCTAAGGAACATTCTGGTTGTACTTTGCCATATGCATTTTTTAAATTAAAAAATTGTGATATATCATTTTTTTGTGATATATTTTTGAATGAAAAAAGTTAATTAAAAAACAAGACAGCAATCTCTTAATTCTTTCTCACTCTCTCTGCTTCCTTCTCAATCCCTCAATCTTGGCCTACCTCTCTGCCTTCTCCAGAATCTTGGTTTCACCTGGGGAAAATAATGGTAGACCCCTTCTTACTGTTGGGAGAAAGCCTAGCTCTGTTGGATTCTTCAGAGAGCAATGAGCTCGAGTAAAACAAATCCTTCTGTTGTTATTACTGGTCAATGGCCCAAATCCTGGGACCAGATGTGCTTTGGAGTTCAGAATTTTCCAATTTGAAAAAGACACTAATACATCTTACTTGACATCAGCAGAAGAGTTTGGGAGTAGCACCCAGAATCAAACATGTTAACATTTCTGGTATAAAATCAGTGAATATTCACCTGAATTTCTTAAATAAGTACACTATAGTGTCACGTTCATTCAGGTTAGGTTTCAATGCCAAATGGATTACAATAATCCTTTCTTTTCAGAGAGTTTTGGGTTTGAGAATTGAGGGTAACAGATTTTGATATTGTATTGTATTGATAATATTTCACAGACCAACTCTGATGATCTATTATGCTAGAATGGCTCTGTTATCACCAAATGCTACTTCCTAACCAAGGGGCAGAAGAGGAAGGAAATGAGGTGAATGTGAAATAAACCCCTACCTGGCCACACAAATTCTCCAAGTGTTCTGTAGCAAATATGCATATTTTTAAAATCTCTAAAGGAATTGAGGAAAGAAGGAAGATGAGGTATTTTATAGAGTAGCAGGTGGTAACAGGTTGACTAAAAGAGCTTAAAGAAAGTAAAGATTAGGAGCAGTTGCTGCAGGGGAGTGAGAAGGGAGCAGCCTAAATATTTTAAAGAAATTATAGAAGACAGAAGTGAATAAAATAATGAAGTTGTTATGTTTATCCAATGCACTTAGAATTTTTTCCTCTTTAGACTACTATCTGCACCTGTGGTCTTTCCTGTTTCCTTCCACTAAGGTGAGTCATCCAATCACCAGCACCTAGACCTTCAGAGTATAAAACCTATTACTTGGCAGTATAGGGAATTACGGATAAAAATGGCTAAAAAAATTAAAATTAAATACTGAAGCTTGAGATAAAGTATTGAAAACATGGATGTGGAGTCAGAAAATCTGAGTGAATCCCTGCTTCACCAAGTAGTAGCCACCTGGCTGAGGGCCAACCCCTCATACTCTCTGGTTCCTCATCTATGTCATGTGGATTCATTTTCTTTCAGTAAATATTTACACAATACCTGCTTTGTTCCAGCTACTTGCTAGTTTCTGGGGTTATCAAGATGAATAAGACAGATATAGAATTTAAGTCTAGTGGAGAGAAAACCAAAACCAAACCAAACACTTTGCTGTTGAGTTGATTTTGACTCATAGAGTCCCTAGAGGACAGAGTAGAACTGCCCTACTAGGCTTCCAAGGAGTAGCTGGTAGACTCAAACTGCCAACTCTTTGATTTGCAGCCATAGCTCTTAACCACTGTGCCACCATGTCTCCAGTGGGGAGAAGGATCAAACAAAAAACTCACTTGCCTTTGGCATGAAGTTTGGAAGACAGCTACCTGGCCAATATCCATATTCATGCTCATTCCAAAGAAAGGTGATCCAACAGAATGCAGAAATTACTGAACAATTCCATTAATATCACATGCGAGAAAAATTTTGCCGAAATAATTCAAATGGCCGCAGCCAAAAATTGAAGCCAGATTCAGAAGAGGACATGGAACAAGAGATATCATTGTGATGTTAGATGAATATTGGCTGAAAGCAGAGAATACAAGAAATATGTTTACCGTTCTTTTATTGACTATGCAAAGGTATTCAGCTGTGTGGATTATAACAAATTATGGATAGCATTGTAAAGAATAGGAATTCTAGAACACTTAATTGTGCTCATATGGAAACTGTACATAGACCAAGGGGCAGTAGTTTGAACAGAACAAGGGGATACCGCATGGTTTAGAATCCAGAAAGGTGTGGTGAGGGTTATATTCTTTCACCATGCTTATTCAGTCCATATGCTGAGCAAATAATCTGAGAAGCTGGACTATATGAAGAAGAATGGGGCATCAGGATTGAAGGAAGACTCATTAACAACCTGTGATATGCAGATGACACGACCTTGCTTGCTGAAAGTGAAGAGGGCTCGATGCACTGAATGTTGAAGATGAGAGACCACAGCCTTCAGTACCGATTACATTCCAACATAATGTAAAAAAAAATCCTCAAACTGGACCAATAAGCAACATTACGATAAATAGAGAAAGATTGAAGTTGTCAAGATTTCATTTTACTTGATTCTATAACCAATGCCCATGGAAGAAGCAGTCAAGAAATCAAAGGGCATATTGTGTTGGTCAAATCTGCTGCAAAAGACCTCTTTAAAGTATTGAAAAGCAAAGACATCACTTTGAGGACCAAGGTGCACCTGATCCAAGCCATGGTATTTCAGTCACCTCATACGTATGCGAAAGCTGGATGATGAGTAAGGAAGACTGAAGAAGAATTGATGCCTTTAAGTTATGGTGTTGGCAAAGTATGTGGACTGCCCTTAGAACAAACAAATCTGTCTTGGAAGAAATATAGACAGAATGCTCCTTAGAAGGGAGGATGGTGAGACTTCATTTCATTTAATTTGGACTTGTTATCAGGAGAGAACGGTCACTGGAGAAGGACATCATACTTGGTAAAGTACAGGATCTTCGAAAAAGAGAAAGACCCTCCATGAGATGGATTGACACAGTGACTGCAACAATGGGCATCAACACAGCAACGGTTGTGAGGATGGCACACGATGGGGCAGCATTTTGTTCTGTTATGCATGGGGTCGCTATGAGTCATAACCAATTTGATGGCACCTTAAAACCACCACCACAAGACAATTGAATGCCCAGGGTTGCCACAACCACCAGAAACTAGGAGAGAAGCATGAAATGGATTCTCCCTCAAAGCATCCAGAGGGGACCAACCTTCCCAGCAACTTGAATGTGGGTTAAGGCCTCCAGAGCTGTAAGAGAATAAATTGTTGTTTTAAGTCAAAACAAACAGAATACTAAGAAAATCACTAACGTTATTGTGGCAAATGATGCAAAGGAAGAGTAGTGCATACAATTAGAGCTTATAATTGAGGACCCTAAGGTAGTTCAAGGAGTGGCACAGTGGTTAAAGTGCTTGGCTACTAACCTAAAATTTGGTGGTTGGAAACCACTAGCCACTCTATGGAAGGAAGATGTGGCAGTCGGCTTCCATAAAGAATCCAAAACAACAAAAATTAAACATGTTGCCGTCAAGTAGATAGTAGCCAAGCCCTTAACCACTACACCACCAAAGCTCCCCATAAAGATTAAAAAAAAAAACAAAAAACCAAACCCTTTGCAGTCAAGTCAATTTTGACTCGTAGCATCTGCACACAGTTTACAAGGAGCTGCTGGTGGATTCAAACTGCAGACCATTTGATTAACAGGTGAGCTCTTAACCACTGCACCGTCAGGGCTCTGTAAAGATTACTACCTTGGAAACTCTATGGGGCAGTTCTACTCAGTCCTACAGGGTGGCTATGAGTTGGAATCCACTCAATGGCAACTGGTTTGATTTCGGTTTATAGGGCTTTGAGAAAATTTAATTTAATCAATAAATGTAAAGTGCTTAACACTTTGTCTGGCACAAAGTACTCAATAAATGCTGTTTTATTACTATTATTGTCAATAAAAATAAACATGACTTTTTCAGTTAATTATCAGACCTGCACTGCCAGGTTTCACTAGTATAAACACTGGCTCTATTACTTAAGCCTACAATCTGAATCCAGTACCTCCTAATTTAGTCACTTTATTTCTTCAAGAGCCTTAGAGTTGATTCAAACTCATAGCGACCCTATGGGTCAGAGTAGAACTGCCCCATTAATCCTTCTCATATGCCAGATGGCCTATCCGTTATCGCCTGGATGGGTTCTATCTCTCTCCTTTTCATTAATTTTAATCAAAGTAATGCATGTACTTAAGCAAGAAGACAAATAGCACTAAAGTCTTAAATAATAGTGATTCCCTCCACAGTACATCCAACCTCCTTTCTGGTAGCAAATGCTTTTGTAGCTCTTAGCTTTTTCTTCTGAAATGTACACATCTCTATATTTCTGAATAATACTTCTGTGTTTTATTCAATTTTAGTCCAGATTCACTCCTTTTTTCTTTTCATTTATTTTCATATGTAAGATTTTCTATCCCTTCTTGTAACCTGGATTGGTTCTATTTCTTCTTTTAAAAGTTTATGTAACAGCGGTTCCCTCTTTAGTCTATCCCATTCCTCATCCCGGGGACCCTTTGACTCTTATCCATTTCTTCTGGAATTTACATTTCTCCATATTCCTGTTTTCAAAAAAAAAATCATCAATTTCAGCCATTATCTTTTTAGTGTCTAGCCTGGTAGATGAATATTTTTTATAGCATTCTGCTTTGTCCCTTCTACCATCTTTCCAAAATCTTTTATTTGTGTCAATACTTAGTGTTTATATTTTCATGACTATGCAAACATCATTCAGCGTATAGATTGTAGTTTCTTTTTCTCTTTGTTTTTCCTGAACTTTTCATTGTCTTTTTATTTGCTTAACTTTTCTTGAATCTTTTGTTAAAATTCCCTGGTCTTTCAATAGTATCTCAAAACATATGCCCACAAAGTCATTTTCATCAAGTTAAGAAAGTTTTAAAAAAAATCTGCCTCTCTCTCTGGACAGTATTGTCATCATCTTGGAATTTCCCTTGTTGTCATCCTAGGAATTCTCTTGAATTGAATTCCCTGATTTTATTCTTGTTTCTTTATTTACTTCTTTGTGTTGTTGGGGCACAGTCTCCAGCATGATTGTTGCTTGAGTCACATTGCTCTAATCTGAACTGGCTGCCTTCTGAGTCTGGTACACCATAGCTGTCATCCTGGGATCTCTATTCATCACAATGGGAACGATTTTCTTTATCCACATCCTGTGTGGATTTTCTGTTTTCTATTCCATGTCTTTCTTGTTGGTTTATGACCTTTTCTTTGTTGTTGTTGTCAGCTATTTCCCGAAAAAGTGAAGGGGAGGTAAACATTTTTGAGATTTTACATATTTGAAATGTGTTTACTCTCAAATTATTTACATATATATGAAATTCGAGGGAGGAAATAATTTTCCTTCAGAATTTTGAAGATATTTCCTCCTTTTTTACTTTCTCCCGAGAATATTGAAGTTATTTTAATTTCCGATTCTTTACATGTGACATTCTTCCCTCATTCACCTTCTCTCTCCTCCAAAACTTGCAAAAATTTTTTTCCCTCCATTTTATTTTTCTCTCCTTCTAGGACTTCTATCTAGATCTTGTCCCTCTTAAATTGGTTCCCTAATTTTTCCAATCTTTTCTTGGTTATTTTTCATCTCTTTATTTCTTTTCTCTACTTTCTGAGATTTCCTCTTCTTGATCTTCCAAATCTTCCCCTGGATTTAACATTCTTACTATCACCATTTCAATTTATAAGAGCTTATTTTAATTTCTGAATCTTCCTCCCATATTTGTCATCATATAGATCTCTGTATCTCTGTCTATATATATATTGTGGATGCAGTATTTTCTCTTATCCCTTTGAAGCTATTAAAGAAATTTTTTTCTCGATCTTTTTTGCCCTGAATAGTCTCTGTTTACTGCAAGTTACCTTTATCTACTTGTGCTGCTCTCTCTTTCACATTAAAAGCTTTTGCCAGTTATCTGTAACCCTGTTTCCCTTCTTTAGGAAATATATTCTCTGTCTTTTACTGGAGCAGGGGAGGGACAGTTCTCCATCCATGAGGGTAACTCAGGATCTAAGAAATTCTTAATGACTTCTCATCAATTTTCTTTACATCTGCCCCAACTTCATCTCCTGTTCCAGATGCTTGTAGAAATAGTCTTTTGTGTATTATGCAGCGTAAAAATGAGGTTAATTCTTGTCTTTCAACATTGGCTTTCTTAGGTCTGCTAAATCATTTACCACTTTTCCATCAATACTCCAGCTTCTAAAATAGTTGCTGTGTTCTATTCTCTTGTTTTCCTCATCCTTGTAGGTTTGCATCTTTTGAAAAATTACTGCATTTTTGGTAGGTTTCAATGGGCCAAAATAGAGGCATGTGTTCATTATACAACCTTTACTTGAAAGTTAGTTCTGTCTCCTTGTCTTAGTCATCTAGTGCTGGTATAACAGAAATACCACAAGTGAATGGCTTTAACAAAGAGAAATTTAATCTCTCACTGTCTAGTAGGCTACAAGTCCAAATTCGGGGCATCAGCTCCAGGAGAAGGCATTCTCTTACTGTTGGCTCTGGAGGAAGGTCCTTGTCATCAGTCTTCCCTTGGTCTGGGAGCATCTCAGCACAGGAACCACAGGTCCAAAGGATGCGCTCTGCTCCCAGTGCTACTTTATTGGTGATATGAGGTTCCGGACTCTCTGTTTGCAGGCCACACCCCAGGGAAACTTCATTTACATTGGATCGGGGATGTGACCTGATAAGGGTGTTACATTCCCACCCTAACCCTCCTAAAATAAAATTACAATCACAAAATGGAGGACAACACAGAATATTCGGAATCATGGCCTAACCAAGTTAGTACACACATTTTGGGGGGAGCATAATTCAATCCATGGCATTCTTTTAACACACTTGCCCTGAAATGCTTGCCCTCCACCTGCAAGAGTAGAAGCAGGAAGACAAGGCAACAGAGGAAGGTGGCTTGGAACAGGCTTGCAATGGGAGATGCTCTACAAAAAAAAAAAAAAATTTTTTTCTACAGATGGGGTTAAATGGATATGGGTAGTCCTTTGTGGGTCTTTGGTTTACCTGGTGTGAAGGCTCATGTATTTAGAATTTACATTCAAATAGCTATGTAGAATAGTGGAAGAACTTAATTGGGACTGTTTCAACCCTTAATCAGATGCAAAGTATGTGACTTTTCTGGATCACAGACAGTACTTCTAGGTCATCTCTAGGGCCCCTTTCAAATCTAAATTTCCCTCATACATGTCATAGGCTATAGGATAGAAATTGAACCAGTATCTAAGCTAAAAAACTTTTTAACAAATTGAATGCTCTGATGAGTGAAATCATTGATAAGGACAATGAGGGTATAGTTGTCCATGGATATAGGACAAAGATCTGATTGGTTCTTTATGTGGTAAATTTGTTTGCAAGTGAATTGCTGGAAGTACTGGGGTCTGAAGTCCTTTGTTTTTATTACTAGTTTCATTAGCTGTTCACCAATGAATTGGGTTAATCGAATGAGGAAGTGACATTATTTTACTAAATAAAGGGCACAGGCATTTCTCTAGGTCATCAGAGTGTGCCGATTGGCTTTGTTGTGACTTATTGCTTTGCCTTTACTTCCTGTAGATTTGTACTATGCTGAAATGCAGAACAACTGCCTTAGAAACTTGTGGTGACTCAGTCGAAGCAGCTTCCACCAGCTTTGAAATGTTCTCCCTCAGCGGCACTTTTGGAACCCAGTATGTCTTCCCTGAGGTGTTGCTGAGTGACGTGCAGCTTGCACCTGGAGAATTTCAGGTAAGAATCTGTGCTTGATATTGCGAATTAATTTCACCTAAGAGAAAACATTTTTAAGACCAAAACCTGCCCCGGAGCTTAAAAATATGATAAAAACTTCCATTTGGGAAGGGTAAAATTGGTCTTGGGAATCACCAAGAGCACTGAGCAGACTGAATTTTCTGTCTGGGAATTCTTAAGATAGTAAGTAATGTGTCCTGGAGAATAAAGAAATATATTTATTTTTGGGGAATATGGGAGGAGGCTGGGCTGTTGAAGGTCTATCAAATAGGAAGGAGACTCAAGGAGAGTAGTTTTAGGGACAGGCCCATTAAAGGAAGGCTCTTAGATTACTGGTAAGGGGAAGTCCTAGGCAGGGAAAGGAATTCCTCTCATTGTGTGGGTCAAGGCCTGGTGCATCGCCATAAGAGAAAAGGAAAGAAGAAAAGCTGAGGGAGAAGAATCTAACAGTGGCTGGTGTTGACAAGGGAGCAAAACTATTTATTTTAGACTCCAGAAATAATTCCTTCCAGCACATGCACTCTGCCCAGCCATTCTCCTCTGCCAACTTTTCCTGTAGGTGTTGCTTTCACTCTGCCTTCCTGGTAGAAACAACTTCAGGGAGGTGGGGATGGGGTAGGAGCGAGTGGGAAAATTAGACGGGGGTGGTGAGTGGGTGCAAAGGACCATGGGGGCTCAGTTCAAATTCCCCTTCTGGCTTTTTGTGGTGAAGTTCTATCTTGTCTGATAGGACTAGATTTTTCTTTTACATACTCCCAAATCCATTGCTTTATGCTTATTAACTCATGAGAGGCTTCCTTAGATACGTTAATTAAGAGTAGTTGCAAGCGTTTCAATAATAAAAGAGTCAGTGCCAATTCCATGGCTCCATTTTTTCCTGTACACTGCAACATTTCAAATATTTCTGCTAGAACAGCATTTGATCTATGTTTTTTAAATCTGTTTCTTCATCCAGTTATGCTGAATTTTAAAAGTATGTTATAGAATTGTATAACTTAAAGGTACATCCTGTCTACCTTTCTTTGTGTTAATTAGGTGTCAAGTGACGGACGCCTGTTTAGCCTGAAGCCAACATCTCGACCTGTCTTAACAGTAACTCTGTTTGGGAGGTGGTACGAGAAGGACCAGACATCAAAAGCTTCATCAGACCTCAGGACGCAAGCACTAGTATTGATGACAATAGCTATAACCACTATCGCGTACTTATTAAGTTGGTAGAATATGTACTCTAACTCTCACCTTTTTCTTCTTCTTTTTGAATAATATTTTAAAGATGGATGCTAGAGAAAACAAAGATGGGTCTGGAGTTTTTGATAATCCTGGTCTCTGGTATAAGTGAATTACCAGTCACCCGTGCACATCCTTCTAATAATTCAAACTAGACAAATAGTAGCAATATTTCAAAAGGTAAAAATGTATAGAATTGGAATAACTGTTGTACTCAATGCTTAGTTTTTTTTTAAGAGAGATAAGTTAATATATTTGAGGTGATTAGACAAGTTCCTGACTCATGGAAAGCCTTCCGTGTATGTTAGCTGTTACGATTAAATGTGACTATAACAAGAAGAAAATCAAGTGTGATGTATTTATTTCTAAAATTATATCTCCTCTGATTGTTTAAAGTACACGCATTTTCATGAGGTTCAGCCACCCAACATATTTCAATTAGAAAATCAATAAACTCAGCATCCCTGGATTGGCTTTCACTGGGTATTTAGCACTGACGTGTTTCAGAAGGCAGTTGGCTTATATCTAGGAACCTGTGGGAGGCCCTTCACTTTCTTCTGTCTTTTTCAGCAGTTATTGAGCAGTGATCGAGTGCCTTGCCTGTCTTGTCAACCTGTAAGCACGTTAATGCGGATGGCTCCAAAGCAGAGGTCAGCCAAATCTAGCCTGTTGCCTGTTTTTATGACCTATAAGCTAAGCATGGTTTTTACATATTTAAATTATTAAAAAATCAAAAGAATAACATTTTGTGATACATGAAAATTGTGTGAAATTCAAAAGTTCAGTGCCCATACAGAAAAGTTTTATTGGGACTTAAACCAGTTGCAGTTGAGTTGATTCTGACTAATGGCAACTCTGTATTTGTCAGAGAGTAGAACTTTGATCCATAGGGTTTTCAGTGGCTGATTTTCTGGGAGCAGATTATGGTCCTTCCTTCCAAGGTGTCTGTAGGGGGACTCAAACTGCCAACCTTATGCTTAGCAGCCAAGTGCATTAACCTTTTTTTTTGTACCATACCAAAAAACAAAACAAAACAAAAAAACAAACCACTGCTGTTGAGTCGATTCCGACTCATAGCTACTCTATAGGGCAGAATAGAACTGCCCCACAGAGTTTCCAAGGAGTGTCTGGTGGATTCAAACTGCCAACCTTCTGGTTAGCAGCCATAGGTCTTTACCACTATGCCACCAGGGTTTCCTTGTACCATGCAGCCATGCTTATTTGATTAGGTATGGCCTGTGGTTGCTCTGCACTGCAACGGTGGAATTGAGTAGTTGTGGCACAGACTGTGTGGTCTGAAAAGCTGAAAATATTTACTACCTGACCCTTTCCAGAAATAGTTTGCTGATCCATGCTCTAATGTATTAAATAACAAAGGAATTTTGTAGTGAAAACCTTTACTACAAATCAGTGGATATATTGCCTAGAGTTTCTTTTCTGTAATCCTCTCACCCAAGAAGACATAAAATGTTTGTATTTGCTTTGTATTATATTACCATCATAAAAAAGTTACCTCAATTAAGTTGTGACCAAATAATGCTAAATAGTCTGATAACCAAAACAAGTGAATATAATTTTTATAAAAATGATTGATGTGTAGTCACTGTATCACATTGTTAAGTCTTCTGTTGGGTTTAGAACGCTCTAAAATGCCTGACAGAAATTCTCCCCCCCACCCCCCGCCAGGAAAACAACTTTGAACTGCTCCTCAAATGCATATATTTTCTTAACTTTTCCCTGCAAAAAATTCACTAACTTGCCTTAGAAATATTTTTCTTAAAATAAAACACTGGCAGTGTATGGACTTCATTATTTTTTTAATGGTATTTACTATATTCTTACCCTGCTCTGACTACTCCTTGACTCTGAATTTTTTTCTAACACATGTACTTATGCTATATTTCGATATGCTTTTACATCTTTAATTGCTATTTCTTCTGTAGGAAACATTTGTGGTGCTCATTTGGTACAAATAACTCAATTTCAAGAAAGTTCTATATACAATTAAAGCTTTTTAAATCACCTTTTTGTACCTTAATGGATTTGGAGGGCCCAAAAGCAATTTTGACTTCCTTATTTAAAAAAAAAAAATACATTTTATATCATCAACTTAATGACAATGGCATTTAACTCTTGTGCTGCAATTAGCCTTGTCGCCCTAGATAAGTCTAAATCCGTTTTTACTTTTATTGTAGCACATATATCTTATTTGTTTCTCTTTAAGATTTTCAATGATTTTATTTATTTGTTCTGGTAGTTATTTATCTGAGCAAGACACTTAAATTACGACATCTCTCCGTCTCTTGCCATAATCCCACTGAAATGATTACCTAGTAACACCCAGCTAGCCTGCCTCCCCAAGACTCAAATGGACACTCTTAGAGAAGCACGGCTAGTGGATTGATAGTGAAACCACCAGATCATCTTTTCCTGGTTAGGAAACCAGAAAGTCACATTCATAGAATTATGTATTTAATCAAGCACTAAATGGTCTTTTTCAATAACAACATAATCTCTTGAAAGTGTATAATTTAGTGAATAAAAGGACATCTTCAAAGTCAAAAGATCCCTCAAACGATAGTCTATGCATATAGCGCTGATACCAAACTCACACTACAAAACATGCCCTTTTGAGAGGAGAACAATGTACCTGCAGCCGTGATACACGTCTTCAATATACCATTTTGAAATGAACATTTTGTGGCAGACACCGTTTTTTTTTTAAACATTACCGTACCATTCTGGGTAAAAAAAAAAAAAAAAAACTGTACCATTCTGGGTAACTTTCAGTAAATATTTCGCTAAAATTCATCTTGTGCTTTTGGATGAATTTAACTGCCTTTTTCTTTCTTTTTTTTTTTTAAGACCTAAAGCAAAACAAGAAAGTTTGTTATGTATTTAGGAGCAGCCACAGATCTTGAGAGTGATGTCATTTCCTCTGCTTATAGCCCAGTATTTGTCAAACTTCACATCGTCAGAGACGAAGGCTTTGTGATTTTCTCTAATCGTGGAGTGTGCTTTTAGTTTGATCTGAGAGAACTTGAGTTTACCAGAATCAAACATTTCCTGGTCAGGTATGCTGGAGAGAGCAAAGCTCTTACCCCACAAGGTCATGACTGGAGTCGAGTGTCTGGTAGTTTGCTGACATAGCCGATCTGGTTTGACCAGGCTAGCGTGCAGTTCAGTGCTGGGATGTTAGGGCTAACAAAGGCCAGATGCTAGGACCACGATAGGCCCACCAAGTAGCTGGCTGTACCCCACAATGTTAAGGCCGTGGCCATGATGACACAGTTCCTATGTTCCAGCTGTCAGGGAAGAAAGACTTGCGCCATATGGTGGAAGACCTTTGGGCTGTGACCATGTCCAACCAAGCCTTTTTTTTTTTCCTTTACTAAATGCATCTTTAAGAATCCCTGGTGGTACAGTGGTTAAGTACTCAGCTGCTAACCAAAAGGTTGGCAGTTCAAGCCCACCAGCCACTCTACTGGAGAATGATGTGGCAGTCTGCCTCTGTAAAGGTTACAGCCTCGGAAACCCTATGAGGCAGTCCTACTCCATCCTACAGGTTTGCTATGAATTGGGATGACTTGACAGCAGTGGGTTTTGTTTTTTGGAAATTCACTTTTGTGTGATGAGAGAGCTTCAGTGGGACTCCAATACAAGCTGAGTACACTGGGAGAGAGACCAACCAAGAGACAGGGAGTGATAAATGTGCATTTCAGGTCATGACATTTTCTCCATCTTGATTCACGCAATTTTTTTTCCTTAAAAAAATCCCAAGCTTCCCAATAGGTGGCCGTGTTGTTTTTCTCCTCCCTTTGCCAAAAGTATTCACTTTCAAATTGGTGGAGAAGTTAGGGGAGAAAAAAAGGTTCTCATATCTCTATAAGAGTGCCGGTGGGTGGCTCTCTGCAGTGAAAAATGCCCTCACTTGCCTTCTACTCCTGGTCTCACAAGATATTCAAAATTTTGAAAAAGAGAGGAAAAGATTAAATAATCACATAATGCAAAAATGCCCCTGCAGGGTTCCATGGCCCCTTCACCCCAGTGTCCTAGAGGCAGGGCAGGTTTTGCCCCCCATACCTCCAAAGGCTGACTGCTGTTTCCAGTGCCAGGCAGCTCCTCAGCACCCTGCTCAGCACATTCATCTGTCCTTGTGTGTCGGCCCTGACGAAAGTGGTTGTATCCATTTTTAAGACTGTCAAATGCATTTAACATTGCCTATATAATAATAAAAAATTTTTTATATAATAATAATGAGCATTTTTTGAGCACCTACTGAAAGCCAAGTACTTTCTCACACAAAAATGACCCTATGAAATAAGCACCATAATAATAATAATATGTCCATTTTGAAAGGGAAAATTGAGGCTTAGGCTAAGTAATAAATTCAAGATCACCAAGTCATAAGTGGCTGAGCCGGAATAAAGCACCCAGCTCCTTCTGTCTCAAATATATATACTGTACTGTCTTTCATTTTGCCACACTTTTATCATATCTCTTAGTTAGGATAGGCTAGGTTATAATGCAGTAACAAATAATACTTAAGTCTCTTGGCTTAACACAACAAAAGTTTGTGTCTTGCCCATAAAGAATCCACTCCAGGGCAGTTAGCCTCTATGTCATGGCTTAGGACCCCAGGCTTTTTTCATCTTATGCAACTTCTTTATCAACCTCTGCTTCTATAATCTCTGGAGCATGAGAAAATAACATAGAGAAATTGTACACTGCCTCTTAAACGCTTTCACCCAGAACACTATGTGATTTCAACTCATTTTTTTGTTGGCCAAAGAAGGTTATATCGCCGCGACAACTTTAAATGTGATAGGAAGTATAATCCCCCTGTATGTCAAGGAAAGGGAAGAGATTCATAAATATTAGGGGGCACTAGTAGTATCTACCACAAGTTATAAATTCCTCAGAGGCATGTATCTTATATACCTTTTCAACTTTAAAGTAAAACCAAACCCATTGCCATTGAGTCGATTCTGACTCATAGAACATATTAAAAAAAAAGAGGTGTTGCTGTCCAGTCGATTCTGACTCATTGCAACCCGATGGAACAGAGGAAAACTGTCCCATACGGTCTCCAAGGCTGTAAATCTTTAAGGAAGCTGACTGTCACATCTTTCTCCCACAAAGTGGCTGGTGGAATCAAACTGCCAACTTTTTAGTTAGCTGTCTAGTGCTTAAACACTGCACCACTAGGTCTCCTTTCTTCCTTTGTAGTTGTTGTTAAGTGCCTTCAAGTCAGTTTCTACTCATAGTGACCCTATGTATAACAGAATGAAACACTGCCAGGTCCTGTGCCATGCTCACCATCATTGCTATGTTTGAACATTTAGCACATAGAAATTATTCAGTAAATGATCATCTGCCATGGGTCACCAAAGCTGCTGTTTTATCATTCTGTTATTTTCCAACCTATAGCATCTTTACACTCCTTGCATCCTTCCTCTTTCCTTTGTTATGAGCCCCTTGTACCACCAGTTCCTTCAAGGATAAGGCTGAGGTTAGGTTCATACTTTCCCTACATCTGAAGTCAACTTTATTTGTATATTCTTGCCCGGAAAATGTAAATACATCAGAGATAGGTGCCTAGTGCTTTAAAGTTTACAAAACATTTTGCATATTGTTGTTAGATGCCCTCAAGTCGATTCTGACTCATAGCAAGCTTCCATACAACAGAACGAAACACTACCCGGTCCTCCACCATCCTCACAATTGTTATTATGCTGGAGGCCATTGTTGCATTTGCTGTGTCAATCCATCTCGTTGAGGGTCTTCTTGTTTTTTGCTGACCCTCAACTTTACCAAGCATGATGTCCTTCTCCAGGGACTGGTCCATCCTGATAACATGTCTTATTTTTCTCTTTGCCATAATTTCATAAGGTAGAAATATTTTTTCCGTTTTGCATTAGAGAGCGAAGTGTCATGTTCACATTTCCTAACTTATGGTGTTTCAGACGCTCAGTACTGAATCTTTTAACTCTATGAGCAACGCTTTAGCTACCACTCTAGTTGTTGTTGTTACCTGTCATTAAATCAGCACCCAACTTATGGTGACCCCATGCACAACGGGATCAGATCGCTGTAAGCCATAGGCTTTTCACCGGCTGATTTTCGGAAGTAGTTCACGAGGCCTTTCTTCCTAGTTCATCTTAGCCTGGAAGCTCTGCTGAAACCCCTGAGCATGATAAGGACGTGCAGGCATCCACGGACAGATGGGTGGCGGCTGCGCGTGAGGTGCATTGATTGGCCTGGAATCAAACCCGGGTGTCTAGAACGGAAAGTGAGAATTGGTTGCTAGTATTTTTTTTGCATAGAATTGCTGGACTGTGGCTTTTTTTTTTTTTTTAAGGATTCAATACATACATTTCGGAACAAAGATTGAAGTCAGTTCATCTTACCTGTTGATATGGCATGGAGAATAGAAATTTTCCTTGAGACACTGGGAGAAGAGTGTCAATATAAAGAATGGAAATATTTCATGTTTGGAGAGTAAGTTTAGAAGGATTAATGAAAATATGTTAACTGTAGAGTTAGCTCTTTAAATTTTTCTATTTTGAAATCAGTTCTGTATGATGGTCCAGCTTCAGAAATACAGCAAAAGCGCTTATCAGTGTGAACAGCTATTTAGCACTAACACCTTCTAGAAACTTTGAACTCCTGCCAAAGCCAATAAGGCCCCGCCTGTCAGTATGGTGTTAGATTAAAAACCCATTGCTGTCAAGTGGATTCGAACTCATGTTTACCTGAGAAATAGTTTATGTTTGGGCAATGTGTTTTGTAGACATGTGGATTGGATAAACTTCAAATTGAACTATGAAAATATTGGTATCAAAAAATGCTATATAACAGATTATGATATTGATTTAACTAAAATTCGTTGTGAACCAGCTGATATTTTTTCCTTCCTGTCTATGGCAAAATTTCAGCCTGCTCTATCAAAGACAATTAACTGAGAGTTTATTTGCTCTTGTAATATGAGTAAAAATTAATTGCAAACCTTGCCACCTTGTGTGCTTAATAGCAGGAACCTGGTAGAAATAGACTATTAAAGCATTGTAGCAAGAATATTAAAATCTGATAGCTTGAAAATATTCTTTAAATATATACACATAATTTAATTTTAACTGAAATAAATATGTGAAAATTACCTGATTTTGCTGATAAAAACATACTGTAATAATTTTAGTGATTACAACAATAAAATCCTTTGAAGATGTTTTGAAATTACTATTAATATGGGAATGTGTCATCTATCTAGCATGTAATTATGGTTTCTCTGCCCATCCATCTATGATGGGTGTTAAGTTCTCCTGAATGCACCAATCTCGATTTTTTCTGTTTAGCTGTTTGAAGGGTCTGTGGGGAAAATCAGCTATCAAGAAGAGAAAACCCTTCATTTGAACATTTTCCAATTTTTTTTAGTGGTCAGGAGCTGGAGCTTTGGAGTCAGAGCAATCTGGAATCCGATTTCACTGCCACACACTACTAGTAAATTAACTTGTCTAATTCTCAGTCCCTTCCTTTGTAAGGCAAAGGTAAAACAAACAAAGTACCTATAATTTAGAGTTGTGGGAAAAGCTAGGGATTTCATATAATGCACTTAGCCCATTTACTGGTACATGTTCAATAGAAGATGTTCCCCCTCCTTTTATTTCTTCCTATTTCCCCTCTTCTTCCTTCTTCTCCTCCCATTTCCCTTCCTCCTCCTTTTCCTTTTCCTCTCAGCTTCTCCCTGCCCTCTCCCATTTCCCTCTCCTTTCCTCCCTCCTTCTTCTCTTCCTCCTCATTATTCCACTTTATTATTATTGACAGTAGCCAAGCTAATTCTGGGCCCACATGAACAGTGTGTCCAGGTTCTGTCTTCAACACATCTTATGTGGACTATTGAAACAGCTCCCTAATGCTTCCCAAACATTTTGTCTCTCATTCATCGTTCCAGTTCCTTTTCCTCTCCACAATTAATCTGTGTAAAAGAAAACTCAGATTTTGTTCCTTCTGTCCTTTTCGTTTATTAAACTTGGACCAGGTTTCTTAGCCTCTTGTGCAAAGCTCTCTATGTCAGGAGTCTGAAATGTTCTTTTTTCCTTTTCCTTTCTTTCACTAAGGGTGACTCTCCTCCAACCAGGTTGAATAGTTCTCTGAAAAAAACCTTCTCTGCCCTCCCTCAGTCTTTTGGTTCACTTATTCAAATATATTTGAATGCCTCTTTTCTGCCAGGCACTATGCTGGATTCAGTGAACAAGAGATGTGTGTGCTTACTCCATAATGTTTGTAGAATATGAGAGACTTTATAAGATGAACACACACATAATAGATTATGATAAATGCTATGAATGGAAAAAACAAAACAAAACACAGTTTTGGTCATGTCCTACCATAGGGTATTTCGAACGTATTTCTTTAACCAAATTCCCACAAACTTGGTTTCTTCTCTTCTAGCCTTAATGCTCCTCTTCTAGTTGTAGTCATTTAGTGTTTACTTTGTGATTATTAGTGAAATGATAATATATGTAGGCAACTATCATTATGAATTTCATTAAACACTAAGCTTTATTTTTTATTTTTTCCTTGTTCTATGAACACATACCAGATTTGGTCACACCCCAGTGCAGGAAAGACTAGCTGCCTGGCCAAGAACAACTCTGTCTATGTTGTGGCAAACATTGGGAACAAGAAGCCATGTACTGCTAGTGACTCTTAGCGCCCCGTTGATGACAGTTAGGAATACAACACTGATTCTGTATTTGATTCTGAAGGGAAATTGGTGGCACATTATCATAAGGTAGAACCAATTTGCAAATTATTTACATAACAATGTGGGCTAGAAGAAAAAAATATCATTATTGTGGTAATAAGCTTACTTTAGAAGCAGAGTAGAGACAAAGCATAGAAAGTAATGATTAGGACAGGTAAGATCCTATGAAGATCCTCCAGAAGTGTCCTGTGCGGAGCAGCTGGGAGTATGGGAGAGCCACAGGAACTAATTTCATTGAAAGGTAAGGTCACCTTTTGGGTTTTGTCCTTTTAAAAATATGTCCTGGCAATGTGTTGAGGCAAGAATAAAAAAGTCTTCACCAGATAGAGTTGGTCTTGAGAAGAAACGAGCAAAGAAAATTCCCTGCCTACAGGAAATAGTTGAAGTGTTCGTGTCAAATAGAAGTTATCTGTTTTGCTCCAATACTTGTAAGATTCAAGAGGGCCTTTATAAATAAGGATTTCCATGTATTTATTATCTGTTGAATGTGGAGGTTGAACCTAAGACTCCTTTTAGCTTGAGTAGCCTCTGATTCTTTAAGGTATTGCTCTTTCTCTCTGAAGATGGCAGCCAGAGATGAAATTGGCCATCAATTCGTTGGCCAACTAATAGATGTGAGCTTGCACTAGTTATAGCTTATACACAGTAATGTTAGGGTCAACTTCTTAGAAGAGGTTTTTTTTGTTTTTCTTCCTGTTTATCACAGCAATACCTTTTCATGGGTGAAGATCACTTCAAGTCACCTAAGAGGCCTGAGGTAAGAACTTTTAACACCACCATGGGGAGGTCTGGCATTTTTACCTGCTTTGATAGACTCTTCCATGATCCTGCTGTGATCCTGGTAAAAAAATTTCCACGTGGACACCATACTCTTCTTGATGACTAGGATGAATATTTTGCCACATGTTTCAGCTGCTAAATTCCACTCAGCTTGGACTATGGGCATGGGTGTATATTTCTTTGCAGCTAATATCCATGGCCCCCTGATGAAAATGATGGGCAATGTGTGAGTTTTTAGATTGACAGGTTTGGTGTAATAAAGCAAGCAAGCAAACGACAAACAAAAAACCAATACTCCTTTAGTTAGCATGTACTCTTTAATACATGTTTTCCAATTCTTAGTTTTTGAATATTTATATGGTAACATACTATAGAATCAATATCAAGCTAATTGTTTTTGTAGGTCTATGTATTTATTTTTTAATTCAACTTAAATACACACTACTTTGCCTTTTTTTTTAATTCCCAAATTTCACCACTTATTACTTGAAACTTTCTGTTCTTTGGCTTCCATACACCTTATTCTACCAGATTTCCTTTCACTTGTCTGTCCTTATAGGCATGTTTTACTGAAATATATATGTCTTGTTGTTAGGTATAGTCGAATCATTTCTGACTCGTAGCAATCCCATGTTCCAAAAAACCCAGTGCCATCCTAGAGGTAGTAAAATGTTAATGTGAGTTTAAAATAACAGTAACAAGTATGAAGTCACTTTTCACTTCCTATTCCAAAAAACATTTCCAACTTATGATGTTCAGGAAGTGGCATCTCTGTAGTGGATTCTCCAAGAGCGTTTCATTACGATATGAAGACAGAGGAGGGAAAACTCCTTCTCACCCGACTGGATTCCCATCCATATCGCTCCGTGGTGAGTTGGTCTTCTTATGCCAATAGTGTAGAAGCATGCTTAGCGGGAAACCAGGAATTTAAGGTCACTGTCTTTTTTTGATAATTTCACCTTGGTGGAGCACAAGGGAGTCACAAGAAATTACACAATTTGTTTCAGAGATCTCTATTGTCATCTAAGCTACAAGATGTCTGAGAAGAGATCAGAAGTTTATGCCCTCGGGGCACCTGATGGACCAAACTCTATTGAAGGAAAATTTTATCCAAGGGTAATACATGTTTTGGTGGCAGGAGAGTTGCCAGAATAAATACAAGACACTCACTTAAATTCAAATTTCAAATACATGGAATTTTTTTTAGTGTACTTACATCTCCCAAATTGGAACTTATTTGTACTGAAAATTTATTTATTGTTTATCTACAATTCACATTTAACTAGAAATTCTGTATTTTTTTTTTTATTATTAACTTTTATTAAGCTTCAAGTGAACGTTTACAAATCCAATCAGTCTGTCACATATAAGTTTACATACATCTCACTCCCTACTCCCACTTGCTCTCCCTTTCTTGAGTCAGCCCTTTCAGTCTCTCCTTTAGTGACAATTTTACCGGCTTCTCTCTCTCTCTATCCTCCCATCCCCCCTCCAGACAAGAGTTGCCAACACAATCTCAAGTGTCCACCTGATATAATTAGCTCACTCTTCATCAGCGTCTCTCTCCCACCCGCTGACCAGTCCCTTTCATGTCTGATGAGTTGTCTTCGGGGATGGTTCCTGTCTTGTGCCAACAGAAGGTCTGGGGACCATGGCCGCGGGGATTCCTCTAGTCTCAGTCAGACCATTAAGTATGGTCTTTTTATGAGAATTTGGGGTCTGTATCCCACTGATCTCCTGCTCCCTCAGGGGTCCTCTGTTGTGCTCCCTGTCAGGGCAGTCATCGATTGTGGCCGGGCACCAGCTAGTTCTTCTGGTCTCAGGATGAGGTAGGTCTCTGGTTCATGTGGTCCTTTCTGTCTCTTGGGCTCTTAATTGTCGTGTGGCCTTGGTGTTCTTCATTTTCCTTTGCTCCAGGTGGGTTGAGACCAATTGATGCATCTTAGATGGCCGCTTGTTAGCATTTAAGACCCCAGACGCCACATTTCAAAGTGGGATGCAGAATGATTTCATAATAGAATGATTTTGCCAATTGACTTAGAAGTCCCCGCAAACCATGTTCCCCAGACCCCCGCCCTTGCTCCGCTGACCTTTGAAGCATTCATTTTGTCCAGGAAACTTCCTTGCTTTTGGTCCAGTCCAATTGAGCTGACCTTCCATGTATTGAGTGTTGTCTTTCCCTTCACCTAAAGCAGTTCTTATCTACTGATTAATCAATAAAAAACCCTCTCCCACCCTCCCTCCCTTCCCACCTCTTAACCACAAAAGTATGTGTTCTTCTCAGGTTTACTGTTACTCAAGATCTTATAATAGTGGTCTTATACAATATTTGTCCTTTTGCCTCTGACTCATTTCGCTCAGCATAATGCCTTCCAGGTTCCTCCATGTTATGAAATGTTTCACAGATTCGTCACTGTTCTTTATCGATGCGTAGTATTCCATTGTGTGAATATACCACAATTTATTTACCCATTCATCCGTTGATGGACACCTTGGTTGCTTCCAACTTTTTGCTATTGCAAACAGAGCTGCAATAAACATGGGTGTGCATACATCTGTTTGTATGAAGGCTCTTGTATCTCTAGGGTATATTCCTAGGAGTGGGATTTCTGGGTTGTATGGTAGTTCTATTTCTAACTGTTTAAGATAACGCCAGATAGATTTCCAAAGTGGTTGTACCATTTGACATTCCCACCAGCAGTGTATAAGAGTTCCAATCTCTCCGCAGCCTCTCCAACATTTATTATTTTGTGTTTTATGGATTAATGCCAGCCTTGCTGGTGTGAGATGGAATCTCATCGTAGTTTTAATTTGCATTTCTCTAATGGCTAATGATCGAGAGCATTTTCTCATGTATCTGTTGGCTGCCTGAATATCTTCTTTAGTGAAATGTGTGTTCATATCCTTTGCCCACTTTTTGATTGGGTTGTTTGTCTTTTTGTGGTTGAGTTTTGACAGAATCATGTAGATTTTAGAGATCAGGCGCTGGTCGGAGATGTCATAGCTGAAAATTCTTTCCCTGTCTGTAGGTGGTCTTTTTACTCTTTTGGTGAAGTCTTTAGATGAGAATAGGTGTTTGATTTTTAGGAGCTCCCAGTTATCGGGTTTCTCTTCATCATTTTTGGTAATGTTTTGTATTCTGTTTATGCCCTGTATTAGGGCTCCTAGGGTTGTCCCAATTTTTTCTTCCATGATCTTTATCGTTTTAGTTTTTATGTTTAGGCCTTTGATCCACTTGGAGTTAGTTTTTGTGCATGGTGTAAGGTATGGGTCCTGTTTCATTTTTTTTGCAAATGAATATCCAGTTATGCCAGCACCATTTGTTAAAAAGGCTTTCTTTTCCCCAATTAATTGACACTGGTCCTTTGTCAAATATCAGCTGCTCATATGTGGATGGATCTATGTCTGGGTTCTCAATTCGGTTCCATTGGTCTATGTGCCTGTTGTTGTACCAGTACCAGGCTGTTTTGACTACTGTGGCTGTATAATAGGTTCTGAAATCAGGTAAAGTGAGGCCTCCCACTTTCTTCTTCTTTTTCAGTAGTGCTTTGCTTATCCGGGGCTTCTTTCCCTTCCATATGAAATTGGTGATTTGTTTCTCTATCCCTTTAAAATATGACATTGGAATTTGGATCACAAGTGCGTTAAATGTATAGATGGCTTTTGGTAGAATAGACATTTTTACTATGTTAAGTCTTCCTATCCATGAACAAGGTATGTTTTTCCACTTAAGTATGTCCTTTTGAATTTCTTGTAGTAGTGCTTTGTGAAATTCTCTATTTTTATTTCTAAATCTGATAACCATAGATGTCAGTCCATTATGACACTGGTCGGAAAAAGCACAGAGCATTTATTTGGGATAGCAGTTTTTAAAAATATACCGTAATCAAATTTCAATAGACAAATGAGCTATAAAAAGATAATTTTAGATAGATAACTGAGCCATGAAATCTCTTGCCTGAACAGTTTAGCCATTTCCAATATGTTTAATAATGTCCACCCTGCTTTATACAGAGCTTGACACGAAGTATTCTCCTCGAGACACATAGAGGTGACCTCTGAGACTGTACAGTAGATTTCTTCTTTGCTGTTAAGAATCAGGTATCCTACCCAATATAATTCAGTCCAGAACCAGTGAACTGGAGACATTCTGGACAGTAGAAAATGCTCTTGGTCTCCTCTGCTACCATCTTTCCTGGATTCTCTTCTCAGAGGCTATGACTGCCTGATCCAATGAGTGTACTTAAGGCCTGGGCTCCACTGTCTGCCCGCGATGCTGGTGCCTTCCCTCCTCATTGTCTCAGATTTGTTCTTTTTTGCCTTCTTTTATCTCTCTCCTAGATAGTTGTCTGGAGGCTGTGTTACTAAGCCAGTGGTTCCAGCTTCTTTCCTCCCACTCTTGACCTAAGCACTCTTCTGACCCTTCCTCTCTAATATGTAGTTGTATGCTGTTGAGTTAATTCGGACTCATAGCTACCCTATAGGGCAGAATAGAACTGCCCCATAGGGTTTCCCAGGCTGTCATTTTACAGAAACAGAGTATCAGGTCTTTTCTTCCCCCCTCCCCTCCCCCACCCAGAGCCTCAGGTGAATTTGAATTGCCAGGTTTTTGGTTAGCAGCCAAATGCTTAACCATTGTGTCACAGGGCTCCTTCCTCTAGTATACAAATAAAAAATCCCTTGCTTTGTTATATCACCAAACCTGAGGCTGCTTCTCAGTTTTTACTCTCAATGATGAAACAATTGATCTGCCCCTCTTAAAGCTGTTTTTACCCCTTATCTTCTAGTGTTCCACAATTTTGATTTTCTTTGACCTCTTTTGCCTCTTACCACCCCCACATCCCTACCTCCCCACCCCCGATTTTATTTACCATGACTTACAAGTGAGGAGCGCTGCTGGACTCAGTTCTACAGATATGTCTTCCTCGTCTCAATGCTTTCCTTGGGGAATGAAACTACTCTTATGGCTTCAACCAGCATTTCTGAGGCAGCAGAGTATAACTCACTGTTTTTTTTTTCCCCCATGACAGCCAGTTCAGGCCACATAATAATATTTGCAGGCTACATTTAAAAATACAAAAATAGTTTCATGTGTCAACTTGGCTAGGCCAGTTATTTAATCAAACATTAATCTAAGCATTGTGGTGATGGTATTATTATAGCTGTGATTAACATCTACAGTCAGCTGACTTTATGTAAAGAAGATAACACTGATAATGTGAGTAGACTTTGTACAATCAGTTGAAAGACCTCAAAGGCAAATAGCAAAGTTTCCTGGTGAAGAAGACATTCTATGACCAGACCAAAACGCTAATTCCTGCAGAGTTGATTTTCCACCCTACCGTTTCCCCTAAAGATTTTGGACTCAAGACCATAACCTCAGCTCCTGCCTGAGTTTCCAGGCTGCACGCCTTCTCCACACACTTTGGACTTGCCGTCCTCCATAACTGGGTAAGCTAGTTTCTTAAAATATACCTATTTCTATTTTGTATGAATATGATATATATCTCCTATTCATTCTGTCTCTCATGCTTTTCTGGAGAACAGTGACTCATAGCGACCCTATAGGATGGAGTAGAACTGCCCCATAGAGTTTCCAAGGAGTGCCTGGCAGATTTGAACTGCCAACCCTTTGGTTAGCAGTGGTAGCACTTAGCCATTATGCCACCAGGGGTTGGTATGAGTCAGAGTCGACTCGACCGCACTGGGTTTGGTTTGGTTTTGGTTTGGAGAATAGTGACTGATAAAGGTCCTATAGAAAAATATATATTCTTAAATTGTAGTCAATTTTATTAATGGAAAAATGTTAATGAGAAAATGGACATGGTGTTCTAGTCATTAAATATTAATATATAGGCAAATACATTCAGTGGCAACACAGAGGTATATTTCTAATCTTTATCGTACATACCCCCCCCACACCTAAACATGTATACACACATGCGTGCACTTGTCTCTTCAGAGTTCACCAAGTGTCCTGAGTGCACATCTCCCCTCACCTTCAAAACCACTCTGTGAAGTCAGAGTGTATTGTCTTCCCTGGGTCAGTCTAGATTAGCTAGATGAACCGAGGACTTGATAAGGAAAGCAAGCTGTCCAAAGTCCAACAGCAAGGGAGTGGTAATACTGGGACAAGAATTAGTCTAGTCCCTTACATGCTGCCTTTATTAGGCCTTTTGTTTACCAGGCACTGTGCTAGGTGCTGGAGACACAGGTACGTGCAAGAGCCAGTGCTGGCCCTCTCATCCTTGTTCTCCTCCTTTCTCTCTTGTTTTCTCCGCTTAGGATGGGCAGGGCTTGCTGCTGGCTTCCTTTTAGGACCTGCTGCCTTGGTTTGGGCAACCCTGGTGGCATATACAGAAATACTGAATACTACACTATTTGTAGTGCCCCTTCATTCTGATTTCTCCATCTTGAGGAAACAAAGGTGAATAAAGTGCAGAGCTCAAATATTCCCATGATGAGAGAAACAATAATTTCACAATTGTAAAGCTAGTTATTCTTCACTCGTTTACACACGTTTGCTCGTTTGATCCTCACAGACCCTGCAATAAGGGAAGGTCATTTGTTGTCTAAGGATGATAGGAAACCCTAGGTTTTCTAAAATTGGCTTTTGTAATTTATTTTTAAAGTACTGAAGTCTGGGAACCATGTGGTTGATTGTTTTTTTTCTATAAACGTCAGAGGTTTGTTTTTTCAGCAATCATTGGACCTCAGCATGATCTATTCTTAGTTGCTGGCTTATGTGGCAATTTCAGCTTCATGCATCTTAAAAGTCAGCGCCAGGTCCTTCCTGGTGCTCAGTCCTTAGGGAAACGGAACAGGGGCCAGAGTAATTCGAGGCCCACATTGGGTGCCAAAAATTTGTTACCCGATTGCGGTCTGAGTCCTGGAGCAGTTGAGCCAATGAAACATACTCCAAGTTACAAAGAGTGAGAAAGTTTATTTAGGAGATGTATACATCACCCAGGACTCCGAGACAGGCTGTGTTGCTGCTGGGTCCCTGGTGATGTATACATCTCCTGAATAAATTTTCTCACTCTTTCTGACTTGCAGTACATTTCATCGGCTCGACTGCTTCAGCACACGGACCCCAGTCGGGTAACAGGAGGGTCATTTGTTGCCTATGAATGATATAAAATCCTAGGTTTTCTTAAAATTGGCTTTTGTAATTTATTTTTAAAGCACTGAATTCTGGGAACCATGTGATTGAGTTTTCTCTCTATAAACATCAGAGGTTTGTTTTCACAGCAATCATTGGGCATCAGCATGACCACTTCTCAGTTGCTGGCTTATGTGGCAATTTCCTCTCTCTGCATCTTCAAAGTCAGCACCATGGATGCTTTTATTGCAGCTGTTTATGAGCATGCAGTGATATTGCCCAATACCACCCTAAAACCAGTGTCCAGTGAAGAGGCATTGGCATTAATGAACCGAAATCTGGATGTTTTGGAGGGAGCTGTCATATCAGCAGCAAAGCAGGTACTATCTCCCAAGTGTGCTGGATTCTATGCAGAGAGAGGGTGGGGTCTTAGGAGACAGGGTCACTATCAGGGTCAATCATGTTTCTGGATGACATACGTGTCAAGGTACGAATTACTATTAGGGCTCTACTTTCCTCTGAAAATCATTAGAGCCAGCTCACTCTCATTTCCCTAGGGTCACCATAAGTCAGAGCCTGACTTAACAGCAGCCAACAACAATAACAGCAGCAAGAGCAAAGTTAAGAAAAAAACAGTTTTGTTGTCATTAAGAAGCAAAAGCCTTTTGAAGATCTAGCTGTAAATTCAGCATCTTTGCTCCTCTTTTCTGCTACAGTTGAAGGGTGGAGGATAAAGGGGGTCAGGAACCACATGCTTTTCTTAGCCTGTTAGTGGCCTTGATGTAGCCTTGTGCTCTAAGATTCCCCAGGTTTCCAGCTAAGTTCATTCCCCCAAAGCAATTAAACTTAAGTTGCAAGTAACTTAAGAGTTTGCATTACATGTTCCATGCTTCAATTGAAATACAAGATAAAAGCACGCATGTCAATGCATTGTAGTCCTTGGGTTGAATGAAAGATTAAATTTAAAACTAATTCCACAGTGTTTTTAAGTGTGTGGTTTGAATGTACGTGATTTAAATAAGATAATAGTGGATCAGAAATAACCCAGTTATATGAAAGGTGATGAAAGTAATGGATACATATTGCTGTTGTTGTTGTGTGCCAAGGAGCGAATTCCTACTCATAGGGATCCTATAGGACAGAGTAGAGCTGCCCCACAGGGTTTCCAAGGCTCTGATCTTTAGGGGAGCAGATCGCCCGGGTTTTTTTCCTGCAGATCGGCTGGTGAATTCAAATCACCGACCTTTCAGTTAGCAGCTGAATGCTCAACCATTGCGGCACCAGGGCTCCTTGGATACATACTGCATGTACCTATCAGTATGCGCTCTCAGACACAATTAATTTATAAAGGTCATTAAGAGTTCCGAGGCCCTTTTTTACCCTTAGCCCAACCATTTCCGTAAAGGCCACCGCAGCTAACACTGCAGACAGAAGGTGCCCAGGTTAGCTGAGGGAGCACCTCTAGGCTCAGGACACTTCAGGTTGTTGATGTCTGACCCCACCCTCCCCCCTCCTTTTGAGAGCAAGAATCCTGGTCACAGGGTGTGGTGCAGGGAAAGCTGGAGCAGAGGAGAGGGTAAAACAGAGAACTTGAGTTATAACTCAATCCCGACACACTCAGACACAACAATCAGCCAAAGTTCAGGAAAAGCATTTGATTTTGAGCAGAGCCAGGTTTACAGTTAACTGCAACGTGTGACAGAGCTGTGAGAGGCCTGGAAAACTACTAATGTCTATGAAATGACAACTGCCAGATTAGAAAATTAGAGTGGTTGTGAAAGAAAACAAAGCATAATAAATAGAGAAAACAAGGAAATACCATTGAAAGAAAACAAGCCCTAATGGTGGAGCATAAGGAAAGGCAGGACAGACAAACCTCCCCCCTTAAAAAAATTCACCTTTTTTCTTGAGGGCAAATTGAAAGACTGAACCACGTGCAGAAGAGCTGAACTATTTTTTTTTTTTTAATTTTACTGTACTTTAGGTGAAAGTTTACAGTGAAAATTTGTTTCTCATTCAAAAATCTATACACAAATTCTTTTGTAACGTTGGCTGCAATTCCCTCAATGTGTTAGTACTGTTCCCTTTTCTACCCCAGGCACGTGTGTCCATTCGCCCAGTTTTCCTGTCCATTTCTGCCTGTTAATCTTTGCTTTTGGGAAGGTGTTGTTCGTTTGGTCTTGCATACCTGATTGGCTTAAGAAGCCCCTTGTGTTATTCTTTGTTTTTTAGGCTTGTCTAATCCTTGACTGAAAGGTGGTGATGGGCTTTGAAAGTGCCTTCAGTTTTGAGTTAGCAGGGTGTCCACGGTCCATAGCCTTGGGGGTTCCGCCAGTCTCTGTCAGACCAGAGCAATAGGTCTTTTTTGTGTGTGTGAAATTGAGTCTTATTCTACATTTTTTTCCCACTCTGTTCCAGGACCCTCTATTTCAATCCCCGTCAGAACAATAGGTGGTGGTAGGCAGGTGCCATCTAGTTCTTCTGGGCTCAGGCTGGTGGAGGCTGTGGTTCACGTGGTCCCTCAGTCCTTTGGACTAAGGTTTTCCTTGTGTCTTTGGTTTTCTTCATTCTCCTTTGCTCTGGTTGGGGTGGAATGAATAGATGTATCTTAGACGGTGGCTCGCAGGATTTTATGACCCCAGACACTAGCTACTCACCAAAGCAGGATGTAGAACACTTCTTTATAAACTATGTTACACCAACTGACCTAGATACCCCCCAAGACCATGGTCCCTAGCCCTCAGTCTCAGTCACTTGGTACCTCAAGGTGTTCGGATGTGTCTAGGAAGCATCTGTGACTTTGTCTTTGTCAAGTTGTGTTGATTCCCCCATATTGTGTGTTGTCTTTCCCTTCACCAAAGTTTCTACTTGTCTACTATCTAGTTAGTGATTTCCCTTCCCACTCTTCTCCTCCCTCATAACCAAAGATTTTTTTTTCTGTGTGTAAACCTTTTCTTGGGTTTTTTATAATAGTGGTCTCATACAATATTGGCCCTTGTGTGGTTGACTTATTTCACTTAGCATAATGTCCTCCAGACTCATCCATGTTGTGAGACGTTTTGCGGATTCATCATTGTTCTTTATTGTGTAGTATTTCATTTTGTGTATGTATCAGATTTGTTTTTCCATTCATCTGTTGATGGGCTCTTAGGTTGTTTCCATCTTTTTGCTGTTGTGAATAATGCTGCAATGAACATGGGTGTGCATATGTCTATTCCTGTGACACCTCTTATTTCTCTGTGATATATTCCTAGTAGCGGGATTGCTGAATCATATGGTATTTCTACTTCTAGCTTTTTAAGAAGCTGCCATATCGTTTTCCATAGTGGTGGTTGTACCATTTTATACTCCCACCAGCAGTGCATAAGAGTTTCAACCTCCCCACGTCCTCTCCAATAATTAGTGCTTTTTGTTTTTTGTTTTTCATTTTTGCTGGTGATGGGATGAGATGTTCTCTCATTGCAGTTTTTATTTGCATTTCTCTATTGGCTAATGATTCCAAGCATTTCCTCGTGTGTCTGTTAGCCACTTGAATGTCTTCTTTGGTGAAGCATCTGTTCCTGTCCTTTGTCCATTTTTTTAATTGGATTATTTGATTTTTTGTTGTTGAGGTATCGAAGCCTTCCACAGATTTTAGAGTTTAGACCTTTGTAGGCTATGTCATAGCCAAAAAGTTTTTCCAAGTCTGTAGGTTCTGTTTTTACTCCTTTGGTGGTCTTTTGGTGAGCTTAAGGGTTTAATTTTTTTTTTTTTTTTAGAAACTCCCAGTTATCTACTTTATCTTCTCCTGTTTGTGCATTATTAGTTATGGTTTGTATTCTATTTATGCCTATCATTGTCCCTATTTTTTCTTCCATGATCTTTATCCATTTAAGTTTTATATTTAGGTTTTTGATCCACTTAGATTTAGTGTGTGTGTATGGTGTGAGGTGTGGGTCCTGTTTCATTCTTTTACAGGTGGACATCCCGTTTTGGCAGCAGAGTTTATCAAAGAGACTGTCTTTTCCCCATTTAATATACTTTTGTCCTTGAACTAGATCTTATGGGAGTGCCTGGTTGGCACAAATGGTTAAGCACTCACTAACCGAAAAGTTGTGGTTTCAAGTCCACCCAGAGGCTCTTCTGAATAAAGCCCTGGTGATGTACTTCTAAAAAATCAGCCATTGAAAACCTATGAAGCACAGTTCTACTCAGACACACATGAGGTCCCCAAGAGTTAGAATCAACAGCAACTGGTAGTTCTTACAGGAATGACAGTGGCAGAGGTTGTTAGTGAACACTCTCCCAGTCTTTGATTGTTTGCTTATTTGGGAAATGTTTTAATTAAGCCTCATTTTAACAGGGTGCCCATATTATTGTGACTCCAGAAGATGGTATTTATGGCTGGGTCTTCACCAGGGAAGCTATCTACCCATACTTGGAGGATATCCCAGACCCTCAAGTGAACTGGATTCCTTGTAATGATCCCAGCAGGTAAAGAAACATATTGTAAAAAATTCAACCATGAACATCAACTTATTTTACTGGGAAAAATTTATTGATGTTTATTAAGGTCCAAGTTTCAAGATAGTTTTTATTATTTTTCATATACTATGGATCCATTTAAGGTGTCTTTAATTAAGGTGGTGCAATGGTTAAGTACTCAGCTGCTGTCTGAAATGTTGGTTCAAATCCACCCAGGTGCTCCACAGGAGAAAGACCTGGAGATCTTCTCCCATAAAGATTATAGTCTAGAACCCTTACGGGGCAGATTCGGCCTGTCACATGGGGTCACTATGAGTCAGAAATCCACTTGATGGCACTTAACAACAATGGACACACATATTAGGAAAGAGATTATGCATTATGTAATCACAGAAATGAGTGCTGAAAGATAACTTAGAAATCATTGAGTTCAAAGAGAATATTTTTCCACTGAGAGATTGAAATTGGAATGGGCATAACTCATTGAGGGTCCCAGGAGTACTTAGTGGGGGAACCAAATCCAAACTCTCATCTTCTTACTCCTTGCTGGTGAACAGAGAATTAATTCCTGTGTGAGTCTGTCATTTGAAAACTGTGTGAATAAATAGCAAAAACAGAGCCACCCATCAGTTTAGAATTGTTTTCTTTTTTATTGTCAAGATATTTTATGAGGTTTATGCATGTATTAAAATCCCTAAAGCTTAAGCTGATTATTAATCTATGAGGTGATATAGCAAAAATGTCTAAGTGGTTTAGGAGTTCCTGAGTGGTGCAAATGTGGTTGGCTGCTAACCAAAAGATTGGTGGTGGGAATTTATCCAGAGGCACCTCAGAAGAAAGGTCTGGGAATCTACTGAGAAATCAGCCATTGAAAACCCTAGGGAGCACAGGTCTACTCTGACACACTTGCTGTCACCATGAGTTGGCATCATCTTGACAGCAATTGGTGGCGGTGGTGGTACAAGTGGTTTAAGTCAGGTCTAGACTGAAAAAAGGAAGTTTGATGAAAGTAACACTATTACTTTTAATGTAAGCAAAACAATCTCATACATCTAGAAGAATCACATTCGTTAACTCATTTATTTCCTACTGTACCTTTGCTAAAATAGTTTTAGAGATTACTCTTTTGGAACAGCTCTTAACACTGAACAAACTAACTACTATAACTCCTATAGTGGCACCTTGATTTTGACAAAATTCAATATTATTTAGCTTAATAATCTACTTTATTCCTGTTTCATTGTACCATAATTATTTACTTACTTAGCCATCTCCCGTGCCATATCTTCAGTTTCTAAAAGACAAAAGCTGTTATTTTACTGTTTTAAATCAAATTGAGTTGTTTATGAACAGCCTTTCCCTAGCATCTAATTTTCACAAGTCTCCTGAATATTCCCACAAGAATGTCCAATTTGTTCCATTTTGAAGAACCAAGTTGCCCCTTTGTGTTTCTCATCAACTAATGACATCTTCTTTCTTAGTTTCATTTATTTAACAAATGTTTTTGAGTACTAATATGTGTTCTTGGAGCCCTGGTGGCACAGTGGTTAAGAGCTCAGCTGCTAATCAAAAGGTTGGCAGTTTGAATCCACCAGCCATTTCTTGAAATCTCTATGGGGCAGTTTTACTCTGTCCTGTAGGGTCGCTATGAGTTGGAATTGACTCAACAGCAATGGATTTGGTTTGAATTGGTATTATGTGTTCTTGGGTATTGGTATGAAAAGAAAGCATATAAAGTTCCTGTTCTCATGGATCTTGGGGGAGAAAGTAAAAAAAGATAATATCTATGCACCTGTCTTCCATCTATGTTATGGAGAAAAATAAACTAGGGAAAGAATCAAGGGTGGGGATGAAGATTTTAATAGGTCATGTCATCAGAGTAGATTTCACCGTGACATTTAAGAAAGAAAAGAAGGAGGTGAGGTATCTAAAGAAAGAGCTAAGAGAGTTTTGAATGCCAAGACCCTGTGGTCAAAGTGTATCTAGTATATTCAAGGAACAGCAAGAGGCGAAGTGGTTGAAGTGTTTGAAGGGAGGGAGATTGAGGTAGGAGAGGGAGGCACAGAGGTGGGAGACACCTGATTGTACAGGGCTTCATGGGCCACAGTAATGACTTTGTCCATTACTTGAGTGGTAAGAGCACCACTGGAAGGCTTTGACGTGCTCTGACTTAAGTTCTTTAAAGATCACTCTGGCTGCCATGCAGTTCACTGACTCCAGGGGGTAGGCCAACGAAAGAAGCAGGGAACAGTTAAAAAGCCATCATAATAATCTGGTTAGAGAGATGATACTGTCTTGGACCAAGATGATAGAGGTTTAGCTGTTGAGAAAATGCCAGAATCGGAAGGAAATTTGAAGGTAGATCTGACAGATTTTGGTGAAAGATTGGATATGGCTGTTCAAGAAAGAGAAGAGTCAAGTCCTTTACTCCTCACATATGATCAAACATCAGGTCTTATTGAGTAGGTTTGAAATAGCTTCCCTTTCTCATGGATGCTAATCTTGTTTGGGTCTGCATTATTCCTTAGTGGGGGTATATCAGAACTTCATTTCTCTTTAAGGCTGAATAATTTTCCATTTTATGTGTATACTGCATTTTGTTTATCCATTCCTTTGTTAATGGACACTTTGATCTTTTCCACCTTTTGGGTATTGTGATTGCTGCAATGAACAGTAGTGTACAAATATCTGTTTGTGTCTCTGCTTTCAACTCTTTGGGTATATTACCTAGGAGTGAAATTGCTGGGTTATAAAGTAACTCCATGTTCAGCTTTTTGAGGTATGCCAAACTGTTCTCCATAGTGGTTGCACCATTTTACAATCCCACCAGCAGGGAAAAATAGAACAGTTTAGAGGTGAAAAAATTAGAAGCCACATGGAGAAAGTAGTTGTTAAGAGCCATCATTGTTGTGAGCTTGTTGTAACAACTGTATCTGAAGTATAGTTCTGAGAGGTTCTGGGAGGCTAAGAGAGGAACAAATTGACTAGAGAATTTTTATTGTCATCGAAGGAAACTTACTGATTTCTTCAGCAACAAACCCTATCCAATAGTCTAATTGAAAGATGAATATACTTAACATATTTTCATTGACTACTTGTTATGTTCAGGCACTCCTCTATGTGAATGTATATGGATGCCTGTATAAGGAATGTCTGCACCTATCATCACAGTGATTGGGCTTACAGGTTAAAAAAGTTGATCACTGGTTCAATAAGTTGAAAAATAAAGCTTACCTAATTAGCTAGTCTGTACGAAAAATAAATTTTTATTTTTGATCACATATCAATTTTTATTATTATTTCAAAATTTTGTATGCATACGTTGATTCTCCAATAAGATTAAGTGCTTCCTTAATGCAGCAGCCAAGTCTTCCACATCTTCATATTCCCCATGTGTACTTGGAGAGCTCTGCTTGGAATTGCCTGTCCCAGGTGCCACGCCTAGCACAGTGCTTTATGTGATATAGGGACACAATAAATATTTGTTGAAATTTAAAATATACTTATTCTATGTTTAAATGCCTTCTTCAGCAGTTGATGGCTTTTGTTATACCTAGAGATTGAACACTTTGAAAGGAGCCTTAGAAAATGCATTTTCCATCTCTTTCTTCTGTTTTTAGCCCTCCTAGGACAGAGCTCTGTACTCATTGAAGAGTCAGCAAATATTATAGATAAAATGACAAGCAGATTTCAGGCCCACATAAGCAAATGGTATTTTTAAAACTCCAAATCATGACGTGTGGTCTGACAAAGAATTTTAGGGCCTTTTCTAGGTCTAAGAAAGGCAGTTTAAATAATATATTACAATTTATAGCATACGTCCAAGATGAATGGGAACCTTGGTGGCGTAGTGGTTAAGAGCTATGGCTGCTAACAAAAAGATAAGAAGTTGAAACCCACCAGGCCCTCCTTGGAAACCATATGGAGTAGTTCTCTTCTGTCCTATATGGTCGCTATGAGTCAGAATTGACTTGACGGCTACGGGTTTCAAGAAGAATAGAAACAGTAGTAAAATATGTTTGTAATCAGGAATGTTTTAGAAATCTTAAACACCATGTACCACTTCATGTAACCTGAAAAGGTTTGAGGTAGATATGTTTCTAGTGATTCAATGTATTTTATTTATGTCTGTACATTTCAGGTATTAATTCAAACCAACAAAGGTGGGAGGGATCTATCAAATGGTGATTCTTTATTTTAAATACATTAAAATAATAATTTTCTATATAGGGTGTCTGTCATGGATTGAATTATGTCCCCTAAAAAATGTGTGTATCAACTTGGTTAGGCCATGCATGGTTGTCCTCCATTTTGTGATTTTAATTTTATGTTAAGAGGATTAGAGTGGGATTGTAATACCACCCTTACTCTGGTCGCCTTCCTGATCCAAGTAAAGGGAGTTTCCCTGGGGTGTGGACTGCACCGCCTTTTATCTCTCAAGAGATAAAAGGAAAGGGAAGCAAGCAGAGAGTTGGGGACCTCATTCCACCAAGAAAGAAGTACTGGGAGCAGAAAGCATCCTTTAGACCCTGGGTTCCTGTGCAGAGAAGCTCTTAGACCAGGGAAAGATTGAGGAGAAAGACCTTCCTCCAGAGCTGACAGGGAGAGAAAGCCTTCCCCTGGAGCTGACGCCTGAATTTGTACTTTTATCCTACTTTACTGTGAGAAAATAAACTTCTCTTTGTTAAAGCCATCCACTTGTGGTATCTCTGTTATAGCAGCACTAGATAACTAAGACAGTGTCCAATACTTTTTGCTCTTTTTCAAGAATATGTTTTATAGGTGATTGTTATGGCTTTGCTTCTATAAAAAAAAAAAACTAAAAGTTGCACAAATTTGTTTTAGATCTAATTGCCACAATTTGATGCTCAAGGAAGTTTTCATTACTATTTGCCTGGAGATGGCAGTAAATTTTCAGTCATTGAGGTTATCTCTTTTTGCCTTCTCAGCTATTCAATAACCATTCATTGTTTCAAAGCTATGCCAGTAGGGGATAAACATGGCTATATGTTACACATTCTGAGGTTTCACCTTTCAAGCTGGCAATTTAATGGGTTTATTAGGACAACCACTATGATAAAGAATTAAGAAATCAAGCATTAACAATTGTTTCAGCATTTTCATCTTTTAATACCAGCTGGCACTACTCTAGCCCAGCTCTCTGGTCTCTTACCTGGATTATTGCAACGGTTTCCTAAATTAATCTTTGAAAAAGAAAATTCAGATTTTGTTACTTCTGTCCTCAAAGCCTTTAATCGTACCCCTTTGTCTATTAAATTTGGAACAGGTTCCTGAGCCTCCTCTGCAAAGCTGTCTATGTTATGACCTTGAAAAGATCTTTTAAATTTCCCTTTTCCTTCTTTTCCCTAAGAGATCAGATAGGTCTCTGAAAAGAGCTTTCTCTTCCCTATATCCATGTTTTGGTTCATTTATTCAAATGTATTTGAATACCTCCTTTCTACCAGGCATTGTGCTAGGTTCAGTGGACCTGAGATGTTGGTGCCTGCCACATAATGTCTACAGAATATGACACACATTATAAGATGAACACATACATGAAAGTGAAAAAAAAAAAAATGATGATAGATTGTGATAAATGGTATGTATGAAAAAAAAAAAAAAAAACTCCAGGCCTGGTTACGTCTTATCCTAGAGTATTTTGAATATATTTTTTAAAACCAAATTCCCACAAACATGGTTTCCTCTCCACTTGTCTTAATCCTTCTCTTCTACCCGCAGACATTTAGTATTTATTTTGTGAATATTAATTGAATAATAGTATATTTAGACTATTATCATTATGAATTTCATTAAAAGACAAGCTTAATTTTTTTCCTTGTCCAATGAACACATACTAGATTTGGTCACACCCCAGTACAAGAAAGACTCAGCTGCATGGCCAAGAACAACTCTATCTACGTTGTGGCAAATATTGGGGACAAGAAGCCGTGTGACACCAGTGACTCTCAATGCCCCACTGATGGCCGTTACCAATACAACACTAATGTGGTGTTTGATTCTGAAGGGAAATTGGTGGCACGCTATCATAAGGTAGAATCAATTTGCAAACAATTTACATAATAAAGTGGGCTAGAAGAAAAAAATATCATTATTTTGGTAATAAGCTTACTTTAGAAGCAGAGTAGAGACAAAGCAGTGAAGGTAATGATTATGTCAGGTAAGAGCCTATAAAGATCCTCCAGAAGTGTTCTGTGCATTTAAGATCAGTAGGGAATGTGGGAGAGGCACAGGAGCTATCTGCCTTAAAATGTAACATCACATTTTGGGCTTTGTCTTTTTAAAAATATGTCCTGGCAATGGGTCAAGGCAAGTTAAATACATATATTTTTTTTTACTGGATACAGTTGACCTCAAGAAGGAGCACAGGAAACTCCCTGTGCACAAGAAATAGTTAAAGTGTTCATAGTAAATAGAAGTTACCTGTTTTATTCCTATTTTTGTAAGATTCAAGATGGCCTTTGTAGATAAGAATTTCCACGTATTTATTATCTATTGAATGTGGAGGTTGAACTTTAGGCTCCTTTTAGCTTAAGTAGCCTCTGATTCTCTAAGGTACTGCTCTTTCCCTCTGAAGATCATGGCCAGAGATGAAATAGGCCATCAGTTGATTGGCCAACTAATAGCCGTGAGCTTTCACTAGTTTATATGCAGTGATATTAGGGCCAGCTACCTAAAAGAGTTTTTTTCCCATTTCTGCCTTTCTCTTCTGTTTATTATAGCAAAACCTTTTCATGGGTGAAGATCAATTCAATTCTCCCAAGAAGCCTGAGATTGTGACTTTCAACACCACCTTTGGGAAGTTTGGAATTTTCACGTGCTTTGATATACTCTTTGAAGATCCTGCTGTGATGCTGGTGAAAGATTTTCACGTGGACACCATCCTTTTCCCAACGGCTTGGATGAATGTTTTGCCACATTTATCAGCAGTTGAATTCCACTCAGCTTGGGCTGTGGGGATGGGTGTCAATTTCCTGGCAGCTAATTTACACCATCCCTTTATGCACATGACAGGTATGTGTGAGTTCTCAGATTTAAGTTGGTGTTCATGTGGTCAAATCCATTCTGACTCCTAATGACCCCATATACAACAGAATGAAGCACTGCCTGGTACTGTGCCATCCTCACAATAGTTGCTATGTTTGAGCCCATTGTTGTAGCCACTGTGTCAATCCATCTTGTTGAGGGTCTTCCTCTTTTTCACTGACCTTCTACTTTAAGTTTTATAGGTTTGTTGTAATAAAGCAAAAAAAAAAAAAAAGTTCCCCTAATTAACATGTACTCTTAATACATGTTTTCTAAATCTTAAATTTTTTTCAATAATCTGTCTAGTGACATATTATGGGATCAAGCTAAATTTTTTTTGTAGATTTATGTATTTATGTTTTAACTGAACTTGAATGTACGTTGTTCTTTCTTTTCCAAGTTTGATCACTTATTACTTGAAACTTCTTTGGCTGCTACACACCTCACTCTACAGTATTCCTCTCACCCTATCTGCTCCTATCAGCATATTTTACTGGAAAATATACCTTGTTGTTAGATACAGCCCAGTCATTTTTGACTCATAACATTTTACTGCCTCCATGTTGAGGCAGTAAAATGTTAATGTGATTTTAAATAGCAGTAACAACTATGAAGTCACTTTACACTTCCTTATTTCAAAAAAACTTTCCCAATTCATCACTTTTAGGAAGTGGCATCTATGCACCAGATTCTCCAAGAGGGTTTCATTACGATATGAAGACAGAGGAGGGAAAACTCCTCCTTTCCCAGCTGGATTCCCATCCATACCACTCTGCAGTGAATTGGTCTTCTTATGCCAGCAGTATAGAAGCAAACTCAATGGGAAACCAGGGATTTAAGGGTACTGTCTTTTTTGATAATTTCACCTTTGTGGAGCTCAAGGGAATCATAGGAAATTACACGGTTTGTCACAGAGACCTCTGTTGTCATCTAAGCTACAAGATGTCTGAGAAGAGATCAGATGAAGTTTACGCCCTGGGGGCATTTGATGGAATACACACAGTTGAAGGAACTTATTATCTACAGGTAATGCATGTTTTGGTGGCAGGAGAGTTACCAGAATAAAAACAACATACCCAATTAAATTTGAATTTCAGACAAATGGCATTTTTTTTTCTTTCTTTTTTAGTGTACATATGTCCCACAGGTTGGGACATATTTATATGAAAATTTACTTGTTGTTTATCTAAATTCAAATTTAACCAGACATATTGTGTTTTTATTTGCTAAATATGATAAACCTAGACGTCAGTCTGATTTGGAACTGGTTGGAAAGAAGCAAATATATTTGGGATTATATTTTTTAAAATAATACCACAATCAAATTACAGATAATTTTATTAGATAATTGACCTATGAAATTGCCTGCCTGAACAAATTTAGGCATTTCCTTATATGTTTCCTAGTGTGTCCACGCTGCTTTATACAGAGCTTGATACTAAGTATGCCCCTCGAAACAGATAAAGGTGTCCTCTGAGGTTGTACAGTAGAAATGTTTATTGCTATAATGATTCAGATATCCCACAGCCTCCAACATAAAGGAGGAATGGTTACAGTATGATGAGATGGAACTCCCAAGAACAAATTCACAGTGGTCTCCGTGTTTCTTTGCTTCTGTTCTTCTCTTTCTTGGTTTGGTTCCTATCCTATCTCTTCCAGATTATTGCAGTACCCTCCTATCTGGGCTTGCTGTTGACAGTATCAACTCTATGCAAGCCATTCTCTACACTAAAATTACAAAATCACTAAAAGCCATTTATAATTAAATTAAAATTTCTGTTTTCTAATTAACATAATGGAAATTCTTAATATAAAAGACACATAAGAACTTGATGTGTGGCCCCTCCCACCCTCCTCTCTCACTGACCCGCCTATGTGCCCTGAGCTACTGTGATACTGAGGCATTTCTCCATATGTGTCAACATGTATAGAACCTCTGGATGTTTGCTCAGGTGTTTCCTTCATCTATGATGTCTCCACCTATTCGTCTCTCATGAAACTCCTTGGGTTTTTCCTTTACCAAGAATACTGCCAGACAGCCTATTATGCTGGGCTGAAAAGTCAAAGTGAGGATATTGAGAGGACGTTATTGATGTTATGTGCCGCCCAGTAGGTTCTGACTCGTAGTACCCTATGTACAACAAAATGAAACACTGACCAGTCCTGTGCCATCCTCACAATCATTGTTATGATTGAGCCCATGGTTGCAGCCATTTGTGTCAAGGTATCTCATTGAGTGTCTTCCTCTTTTTCAGTGACCCTCTATGAATGGATAGTTCTTCTTCAGAAAACTTGTCTGAAACAAGTAAAAGAGAAATAAGACAAGTTAGACAGAGACTCATAACAAATTATGGGTAACATTTCAAAGAATGGGAATTCCAGAATAACTAATTGTGCCATGAGGAACCTGCACATAGACAAAGAGGCAGTGGTCTGAACAGAACAAGGGGATACTGTGTGGTTTAAAGTTAGGCAAGATGTGGGTCAGGGTTGTATCATTTCACAATACTTATCCAATTTGTATGCTCAGCAAATAATCTGACAAACTGGACTATAGGAAGAAGAACACAGCATTAGGACTGGAGGAAGACTCACTAACAATCTGAGATTTGCAGATGACACAACCTTGCTTGCTGTGTCTTGAAGGACTTGAAGCACTTACTGATGAAGATCAAAGACCACAGCCTTCATTATATGGATTACACCTCAACATAAAGAAAACAAAAATCCTCACAACTGGACCAATAAGCAACATTATGATAAATGGAGAAAAGGTTGAAATCATCAAGGATTTCAATTTACTTGGATCCACAATCAATGCCCATGGAAAAAGCAGTCAAGCAATCAAAGGATATATTATGTTGAGCAAATCTGCTGCAAAAGACCTCTTTGAAGTGTTGAAAAACAAAGATGGACTGCCAAAAGAACAAACAAATCTCTCTTAGAAGAAATAGAGTCAGAATGTTCATTAGAAGCAAGCATGGCAAGACTTTGTCTCATGTAATTTGGATATGTTATGAGGAGGAAATCATTCCCTAGAAAAAGACATCATGCTTGGTTAATAGAGAGTAATTGAAAAACAGGAAGACCCTCAACGAAATGGATTGACACAGTGGTTACAACAATGGGTTTAGGGATAACAATGATTGTAGAGATGGCATAGGACCAGGCAGTGTTTCATTCGGTTTTACATAGGGTTGCTATGAGCGTGCACTGACTTGATGGCTCCTAACAACAACAACAGACAGACTCAGAATTAGGTAAAGTTTCTTTTTTTCGACAACTGAGAAAGCCTAAATTGTCTTTATAGGTCTTAGAGAAAGGGTAAAAAGAGGAAATGATGAAAATACAGGAGAATCAATACTCCTAGTCAATGCTTATAGGTGCTGGAGGAAAGGGGAAAAAATGGTGTCGTCAACACAGGTGGAAAGTGTCCAAACAACTGAGGTTTAGTTAAATAAATCATCTTGTAGAAGAAGATTTATTGTTATGTAAATATTACCATATATTGCATTGCCATATATTGGGTTGTTGTTGTTAGGTGCAGTTGAGTTGGTTCTGACTCATAGTGACACTATATACAACAAAATGAAACACTTCCCAGTCCTACACCATCCCCACAATGGTTGTTATGCTTGAGCCCACTGTTATAGCCACTGTGTCAATCCATCTCATTTAGGGTCTTCTTCTTTTTCACTGGCCCTCTACTTTACCAAGCATGATGTCCTTCTCCAGGGACTGATCCCTCCTGATAACATGTCCAAAGTATGTGAGACGTAGTCTCGCTATCCTTGCTTCTAAGGAGCATTCTGGTTGTACTGTGCCATATAAAATTTTTAAATTAAAGAAATTGTGATATATATTACTTTTTTGTGATAAATTTTTAAAGGAAAAAAGTTAATTAAAAAAAAAAAACAGCAATCTCTCAGCTCTTTCTCACTCTCTCTTCTTCCTTCTCAATCCCTCAATCTTGGCTAGCCTCTCTGCCTCCTCCAGAGTCTTGGTTCCATGTGGGAAAAATAATGGTAGGCTCCTTCTTACTGTTGGGAGAAAGGCTAGCTCTGTTGGATTCTTCAGAGAGTAATGAGCTCTAGTAAAACAAATCCTTCTATTGTTATTACTGGTCAATGGTCCCTTATCCAAATCACTGGGGCCAGACATGTTTTGGAGTTCAGAGTTTTCCAGCTTGGAAAAGACCCTAATGCACCTTACTTGACATTAGCAGAAGAGTCTGGTGCAACACCCAGAATCAAACGTGTTAATATTTCTCTTGGAAAGTATTGGAATATTCACCTGAATTTCTTTAATAAGTATACTATAGCACTACGTTCATTCAGGTTAGGTTTCAATGCCAAAAGAATTGCAGTAATCCTTTCTTTTCAGAGAATTTTGAGTTTGGGAATTGAGGATGAGAGATTTTGTTATTGTATTATATTGATAATCTTTCATAGATCAACTCTGATGATCTATTATGCTAGAATGGCTCTGTTACCACCAAATACTACTTCCTAACCAAGGGAGAGAAGAGGAAGAAAATGAGGTGAATATGAAATAAACCCCCACCTGGCCACACATTTTCTCCAAGTGTTCTGTACAAATATGAACACTTTTTAAAACCCTTAAGAAATTGGGGAAAGAAGGAAGATGTGTTTTTTTATACAGCAGGGAGTGGTAACAGGTTGACTAAAGGAGCTTGAAGAAAGTAAAGATTTGGAACAGTTGTGCAGGGGAGTGGGAGAAGGAGCAACCTAAATATTTTAAAGAATTATAGAAGAAAGCAGTGAATGAAGGAATGAAGTCATTACCTTTACCCAGTCTACTTAGGATCTTTTCCTTTTTAGCCTACCTGCACCCTTAGTCTTTCCCATATCCTTCCATCAAGGTGAGTTATCCAATCACCAGCTCCTAAGCCCTCAGACTATAAAACCTATTCCATGGCAGTATAAGGAATTACAGATTAAAAATGGTTAAAAAAAAAATTAAATACCAAAGCTTGAGATAATGTATTGTGAACCTGGATCTGGGGTCAGAAAATCCGGATGAATCCCTGCTTCACTGTGAAGTAGCCACCTGGCTGTGGGCCAACCCCTTAGCCTCTCTGGTTCCTCATCTGTGACATTTGGATTGATTTTATTTCAGCAAATATTCATGTAATACCTGCTTTGTTCTAGATACCTCCTAGATTCTGGGGTTCTCAAGATAAGTAAGACAGATATAGTCACTGCTTTCATAGGGTTTAAGTCAAGTGGGCAGAAAACCAAAACCAAACCAAATACTTTGCCGTCGAGTCAATTCCAACTCATAGTGACCCTGGAGGATGGAGTAAACTCTCCCACTGGGTGTCTAAGATGTGGCTGCTGGATTTGAACTGTCGACCCCTTGGTTAGCAGCCATAGCTCTTAACCACTGCACCACCAGTTCTCCAGAGGCGAGAGGTATCAAATAAAAAACTAAGAATATCACATTTTCTTTCACAATGGCAAGAAACAAGGCTACAGGAATTGATAGAATGCCAATTAAGATGCTTCGGCAAATGGATGCAATACTGGAAGTGCTCACTAGTCTCTGCCATGAAATTTGGAAGGCAGTTACCTGGCCAATATCCATATTCACGCCCATTCTAAAGAAAGGTAATCCAATGGAATGCAGAAATTATCAAACAATATCATTAATATCACACGCAAGTAAAATTTCACTGAAGACAATTAAAAATGGTTGCGGCCAGAAATTAAAACTGGATTCAGAAGAGGGCATGGAACAAGGGATATTAATGTGATGTTAGATCAATCTTGGCTGAAAGCAGAGAATACCAGAAATATGTTTACCTTTCTTTTATTGACTATGCAAAGGCATTCAACTGTGTGGATCACAAAAAATTATAGATAGCATTGTGAAGAAGAGGAATTCTAGAACACTTAATTGTGTTCATGTGGAACCCATTCACAGACTATGAGACATTCGTTGGATACTGTGTGGTTTAAAATCCAAAAAGGTGTGGGTCAGGGCTGTGCCCTTTCACCATACTTATTTGTCCTGTATGTTGAGCAAATAATCTGAGAAGCTGGACTACTCGAAGAAGAACAGAGCATCAGGATTGGAGGAAGACTCATTAACCACCTGCAATATGCAGATGATATAACCTTGTTTGCTGAAAGGGAAGAAGACTTGAAGCACTTACTAATGAAGATCAAAGACCACAGCCTTCAGTATGGATTACACCTCAACATAGAGAAAACAAAAATCCTTACAACTGAACAAATAAGCAACAACATGATAAATGGAGAAAAGATTGAAGTTGTCAACAATTTCATTCTACTTGGATCCACAGTCAAAGTCCATAGAAGCAGCAGTCAAGAAATCAAATGACGTATTGCATTGGGCAAATCTGCTACAAAAGACCTCTTTAAAGAGTTGAAAAGCAAAGATATCACTTTAAGGACTAAGGTGTGCCTGACCTAAGCCAGGGTATTTTCAATCACCTCATATGTATGCGAAAGCTGGACAATGAATAAGGGAGATCAAAGAAGAATTGATGTATTTTAATTAATGTTTTGACAAAGAATATTGAATATACTATGGACTGCCAGAAGAACAAACAATTCTGACGTGGAAGAAATACAGACAGTATGCTCCTTAAAAGTGAGGATGGTGAGACTTCATCTCACTGAATTTGGGTCAGGAGGGACCAGTCTCTGGAGAAGGGCATCTTATTTGGTAAAGTAGAGGGTATACAAAAAAGAGGAAGATCCTCAAGGAGATGGATTGACATAGGGGCTGCAACAATAGGCTCCTCCAACACAGCAATGATTGTAAGGATGGCCCAGGATGGGGGAGCATTTTCTTCTGTTATGCATTTGGTCGCTATGAGTCAGAACCGATTTGAGGGCACCTTACAACAGCTACCACAAGACGATTGAATGCCCAGGGTGCCACAGCCACCAGAAACTAGGAGAGAAGCATGGTACAGATTCTCCCTCAGAGCATCCAGAAGGAACCATCCCTTCCGGCACCTTGATTTTGGATTTCCGGCCTCCAGAACTGTGAGAGAATAAATTGTTATTTTAAGTAAAAAATAAAATAAGTTAAAAAAAAATCACTAAATTTAGTGTGACAGGTGCTGCAAAGGAAGAGTACTGTGTGCAATTAGAGCTTACAATTAAGGATCCTAAACTAGTTCAAAGAGTAGCACAGTGGTTAAAGTGCTTGTCTGTTAACCTAAAGCTTGGTGGTTGAACTCACCTGCTGCTGTATGGGAGAAAGATGTGGCGGTCTGCTTCCATAAAGAAACTCTCCTCCAAAAAAACTAAAGCTAAACACTAAACGTGTTGTGTCAAGTAGATAGCAGCCAAGCCCTTAACCACTGCAGCACTGGGGATCCCCATGAAGGTTAAAAAAAAAAAAAAAAAAACCTTTGCCATCAAGTCAATTCCTGCTCATAGCAGCCCCACAGGGTTTCCTAGGAGCTGCTGGTGTATTCAAACTGTCAACCATTTGGTTAACAGCCATGCTCTTAACCACCGTACCACCAGGGCACCATAATGAGTACCACCTGTGGGACAGTTCCACTCTGTTGTAAAGAGTCCCTATGAGTTGGAATGGACTTGACAGCAACAGAAGTTGTTTTCATTTACTAAGTTTTCAGAAAATTTGATTTAATCAATAGACGTAAAGTGCTTAGCACTTTGTCTGACACGTAGAAAGTATTCGATAAATGTTAAGTGTTATCACTATTATTGTTAATAAAAATAAGCTTAACTTTTTCGGTTAATCTTCAGACCCACAACCAGGTTTCACTAGCATAAATGCTGACTTTATTACTTAAGCCCACAATCTGAATCCAGTTGCAAGTGTCTCCTGATTCAATCTCTTTATTCCTTTAAGAGCCCACTGCCATCCAGTCGATTCTGACTCGTAGTGACTGAATAGATGTTTTATCGCTTATCACCTGGATTGGTTCTATCTCTCCCCTTTGCATTAATTTTAATCAAAGTAGTGCATGCACATAATTAAGAAAACAAATAGCACCAAAGGCTGATGTAACAGTGGTTCCCTCCCCAATACATCTACTCACCCTTTCTGGAGGCAAATACTTTTATATCTCTTTGCTTTTTCTTCTGAAATGTACACATCTCTGTGTTTCTGAATAATACTGTTATATTTTGTTCATCAATTTTAGTCCAGATTCACTCCTTTTACCTTTTCCTTTATTCTCACATGTAAAACTTTTTGTCCCTTTTTATGACCTAGATTGGTTCTATTTCTTCTTTTAAAAGTTTCTAAAATGGTGGTTCCCTCTCTAGTCTACTCTGTTCCTCATCCCAGGGGCACTTTGACTCTTACCTGTTTCTTCTGGAATTTAGTCTTCTCTGTATTCCTAAATGATACTGCTTTGAAAAAAATCATCGATTTTAGTCATTATCTTTTTAGTTTCCAGGCTGGTAGATGAACATTTAGTTTTTCTATGGGACTCCGCTTTGTCCATTTTACCATTTTTTCCAGTATGTTTTATTTGTGTCAATATGTAGTGTTTATACTTTCATGACTATGCAAAGATCATTCAGGGTGTAGATGGCATTTTCTCTTTGTTTTTCCTGAACTTATTAATTGACTTCTTTTTTTATTGACTTAATTTTCCTTGACTCTTTTGTTAAAATTCCCCAGTCTTTGAATAGTATCTCAAACCATTTTCATCAGGTTAAAAAGGTTTTAAAAAAAATCTGCCTCTCTCTGGACAGTATTTTTATCAACCTGAAACTTCCCTTTGATGTCATCCTAGGAATGCTCTTGATTTGGATTCACTGATTTATTTATTCGTACTTTATTTAGTTCTTCGTGTTGTTGGGGCACACTTTCTGACATGATTGTTGCTTGAGTCACATTGTTCTAATCTGAACTGGCTGCCTTCTGTGTCTGGTACACCACATTCTGTCATCTGGGATCTCCATTCATCACAATGAAGAAGATTTTCATTACCCATGTTGTGTGTGGATTTTCTCTTCCATATGGTTTCTGACCCTTTTGTTTTTGTTGTCTGCCGTTTCCTGAAAAAGAGCGAATGGGAGGTAAACATTTTTTGAGATTTTACATATCTCAAATGCGTTTACTCTCAAATTATCCACACAGATTTGGAATTTGAGAGTGGAAATAATTTTCCTTCAGAATTTTGAAGGTATTAATTTCTCCTTTCTTACTTTCTTCTGAGAATATTGAAGTTATTCTAGTTTCTGATTCTTTATATGTGATGTTCCTCCCTCATTTGCCTTCTCTTTCTCCCAAAGCTTGCAGAAATATTTTCCCTCCATTTTATTGTTTCTTTCCTTCTAGGACTTCCGTTAGGATCGTGTCCTTCATGAATTGGTTCTCTAATTTTCCGATCTTTTCTTGGTTATTTTTCATCTCTGTATTTCTTTTCTCTACTTTCTGAGATGTCCTCTTCTTGATCTTCCAAATCTTCCACTGAATTTAACATTTTTACTATCATTTCAATTTATAAGAGCTTATTTTAATTTCTGAATCTTCCAACCATATTTGTCATCATATATATATATATCTGTATCTCTGTCTATATATATATATATATATATTGCAGATGCAGTATTTTCTCTTATCTCTTTGAAGCTATTAAAGAAATTTTTTTTCTCAGACTTATGTTGCCCTGAATAATCTCTGTTCACTGCAAGTTACCTTTATCTACTTGTTCTGCTCTCTCTTTCATGTTAAAAGCTTTTCCCAGTTATCTGTAACCCTGTTTCCTCTCTTTAGGAAATAAATTCTCTGTCTTTTAGTAGAGTAGGGGAGGGACAGTTCTCCATCCATGGGGGTAACTCAGGATCTTAGAAATTCTTAATAACTTCTTATCAATTTTCTTTACATCTTCCCCAACTTCATCCTCTGTTCCTGGTGCTTCCAGAAATAGAGTTTTTTTTTGTGTATTCTGCATTGTAAAAAAAATAAATATATATATATATTTTTTCTGCATTGTAGATGGGGTTAATTCTCGATTTTTGCCACTGCCTGTTTAGTTCTTGGCTTTCCTAGGTCTGCTAAGTCACTTACCACTTTTCCATCAATACTCCAGCTCCTAAAATATTTGCTCTGTCCTATTCTCTTGTCTTCCTCATCCTTGTGGGTTTGCATCTTTTGAAAAATTACTCCTTTTTTGGTAGGTTTCAATAGACCAAAATAGGACATGTGTCCATTATACAAACTTTACTTGAAAGCTAGTTCTATCTCCTCTTAACACACTTGCCCTGAAGTGCTTGCCCTCTACCTGCAAGCAGGGAGACCAGTTAGAGGCTATTTCTGTAACCAGGCAAGAGAGGAAGGTGACTTGGAATAGGCTTGCAATGGGAGATGCTGTACAAAAAAGAAAAAAATATATGGGTAGTCCTTTGTGGGTCTTTGCATTTACCTGGTAAGAAGGCTCATATATTTAGAATTTACATTCACATCAAGGCTCATATATTTAGAATTTACATTCAAATAGCTATGTAGTATAGTGGAAGAACTCAGCTGGGAACTGTTTTGATCCTTGCTCAGATGCAAAGTATGTGACTTTTCTGGATCACAAGGGATACTTCTAGATCATTTCTAGGGCTGCTTCCAAATCTAAAATTCCCTCATTTATGTCATAGGCTATTGGATAGAAACTGAACTAGTATCTAAGTTAAAAAACATTTTAACAAATTGAATGCTTTGACAAGTGAAATCATTGATAACTTGAGAACAAAAAAAGGGTATACTTGTCCATGGATATAGGACAAAGATCTGATTAGTTCTTTATGTGGTAAATTTGTTTGCTAGCGAATTGCTGGAAGTACTGGGGTCTGAAGTCCTTTATTTTTATTACTGGTTTCATTAGCTGTTCACCAATGCATTGAGTTAATCGAATGAGGAAGTGACGTTATTTTACTAAAGGGCACAGGCATTTCTCTAGGTTTGAGAGTGTGCCGATCGCCTCTGTTGTGACTTATTGCTTTGCCTTTACTTCCTGTAGATTTGTACTATGCTGAAGTGCAGAACAACTGCCTTAGAAACTTGTGGTGACTCAGTCGAAGCAGCTTCCACCAGCTTTGAAATGTTCTCCCTCAGCGGCACTTTTGGAACCCAGTATGTCTTCCCTGAGGTGTTGCTGAGTGACGTGCAGCTTGCACCTGGAGAATTTCAGGTAGGAACCTATTCTTGATATTGCCAATTAATTTCACCTAAGAAAAAGAACTTTTTAACACCAAAACCTGCCCAAAAGCTTAAAAATATGATAAAAACTTCCATTTGGAAAGGGTAAAATTGGCCTTGGGAATCATCAAGGACACTGAGCAGATTGAATTTCCTGTCTGGAAATTCTTAAGATAATAATTAATGTATCCTTGAGAATAAACAAATATATTTATTTTTGGGGAATATGGGAGGAGGCTGGGCTGTTGAAGGTCTATCAAGTAGGAAGAAGACTCAAGAAGAGTAGTTTTAGGGACAGGCCCATTAGAAGGCTCTTGGATTACTGACAAGGGGAAGGCCTAGTTTGGGAAAGGAATTCCTCTCAGTGTGTGGGTCAAGGCGTGGTGCAACCGTGACCATAAGAGAAAATGAGAGAAGGAAAAGCTGAGGGTGAGATAATCTGACAGTGGCTGGTGTTGACAAAGAACCAAAAGCTATTTATTTTAGAGTCCAGAAATAATTCCTTCCTGCACAAGCACTGTGCCAGCCATTGTCTTCCACCAACTTTCCCTGTAAGTGTTTCTTTCACTCTGCCTTCCTGGTAGAAAGAACTTCAGGGAGGTGGGGTTGGGGTAGAAGCAAGTGGGAAAGTTAGAAGGTTTGATGGTGAGTGGGTGGCAAAGATTGTAGGGGCTCAGTTCAAACTCCCCTTCTGATTCTTTGTGGGGGAGGTTCTATTTTGTCTGATAAAAAAAAAAAAACCCATTACCATAGAGTTGATTCCGACTCATAGCAACCAGATATGACAGAGTAGAACGGCCCTATAGAGTTTCCAAGGAGCGCCTGGTTAGCAGGCATAGCACTTATCCACTATACCACCAGCGTTTCCATTTTATCTGATCCGACCAGATTTTTCTTTTATATGCTCCCAAATCTGCTCATGAGGGAGGCTCTCCTAGATAAGGAAATTATAAGATAGTGGTTACAAGCATTTCACTAATAAATGAGTCAGTGCCAATTCCATGGCTCCATTTTTTCCTGTACACTGCAACATTTGAAATATTTCTGATAGAACAGCATTTGATCTATGTTTTTTAAAACTGTTTCTTCGTTCAGTTATGCTGAATTTTAAAAGTATGTTATGGAATCGTATAACTTAAAGGTACACTCTGACTACCTTACTTTGTGTTAATTAGGTGTCAAGTGACGGACGCCTGTTCAGCCTGAAGCCGACATCTGGACCTGTCTTAACAGTAACTCTCTTTGGGAGGTGGTATGAGAAGGACCGGGCATCAGACCTCAGGGCGCAAGCACTAGTATTGATAAAAATAGCTATAACAACTATTGAGTACTTATTAAGTTGGTAGAATATATGCATTCTCTCTCAACTTTTTCTTCTTCTTTTCCTTCTTTTTTTTTTTTGAATTAGCTTTTAAGGATGGATACTAGAGAAATCAAGAATGGGTCTGGGTTTTTTGATAATCCTGGTCTCTGGTGTAAGTGAATTACCAGTCACATACATACACCCTTCTAATATTTCAAACTTGATAAATAGTAGCAATAGTTCAAAAGGTAAAAATGTACAAAATTAGGATAACAATTGTACTCACTTCTTAGTTTTTTAATGATAGTTAAATAAGTTAATATATTTAAAGTGATTAGACAAGTTCCTGGCTCATGGAAAGCATTCTATATATGTTAGCTATTTTTATTAAATGTGACTATAACAAGAAAACCAATTGTGATGTATTTATTTCTAAAATCGTATCACCTCTGATTCTTTAAAGTACATATATTTTCATGAGGTTCAGCCCCTCAACATTTTTCAATTAGAAAATCAACAAACTCAGCATCCCTGGATTGGCTTTCCCTGGGTATCCAGCACTGACGTATTTCTAGGAATCTGTGGGAGGTCCTTCACGTTTTCATGTGTCTTCTTCAGCAGTGATTTAGTGCCTACTTAATGCCTTGCCTGTCTTGTCAGCCTGTAAGCACATTAATTGGGGTGGTTCCAAAGCAGAGGTCAGCCAAATCCTGTCTGCTGCCTGCTTTTGTATGACCTGTGAGCTAAGAATGGTTTTTACGTATTTAAATCATTAAAAAAATCAAAAGAAGAATGATATTTTGTGATACATGAAAATTATGTGAAATTCAAAGTTCAGCACCCATACATAAAGTTTTATTGCAGCTTAAACCAGTAGTGGCTGAGTTAATTTTGATTCATGGCGACCCCGTGTTTGTCAGAGTAGAGCTATGATCCATAGGGTTTTCAATGGCTAATTTTCTGGAAGTAGATTGTGATCCTTTCTTCCATAGTGTACCTGGGTAGATTCAAACTGCCGACCTTTGGGTTAGCAGCCAAGTGCATTACCCTTTTGTACCACATAAAAGCCATGCTTATTTGTTTAGGTATTGCCTGTGGTTGCTTTCACACTGCAATGGTGGAGTCGAGTAGTTGTGACAGGGACTGTGTGGTCTGAAAAACTGAAAATATTTACTACCTGACCCTTTTCAGAAATAGTTTGCTGATCCCTTTTTACTCTAATGTATTGACTCGATGCCACTGGGTACTCCAGTGTATAAAATAACAAAGGAATTCAGTAGTGAAAACCTTTACTACAAATCAGTGGATATATTGTCTAGAGTCCCTTTTCTGTGATTCTCTCACCCAAGAAGATATAAAATATTTGTATTAACTTTGTATTATATTACCATCATAAAAAACATTACTTTGATTAACTTGTGACCAAATAATGTTAAATAGACTGATATCCAAAACAAGCGAATATAATTTTTATAAACATGATTGATATGTAGTCACTGTATCACATGGTGAAGTCTTTTGTTGGATTTAAAATGCTCTTATTTTTTTTTATTTTTAAAATTCTTGACAGAAATTCTTTTTTTTTTCTGGAGAACAGCTACGAACTGCTCATCAAATGCATATATTTTCTTAATGCTTCCCTGCAACAAATTCATTAACTTGTCTTAGAAATATATATATATATTTAATTAAACATTGTAGCAGCGAATTAATTTCATTTTTTTAATGGCATTTATTACATTCATACCTTGCTCTGATTACTCCTTCACTCTGAATTTTTTCTAACACATGTGTGTTCATTTTATGCTATTTTTTTTGATATGCTTTAAAAAAAAAAAAAAACTATGGCACTAGTTTTTTTTAAAACTTTAATTGCTATTTCTTCTGTAGAAAACATTTGTGGTGCTCATTTGGTACAAATAACTTCAAGAAAGTTCTGTGTACAATTAAAGCTTTTTTTAATCACCTTTTTATACCTTGATGGATTTGGAAGTTCCAAAAGCAATTCTGGTAGTTCCTTACTTAGATATATTTTATGTCACCAACTTCATGACAATGTCATTTAACTCTTCTGCAGCAATTCCCCTTGTCACCCTAAAGAAGTCTAAATCTATTTATACTTTTATTGTAGCACATATATCTTATTTGGTTCTGTTTAATATTTTCAGTGATTTTGTTTGTTTTGCTAGTTATTTATCTGACCAATATATTTAAATTTTAATACTCTCCATCTCTTACCATAATCCCACCAAAATGATTCACTAGTAACACCCAGGTAGCCTATCTCCCCAGGACTCAAATGAACACTCTTCTAGAAGCATTGCTAGTCGATTGATAGTAAAATCACAGATCATCTTTTCCTGGTTAGGAAACCAGAAAATCACATTGATAGAATTATATATTTAATCTAGCACTAAATGGTCTTTGTTGGTAACAACATAATCTCTTGACAAAGTATGATTTAGTGAAAAAAAGACCATCTTCAGAGTTAAAACATCCCTCAAATGATAGACTGTACATAGGGCACTGGTATCAAACTCACACTACAAAACATGCCTTTTTGTAAAGGAGAACAAGGTATCTGCAGCGGTGGTACATGACAGCAATACATTGTTGGAGCAATACATAGATGCTTTTTTTTGTTTAATTCCAATAAATATTTATCATCCAATAAATATTTCACTAAAATTTATCTTGTGCTTCTGGGTAATCTTAACTGACTTTTTTCTTCTAAGACCTAAAACAAAACAAGAAAGTTCTTTATGTGTTTAGGAGCATCCACAGATCTTGGGAGCTATGTTGTTTCTTCTGCATATAGCCCAGTATTTATCAAATTTCATGCCGTCAGAGATGAAAACTTTGTGAGTTTCCCTAGTCGTGTGTGTGGTTGTAGTTTGATCTGAGAGAACTGGAGCTTGCCAGAATCAAACGTTTCCTGGGCGGGGATGCTGGAGACAGCAAAGTCATCTGGTTTGGCTCTTACCCCACAGGGTCATGAGTGAAGTCGTGTGTCAATGGGACTGTGTCTGGTAGTTCTCTAACAATAGCTCATCTGGTTTCACCAGGCCAGCATGCAGTTCAGAGATGGGATGTTAGGGCTAGCAGAGGCCAGATGCTAGGACCAGGACAGAAGGGCCCACCAAGCAGCTGGCTGCACTCGACAACTTTGGGGCTATAGCCATGATGACACAGTTCTTGTATTCCAACTGTCATAGGGGAGGAAGACTTTCCCCGTTAGATGGGTGACTTTTGGGCTGTGACCCTGTCCATCCAGCATTTTGTCTTTTTTTTACTAAACGCAACTTTAAGAATACCTGGTGGTACAGCTACTAACCGAAAGGTTGGCAGTTCAAACTCACCAGTTGCTCCAGAGGAGGAAGATGTGGCAGTCTGCCTCTGTAAAGATCACAGCCTTGGAAACCCTATGGGGCAGTTCTATTTCATGCTATAGGATTGCCATGCATTGGAATGACTTGACAGCAAAGGGCTTGGTTTTCCGGAAATTCATCTTTGTGATGATGTGAGAGCTTCAATGGGACTCCAGTACAGACCAAGAACAGGAGCGATAAAGGTGGACTTCAGGTCATGACATTTTCTCCATCTTGGATTCACTCAATTTTTTTTTTCTCAAAAAATCCCAAACCTCCCAATATGTTGCTGTGATGTTTTTCTCCTCCTTTTGCCAAAAGTATTCACTTTCAAGTTGGTAGAGAAGTTATGAGAGGAAAAAGTTCCTTATATCTCTGTAAATACATCTGTATAAAGATTTAAACAAAAACAGACACCAATTTTCAGGTTCTGAGCAGAGTCCTCGGAGAGGTTGCAGAGTGCCCCTGGGTGGCACCCTGCAGTGAAAAATGCTTTCACTTGCCTTCAACTCCTGGTCTCAAAAGATATTCGAAATTTCAAAAAAGAGGGGAAAAGATTAAACAATCGCATGATGCAAAAATGCCCCTGCAGGGTTCCATGGCCCCTTCACCCCAATGTGCTAGAGGCAGGACAGGTTTTGCCCCCCACACCAACAGCTGACTGCTGTTTCCAGCGCCAGGCAGCTCCTCAGCACCCTGCTCAGCACATTCAGCTGTTCTTGTGTGTCGGCCCTGACGAAAGTGGTTGTGTCCATTTTTATGATTCTCAAATATATTTAATATTTTGTATATAATAATAAGCATTTTTTGAGCACCTACTGAAAGCCAAGTACTTTCTCACACAAAAAAGACCCTGTGAAACAAGTACTATAGTAATAATAATAATACCATTTTCACTCTAAAAGGAAAAATTGAGGCTTAGAGAGAGGCTTAGTAATAAATCTGAGGTCACCAAGACATAAGTGGCTGAGCTGGAATAAAGCACCCAGCTCTTTCTGTCTCAGATATATATACTATACCCTTTTTCATTTGCCATGCTTTTCTTTATCATATGTACTAGTCAGGATAGGCTAGGTTATAATGTAGTAACAAATAATACCTAAGTCTCTTGGCTTTATACAACAAAAGTTTGTGTCTTGCTCATAAACAATCCACTTCCGTTAGCCTCTATGTCAAGGCTTTAGAACTCCAGGCTCTTTTCCTCTTATGCTACCTCCTTATCAACCTTTGCTTCCAAAATCTTTGTAGCATGAGAAAATTACATGGCGAAATTGTATACTGCTCTTAAATGCTTTTATCCAGAACACTAAAAAAAAAAAAAAAACAGAACACTACATGATATTTAAGCTTATGTTTTAGTGGCCAAAGCAGGTTTATATGGCCATGACAACTTTAAATGAGATAGGAAGTACAATCTCCCTGTATGTTCAGGAAAAGGAAGAGATTCATTAGTATTAGTGAGCACTAGTAATATCTACCACAAAATATAAGTTCCTCAGAAGCATTTATCTTATACCCCTCTTCAACTTTAAACCAAAACCAAACCCATTGCTGTCGAGTCAATTCTGACCACAGGCTCTCTAGGACAGAGGAGAACTGCCCTATAGAGTTTCCAAGGCTGTAAATCTGTACGGTTCTGACTCATAGCAACCCTGTGTACAACAGAACGAAACACTGCCCAGTCCTCCACCATCCTCACAACTGTAGCCATGTTTGAGTCCATTGTTGCAGCCACTGTGTCAATCCATCTCACTGAGGGTCTTCCTCTTTTTCACTGACCCTCTACCAAGCATGATGTCCTTCTCCAGGGGCTTGCCCCTCCTGATAACACGTCTTATTTTTCTTTTTGCTATAATTTCATAAGGTAGAAATATTTTTTCCATTTTGCATTAGAGGGTAAATATCACGTTCATATTTCCTAACTTATGGTGTATCAGACGCTCAAAACTGAATCTTTTAACTCTATGAGCAATGCTTTTGCTACCACTCTTGTTAACTGTCGTTAGCTGTCTTTAGGTCAGCCCCTGACTTACGGCGACCACAAGCACAATGGGATCAGGTTGTTGTGATCCATAGGGTTTTCACTGGCTGATTTTCAGAAGTAGTTCATGAGGCCTTTATTCCTAGTTTGTCTTAGCCTGGAAGCTCTGCTGAAACCCGCTGAGCTGGTAACGACAGATGGGTGGTGGCTGCGCATGAGGTGGGTTGGCCTGGAATCAAACACGGGTCTCTAGAATGGAAAGTGAGAATTGGTTGCTAGTATTTTCTTACATAGCCTTGCTGGACTGCGGCTTTTTTTTCTTTTTAACAACTCAATACTAATCTATTTGATTTAAGTGCTGGATACTGATAATGTTGCTCAATAATTATTAAAGTCAGAATTTAATTGCATCCTTCACCTTCATACTGGAGATATGCCACATTCCTCATAGTCAATCTTATACCTTTAATAAATGCAGACTTTGATAGAATGCAGGGTTAGGGCTATGGTGATTAAGATTAAAACATACATACATCCTGTAACAAAGATTGAAGTTAGTTCATCTTATTTGTTGATGTGGCATGGAGAACAGAAATTTCTCTTGAGGCACTGGGAGAGAAGACCGTCAATATAAAGCATGTAAATATTTCAGATTTGGGAAGTAAGTTTAGAAGGATTAATGAAAATAAGTTAACTGTACAGTTAGCTCTTTTAATTTTTCTCTTTTGAAATCAGTTCTGTATGGTGGTCCAGCTACAGAAATATAGCAAAAGCGCCTATCAGTGTGAATAGCTATTTAGCACTAACACCTTCTAGAAAATCTGAACTCCTGCCAAAGCCAATTAGGCATAGCTGTCGGTATGGCGTTAGATTAAAAATCCATTGCCATCAAGTGGATTCCAAACCATGATTATGTGATAAATAGGTAATGTTTGGGCAATGTGTTTTGTAGACATGTTGATTGGATAAACTTTGAATTGAGATATGAAAATATTAATATCACAAAATGTCATTATAACAGATTATAATATTGATTTAATTAAAACTGGTTGTGAACCAGCTGCTGTTTTTTTCTTCACTTTCTATGGTAAAATTTCATCTTGTTCTATCAAAGGCAATTAACTGAGAGTTTATTTGCTGTTGCAATATGAGTAAAAATTAATTGAAAAGCCTGCCACCATGTGTACCTAGTAGTAGGAACCTGGTAGAGATAGATTATAAAAGCATTGTAGCAAGAAAATAAAATCTGATGGCCTGAAAATATTCTCTAAGCCCAAACACATAATTTAATTTTAACTGAAATCAATATGTGAAAATTATTTGATTTTGCTGTTAAAAACATGGTGTAATAATTTTAGTGATTAAGACAATAAAATATTTTGAAGATGTTTTGAAATTACTGTTAGTGTGGGAATATGTCATCTATCTAGCATGTAATTATGGTTTCTCTGCCCATCCATCTATGATGGGTGTTAAGCTCTCTGGAATGTAATAATCTCAGTTCTTTCCACTTAGCTGTTTGAAGGGTTTACACTTAGCCCATTTACTGGTGCTGGTTCAGTAAAAGATGTTCCTCCTCCTTCTATTTCTTCCTTTTTCCCCTCTTCTTCCTTCTCCTCCTCCCATTTCCCTCCCTTCTCCTTCTCCTTTTCCTCTCAACTTCTCCCTGCCCTCTCCTACTCCCCTCTCTCTCTTTTCCTCCCTCCTCTACCTCCTTCTTCTCTTCCTCCTCATTATTCCACTTTATTATTATTGACAGTAGCCAAACTAATTCTAGGCCTACGTGAATAGTGTGTCCAGGTTTACCTTTAACACATCCTAAGACACAAAAGAAGGGCCTGAGTGGCACACACTGTAGGGATTCACCATTATAAATTGTTGCCCTAGTTTTCCCATTCGTTCAATCTTTCCCCCATCCCCATAATGGGAAAAGTGAGAGAGATGATGTTGATTCACGCTGTCTCTTCATTCTGGGGCCCTGTGGTGGAGGGAAAAGGATCCAGTAATAAAACATGCACTTTATGAAAATTTGCAGAAGGCTGCATTTGCAGAAGGCTGCCCTCTATAGGTCAATGTGAGTACAATGTGTGGTTCAGAGATACAAGCTCAATAAGAAATTAACGTTCAATGTGTAGGTTCTTAGAGAAGGTTCAGAAAACAAAAACACTTTCTGAAATGCATCAGCTGAAAACCTTATTAACATTCCTTTCTTTTATACGTGGTGGTCAAAGAGAAACCTCTGCCTTTGATTGGTGGCTTTATCACTTGTGAGACCAGATTTTTTAGCTGCCTTGAACTCAATTTTTTCAATTAAAATGGGAATAATGTTTCTGCCACTTTAGGACTGGCATGAGGATTAAACGTGATGTCACAGCACAGGACCTTGCATATAGTGGGCACTCCACAAATGGTTATTTACAACTATGCCAGCCGGATACCCTTATCAAAACAGCAGTAGCATGATCATATAAAGATGCTTGGGAAACTGAAATAATACAAAGTTCTGCTTGCTAAAAATAATCTAAAAATCAGAATAAAGGGAATTTATCTTTGTAAGGAATACTTTTAAGGAGATCATGATAATTGTGTCATCTTTTTTATAGTAGGAATGGAGTGATCAATTGACCGTATGCATGTCACATGTTAGAATGGGCTCAGTCTTGGACAATTCCAGGCAACCTGGCCTGCCTTCTACATTGAATATACAGTGTAAGAAGCCATGTCCTTTATGCCAAGAATTTTTTTCCCACCTGCCCCAAATTCCACCAGTCAATACATTCCTTCATATGTATTGATGATCTTCTGGTTTGCTTAGTTCTTTTAATGACAAATATCTCTGTCCGTGGTCATTTTCAGCTTGGAGCATTGACAGCCATTCACCATGGTCCCCTGAAAAGAGGGGCTCTAAAATGGAAAGAAAGGTGATGATGTCTGAGGAAAAGATAGCAGACAAAACCTTTGCTAGCTTTACTATATTAAAAAAAAAAAAAAAATTAGGCAAGGGAAGGTGCCTCCATGTAAGGAATTCTTTTTAAGCCTGAGACAGTCCCAAGTGATAATAAGTCCTTCAAAGAGGTTTAGATCTCCTGCTAAAATAAAATTGTTTCTTTTTTATGTCAGCAGAAAACAGCTAAACCCAAATGTAAATGCAAGCCCAAATATAAGAGTGAAATGCAATTGTAAAGACTGGTATCCTCCTTCCCTATTTGTGCCTCAATCAACTGATATTTTTTTCCTTCACAAGTGACATTTCTACCCTAGTTATCGTCTGTATTTTTAGCAGAGTGGAGAGAAGGATCTTATAAGTAATGACTTTGAATTCCTGTTGATTTGCTTTTACTGGTGTTATAAAATTCCATAGCATCTCTTCTACAGCCTATATTTGGGGTCAGTAAGCTCTTTTTTAAGCTCTTTTTTGTAAATAAAGTTTTATTGGAACACAGCCATACCCCTTTGTTTATGTATTGTCCACGGCTGCTTTCCTGCTACAATGCCAGAGTTGAGTAGTTAGTGCAGAGACCATATGGTCTGCAAGGCTTAAAATATTTACCATCTGGCCTTTTCCAGAAAATTTCTCTGACTGACTCCTGATCCATATGATGAAGAAAACCTCTATGAATATAAAAGCAGGACTCTACCCATTCCTTAAATGTACTTCACAATTTTGTCATCTGCTCTAAGGATTTTATTATTAACGGTTCTGGCTTCCATTACACTGGAAAATAGTTGGTATTTGTTCCAGCTGCATTCTACCTTGATGCATCTGCTTTCAGTACCTTTTAAGATACCTTGGTTCTCCTACTGCAACATGTTTCTTTACTTACAGTGCATCAAGCTCCAAATTTACCCCAAACCCTTTTCCCCCTAATACTGTATTACCTGAGGGCTCTGTTCTCATAAGCTAACTTGTTCTAAGTTATCTGTTAATACTGATGGGTACAATCCTCAGAGAACACTTACTTCATTCATTGCTTTACATTGAAGGCACCGTGTGAGGTGTGAAATAGAAGAGATAGTCTCCATCAAAGAAGACTGATAATTAAACTAATTATTATCATATAGAACAACAGGGAATATGATTATCTGCATTTTAAGGTTGACTTCCAGAAAGACACCTTAATCCAACAAGCTTCTCTAGCGAGATAATTTCAAGTACTCTTGCCTATTATTGGGCCAGATGGTTTTGGGAAGGTATATTAGGTTTTTGGGATATGCAAATCTTATCCCATAGTTCTTTCCAATTGGTTAACAGTAATATCATTCTATTAATGTGACATATAGAGGTCACTGGACTGAAAGATATCTAGCCTGCTGGAGAAACTGAAGAGGATTGATCACAAGTAAACTGGGGGGAAGGGATAGTCTAAAAAGATTTACTGAATGACAACCTTGCAAAATGAATCTTAGGTGTAGGAAGCTGGGGAAAAGAGTGTCAAGGCAGAACAGTTTGAATTTGATGGCAGTTTAAGATTAGAATGTAAACTCTTAGCTGGAGCATAGGAACTTGGTCTTGGTCATTGTATTAAAAACACTGATCACTGTGTCTGTCATATCAGAGTAGAGTGTACTTAGTTTCATAATTATTGAACAGATGAATGAAAGAATAAATGCAAAGGTGGATGGATGGAACATTAGAGACAAAAGAAATCTAGATATTATCTATGTCAATCTACTCACTTTACAAATAAGGGCACTAAGGCCTAGATATGTCACTGGTGAGCAAAGACAGTGAACAGTGGAAGAGATAAAAATTCTAAGGCTCAAATAAAATCAACATCATCAATCATTTCCACTTCATACAGCCACTAGTGCAGCTAATGTGTCTAAGTATATATAAGAAAAGCATTATTTGAAATGCACAAATAAATAAATTCCTAATAAACATAAATGAGTAACTGTATTACAACCACCCCAGGGCCCCCGCAAAAAATCCATTGCCATGAGTCCATTCTGGCTCATAGCGACCCTATAGGACAGGGTAGAACTGCCCCATAGGGTTTCCAAGGAGCAGCTGCTGGATTCTAACTGCCGACTTTTTGGTTAGCAGCCGAACGCTTAATCACTGCACCACCAGGACTACAACTGTATTACAAGGCAGTATGAAAAAAAAATACAACAGTAACGATGTGAAGGAAAGGGTAAATTAACCAGTAAGCCATGTACACATGGATTTACAGTAAGCAAGGTACGCACGGGCTTAATTTGTGCTTACTTACTAATCTGTAGTGCACAATTTCGTATGGAAAAACCGGTGAGTGCACTACAGGTTAGTTAGTTAACACAAGTAAACTCCTGAGTACCTTGCTTATTGAGTAACCTGTCCCTGGAAGGGTGGAATTGTTTCTGATTGTGATGTGAATGTCGCATGAGAGTTGGGTTTTGAAGGGAGAATAGAATTTAATACATCAGGAGGAAGAAGGGCAAGAAAGGAAGGGTTCCTGTGCCTTCCAAGGCTCCTCCTCTTCTACGTTTCTGATCCCCTCAACCTTCATCTCCCTGAGCCTTTGCCCCATCAAATACCTCTCTTGATCTTCACTCTTTCTTTCCCTCTGGTTCTTCCTGGTGGCCTATACATTTTTTTTTTTTCTAGCCAAAATCCCTTCAAACTAATGCTTCATTTTTTCATCTTTCTTTCACTGTCGCATGTCTTGAAAAATTGATTTATGCTGGCTAGGTCTATTTTCTCACCACATGTTATCCTTCTAATCTTGTGAATCTGGCTTTGCTCAGCTCCCACAATACTCCACTGACAGTGCTCTCAAATTGCTAATGGCATCTTTTTTTAACCCATGACCTTATTCTCAGTCCATATCCTTACTCTGCCACTTTGTAGCAGCATTCTATACCATGATTCCATCTTAAAACACTTTTTTTTTTTTTTGGCTGTATTGATCTCTTTTTTTCTTCCTAATACCATGAAGTCTATTTTACTTAAACATTGACATTCCTCACAGTTCCATTTTCCTCTCTTTATTTTTTTTTTAATCCTTTACCATAGGCAGCTTCAACTATTACCACTAGGTTGATGTCTTTCAAATCAGTGCCACAAGCCATGACATGTCTTTTGTGCTATAAACTCTTTGGCGTAGATTCTGACCCATAGCAACCCTGTAGGACAGAGTAGAACTGCCCCATAGGATTTCCAACGCTGTAATCTTAATGAAAGCAGACTGGTGGGTTTCCTTTTTGTGTTATAGACCTGAATATCTAATCTTGTAGAAATCTCAAGCAGTCAACTACCCAATAGTTACTGAGCACCTCCTACATATGTGCTAGGTAATGGGGATATAACAGTGAACAAAGCATATATGGTCTCTTCTTTCGTGGAAGTTAATCTCTACAGGAGTGTCCTACCTAGACTTCAAATCTACAGGCAGCCTGTGTGTGTGTTCAGGGACATGATCATGCTGTCGTTAAGAACCATTCAGTGATGGAGCTGAAAAATGACTGGCCCTTCATTTTGGAATTAGGGAACTGACACTCACAGAAGTTTGGCAATTTCCACGTATACAGCTGTCAATAGAATTGGGGTGTGGATAATTGTTCTTTGATTTCTAGTCCTGTGCTATGTCCATTATTTCAGGCAATTTCTCTTCTCAGTTTCACTTTTCCTTGAAGAATAAAGTTTATAGCTTTTTTTTTCTTCAAATATTAGTCAAGAAACTCATAATATTCATAGTGATTGAGAATATCATTCTCCGACCTAGGGTTTCTCCACCTTGGCACTGTTGCCATTTTGTTGTGGGGGCTATTCTGTGCATAGTAGAATTTTCAGCATCATCCCTGACCTTTATCCACTAGATGCCAATAGCACCTGTCAGTTGCGAGAACAAAAATGTTTTCAGGCATTGCCTAATGTCTCCTAGGGTGCACATTGCCCCCCTCCTCCATCATTGAGAACTACTGCTCTAGCCTATGTCAAGTGGGAGACTTACTTTCAACTCTCTTAAAAAATTTTTTTCATATCTAAGAAAATGTGAATAGAGAGAAAGCAATAATATTACTGAGAATAATTCTCTCCACTAACTCCTTTCTTCCTTCACTGAGTCTGTTTTACTCATCTTTTTCTTCTCATATTTAAGTAGCTATGTAAGATTGCGATACAATCAATTGCCACAAATGTTGAAAAGCTGGTCTCAGGATGCAATTTAGAATCATTGTTAAGATCATGAGCTTGGGCATTAGACAGACATTTGCTTGATTTCTGGCTCTGTCATTTTCTAGTAACATATGACATTGGAAAAACCACTTCAACTTTCCAAACTCATCATAGCAGGCTGATACCCACTTCATTTTGTCATTGTGAGAATTAAGTAACAAAATTACTTAAACACTTCTCATAATTCCTTTCATAGTAAGTGCTCAATTAATATTATTACTCATATACACCAGAAAAAATTAAAGTAAAATTTGCAAACCTCATTATCCACAGAAACAGGCCATTGATAAAAATATTAAGTTACTCCAAAGAGAAATCAAGGTAGTCAATTTTGTTTTTTGCAAATGAGACCACAGGGATAAAACAGATCATTAGCTTGGGATTTACTGGACTCGAATAATGAAAATTAAGACATTTGCTAGCTTCTAAAAAAAAAAAAAAAGGGTGTGTGTGTGTGTATGGGGCATTTGACAGAAAGGAGAAAGAAGCCTTACTTTGAATCCCCAGAGTAAGTACTCAACACACTTTCATTGCTTAAAAAAAAAAAAAAAAAGATGCTGGAATAAGGAAACAAAAAAATTTAAGGCATGATTGTTCCCGATTAAAGAATTTTAACTGTCCAGTATGAAATTAGCTTAATAAAATTAAGTCAAAAGTTTTGTGTGTATTTCCCTCATTCTAAATTTAGCTGCTTCGTGAAGTCTTTTAGCAATTCTTTTCAGATTTTATTACATGTGACCTCATACACGACGCTTTTCCTGGCTACCACATGCAGTTTCAATATCCTTCTTGTATGCTTTTATAACAACACAGCCTTTATATTGCCGTTTAACGCTCCCTCTATTGTATAGTATCTGTTTGTGTGTGTCTCTCTCTCCATTAAGCATATATTCCTGGGAGGAAGAATCATAGTTATCTTTTATTCCACAAGCCCAGCACCCAGTTATGTAAATTTTCAGGTTAAAAGAAAGAACACATAAAATGAAAAGAGACTGACTTTCAGTGCAGTTTTGTAATTAACACAAGTAGAACGACGAGAATTTCTTACCTATGTAATCCTCTGATTTTAAAAGTTTTAAAAAATGAATAATTTTTTTTAATTGAGCAATTCAACATCATTTGGTCAGCAAATATTCCCTGAGCAATTCCCTATTCACTAGGTGCTTTTTTAGGCCATAATGAGACAATAATTATAAAACAGACAAGATAACCCGATTTCTTGGAGTTTAGCAACTTCAATGCACGAAGTATTGTGCTTGCTTCAAAGGTAATGGCTCTCTTTTTTTTTTTTTACAAAGAAAACTCATTGTCACAAAACATATATATGTATGATTCAGGCAAACCTAGAACTCACTTATTTTCAGATAAATGACATTTTCTGTGCACTGTTAACAAGGGCTGATCTTGGACGTTATTCTTTGAACCAAACTTTATTACCTAGAGGTCTTCTGAAGCTGAGCTATATTCACTTGGCAAAAGGTCATTTTCACTTAGTACAGAGTAACTTTCGTGTTATGTTTTTTGACTTTGCCCTTACTGCTTTTCCTAATGGCTACTTGGACCACAGGTGTGTGTATCAATGTATCACTGGTGATGCCCAAGGCCAGAGAACAGGGCAGTAGATCTCAGTGGCTTCCTTCAGAAATAAGATTGCCTCATTTAGTTATTGCCATGATAATGCTTTGTAACAAAAGACCCCAAAATGCAGTAGCATAAACTAATACTAACGGTCATGAATCTGCAAGCCAGCTAGGGTAGTTCTGCTTTGTGCCACAGATACTCATGGCCCAGTCTGCTGCACATATTTCTCACCCTCCTTGGAAAAGTGGGCTAGCCAGGGCGTGTTCTCCTCATGGTGATGCACATGAGGCTTCTTAAGGATTAGGTTTGGAACTGGCACAGTTATCTTTGTCTACATTCTTTTGGCCAAAACAAGTCAAAGGGCAAAGCCCAAACTCAAGGGACAGGAAAGTATATCCACCCAAAATGAGGCAAAGGCAAGGGTGCCGGTACCAGGAGGGATGAATTGGGACAGATAATCAAACTCCCGTAATATTCTTATGATTTCCCATTGGAAGTAACAAATAAATAGAAATAGATGAGAAATTACCCTTGTTCAGCTATTCATTTGAAGGCACCCATAAGAAGTGGGTAATTTTGAATGTTTTATATGTAGAAATTTAAAAACATGGTTGTTGTTGTTGTTAGGTGCCGTCGAGCCGATTCTGACTCATAGCTACCCTATGCACAACAGAACGAAACACTGCCCAGTCCTGAGCCATCCTTACAATCGTTATGCTTGAGCTCATTGTTGCAGCCACTGTGTCAGTCCACCTTGTTGAGGGTCTTCCTCTTTTCCACTGACCCTGTACTCTGCCAAGCATGATGTCCTTCTCCAGGGACTGATCCCTCCTGACAACATGTCCAAAGTATGTAAGACGCAGTATCACCATCCTTGCCTCTAAGGAGCATTCTGGCCGCACTTCTTCCAAGACAGATTTGTTCATTCTTTTGGCAGTCCATGGTATATTCGATATTCTTTGCCAACATCACAATTCAAAGGTGCCAATTCTTCTTCGGTCTTCCTTATTCATTGTCCAGCTTTCACATGCATATGATGTGACTGAAAATACCATGGCTTGGGTCAGGTGCACCTTAGTCTTCAGGGTGACACCTTTGCTCTTCAACACTTTGAAGAAGTCCTTTGCAGCAGATTTGCCCAATGCAATGTGTCTTTTGATTTCTTGACTGCTGCTTCCATGGCTGTTGATTGTGGATCCAAGTAAAATGAAATCCTTGACAACTTCAATCTTTTCTCCATTTATCAGCTTCCTGGCCAACTGGCTGGAAGAGATCCATATTTATCCCTATTCCCAAGAAAGGTGATCCAACCGAATGTGGAAATTATAGAACAATATCATTAATATCACACGCAAGCAAAATTTTGCTGAAGATCATTCAAAAATGGCTGCAGCAGTATATTGACCGGGAACTGCCAGAAATTCAGGCCAGTTTCAGGAGAGGACGTGGAACCAGGCATATCATTGCTGATGTCAGATGGATCCTGGCTGAAAGCAGAAAATACCAGAAGGATGTTTACCTGTGTTTTATTGATTGTGCAAAGGCATTCGACTGTGTGGATCATAACAAATTATGGATAACACTGTGAAGCATCGGAATTCCAGAACACTTAATTGTGCTCATGAGGAACCTTTACATAGATCAAGAGGCAGTTGTTCGGACAGAACAAGGGGATACTGATTGGTTTAAAGTCAGGAAAGGTGTGCATCACGGTTGTATTCTTTCACCATACCTATTCAATCTGTATGCTGAGCAAATAATCTGAGAAGCTGGACTATATGAAGAAGAGTGGGGCATCAGGATTGGAGGAAGACTCATTAACAACCTGCATTATGCAGATGACACAACCTTGCTTGCTGAAAGTGAAGAGGACTTGAAGCACTTACTAATGAAGATCAAAGACCACAGCCTTCAGTATGGATTACACCTCAACGTAAAGAAAACAAAAATCCTCACAACTGGACCAATGAGCAACATCATGAAAAATGGAGAAAAGACTGAAGTTGTCAAAAACATGGTGAGTAAGCATATATGGCCGTATAACCTATAAAGCAATGTTTTTCTAATCCTGGTTAGTAACGTTATTGGGTAGTAACCTCCTCTCTTTAAAAAAGATTAAATAGGACAAAAAAAAAAAAAAAGAAGGTATCAAAGTAAATTTAATGTAGTAAGAATATTTTTTAATGAAAACTTTGCTTTGTTATAGAAGCATTACATATTTATATATGTTCTGAGTGACAATATAAAATATATTCTTTCCTATAGAATGTGCTTACAAAAAGTTTGAAAGTCACTAGTTTAAAATATTTTTCAACTCTAAGATGTAATTAGGTTTAAGTACATTCCAATTTTCTTTTTAAAAAATATTCATTTGCTGAGTACGAGTCATCTGTTCTGAAAGTGAATTGTTTTTTCAAGCACTAGTTATTTCCTATGTACTGATGTCTAGTATAGGTATAGTTTTCTTTCAGATAGATAAAAAAATTAAGGCAGTTTTAATAGACATGTGTTTTCATTTATATTCTGTTAACACTCATGTCTGCGGTTACCGATGGTTCATGCTTGAAATTATTTTTAAAGTAATGGCAATATTTACTTTCTCTATTTAGCTTGCTCACTGCTAGCTTCCTGATGCTCATTTAGAATAAAAGCACCTCCCAGTTATATTTCTTGATAAAACACTGTGAGCTTGTTGTCAGAAAGATTAATTATCAGCTTATCTTTCTCAGGCTTTAGTATTTGCGTCATTCTATGCTGTCACCTATTGTGGCGTTGCAGTGGGCTCTAGCCAAAAGCGGCTGTGCAGGAGACAGGTGCAGACGAACTCACTCATCCCAAAGGCAGGGTTCTGCTGCCTATGAGTCGAAATCCACTCAACGGCAACGGCAACGGGTAGCTCATCCATGGCCTCTGTCCACTCTTACCGGAGAAGGTAGGTCTGAAAACAGTGAACAGCCATGCCAAGGCTCGTGACTCACCAGGGGACCTAGAGGAGACCTTTATCAGGAGAAGGCTGAAGAAAATGATTTATTCATGGTTTGGGACTTATTCATAAAGTAGAATTTAAGACTATTTAATGTGAAGTAAGTTTCTGTAATTTAGTTCCTTAACACTCACTTTAGTAAGAGAAGGTAAAGAAATAGTTACGTATTTTTAAATAGCTTGCTTTACGTGTACTTTTAAAAATTCATCTATGGAAAACTAAGACATTTGAAAAGAGAAAATAGTTGTTTTTTTTTTTTTTTTTAATCTCCTTTCCTTGCGACTAAACAAGGAAATTTCTCCCTGAGCACCTTGCCTGGTTTTTACATAATAAATGGAGTCTTCATGGAGATTTACAGGTTTTTAAACAAAAATGTATCTTATTATCACTATGTGCTAAACTCCAGAACTAAACTCTTCTTTGGAGAAGTGTTTCTTGGTGGGAAAAAATCTAGCACATTTCCAAATGACTTCAGGTACAAAAGACTTCAGGTTTTATTTTGTGTGTGCATTAGATTTGCGTGTGTGTGTGTGTGTGTGTGACTGTGTGTATATTAGCTCTCTATATATGATCAATATGTATATTAGATTAGTTAGAGCTAATATAATACATATATATATATCAGACCAATTAACTTAAGAATCTTATAGTTGTGATTACATTAATCTTATGATGCCTACGGAGCAGAAACATTGATGTTCGTTCATTCATTTATACCATTCATTCATATTTACTGTAATATTATTGGAGATTGTTTTTCTCTTTTATCTGGTTGGCTGATATTGAAGTCTAAGCAAACAAAGGAAATTTCTTATCTCTTCATGATGTGACCAGTTTGCTTCCAGTGATGTCCCAATTCAAGAATCATTTCTTTAAGCATTTGGAAAATTTTTTTCCTCTGCCTCTTGCTTCTTTCCCCTTTAAAAATAAGTATTTGTCAAAAGCCCTTTTAGTATTTTAATAACCAATACAGGATAAATTTTAGAGCCGCACACATATCTTTGGAATAAAACTATTATCATGTTCTAATATTTTTTCTGAAATTGTATATTAGAACAAAAACAGGATAGGTGCTCCGTTCAGAAACTTAGCATAAGGGTGATTTTAATTTGAAAGTAAAATGGATGAATAAATCATGCAAATAATTATACATGGAAAAGAAACACAAATAGTGCAAATTTATTCTATATGTATGAAAGATTTTTTTCTGGTTATAAAAATGAAATGTGCTCATAGTAGAAAACTTAGAATATATAGAAAAGATAAAGGAGAAATATTTTACCAACCAGGAAAAATCATTGCTAACATTTGAGATTATTTCCTTCTTCGTTTTTTTTTTTTTTAGTTTCGATCTCACCATCTTTAAGTAAACAACATGGTGTGGATTTGTAGTATGCCATTTCATACCTATTTTCCATGTTTATACAAATATGTGTATATATATATTTTAAAACTCTTATGTTGCAGATTTTTTTTTAACTTGAAAAGACATCATTGCCATCTTTCTGTATCTATATATAAAAAGATCCAACTCATCCTGTTTAACTTCTTATTGATTCTTATTTTACTTTTGTTGCTGTTACAAAAGCTATTGCAGTGCCCATTTGCTGGGTCAAATGATGTGAGCATTTTAAACTTCAAATAATATTGCTAGAGCAGATTTCCAAAGTTAAATGACAGCTATGCATCTTGCAATCCAGTCAAGAAGTTTTACTTGCTAGTCCCTCACCAACCCTGATAACAACTGGGGACCATTGAGATAGTTTAGAATTTAAGTTCCAGGCATTCAGCGTTTCCTTGAAATTTATTTTTTCCCTTTCAAAAATCCTTACTCAACAAGCTTTGTATTTTGTCACATTATCATAACTCTTTGTGATTTAAACTAAATCTTCATTTAGAGAATTTACTCCCTACTGTTGTGTATTTCCTTCATTTGTTGCTATTTAGAAATTTTCATTCTGATTTAATTTTTATATTATTACAGTACTTCCTAGTAACTTTCTCAGAAAGTGATCATAAATGCTATCTTTCTTTTACCTTCATATGATTACTGTGGACTAGATGGCAGCTGTTTTTTGTTGCTGTTGTCATTTTCTTTTCTTTATTCCTGAAGAGGCATGAAGAGATGGGTATGGGGCACATGAGAAAGGACAGTCTGCGATGGGAGATTGTCAGTTCATTTGTAGTACTGGAGGGCTGGCTGAGTATGTGAAAAGTTGTAGGCTGATGGGTAGATGGGGAGGTGGGAGTGCGGACATTCTCCTGATTGCATCTATTTCCCAGTGAAACAGGATGCCAGGCCGTTAGCTGAGGGTGAAGCTGAGAGAAGGTTTTTGAGGTTCAAGGAAAGAGACAGTGTGAAATAGTCATCTCAGAGAGTGCGAAAATGAAAGTAACAGAGAAATAAAGTAGGTCGTGGATTAGTTCTAATGGTCCGTACATATTAAGAGTTGAAAATGAGGCTGGTTGAGTGTTCTCCATCACGTTCACTTGGGCATGTTCAGAAGTGGAGTGGCCAGAAAGTTGGATTTTACCAAGTTTAAGTTTAGCCAGAAGAGAATGTAAAATAATGCTGATATTATAAACGACAAATAAAATGCTAAATAAGTTACATATATATATATATTTAAACTGTCCCCACGTGTCTGTCAGTTTGTTGCACTTGCGGGGGGGGGGGATTGCATGTTGCTGTGATGCTGGAAGCTATGCCACTGGTATTCAGATACAAGCAGGGTCACCCATGGAGGACAGGTTTCAGTTGAGCCTCCAGACTAACATAGGCTAGGATGAAGGACCTGGTAGTCTACTTCTGAAAATAATTAGCCAGTGAAAACCTTATGAATACCAGCAGAACATTGTCTGATTTAGTGCTGGAAGATGAGCCCCCCAGGTTGGAAGGCACTCAAAAGATGACTGGGGAAGAGCTGCCTCCTCAAAGTAGAGTCAACCCTAATGATGTAGATGGAGTAAAGCTTTCAGCACCTTCATTTGCTGATGTGGCACGAAGCAAAATGGGAAGAAACAGCTACAAATATCCATTAATAATTAGAACTTGGAAGGTACGAAGTATGAATCTAGGAAAATTGGAAATTATCAAGAGTGAAATGGAACACATAAACATCAATATCCTAGGCATTAGGGAGCTGAAATGGACTAGTACTGGCCATTTTAAATCAGACAATCATATAGTCTGCTATGCCGGGAATGACAACTTGAAGAGGAATAGTGTTGCATTCATGGTCAAAAAGGACATTTTAAGATCTATCCTGAAGTACAATGCTGTCAGTGGTAGGATAATATACATACAGCTACAGGGAAGACCAGTTAATACAACTATTACTCAAATTTATGCACTGACCACTAAGGCCAAAGATGAAGAAACTGAAGATTTTTACCAGCTTCTATAGTCTGAAATTGATGGAACATGCAATCAGGATGCATTGGTAATTACTGGAGATTGGAATGTGAAAGTTGGAAACAAAGAAGAAGGATCAGTAGTTGGAAAATATGGCCTTGGTGATAAAAACAAATGCCAGAGAGTAAATGATAGAATTTTGCAAGACCAACGACTTCTTCATTGCAAATACATTCTTTCACCAAAATAAATGGTGTTTTTTTATATAGATGGAATACACAGGAATCAAATCAACTACATCTGTGGAAAGAGAGGATGGAAAAGCTCAATATCACCAGTCAAAACAAAGCCAGGGGCTGACTGGGACAGACCATCAATTGCTCATACGCAAGTTCAAGCTGAAACTGAAGAAAATCAGAGCTAGTCCACGAGAGCCAAAATATGACCTTGAGTACATCCCACCTGAATTTAGAGACCATCTCAAGAATAGATTTGATGCATTGAACACTAGTGACCAAAGACCAGATGAGTTGTGGAATGACATCATACATGAAGAAAGTGAGAGGTCATTGAAAAGACAGGAAAGAAAGAAAAGACCCAGATGAATGTCAGAGGAGACTCTGAAACTTGCTCATGAATGTCGAGCAGCTAAAGCAAAAGGAAGAAATGATGAAGTAAAAGAACTGAAGAGAAGATTTCAAAGGGTGGCTGGAGAAGAGTAAGTAAAGTATTATAATGGCATGTGCAAAGAGCTGGAGATGGAAAACCAAAAGGGAAGAACATGCTCAGTGTTTCTCAAGCTGAAAGAACTGAAGAAAAAATTCAAGCCTTGAGTTGCAATAGTGAAAGATTCTGTTGAGAAAATATTAAACGACACAGGAAGCTTCAAAAGAAGATGGAAGGAGTCATTATACCAAAAAGAATTAGTCGATGTTCAACCATTTCAAGAGGTGACATATGATCAGGAACTGATGGTACTGAAGGAAGAAGTCCAAGTTGCTCTGAAGGCATTGGCGAAAAACAAGTCTCCAGGAATTGATGGAATATCAATTGAGATGTTTCAACAAACAGATGCAGTGCTGGAGGCGCTCACTTGTCTATGCCAAAAAATATGGAAGACAGCTTCCTGGCCAACTGACTGGAAGAGATCCATATTTATGCCTATTCCCAAGAAAGGTGATCCAACAGAATGCAGAAATTATAGAACAATATCATTAATATCACATGCAAGCAAAATTTTGCTGGAGATCATTCAAAAGTGGCTGTAGCAGTATATCAATAGGGAACTGCCAGAAATTCAGGCCAGTTTCAGAAGAGGACGTGGAACCAGGAATATCATCACTGACATCAGATGGTCCTTGGCTAAAAGCAGAGCATGCCAGAAAGATGTTTACCTGTGTCTTATTGACTATGCAAACACATTCGACTGCGTGGATCATAACAAATCATGGATAACATTGCGAAGGATGGGAATTCCAGAACACTTAATTGTGCTCATGAAAAATCTTTACATAGATCAAGAGGCAGTTGTTCAGACAGAACAAGGGAATACTGATTGGTTTAAAGTCAGGAAAGGTGTGTGTCAGGGATGTACCCTTTCACCATACCTATTCAATCTGTATGCTGAGCAAATAATACGAGAAGCTGGACTATATGAATAAGAATGGAGCATTAGGATTGCAGGAAGATTCATTAACAACCTGTGTTATGCAGATGACACAACCTTGCTTGCTGAAAGTGAAGAGAACTTGAAGCACTTACTGATGAAGATTGACGATTATAGCCTTCAGTATGCATTACACCTCAACGTAAAGAAAACAAAAATTCTCACAACTGGACCAATAAGCAACATCATGATAAATGGATAAAAGATTGAGGTTGTCCAGGATTTCATTTACTTGGATCCGCAATTAACAGCCACGGAAGCAGCAGTCAAGAACTCAAACGATGTATTGCCTTGGGCAAATCTGCTGCAAAGGACCTCTTTAAAATGTTGAAAAGTAAAGGCTAAGGTGCGCCTGACCCAAGCCATGGTATTTTCAATCACATCATATGCATGTGAAAGCTGTACAATGAATAAGACTGAAGAAGAATTGATACCTTTGAATTGTGGTGTTGGCGAAGAATATTGAATATACCATGGACTGCCAAAAGAATGAAAAGAATGAAGAAATCTGTCTTGGAAGCAGTACAACCAGTATGCTCCTTAGAAGCAAGTATGTAAGACTGCCTCTTACATACTTTGGACATGTTGTCAGGAGGGATCAGTCCCTGGAGAAGGACATCACGCTTGGCAAAGTACAGGGTCAGTGGAAAAAAGGAAGACCCTCAAAGAGGTGGACTGACACAGTGGCTGCCACAATGAGCTCAAGCGAAACACAATTGTAAGGATGGTGCAGGACCAGGCAGTGTTTCTTTCTGCTGTGCATAGGGTTGCTGTGAGTCGGGACTGACTCGACCACATCTAACAACAGCAACATATATGTATGGAAACGCTGGCGGCGTAGTGGTTATGTGCTACTGCTGCTAACCAAAAGGTTGGAAGTTTGAATCCACCAGGCGCTCCTTGGAAACTCTATGGAGCGTTCTATTCGGTCTTATAAGGTCCCTATGAGTCAGAATTTACTCACTGGCAATGGGTTTGGTTTGGGCTTTTATATATGTGTGTGTGTGTGCTTTACAAACTGAAAGTAAAGGTATGTAAGCTTCTTTTTATTCCTATAAGCTATAAAATAAGAAATGCCTTATATCTGACAAAGTGCAAGAGTGGGGCCATAGTGGGCACGTTTAAAACATTTCGATTTTCTTAAACTAAGATTTTATACTAAACTTTCTTGCAATTTATATCTACCCTTTAGAGTGTAAGCCTCTGCCTCTAGATTCTGACTTTCTATGGGCAAATAATGTTTCCATAATTAAAGCATATGAAATATTCATTATTTGACCTTGGCTGACCTACAAAAATGGCAGTTTCATAGAGTGCAAAGTAATAATTTATCTTTGCATTCCAAGCATAGCATCTACACCAAGTAGATGTTAACAAGATATTTGTTGAACCGAACTTTTGAACTGAACTTGGAAATAAAGCTCTTTCCAACATGATTTATTCTTCAGCAAGAAGTAGTAGGTAATACGTTTGAAGTGAGAGGAACCAAATTACCCCTAACTGACTCTTCTTTTTTTCCCCAGGTTTCTGAGATAAGTACGTGCAAATGGAGGAGACTGAATGCTAATCTAATTATGGACTCAGGGAAAAGATTCTTTCTGACACAAAGGGGAAAATAAACTGGTACATATCCTTCAGGGATGATGTCCTTTTGCCACGATGTAATTAATGTTTCTTGTGTGAAGAGCAACTGGTCAAATGACACCCGTGCTACCCTGTACAGTTTAATGGTGCTTGTAATTCTGACCACACTGGTTGGCAATCTGATAGTTATTATTTCTGTATCCCACTTCAAGCAACTTCATACCCCATCTAATTGGCTCATTCATTCCATGGCCACCGTAGACTTTCTGCTGGGCTGCCTGGTCATGCCCTACAGCATGGTGAGATCTGTTGAGCACTGCTGGTATTTTGGAGAAGTCTTCTGTAAAATTCACACCAGCACTGATATTATGCTGAGCTCAGCATCCATTTTCCACTTGTCCTTCATTTCCATTGATCGCTACTATGCTGTGTGTGACCCATTGAGATACAAAGCCAGGATCAGTATCCTGGTTATTTTGGTGATGATCTTCATCAGTTGGAGTGTCCCTGCTATTTTTGCATTTGGAATGATCTTCCTGGAACTAAATGTCAAAGGAGCTGAGGAGATATATTACAAACACGTTCACTGCATAGGGGGTTGCTCTGTCTTCTTTGGCAAAACACCTGGGGTATTGGCCTTCATGACTTCTTTCTATATTCCTGGGTCTATTATGTTGTGTATCTATTATAGAATATATTTCATAGCTAAACGGCAGGCAAGATCAATTAACAATGCAAATCAGAAGTTTCAAATTGGATTGGAAGAGAAAAATGGAATCTCACAAAGCAAAGAACGGAAAGCTGCAAAGACATTAGGGATTGTGATGGGGGTGTTTCTGATATGCTGGTGCCCTTTCTTTGTCTGCACAGTCACAGATCCTTTTGTGGAGTACACTATCCCACCCACCTTGAATGACGTATTGATTTGGTTTGGCTACTTGAACTCTACCTTCAATCCAATGGTGTATGCTTTTTTCTATCCCTGGTTCAGAAGGGCATTGAAGATGATTTTACTTGGTAACATTTTCCAAAAGGATTCATCTAGGTGCAAATTACTTTTAGAATCAAATCCATAGAATTATTCTGTTTAACTGTTTTTGCCAAACAGCTGGTGATCCTATTTATGACCAGCATAAGCAAATACATGGTACAGCATGGGTCTTTTTTCAGTTCTTTGAGTCACAGCACGTATGGTAAATTAAATTACAATGCTTATATGTAGTTTCCTATTTGGGGCATAGTAAGTGTGATTTATGTCATTCTTACTATGCATATTTAAGGTTTGCAAATGCAGCATTTAAGAATTTAAGAGCCTACATTTTAACTAAAGAACTTTTTATGTCCTTAGATAAACTGCCTTGAGATGACAGTGGCACCTTGCTCAATTGTTCAGTGATAAAGACCACACGGCTGCAACGGGATGCAAATTAAAACCACAGTTTTGCCATTCATTCATTTGGAAATTATATATATATTTATAAAATCAATTCAAGGTATAATTATTAATAATCATATTATTAAATAATTATCTACACATAATTTCTTATTTATCATTAATCCTTATTACTATATATCTCAGTACTTAAATGGCTGGATATTCATTTTTTAATATAGGCTTATCTGATGCTCATCTTTGTAAGAAATTTGGAAAATATAAAAATAAAATAAATTACATCCTGGGAAGCACCATATCATTTAAAGCTCTTAAAAACATTATTTTTTGGTGGCTGCAAAATGTTACATTGTATGGGTATATAAAAATTTATTTTAACCATTTCTTATTGTTGACTAGTTAGATTGTTTCCAATTTTCTTTAAATATATTAGAAAGTTCATGAAGTTTCTGCCCTTTACCTGCTACTGAAGCTCACAAAAATGTCTGGAAGGATTTCACCATATTTCAAGGTTATGTTTGGAATAGTAAGATAGAAAAAATAGGCTATATGGAATAATAAAAAATTCAGTCTTGGGAGCTCCAGGTAATACTGAAAAACAGGCAGTCACCCATCAAAGCAGCTGAACATGAGAGACAATAAGAGGTATAGCCAGGACAGACAAGCCATGCCTAATAAGATGTCATATACCAAAAGAAAAAAGAGGAACAAATATTGGCTTCAAATAAGAAGTAGGCACTCAATTTTAAACATTAACTTGCAAATAAACTTTTTCTCATAGAGATTTCACATAAATTCATACAATCTGAAGCTATGTTAAAATCTTCTATCTATTACAGTCCATTTCAGGACTATATATTTTGTTTCATTGATCTGTCTAGATTTTTGTTTTAGTACATTTAAAAAACTTTAATTGGGAATATGGTAAGACAAGTTGCTCCTATTCACTCTGAGTTTCAAAAACTACCTTGACTTTTTTTGCTTATTAGAACCATTTTGTCAAATCTAAAGGAAGGGAACAAAAGTATTTAGAGTTTTCTATAGTTTTTTTATAGTTCACAGTATGTTTCTGTGGTTTTCTTCATTTGCTCCCACACATTCCTTTTAAAGTTATTTCTAGGTGTTTTGTACTTTGTGTGTGTTTGCCTGTTGTAAATAAATCTTTTTTTTTTTTTTTAATCCATAGTATTTTCTATGTAGCCATTATTTCTGGCATACAGTAATGTTTATTTTAGCTTTTCAGCTGATTTATTGGGTTTTCACTATACAGAATCATATTATCCTCAAACAATGCTAAGTTTTATCTCCTTTCCAATATTATGATTCTTATTTGCAGCCCTTGCTTTAATTCATTAGACAGAGTTTCTAGAGCAATAGTAATAATAGAGAGATAAGAGTCAGTCCTTCTCTTATATGTATTTTAAATTATTATCCAGGTCTTAATATCGATTCCTCAATTTTCTTGGGACAAGTTCATGACTCAGATAATTTTTTTTTTTTAACTTAATGCTAAAGTCCCTACAACCTAGCTTTATTTGTAGTCTATGTTTTTAATACCCATAATAAGAAATAGTCCACCTTCTCAGCAAAACAGGAAAAAAGGGCTCGCTTATGGTTTTCCACAATCCCAGCTTTAACTAGCTTTCATTCGATCAAGCAGAAGGCATTTTTTGTCTTTTGGTTGTCCAGAGTCCATTTCCCATTTAGAACCCAGTCCTATGGAAGTGACCAGCCCCCTGCCCTTCCCCTTAATTAACAGGTAAGTGGACAACTCAGCCTAAAGATTTCAGATTTTTCTCTAGAATTTGAATCTTTACCAGAGGGAAAAGAATAATGAAATCATGTGGGATTACATTCCACCTAAGTGGTAAGATTACGACCAGATTGCTCTTGGTGTTGTTAGGGTTCTTGTTTCTTAGATTCCCGAGCTGCCTAATTGTAGAGTTCTCTAGCCTTTTAATGGATTCTGAGTTCCAGGTAGTCTTCTAATACATTTCCTTTGAGAATAGTTTTTGATTGTAGCCACAGAAAAACCTTATCTTGGTATACACTATTATAGTAAATAACAAGAAAAACATTGCAGCCACATGGTACTCCTGTCCAAAACCAAGTCAACTTCTAATTAAAACAGTCTCATTTTTCACTCTCCTGTCAAGAAGAGTGTTCATAGAAATAGCCACTGAGGTTCAGATAAAAGAATGTGCTGACAAGGAAGTTTGTTGGAACTGATTTATTATTAATAGTAATAAAAATAATAATGATGCCATATTAAGAGACTGGTGAACTGAAAGCTCCATCTGATTTTAAACTTTGTTCTTGTAGTCAGTCATCCAATTTTTGGAGAGTCATAAATACTTGCCAAAAAAGTGGGTCAAACCAGATGAACTCCAACCTATTGTGAATTCTGGTTCGCCAGTTTCTCTCTAGTTGTACAGTCAACAAGAGCTTGAAAATTGACAAATGTGTAAAGATACAGTAAGAAGGATTGTGTTCTTAAATTTAGCAAACTACAAAGTGTGTCAACAAAACAGTTATTCAGTAGTTGAGATATGCACTCAACAAATATTCTTGATGATGCAAGAAGCAGATGGAGGCTTGTTTGTTTGTTTTATTTTGTTTTTAAGATGAGTTACACATGCATTTCCTGGTGTTTCAAAACAGCTCATTGAATACATGGCAGCAGTAAAAAAAATATTCAAAATAAGTAAATTTGTCTATGACAGGTCCCCACCTTCTTTTCCATATCCCAACCTCACTTCCTAAATCTGCCTTCCCAAGTCTCTAAACTTGCAGTGAATTTACGCTGCTCAAGCGTTCCAACTGACTCTTCCATGGAGGCCGGTTCTACTGTGAAGTCCTTTCAGCGTAGCATCTAATTTGTTTCCTTCCCAACAGAAAGAAACCATGGACTCACACAAATAAAACATTGTTAGCATATTTACCAACTAAAGCGACATAGAAGCTTAAAGTTAAACCACTAGCAATGGTTTATCAATGGCAAGAGTTCCTTTTTAAATATATAAAGCAGATAAGCAATAACTAAGATTTTTTTCACTCATTAATGCTTTCACAATGTGATGTGTTGAAGTAGTGCTTCTCAACCCCGGTTGCTGCTGGGGAGATTTTAAATAATATGAATCCTGAGGCCCTATGCCAAGAAAATAACCTGTGATTAAGAGGGTAAATTTGAGAGCCAGTCTGCATGGATTTAAATCCTGGCTCCAATATTGATCAGCTTTTACTTGGGCACAGATACTTAACAGCTCCAAGTCTTAGTTTGCCCACAGGCAAAATGGGGACAAAACATTACCTACCTCATCGGGTTATTAATTATTAGATGAAAAATGCTGCCTAGCACTGGGCCTTACGTATAAAAACACTCAGAGAACATAGCCTGTTATTATTATTATTCCCTGACATTTTATTGTATGTGGTATGGTGGTGCTCACCCAGCATGTGCTAAGATGAGCACACACAGAGAAGTTGACTTAGGCGGACACTGCAGTTGGTTAAAAAAAAAGCTAGTGCAGAATGACATCATCCTCCTTTCTAATAAACATGACAATTGCTATTATGCAAAAAGATAGTAGAAGATTTAACCTAAGGTCTATGCAAAAAGGAGATAAACTGGTGATACATTTATGCGCTGTTAGTCTGCGATATGTCAGCGTTTGGTTTATAGCATATTTGAGAGGCTATGAAGATTTTTCTTTTTAAAAAGTAGTTTGTATAAAATGCATGAAAGCATTGGTGATTCAGTGACAGAATTCCTGGCTTCCACGTGGGATTGCTGAGTTCCATTCCTGGCCAATGCACTTCACGCTCAGCCAATACCTATCTGTTAGTGGGGCTTGCATGTTGCTATGACGCTGAACAGGTTTCAGCTTTCAGACTAAGATGGACTAGGAAGAAAGACCTGGCGATCTACTTCCAAAAATCAACAAATAAAAACCCTGTGGATTACACTGGGCTGATCCCCAACCTATCACAGGGATGGTGTAGAACTAGGCAGTGTTTCATTCAGTTATGCATGGGGTCACCATGAGTCAGAGGCTGATTCGATGGCAGCCAATAACAACAACGTGTGTGTACACACACACACAAAATAACTATATATTTATATGCATATACAATATTTATATCTAGATCTACCAGAAAAATATCTACCTATCTATGTATCTACCCTTCTAATGACTTTAAATGAAAACTTGTGCAACCTCTGAAATATGCTAGCATAGAACAAAGTCCCAAAACACTTTGGCATGAAAGGAGGTCTTCAAGCTTTGGAACCAGTTAAGCATGGGTTCCAATTCAAGCTTTCTTTGTAGTTCCAGATTTTCCTCCTTTGTACCTTTGTCTGTGTAGCCCCATTCACCTGGAAACCTCCTTCCTCATTGACTGACTTTTACTCATTTTTACAGACTCACCTCAAGGGCTACCTCTCCAGGTTATCTATAATTCCCTCAGGCCAGCTTAGGTGTCTCTCTCCGAGCTCCCAAAATATCCTCTTCACTTCTCTGTCAGTGCACTTGCCAATTGTATTATAATGCTGTGTGCGTCCACAGGACTGTACACTGTGAATTTCATAAGTTAGTGTTTTATTCATCTTTGTTACGCCTGTGCTTAGCACCATGCCCCACCCAGAGAAGTCACTCAATGCATGCTTTTAGGAGAATAAATAATGAAGAATAATAACGCATCCACAGTGATAAAGCTAGTAAGAATAAGAGACAGAATTTGAGCCCAAGTCCTTCTGGCTACAAACCCACCCTCTTTCCTATTTCAGGAAGCAGAGCCAAAGAGGATTCATAGCTTTTTCCCAGCCAAGTTTAAGAGGATGTGCCTATACTGGTTCATTTTGGCTGTAAACATGTATTCTTTATTAAAAGAAAAAAAAAAATTAAAAGGTAAAGTATTTAATCATGTTTTCTGAAACAACTAACTAGTTAGTGAGTGATAACAAGAATGACCTAATCCTATGGCCTAATACCTAGGCTGATGTTTGCACTGGAATTATTTGGGATGACTGGACTGGGACTCAGAAATCTGCAGTTTCCACCAGTGTTTCTGGTTCTTTGGAACACATTCGTTTTAAGAACCATTGACTTAGGTCTTTAAGAAAAAAGAATTTAAAGTTTTTTTCAGTTTCTGTTGCAGGTTGAAAATTTAGGGGAATTAAATACTATAACATATTTTAAATGAGCCCAGAGGCCTTGGTTGCGAGTTCCTATTTACAGGGCCTCATTTGTCTCTAGCACCTGCCATAGGGCCTGGTACAGAGTAGTTGCTGCATGAATAGCTCAAGGAAGTTCAAAGAAAGAAGTTCAAGGAAGGGAGGGAGGGAAGATAACTAATTAGAATGCAGTAATTTTGATTCAGCAAGTGAAAAACTACTCTTAAAGTTATACTTTGAAATTCAGATATTTTAATGTCACCGTGTGAACACAACGGTGCTTTAGGGGTTCCCAAATCCTGCCACCAAATCCTGGGGATGAGTGTCAGTGATGATAAACTTCTCATAGGTCAGAGTAAAGTGAGAAAATAAACACAATGTAGCAAGTTTTTCAAATAGAAAAATTTACTCAATTCAGTGCATTGTCTTTTGTCTAAGATTATGTCTTTGCTAAATTTCCAGGATTAAAATGTTCTTTTTTTTTTATAAGAATGTGGTAATCATAGACGAAGGTTTTTTAAATGACCTTAATTAGCAAACTTGTGTTTGCTTCCCATAAGAAAAAGAAAAAAAATATGAAATCCCCAAACTACTATTCCAGTTGGTTAGTAACTCTAGAAGTAAGAAAGGTGTCTTTGGCAACTGGGTCTTATGCTGCCTTTGAAACACACCATGGAGGCATCTGATCGGTGCCAATCATGAAAGAAAGAAAGTAACGAAGACCACTAGCTAATCTCCAGAGTCACAAGCCAGTGGAAACCGATGGCTAAGACAACAACTGAACACAAGCAAAGTAATTCTTGCTTCAAAAAAAAAAGTTGGCCTTGTTATTCCTCCTTTCTTGACTGATAATCTTAATTTATTAGATGTATGTAATTTGCTCATGACTTTCAAATTTGGAATCATTCTTTAAGGGACAAGCGAAATGAGTATCTAATTAAGTTTTTATTTTGGTATCAAAACCGGGGCTGAGGTGTGATATTAACTGAATGATTTTCCCGAGACTTCTGAAAACTTAAATATAGTGGACTCCTTGCCTTGTGCTCACAATGCCAGCTCTGTAAGCATATTTACATGAGATGAGAAAGGCAGAAGTCACTGTTTTGCTTCTCTTGCATCAGCTAAAGTTTTCTTTCTCAAATTTGCACTTTGCCTTTGGTTAATAGTCTGAGAATTCCCCAAACATTCCGCTCCTCAAATAAAGTTCTGTGATAAAAGTTTTTCTGTCTCCACTAAGTACAACTACTTCCCCAATGACTTACGATGGGAAATTATTTCCCATTATAACTGGTACCCTACAGCAGATGCGTTAATGATGCCCTTCGGTCTCTGTTTACGCAGAAGTTTGGCAAATGAGAACAAAGTGAGAGAAATGCTGCTTATACTTGTCTCTTTAGACTAGGGGCTAAAAAAAAAACATTTTTTTTTTTTTTAAGAGTGAGCCAAATTTCAGCTTCGAAGTGTGAAACTGTAAATGAAGTGGGAATTGGTAAATATCTAATCAACACATTTAATTACTGTTATTAACAATTCTCAAAAGACTTTACTTTTAACAAACAGAAGGGTTTCCAAACAGTGAGGTCATTTGCTTGAAATGTGTTGATAACCTTCTTTTCAAACGGCTTAAAGTTTCCATCTTGTTAGTATTTTCTCCAAAGCACAAAAAATTATAAAAAGTTTGGGGAATAAGAAAGTACACATATGTCATTAACTGGTTTTTTCATTCCATGGTTTATATTACAAGGAACAACAAAACGAAATACACCCAAACAAAATGCCACAGTCACACATATTTTTACTGCCATGTAGTCAACTAGGTTTGCAGTTACTTGGTATATTACCCCAATGCAAAGTTAGAATACACACAGCTATAACACAGGTTAGCTCTAAGTAAAAAAAGTGAAGTGAAAAATGGTCATTACCTGAGTAACTGAATCATCTAAATTCATGTCTTCATTACTCCCCTTACCACCACCAGAAAAGACCGCAAACAAAAAAAGCCAGAATCATTTCTTATTATGTACACTGGAAACACACTGGCCTGAGCTTGTATTCAAGCACTGGCAACTATTAACTGTGTGTCCTTTAGCAATTTACAAAACCTCTTTAAGTTTCAGTTTTCTCATTTGTAAAATGGATAATACATAACTTTGAGGATTGCTGCGATGATATATTCATTCATTAAATCATTCATTTATTCATGTGACAAGTGTTTCTTGGGCATCAATTACATGTCAGTTCATTAGGCTAGCTTGATGCTAAGGATACAGATGTGTACAAAACCAGCATGTTCCCATCCCTCTGGAGTTTTCACAGAAATGAACTGAGATTTTGGAAATGAAATGAGATTATATTTGTAAAATGTTAGCATGTTGTGCAATACATAGTTCATAGCACATAGTCAATAAATTAGAGTTATCACTATTATTACTTACAATTCACATTGTCAATCTTTTCACAACTGCAAAGATAAAATTAAACTATATGTCTCTGTCAATTTTGAGCTCAGACTACAGCATTACATGTCACCCTTTCTGTTTAACTGATACAACAAACTGTGAAGGTCATTGTTGTGATCATACACTTGCTGTTTTCGAGTTTCTGTCCTTGTATGGCCAACTTCATATTCAATACATTAGTATTTTTGTCTGTCTATTGGTCTCTCTGCTTCAGAAGACACCGAAAATTCGACATGTGTCAACCAAAACTAAATCATCCTGTTACCTTGATTTTCTTCTCCTATGTTATGGCATTCAAAATGGATGTTAGAAGAGACTCTGAAACTTGCTCTTAAATGTCAAGTAGCTAAAGCAAAAAGAAAAAATGATGAAGCAAAAGAGCTGAACAGATTTCAAAGCAGGGCTCCAGAAGACAAAGTAAAGTATTATGATGACCTATGCAAAGACCTGGAGATAGAAAACCAAAAGGGAAGAACATGCTCAGCATATCTCAAGATGAAAGAACTGAAGAAAAATTCAAGCCTTGGGTTGCAATGCTGAAGGATTCTACAGAAAAAACATTAAACAACTAAGGAAACATCAAAAGAAGATGGAAGAAATACACAGTCATTATATCAAAAAGAATTGGTCGACATTTAACCATTTCAGGAGGTAACATATGATCAGGAAACAACGGTACTAAAGAAAGAAGTTCAAGCTGCACTGAAGGCACTGGTGAAAAACAAAGCTCCAGGAATTGGCAGAATACCAATTGAAATGTTTCAACAAATGGATGCAGGGCTGGAAGTGCTCACTCCTCTATGCCAAGAAATTTGGAAGACAGCTACGTGGCCAGCTGACTGCAAGAGATCCATATTTGTGCCTGTTCCAAAGAAAGGCGATCCAACAGAATGTGGAAACTACTGAATAATACCATTAATATCTCACATAAGTAAAATTTTGCTGAAGATCATTCAAAAGGGGCTGCAGCAGTACATTGACAGGGAACTGCCAGAAATTCAAGATTCAGAAGAGGACTTGAAATGGAAGATGCCATTGCTGATGTCAGATGGATCCTTACTGAACACAGAGAATACGAGAAAGATGTTTACCTGTGTTTTATTGACTATGCAAAGGCATTCAACTGGGTGGATCATAACAAACTATGGACAACATTGCAGAGAATGGGAATTCTGGAACACTTAGTTGTGCTCATGCGGAACATGTATATAGACCAAAAGGTAGTCATTCGAACAGAAAGAGGGGATACTTCGTAGTTTAAAGTCAAGAAAATTGTGTGTCAGGGTTGTATCCTTTCACCATACTTATTCAGTCTATATGCTGAGCAAATAATCCATGAAGCTGGACTATATGAAGAAGAATGGGACATCAGGATTGGAGGAAGGCTCATTAACAACCTGTGTTATGCACATGACACAACCTTGCTGGATGAAAATGAAGAGGACTTGAAGCACTTACTGATGAAGATCCAAGACCACAGCCTCCAGTATGGATTGTGCCTCAACATAAAGAAAACAAAAATCCTTACAACTGGACTAATTAACAATATCATGATGAACAGAGAAAAGATTGAAGTTGTCAAGGATTTCATTTTACTTGGATCCACAATCAACACCCATGAAAGCAGCAGTCAAGAAATCAAAAGACAAGTTGCGTTGGGCAAATCAGCTGCAAAAGACCTCTTTATAGTGTTAAAAAGAAAAGATGTCACTTTAAGGACTAAACGTATGCCTGACCCAAGCCATGATGTTTTTCATTACCTCATATGCATGTGAAAGCTGGACAATAAAGAAGGAGGACCTAGGAATTGATGCCTTTGAATTATGGAGTTGGCAAAGAATATTGAATATACCATGGACTGCCAGAAGAACCAACAAACCTGTCTTGGAAGAAGTGTGACCAGAATGCTTATTAGAAGCAAGGACGGTGAGACTTTGTCTCATATACTTTGGACATGTTATCTGAAGGGACCAGTCCCTGGGGAAGGACATCATGCTTGGTAAATCAGAGGGTCACTGAAAAAGAAGATCTTCAACAAGATGAATTGACACAGTGGCTGCAAAAATGGGCTCAAACATGAGAATGATTGTGAGGTGGTGCAGGACCAGGCAGTGTTTCATTCTGTTGTCCACAGGGTCACTATGAGTCAGAACTGACTCAATGGCACCTAACAACAATAACATGTTGTCCATTGAATGACACTATCCTTGCTTAAACTTGAATTCTTGACTCCTCCTCCTTACCTTTCATATCCAGTCACATATGGGGAATGTATCTTAATTCGGGCCCTAACTTTCCCTCCCATGAAAGCAGAATAAACCTCAAACTGGGTTTATTCCTCAAATATTGATCCTTTCTATCTATTTTCCACACTGTAACCACTGGTTCATCTGAAACACAAATCTAACCATGTATTTGTGCTATCGAACATTCTCAAGTGGTTTTGTATTGCTGTTGTTGTTAGATGCCACCAAGTCAGTTCTGACTCATAGTGACCCTATGCACAACAGAGCAAAACACTGCCCAGTCATGCACTATCTTCACAACTGTTGCTGCGCTTGAGCCCATTGTTGCAGACACTATGTCAATCCGTCTCGTTGAGGGTCTTCCTCTTTTTCACTGATCTTCTACTTTACCAAGCATGATGTTCTTCTTCAGGGACTGGTCCCTCCTGATAACATGTCCAAAGTATGTGAGATGTAGTCTCACCCTCCTTGCTTCTAAGGAGCATTCTGGTTGTATTTCTCCCAGGATGGATTTGTTTCTTCTTTTGGCAGTCCACTGAATATTCAATATTCTTTGCCAACATCACAATTCAAAGGCATCAATTCTTCTTCAGTCTTCCTTATTCTTCGTCCAGCTTTGGCATGCGTATGAGGCAAGTGAAAACATCATGGCTTGGGTAGGCGCACCTTAGCTCTCAAGGTGACATCTTTGCTTTTCAATGCTTTAAAGAGGTCTTTTGCAGCCTATTTGCCCAATGCAATTCATCTTTTGATTTCTTGACTGCTGCTTCCATGGATGTTGATCATGGATCCAAGTAAAATGAAATCCTTGACAACTTCAATCTTTTCTCTGTTCATCATGATATTGTTAATTGGTCCAGTTGTGAGGATTTTTGTTTTCTTTATGTTGAGGCGCAATCCATACTGGAGGCTGTGGTCTTGGATCTTCATCAGTAAGTGCTTCAAGTCCTCTTCACTTTCATCCAGCAAGGTTATGTCATGTGCATAACACAGGTTGTTAACGAGCCTTCCTCCAATCCTGACACCAAGTTCTCCTTCATAGTCCAGCTTCTTGGATTATATGCTCAGCATATGGCTTGAATAGGCATGGTGAAAGGATACAACCCTGATGCACACCTTTCCTGACTTTAAACCACTCATTATCCCCTTGTTCTGTTCAAACGACTGCCCCTTGATCCATGTGCAGATTCCTCATGAGCACAATTAAGTGTCCTGGAATTCATATTCTTGAAAATGTTGTCCATAATTTGTTATGATCCATGCAGTCAAATGCTTTTGCAAAGTCAATGAAACACATGTAAACATCTTTCTCATATTCTCTGCTTTTGGCCAGGATCCATCTGACATCAGCAATAATGTCTCTGGCTCCACATCCTCTTCTGAACCCAGGCTGAATTTCTGGCAGTTTTCTGTTGATATACTGCTGCAGCGCTTTTGAATGATCTCCAGCAAAATTTTGACTGCATGTGATATTAATGATATTGTTTGATAATTTACGCATTCAGTTGGATCACATTTATTAGGGATATGCATAAATATGGATCTCTTCCAGTCAGTCGGGCAGGTAGCTGTCTTCCATATTCCTTGGCATAGTTGAGTGAGCACCTCCAGTTCCCCATCCATTTGTTGAAACATCTCAATTGGTATTCTGTCAATTCTTGGAGCCTTGTTTTTCACCAATGCCTTCAGTGCAGCTTGGACTTCTTCCTTTAGTACCATTGGCTCCTAATCATATGTTATCTCCTGAAATGGTTGAACTTCAACCCATTCTTTTTGTTATAGTAACTCTTCTTTTGATGCTTCCTGCATCATTTAATATTTTCCCTGTAGAATCCTTCAGTATTGCAACTCGAGGCTTGAATTTTTCTTCAGTTCTTTTGGCTTGAGAAATACTGAGTATGTTCTTCCCTTTTGTTTTTCTATCTCCAGGTCTTTGCATACGTCATCATAATACTTTACTTCGTCTTCTGAAGCCACCCTTTGAAATCTCCTGTTCAGCTCTTTTGCTTCATAATTTTTTCCTTTTGCTTTAGCTACTCAACATTCAAGGGCAAGTTTCTGAGTCTTTTCTGACATCCATTTAGGTCTTTTCTTTCTCTCCTGTGTTTTTAATGCTTTCTTGCTTTCTTCATGTGTGATGTCCTTGACGTCATTCCACATCTTGTCTGGTCTTCAGTCATTAGTGTTCAATGTGTCAAATCTATTCTTCAGGTGGTCTCTAAATTCAGGTGGGATATACTCGAGGTCATACTTTGGCTCTCATGGACTTGTTCTAATTTTCTTCAGTTTCAATTCAAACTTGCATATGAGTAATTGATGGTCTGATCCATAGTCAGCCCCTGGCCTTATTCTGACTAATGATATTGAGCTTTTCCATAGTCTCTTCCCATAAATGTAGTCAATTTGCTTCCTGTGTATTCCATCTGGTGAGGTCCATGTGTATAGTCACCGTTTACATTGGTGAAAAAAGGTATTTGTGATGAATAAGTCGTTCATCTTGCAAAATTCAATCATGTGATCTCTGGCAATGTTTCTATCACCGAGATCATATTTTTCAACTGTCGATCCTTCTTTGTTTCCAACTTTCATGTTCCAATCACCAATAATTATCAGTGCATCCTAACTGCATGTTCCATCAATTTCAGATTGTGGAAATTGGTAAAATCTTCAATTTCTTTATCTTTGGCCTTAGTGGTTGATGGAGAAATTTGAGTAATAGTCTCATTAACTGGCCTTCCCTGTAGGCGTATGGATATTGCCTTATAACTGACAGGGTTGTACTTCAGGATAGATCTTGAAATATTCTTTTTGACTATGACTGCAACACTATTCCTCTTCAAGTTGTCATTCCCGGCATAGTAGACTGTCTGACTCAAAATGGCCAATATCAGTCCATTTCAGCTGACTAACACCTAAGATATCAATCTTTATGAGTTCCATTTCATTTTTGATTATTTCCAATTTTCCTAGATTCATACTTCATACATTTCACATTCTGATGGATGGATGTTTGCAGCTGTTTGTTCTCATTTTGAGTTGTGCCGCATCAGCAAATGAATGTCCCGGAAGCTTGACTCCATCTGTGTCATTAAGGTTGACTCTACTTTGAGGAAGCAGCTCTTCTCCAGTCCTATTTTGAGTATCTTCTAACCAGAGTGTCTCATTTTCTGGCCCTATATCAGACAATGGTCCACTGCTCTTTGTAAGGTTTTCACTGCCTAATTCTTTTCAGAAATAGACCACCAGTCCTTCTTCCTATTCTGTCTTAGTCATGGGTGTCCCTGCTGGTATTTGAATACTGGTGGCAAAGCTTCCAGCATCACAGCAACATTCAAGGCCCCCACAGTACAACAAACTGACAAACATGTGGGGAATATTTTCATTAGGTATCTTAAGTTGTACTGATATTTAGTCTGCTTATTCTGTCAACTATTGAGAGATGTATGTAAAAATTTCCAACAATTATTGTTAGTTTTATCTCTTTTTTATCTCTTCCTTCTTCCCTTCCTCTCTTCTTTCCTTCCTTATTTTCTTTTTTTGTGGTATAAGAAGATTTCATTTAAAATATAATTTATTAGTGTGAGGTTTTTTTTTTTTGCAAGCTGGGGGGAGAATAATGGTATGCATAAAACGGAAAACACTTCAGTATAAACTAAGAATCTCAATAAAAAGCATTTGAACAACAATGAAAGCTGCTACAATGAGTACTTTAGCAATTTAAAGGGTTAAGAAGATAGTATCAGCCTGGAGTGACACTACCTACCTTCTTTTGAAGGTTAAAATGGCTTGTGTACATTTAAAAAATTCTTAATATGCATTTAAATTTCAGAAACAGTAAAAAATATTACATCCAAGTCACAGTGGTTAGATTGAGTGATAAACTGTGATGTTTATTTTCCGGAAATGGACATAAGCTACATTTTGAGACTAATTTTCTTACTAAATTAAAGACTAGAAGAAAGTTGTTCTCAAAAGATTTTACTCACGTAAAAGATTTTTTAATTGTCAAATTAAAAAAAAAGCTCATAAGTGGTACGTATAAGTGCGTTTTTGAAAAGCAGTTTCATCATTTTGTAATGATACCTCAATCAACAATGTTCCATAGGTCTTAAACAGTACAATACATTAAGAACAAGAAATTGAGAGTTTAAGGATCAGAAAGGGGGGAATAAAACCATAATTATTTACAGATGATATTATTGCCTATACAGAAAACACAAAAGAAGCTACAGAGAAAATTTTAAAATAATAGGAAAATTCAGCAGCTTGGATAGATATTTGTGCCAGTAATAAGCAAAAGGAAAATGAAACTTAAAAAAGGACACAAATATAAAATTGTAAGCTACCTAGTGTCATGGATGAAATTGTGTCCCCCCAGAACAAAGGTTGAAGTCTTAACTCCTGTTACCTATGAATGTGACCTTGTTTAATGTATGGCATATCTGTATGACAGATCAATGGAGAAAGAAAGATCTAGTCAATAAATGGAGATTGAAAAACCTGGTTTATATTTTTAAAAACAAAATTATATCCTTCTTTCACACCACGCACAATTCCAGATGGGTTGAAAACTTAAATGCCAAAGGCAGAACTTCAAATTTTTCAGTACAAATTATGGGTGAATATTTTTCTGACTTTGAAGTAGGAAAGAATATCTTTAAAAAAAGTCACAAAAAATAAAAGATTGATGCATTTAGCTACATAAACCCAAAAACCAAACCAAACCCTCTGCTGTTGAGTCAATTCGGACTCATAGTGACCCTATAGGACAGAGTAGAACTGGCCCATAGAGTTTCCAAGGAGCGCATCGTGGATTGACTGCTGACCGTTTGGTTAGCAGCTGTAGCACTTAACCACTATGCCACCAGGGTTTCCAGCTACATAAAAGAACTTTTTTTAAATTTTTTAAAAATAATTTTTATTGTGCTTTAAGTGAAAGTTTACAAATCAAGTCAGTCTGTCACGTATAAGCTTATATACACCTTACTACATACTCCCATTTACTCTCCCCCTAATGAGTCAGCCTGCTCCCTTCTTCCAGTCTCTCCTTTCGTGACCATTTTGCCAGTTTCTAACCCTCTCTACCCTTCCATCTCCCCTCCAGACAGGAGATGCCAACACAGTCTCAAGTGTCCCACCTGATAAAAGTAGCTCACTCTTCATCAGCATCTCTCTCCAGCCCATTATCCAGTCCCTTCCATGTGTGATGAGTAGTCTTTGGGAATGGTTCCTGTCCTGGGCCAACAGGAGGTTTGGGGGCCATGACTGCGGGGATTCTTTTAGTCTCAGTCAAACCATTAAGTCTGGTCTTTTTATGAGAATTTGGGGTCTGCATCCCACTGTTCTCCTGCTCCCTCAGGAGTTCTCTGTTGTGCTCCCTGTCAGGGCAGTCATTGGTTGTGGCCAGGCACCATCTAGTTCTTCTGGTCTCAGGATGATGTAAGTCTCTAGTTCATGTGGCCGTTTCTGTCTCGGGCTCATAGTTATTGTGTGACTTTGGTGTTCCTCATCCTCCTTTGCTCCAGGTGGGTTGAGACCAATTGATGCATCTTAGATGGCCGCTTGTTAGCATTTAAGACCCTAGACACCACAGTTCAAAGTGGGATGCAGAATGTTTTCATAATAGAGTTTATTATGCCAATTGACTTAGAAGTCCCCTTAAGACATAGTCCCCAAATCTCTACCCTTGCTCTGCTGACCTTTGAAGCATTCAGTTTATCCCAGAAACTTCTTTGCTTTTGGTCCAGTCCAGTTGAGCTGACCTTCCCTGTATTGAGTATTGTCCTTCCCTTCACCTAGTAGTTCTTATCTACTGACTAATCAGTAAATAATCTTCTCCCACCCTCCCTCCCTCCCCGCCTCGTAACCACAAAAGTATGTGTTCTTCTCAGTTTATACTATTTCTCAAGATCTTATAATAGTGGTCTTATACAATATTTGTCCTTTTGCCTCTGACTAATTTCACTCAGCATAATGCCTTCCAGGTTCCTCCATGTTATGAAATGTCTCACAGATTCCTCACTGTTCTTTATTGATGTGTAGTATTCCATTGTGTGAATATACCATAATTTATCCACTCACCCGTTGATGGGCACCTTGGTTGCTTCCAGGTTTTTGCTATTGTAAACAGTGCTGCAATAAACATGGGTGTGCATATATCTGTTAGTGCAAAGGCTCTTATTTCTCTAGGGTATATTCCAAGGAGTGGGATTTCTGGTTTGTATGGTAGTTCTATTTCTAACTTTTTAAGAAAATGCCAGATAGATTTCCAAAGTTGTTGTACCATTTTACATTCCCAGCAGTGTATAAGAGTTCCAATCTCTCTGCAGCCCCTCCAACATTTATTATTTTGTGTTTTTTTGGATTAATGCCGGCCTTGTTGGAGTGAGATGGAATCTCATCGTAGTTTTAATCTGCATTTCTCTAATGGCTAATGATTGAGAGCATTTTCTCATGTCTGTTAGCCGCCTGAATATCTTCTTTAGTGAAGTGCGTGTTCGTATCCTTTGCCCACTTTTTGATTGGGTTGTTTGTCTTTTTGTGGTTAAGTTTTAACAGAATCATATAGATTTTAGAGATCAGGCACTGGTCAGAGATGTCATAGCTGAAATTTTTTTCCCAATCTGTAGGTGGTCTTTTTACTCTTTTGGTGAAGTCTTTAGAAGAGCATAGGTGTTTGATTTTTAGGAGCTCCCAGTTATCTGGTTTCTCTTCATCATTTTTGGTAATGTTTTGTATTCTGTTTATGCCTTGTATTAGGGCTCCTAAGGTTGTCCCTATTTTTTCTTCCATGATCTTTATCGTTTTAGTCTTTATGTTTAGGTCTTTGATCCACTTGGAGTTAGTATTTGTGCATGGTGTGAGGTATGGGTCCCGTTTCCTTTTTTTGCAAATGGATATCCAGTAATGCCAGCACCACTTGTTAAAAAGACTATCTTTTCCCCAATTAACTGACACTGGGCCTTTGTCAAATATCAGCTGCTCATATGTGGATGGATTTATATCTGGGTTCTCAATTCGGTTCCATTGGTCTATGTGCCTGTTGTTGTACCAATACCAGGCTGTTTCGACTACTGTGGCTGTATAATAGGTTCTAAAATCAGGTAGAGTGAGGCCTCCCACTTTCTTCTTCTTTTTCAGTAATACTTTACTTATCGGGCGCTTCTTTTCCTTCCATATGAAGTTGGTGATTTGTTTCTCCATCACTTTAAAAAATGTCATTGGAATTTGGATCGGAAGTGCATTGTATGTATAGATGGCTTTTGGTAGAATTGACATTTTTACTATGTTAAGTCTTCCTATCCATGAGCAAGGTATGTTTTTCCACTTATGTAGGTCCCTTTTAGTTTCTTGCAGCAGTACTAGTACTTCGTAGTTTTCTTTGTATAGGTCTTTTACATCATTGGTAAGATTTATTCCTAAGTATTTTATCTTCTTGGGGGCTACTGTGAATGGTATTGATTTGGTGATTTTCTCTTCGATGTTCTTTTTGTTGATGCAGAGGAATCCAAGTGATTTTTGTATGTTTATCTTGTAACCTGAGACTCTGCCAAATTCTTCTATTAGTTTCAGTAGTTTTCTGGAGGATTCCTTAGGGTTTTCTGTGTATAAGATTATGTCATCTGCAAATGGAGATAATTTTACTTCTTCCTTGCCAATCCGGATGCCCTTTATTTCTTTGTCTAGCCTAATTGCTCTGGCTAGGACCTCTAGCACAGTGTTGAATAAGAGCCGTGATAAAGGGCATCCTTGTCTGGTTCCCATTCTCAAGGGAAATGCTTTCAGGTTCTCTCCATTTAGAATGATGTTGGCTGTTGGCTTGGTTTTGTATAGATGCCCTTTATTATGTCGAGGTATTTTCCTTAAATTCCTATTTTGCTGAGAGTTTTTATCATGAATGGGTGTTGGACTTTGTCAAATGCCTTTTCTGCATCAATTGATAAGATCATGTGGTTTTTGTCTTTTATTTTATTTATGTGATGGATTACCTTAATGGTTTTTCTAATATTAAACCAACCTTGCATACCTGGTATAAATCCCACTTGGTCATGGTGGATTATTTTTTTGATATGTTGTTGAATTCTATTGGCTAGAATTTTGTTGAGGATTTTTGCATCTATGTTCATGAGGGATATAAGTCTGTAATTTTCTTTTTTTGTGGTGTCTTTACCTGGTTTTGGTATCAGGGAGATGGTGTCTTCATAGAATAAGTTAGACAGTATTCCATCATTTTCTATGCTTTGAAATAGCTTTAGTAGTAGTGGTGTTAACTCTTCTCTGAAAGTTTGGTAGAACTCCGCAGTGAAGCCATCCGGGCCAGGGCTTTTTTTTGTTGGGAGTTTTTTGATTACCGTTTCAATCTCTTTTTTTATTATGGGTCTATTTAGTTGTTCTACTTTCGATTGTGTTAGTTTAGGTAGGTAGTGTTTTTCCAGGAATTCGTCCATTTCTTCTAGGTTTTCAAATTTGTTAGAGTACAGTTTTTCATAATAATCTGATATGATTCTTTTAATTTCAGTTGGGTCTGTTATGATATGGCCCATCTTGTCTCTTATTCAGGTTATTTGTTTCCTTTCCTGTATTTCTTTAGTCAGTCTGGCCAATGGTTTATCAATTTTGTTAATTTTTTCAAAGAACCAGCTTTTGACTTTGTTAATTCTTTCAATTGTTTTTCTGTTCTCTGTTTCATTTAGCTCAGCTCTAATTTTTATTATTTGTTTTCTTCTGGTGTCTGATGGATTCTTTTGTTGTTCTCTTTCTATTTGTTCAAGTTGTAGGGACAGTTCTCTGATTTTGGCTCTTTCTTCTTTTTGTATGTGTGTGTTTATCGATAAAAATTGACCCCTAGCCCTGCTTTTGCTGTGTCCCAGAGGTTTTTATAGGAAGTATTTTCATTCTCATTGCATTCTATGAATTTCTTTATTCCCTCCTTAATGTCTTCTATAACCCAGTCTTTTCTGAGCAGGGTATTGTTCAGTTTCCAAGTATTTGATTTCTTTTCCCTGATTTTTCTGTTATTGATTTCCACTTTTATGGCCTTGTGGTCTGAGAAGATGCTTTGTAATATTTCGATGTTTTGGATTCTGCAAAGGTTTGTTTTATGACCTAATATGTGATCTATTCTAGAGAATGTTCCATGTGCACTAGAAAAAAAAAAGTATACTTTGCAGCTGTTGGGTGGAGTGTTCTGTATAGGCCCATGAGGTCAAGTTGGTTGACTGTAGCAATTAGGTCTTCCGTGTCTCTATTGAGCTTCTTACTGGAAGTCCTATCCTTCTCTGAAAGTGGTGTGTTGAAGTCTCCTACTGTAATTGTGGAGGTGTCTATCTCACTTTTCAGTTCTATTAAAGTTTGTTTTATGTATCTTGCAGCCCTATCATTGGGTGCATAAATATTTAATATGGTTATATCTTCCTGGTCTATTGTCCCTTTAATCATTATGTAGTGTCCTTCTTTATCCTTTATGGTGGATTTAACTGGAAAGTCTATTTTGTCAGAAATTAATATTGCAACTCCTGCTCTTTTTTGCTTGTTGTTTGCTTGATATATTTTTTTCCATCCTTTGAGTTTTAGTTTGTTTGTGTCTCTAAGTCTAAGGTGTGTCTCTTGTAGGCAGCATATAGATGGATTGTGTTTCTTTATCCAGCCTGAGACTCTCTGTCTCTTTATTGGTGCATTTAGTCCATCTACATTCAGCGTAATTATAGATAAGTATGTGTTTAGTGCTGTCATTTTGATGCCTTTTTGTGTGTGTTGTTGACAGTTTCAGTTTTCCACTTCCTTTTTTGTGCTGAGACCTTTTTCTTTGTAAATTGCATGTTCCTCATTTTCAAAGTAGTTGAATTTATGTTTGCTGAGTCGTTATGTTTTTCTTGCTTTTTATTTTGAGTTATGGAATTGTTAGACCTCTTTGTGGTTACCTTAATATTTGCCCCTATTTTTCTAAGTAAAAACCTAACTTGTGTCATCCTGTATTGCTTTGTTTTCCTCTCCATACGGCAGTTCTATGCGTCCTGTATTTAGTCTCTCTTTTTGATTATTGTGATCTTTTACATAATGACTTCAATGATTCCCTGTTTTGAGCATTTTTTCCTTTTTAAAATTAATCTTAATTTGTCTTTGTGATTTCCTTATTTGAGTTGATATCAGGGTGTTCTGTTCTGTGTCTTTGTGTTGTGTTGTTATCTGATCTTATTGATTTTCTGACCAAACAATTTCCTTTAGTATTTCTTGTAGCTTTGGTTTGGTTTTTGCAAATTCTCTAAGCTTGTGTTTATTTGTAAATGTTTTAATTTCACCTTCATATTTGAGAGAGAGTTTTGCTGGATAAATGATCCTTGGCTGGCAGTTTTCCTCCTTCAGTGCTCTGTATATGTCATCCCATTGCCTTCTTGACTGCATGGTTTCTGCTGAGTAGTCTGAATTTATTGTTATTGATTCTGCCTTGTAGGATACCTTTCTTTTATCCCTTGCTGCTTTTAAAATTTTCTCTTTATCTTTGGTTTTGGCAAGTTTGATGATAATATGTCTTGGTGATTTTCTTTTTGGATCAATCTTATATGGGGTTCGATGAGCATCTTGGATAGATATCCTTTTATCTTTCATGATGTCAGGGAAGTTTTCTGCCAACAGATCTTCAACTATTCTCTCTGTATTTTCTGTTATCCCTCCTTGTTCCAGAACTCCAGGCACACACAAGTTATTCTTCTTGATAGAGTCCCACATGACTCTTAGGGTTTCTTCCTTTTTTTTTTTAATTCTTTTATCTCATTTTTCTTCAGCTATATTGGTGTCAATTGCTTTATCCTCCACCTCCCCCACTCTGCATTCCAATTCCTCTATTCCGCTCCTCTGACTTCCTATTGAGTTGTCTAATTCTATAATTTTACTCTTAATCTTTTGGATTTCTGAATGTTGTCTCTCTATGGATTCTTGTAGTTTATTAATTTTTCCACTATGTTCTTGAATAATCTTTTTGATTTCTTCAACTGCTTTATCAGTGTGTTCCTTGGCTTTGCCTTATTTCATTTTTGAGGTCATCCCTGAGGTCTTGAAGCATTCTGTAAGTTAGTTTTTTATATTCTGCATCTGGCAATTCCAGGATTGTATCTTCATTTGGGAAAGATTTTGATTCATTAATTTGGTGAGTTGCAGAAGCAATCATGGCCTGTTTCTTTATGTGGTTTGATATCGACTGTTGTCTCCGAGCCATCTATAAGATATTGTAATGGTTTATTTTATATTTGCTCACTGAGTCTTATCTTCATTTGTTTTCTTTCAATATATGTAGATGGGCTACTAGATTGCATTGTCTTGATTGTTGTAGGCTTTGAATCACTTATGTCCTCTTACCAGTTGGTTTGGGCTGGTACCAGAAATATAAGCCTAAGAGTCCATTCACTATTCTTGAGTAGAATCTGATTTTGGGTCACCAAGTGTGTGGGGTAGACTGTCACCTATTTGCTTAGAGGAGTAGTGGTGATAGTTGTGTGCACCAGATTCTAGTAGCAGCAGGGGGTTACACTCTGGGGGGGGCAGGATGCTGACAGGCTTCCCTCAAGTGCCGGTGAGGTAGGTGTGTCTCTATTCCTAAAGCACTTTGGTGGGTGGGCTCTGCAGCTGTACCTGAGGCCCCCAATGCCAGTACCTCTACAGGTTGGTAGGTGTCACTATCCTCAGACCCCTATGGAAGGAGGTTAGGTGGTTTGGGTGGAGCTTCAGCCCTCAGTTCCCAATTGTGGGTCAGTGAGGGCTCTGTTTGATAGGTGGAGATATCAGACCTGGGAAACTTGTCTTTCCAATAATCCGCTAAAACAGTTACAGTCAGATCACTATCAGAATTGTCTTTGCATTATAATAGTCACCTTGTTCCCTGTGGGATGAAAGCCCAAGACTGTGGATCACAAATGCTTGGCTGGAGCTGGTTCTGTGTTTTTAGTCCAGTCTCGGGAAATGAGGGAAGGATTCTTGGTCCCTGGGTTTTTTGTAGCTTCTTCTCTCAGGCCAGGAGAATGGGTTAGGAAAAGACAAAACAAAGAAAGAAAGAAAAAAAAAAAAAAACACAGAGCACTTCACTCTCTGGCCCAAGAAATTCCAATGTTAATGAAGCCACGTGGGAAGGGGAGGGGAGGGGTCAGATAGATAGGAGAGAGTAGCACCCAGGAATATAGACAAAGGTACTTATCTTGTTTGATGATGACTGTTTTATCTGAGATTCCCAGGGGTGTGTAGCCTGTGTGCGTTGGCTGGGTAGAGATTGCCTCTGAGGGTCAGGTCCACCTCCTGTGCTCGTGCTGTCCCAGAAGCCGTGGTTAGTTCCTCTGCTCCCAGTCTGAGGCCCAACGCCAAGGTTCCCCGGCTGGGACACTGCACTCCAGGCTCCAAAATCAGTCGCTGCCTCCCAGTGACTTTTCCTCCTGTCAGCCACGTTGCTGCGCTGCCTGTGTGCACTGGCTGGTCTTCCCCCGGGGTCACTTCAGGGGGCTAGGGCTGCACCCCGTGTTTGTGCCATCTCAGGATGCCATACTCAGCTCCCCTGCGCCCAGCCCAAAGACTGGCACCAAGGTTTTCTGACTGGGACGCTGGCTCCAGGCTCTGAAAACAGTTGCTGCTTCCCCATGGTTGTTCATTCTCTCGTTAGCCCAGTCAGTGTGCAGCCTGCTTGCGCTGGCTGAGTCTCTACGGAGGTTACCCCAGGGGGCTAGGGGTTAGGGCTGTGTCCCGTGCCTGCCCCACCTCATCAAGCCACAATCAGCCCTGCCACTCGGCACCAGGGAACCCCGGGGGCTCAAGGCTGTGGGGTGGGTTGCGGGTTCCAGAAGTGGTCGCTGGTTCAGGGTGTAGCTTTTTGTGTACCTGTCACTCAGGTAAACTCTTTGCAACTGTGTTTGATGGTCAGGGTTCATAGATTGTCATGTATGTGATTGATTCACTTGTTTTTCCGAGTATTTGTTGCAAGAGGGATCCAAGGTAGCGTCTGCCTAGTCAGCCATCTTGGCCCCCCATAAAAGAACTTCAAATTACCAAAATATATTTAAAAAGGAGAGAAAGGTAAGTTATCTATTGGAAGAATAAATTTGCCACCTATGTTAACAAGATTATTATTAAGAATATAAAATAATTTTAATAAATCAATAAGAAAAGGAAAATGTTCCAACAAAATGACAGGATTTCACAGAAGGTGAAACAAATAAAGACAATAAACATACGAGTAAATGTTCTACCTCATTGGTAATCATGGAAATGCAAATAAGACTACAATCAAATGCTATTTTTTTCACTCATTAAATTGGTCAGAATTTAACCCTCACAGTACCACGTGTTGGCTGTAGATTGATAGAATTTCAAAAAATTTACATTAGTATTGTCATTTTCCCCCACTTGTCTGTAAGTTTTTTGTACTGTGGGGGCTTGTGTGTTGTTGCGATGCTGGAAACTATGCCACCTGTGTTCAGATACTAGCAGGGTCACCCATGGAGGACAGGTTTCAGATGAGCTTCCAGACTAAGACAGACTAGGAAGAAGGACCCAGCAGTCTACTTCTGAAAAGCATTAGCCAGTGAAATCCTTATGAATAGCAGCGGAACATTGTCTGATATAGTGCTGAAAGATGAGCCCCCCAGGTTGGAAGGCACTCAAAAGATGACTGGGGAAGAGCTGCCTCCTTGAAGTAGAGTTGACCTTAATGATGTGGGTGGAATAAAGCTTTCAGAACCTTCATCCGCTGATGTGACACAACTCAAAATGAGAAGAAACAGCTGCAAACTTCTATTAATAATCGGAACTTGGAATGTATGAAGTATGAATCTAGGAAAATTGGAAATTGTCAAAAATGAAATGGAACGCATAAACATCGATATCCTAGGCATTAGTGAGCTGAAATGGACTAGTATTGGCCATTTTGAATCGGACAATCATATAGTCTACTATGCCGGGAATGACAACTCAAAGAGGAATGGTGTTGCATCCATCATCAAAAAGAACATTTCAAGATCTATCCTGAAGTACAATGCGGTCAGTGATAGGATAATATCCATACGCCTGCAAGGAAGACCAGTTAATACGACTATTATTCAAATTTACTCACCAACCACTAGGGCCAAAGATGAAGAAATAGAAGTTTTTATCAGCTACTGCGGTCTGAAATTGATGGAACATGCAATCAAGATGCATTGATAATTACTGGCAATTGGAATGTGAAAGTTGGAAACAAAGAAGAAGGATCAGTAGTTGGAAAATATTGCCTTGGTGATAGAAACAATGCTGGTGATTGAATGATAGAATTTTGCAAGACTAACGACTTCTTCATTGCAAGTACCTTCTTTCACTAACATAAACGGCGACTATACACATGGGCCTCACCAGATGCAACACACAGAAATCAAATTGACTACAACTGTGGAATGAGACGATGGAAAAGCTCAGTATCATCAGTCAGACAAGGCCAGGGGCCGACTATGGAACAGACCATCAATTGCTCATATCCAAATTCAAGTTGAAACTGAAGAAAATCAGAGTAAGTCCATAAAAGCCAAAATATGACCTTGAGTATATCCCACCTGAATTTAGAGACCATCTCAAGAATAGATTTGATGCATTGAACACTAGTGACTGAAGACCAGACACGTTGTGGAATGACATCAAGAACATCATCCATGAAGAAAGCAAGAGGTCACCGAAAAGAGAGGAAAGACAGAAAAGACCAAGATAGGTGTCAGAGGAGACACTGAAACTTGCTCTTGAGCATCGAGCAGCTAAAGCAAAAGGAAGAATTGATGAAGTAAAAGAACTGAACAGAAGATTTCAAAGTGCATCTGGAGAAGACAAAGTAAAATATAATAATGACATGTACAAAGAGCTGGAGATGGAAAACCAAAAGGGAAGAACACCCTCGGCATTTCTCAAGCTGAAAGAACTGAAGAAAAAATTCAAGCCTCGAGTTGCAATAGCGAAGGATTCCATGGGGAAAATATTAAATGATGCAGCAAGCATCAAAAGAAGATGAAAGGCATACACAGAGTCATTATACCAAAAAGAATTAGTCGATATTCAACCATTTCAAGAGGTGACATATGATCAGGAACCGGTGATACTGAAGGAAGAAGTCCAAGCTGCTCTGAAGGCATTGGCGAAAAACAAGGCTCCATTAATTGATGGAATATCAATTGAGATGTTTCAACAAACAGATACAGCGCTGGAGGTGCTCACTCGTCTATGCCAAGAAATATGGAAGACAGCTTCCTGGCCAACTGACTAGAAGAGATTCATATTTATGCCTACTCCCAAGAAAAGTGATCCAACTGAATGTGGAAATTATAGAACAAAATCATTAATATCACATGCAAGCAAAATTCTGCTGAAGATCATTCAAAAATGGCTATAGCAGTATAACAACAGGGAACTGCCAGAAATTCAGGCTGGTTTCAGAAGAGGACGTGGAACCAGGGATATCATTGCTGATGTCAGATGGATCCTGGCTGAAAGCAGAGAATACCAGAAGGATGTTTACCTGTGTTTTATTGACTATGCAAAGGCATTCGACTGTGTGGATCATAACAAACTATGGATAACACTGTAAATAATGGGAATTCCAGAACACTTAATTGTGCTCATGAGAAACCTTTACATAGATCAAGAGGCAGCTGTTCAGACAGAACAAGGGGATACTGATTGGTTTAAAGTCAGGAAAGGTGTGCGTCAGGGTTGTATTTTTTCACCATACCTATTTAATCTGTATGCTGAGCAGATAATCTGAGAGGCTGGACTATATGAAGAAGAATGGGGCATCAGGATTGGAGGAAGACTCGTTAACAACCTGTGTTATGCAGATGACACAACCTTGCTTACTGAAAGTGAAGAGGACTTGAACCACTTGCTAATGAAGATCAAAGACCACAGCCTTCAGTATGGATTACACCTCAACGTAAAGAAAACAAAAATCCGCACAACTGGACCAATGAGCAACATCATGATAAATGTAGAAAAGATTGAAGTTGTCAAGGATTTCATTTTCCTTGGATCCACAATCAACAGCCATGGAAGCAGCAGTCAAGAAATCAAAAGACGCATTGCATTGGGGAAATCTGCTGTAAAGAACCTCTTCAAAGTGTTGAAGAGCAAAGATGTCACCCTGAAGACTAAGGTGCACCTGACCCAAGCCATGATATTTTCAGTCACATCATATGCATGTGAAAGCTGGACAATGAATAAGGAAGACCGAAGAAGAGTTGACGCCTTTGAATTGTGGTGTTGGCGAAGAATATTGAATATACCATGGACTGTCAGAAGAATGAACAAATCTGTCTTGGAAGAAGCGCGGCCAGAATGCTCCTTAGAGGCAAGGATAGCGAGACTGCGTCTTACATACTTTGGACATGTTGTCAGGAGAGATCAGTCCCTGGAGAAGGACATCATGCTTGGCAGAGTACAGGGTCAGCAGAAAAGAGGAAGACCCTCAATGAGGTGGATTGACACAGTGGCTGCAACAATGACCTCAAGCATAACAACGATTTTAAGGATGGCGCAGGACCAGGCAGTGTTTCGTTCTGTTGTGCATAGGGTTGCTATGAGTCAGAACCGACTCGAAGGCACCTAACAACAACAACAACAGTCATTTTGGAGCACAGTTTGTTTTTGTCTTGTGAAGCTAAATATTCATGTCCTTTAAGACTTGGCAATTACTTTCTCATGTATATTCCCAAGAAAAATCTTTTGAATATGTGCACCATACCAGAAGGCTTAGACTAGAATGTTCATAACAGCATTGTTCATAATAGCAAAATAACTGGAAATAATTCAAATGCTTATTAATAGGAGAAAAGATAAAGAGATTGTTATATGATAGTTAAAATGAATAAACCACAGTTATACGTAGTATGGAAATCCTGGTGGCTTAGCGGTTAAGTGCCACGGCTGCTAATCAAAGGGTCAGCAGTTCGAATCCACCAGGCGCTCCTTGGAAACTGTATGGGGCAGTTCTACTCTATTCTATAGGGTTGCTATGAGTCCCAATCGACTCGACCGCACTGGGTCTGGGCTCTGTTTTTTTTTTTTTGTACATAGTATGTAGCCCCTGTGGTGCAGTGGTTAAGAGCTTGGCCATTAGCCAGAAGGCTGGCTGTTCAAATCCACCAGCCCCTCCTTGGAAGCCTATGGGGTATATTGACTCTGTACTATAAGGTTGCTATGAGTAGAAATCAACTTGATGGCAAAGATTTAGTTTTGGATTTGGTATACATAGTATAAAGGAGCCCCGGTAGCCCAGTGGTTAAAGCATGACTGCTAACTGGAAATTGGTAGTCCAAAACCACCAGCAGCCCGGTTGGAGAAACATGTGGCAGTCCCCTTCCACAGAGATTTACAGCCTTGGGAACCCTGTGGGGTCGACTATAAGTTGGAATCGACTTCATGGCAGTGGAGTACAGGGGCGGGATCGGGGGCAGGGGAGTACATAGCCAAAATTGATTCCGAAATTAAAATCAAAACAAATTACGGAAGACAAGAAAGAGCGTGATACCCATTTTGTGGAGAGTTCTAAAAGAAATTGAACCAAAGAATATCTTGATTTTACATGATAAAGTTATTAAAAGCATGAAGAACACATGGAGATGGTGGGCAGAGAGCAGCATACAGACGTATGCAAGCTATTGTCAGTCTAGTTCACGATCTTGGGTGTACATTTTATGTTACAAATAGATAAAGCAAGCAAGACATACATGGCAAAATTGTGATTAACTTGAACTTTGTGCACCCGAGTTCCATTAAAAAAAAGTATGTTAGTGATATGTTCCTCCTTTCCAGCTTAAGGTATAATATAATACCATTTCTCTTTGTATTATTTAAGCTAATTAACCAGCACTCCTTTTCCCTTTGGGTCTTCTCTTTTGATTATACTCTCGGGGGTCTTTCTGAGCCCAAAGAGTCAGTTCCCCACGTTGCCGCAAGGTGTCACTGTTGAAGATAGGTGGTCACGCTGTCGATGCTACCATTCCCACCCCAACGATACAGAGATGTAGGACACGGGGTCTAGCATAAGGGTTTAGAAAGAAGAGGAGCAAGCCGACGCTTCATTACATGTGTATTCACCACAGAGTTGTTACTCTCAAATCTTGCCCTCAGGATTAGAGAGGCTATTTCAGAAGAGTTTTCAAGGCTCAGGTCTGTATTGTTCTTTCCAGATATTCTAATAGCACCAACGCCTTATTCCCTATGTTCCTTGTAGGCATCTTAGTTTTTTGGTTTTTTTTGTTTGTTCGTTTGTTTTTAATTTTCATTAAGGTTAAGAGCTCGGCTACTAACCAAAAGGTTGGCAGCTTGAATTCACCAACAGCTGCTTGGAAACTCTATGGGGCAGTTCTACTCTGTCCTGTAGGGTTGCTATGAGTCGGAAACGATGGTGATGAGTTTGGGGTTTTTTTGTTTGTTTTTTTTTTTTTTGTTTTGTTTTTGGTTTTAACCTTCCCCTAAGCTCCCTGTGTGGTACAAATAGTTTGTGCTTGACTACTAACCTAACTAAAGGTTGGCTGTCTGAAACACCCCCGGCCATGCCCTGGGAGAAAATTTTGGCGATCTACTTCTGTAAAGATTAAAACAGCAACAACAACAAAAAATCATTGCAGTGGAGCCCACTCATGGCGACTCCTTTTAAAACAGAGTAGAACCGAACTTCATGAGGATTCGTTGGCTATAATCTTTACACAAGCAGATCGCCGGGCCTTTCTTTCGTAGCACTGCTGGGTGGGTTCAAACCACCAACTTTTCAATTAGTAGCTGAGTGCAAACCATTGGCACCACCCAGGGACCTTCCATAAAGATTACTGCCAAGAAAACCCTGTAATTTTTCTACTTTCTAATAGATGGGGCTGCCATGAGTTGGAAGAGACTTGAAAGCAACGGTTTGGTGTTTTCGTTTAACCTCCCGGGTTACTTGTCTCCCCTGTGTATAATTTAAAGAGACTGCTTAAGTAATTCTTCATGGAACCAGAAAGCTTTGTCCAAAATGACTTACCATCTCCCTCAGAAGAAATAGAAGATGTTGGCAACTTTTGAGTAGTAATGTCTTTTGCTAACTATTAAAAAAGAAAAATGAGGTTTTATTTTCTTGGCAAATAACTGTGCTAATATTTGTTAACTTTCATTTAAAAAAAAAGGAAAAAACTTTCATATACATTTTCTCATCATAAAAAAAAAAATCAAACCCATTGCCATTGAGTTGGTTCTAACTCATAGTGACCCTATAGGACAGAACAGAACTGCCCCATAGGGTCCCTAGGTTGTGATTTTTACAGGAGCAGAGCCCTAGGTATTTTCTCCCTCAGAGATGCTAGTGGATTTGAACTGCTGACCCTGGGTTAGTAGCCTAGTGCTTAACAGCTAAGCCGTCAGGGCTCCTTTTCTCATGATAAAACATGATAGCATGATATAAATGTGAATATGCTATAAAATGGAAGCAGAGATTTTTCTTCCTCTTTCTCTTCTTCAGGAAGAGCTACTGAAAGAGACTGAAACAGCACAGCCCGCATAATTTGTGAGGCCCACTGCAAAATGAAAAGGCGTGAGCCTTTGTTAAAAAGTGGTTTAGAATTGTATGATGGAGACAGCACAGAATCACATAAGTGTGGGCCCTTCTAAGCTCATGGCCTGTGTGACTGTCCGGGTCCCATGTCCATGAAAGGGCTGAGCTGGCTTGGATCACTCAGAATAGGTATAATTTTAATCCAAACAGAAACCTAATGTCTTCTAATGACCAGTTTTATTTCATCTACATCTGGAATATGTTACCTCTCAAGGCTGTTACATCAGTGTAAGATAAACTTTTACATTTTAAAAGAGAAAAAACAAAACAGACCCTTTAACACATAAGTAGATTTAAACCAATAGCATCTGAGAAAATTTGGGCATAATCATGTAAGTTTCTTAAAAAGATGATAATTATGCCCTGTTTCTTCAGATCTGGAGTCCCCAAGTGCACAAACAATTAAGTGTTCAACTGCTAACTGAAAGGTTGGCAGTTCAAATCCACCCAGAGGCATCTGGGAAGAAAAGCCTGGTGATCTGCTTCTGAAAGGTCACAGCCCTGAAAACCCTACAGAGTGCAGTTCTGCTCTGCACACGTGAGGTTTCAGTGACTTGATGGCAACTGGGCAAGAGGGTTGATGAGATTTGTTCTTTTAGCCACAGTTACACAAAGAAAAAGAGAAAAACAATGGGTGGTAAGGCGCCCGCTCCGTGGCTGGAATGTGAGAGAAAATGTGGAATGTGACAGACTCAGATCTTCCTAAAGAGAAAACCAAAACCAAACCCATTGCTGTGGAGTCAATTCTGACTCCTAGTGACCTTTTAAGACAGAATTGAACTGCCCTATAAGATTTCAATGGAACGGCTGATGGATTTGAATTGCCAACCTCTTGGTTAGCAGCCAAGTTCTTAACCACTGTGCCACTAGAGCTCCTCCTAAAGAGAAACCAAAAAAACAAAAAACCCACACCCGTTGCAGTCGAGTTGATTCTGACTCATAGTGACCCCACAGGACATAGTAGAACTGCCCCATGGAGTTTTCATGGAGCGCCTGGTGGGTTTGAACAGCCTACCTTTTGGTTAGCAGCTGTAGCTTTTACTCACTGCGCCACCAGGGTTTCCACAAATCCAATTTTATGCTTGAACCACTGATCCCATCTATGTGTAGTTGGGATCAGGTTCCTTCCTCAGGGCCACGTGTCACCTGGTTCAGATTTGCTTTGACAGTCTTTAGGTAATAGTGAACTTACAGCCTTCAGAACCGCAGGTGATGCAAACTTAGGTAAGCAGAGATGCCTGAGAAGATGGAGGCCTGGCATGGGCTCATTTAGCTGTTAAACTTTAGAATGGCTTGACTTTTTTTTTTTTTTCTTCTTAATTTCCCAGTGCAATTCCTTTGGGACTAATTGTTCAGGTATAAAACAGCACAATTTACATAGTCGAGGTCTTCCAGTCCCACATAAGCATTCATAGTGGTTAGAAAATAAAAAAAAAATAGAAATTTCCTTCCATAAGGAGTCAACAATGGCGTCTCCTGCAGTGCAACAGGTATGTAGAAAAGGGATGAAGACAGATCTCCGCTTTCTCTTAAGTTTTTGTTGCGAAGGAAATTGCAGCCGTAATAATGCAGTAGGATTGCTAGTGCACTGATGCTTCCTGTTTGCATTTTGATCATATACAGAGAGTGAGACTGTGTAAAAGTCAGAAGGTTGTAGAAGATGCAGGACTTTCTTTGCATTTGTACTAAAAGGCAGAGTCATTTGAATATGTGAATAGGATAATGTGCCACTTCTTGGCAGTGCCACCTGTTTCCCAGGAAAAAGATTTAGAATCCTGGAAAGAGTCACCTGTTCATAAGTGGCTGAGTAAATTATTTATCGTAAGTATTCATCTGGGCTAATTACATCTAAGACCGTTCCTTTACTTTCTTAGGAGAAAATTTTTCTAGTCCAATGTTTTGTTGAATGTGGTGGTCATCCCCAACAAGGCAAGGAGGAGGGAAGGAATGGATGGAAAATGAGAGGAAAGCAGTCTTTACTAGTGTTCGTTATACATTAGGCACTGTGCTAAAAAGTGTTCATATACATTGTTTCAAGGAGTCCCGGTGGTGTAGTAGTTAAGCACTTGGCTTCTCACAGAAAGGTCCGCAGTTCAAACCCACTAACTGCTCCGAGGGAGAAAGATGTGGCAGTCTGCTTCTGTAAAGATTTACAGCCTTGGAAACCCTATGGGCAGTTTTATTCTGTTCTATAGGGTCACTATGAGCCAGAGTCAACTCGATGGGAATGGGTTATACATTATTTCATATGGTAAGATTCATTAGCTTTAAAGATTTAATAGAAATTGAATAACTGAAAAAATCAATAGCTTGAATAAGGTCAAAATAATTCAGGGAAAGCAGAAAGAACGATAAGCAGGCAGAAGGATTTTGTAAAGCCTCTAAGAAGTCTTAAGTCTTAAATAATGGCTAACAGTAGAGGAAATATTTAAGTGCTGGAAGTACTATTTACATTTAATGACTGGGTAAAAAGTCATGAGATCACATTAGAAAAATCAGCTTGAGAAAATTATTACTGTGGTCATGGTCCTGCAGTTAGTTACTTTTTCCAGGAATGTAAAAACATTATTCTTTTAACAATAGAATAAACAAAGTGTTAGACATGGTATCTATTCGTAAGCTGAATGGGCAAGCAATTCATTGTGTTTCAAATCTTTCATTTTTATGTCTGACCTTCCCTTGGAAATATATAGTAATGAAGGAAAGGCCAGACTTACCATTTCATTCTGTTACAATTCATGTATCTATAGGTTTAAAAAAATAGAAAATACTTGAAAAATCTAGACTTGAAAATATTATTTTATGCATTTAGCTTTCCGCAGGTAATCAATCTGAAAGTTATGAAAGACATAGCCACTGAAAGGTTTAAACTGGGTGACGGATGCCACATGCAAGCAACTTGCCACCTATACCAAGGCAAATGATGATACTTAAATGGAATTTACTTAAAATACTATTGATGAACTCATCAAATAGTCATGTAATGTGCCCCTGTTCTGTGACAGATGTATAAAGAATACAAATATGAACTTATTCATAGTATTATGTGCTTCAAAGAACTTTATCCTAGTTCTTAGAGCTGATTGACAAATTAAAGTGACATTCCTGAATGCCGAAAGGGAAGGGGGTTGAGCTCCCCCACACCGTGGTTTTACCTTAGAGGGACTGAGTGTGACTTCTACACTCAGAAAAGTGGGAGCATAGATGATTAATGACATCAGAATAATTACAGCAGGAACACAAAGAAACGTACCTTTGTTATGGAGTTGACTTTAGGATAAGAATATTGTCTTTTTTTCCTTTTTGCCATTTTTATTAAGGTGAAATCATTTTTATTTCTCGTAGCTTTCCTCGCTAAGAATTAAAGTGGTACAGAAAACAAACGAAAGTTCTTTGGCTCTCCTGTTTTTAATGAGCGTGCTGAAAGTGACTAGGAGCTTTCTTATTTCCCCCAGTATTTTCTTCTGCAATGGTGCTTAACTAGTCAACAGGTGGCAAACAAGGAATGGCAAGTAACCAAAAAGCTTGGTAGCAAAAGTGGGAAAATCCTTCTGCTCTTACCTTTTTCCTGTGAGAATGTTAGGAGGAACAGGAAAGAAATGCCATGTGTATATTAAAGCCAGGTTACCAAATCATGGAGTCAATTCACTCACGGTGACCCCATGTGGTGTAAATGTTAATGCAATTGGCTACTGACTGAAAAGGTTGGAGGTTCGTGTCCATGCAGAGGCATCTTGACAGAAAGGCCTGGCAACCTACTTCTGAAAAATTAGCCACTGAAAACTCTATGGAGCACAGTTACACCCTGACACACATGGGGTCACCATGTGCATATTAGAAATCCCTATTTTTAGCTTTTATTTGCTAAAAATGTTGGAGAATCAGTTGTAACATTTTAGAAATTTTTGAAAAATTTCTGCCTTTCAGAATTTGGGGCAAATTTTGGATACAAATGTTTTGAAGAAACGAGCTTTCAGGAATAACTCTGTCAGTATTCTAAACAGCAGCCATGGCATTATCTGGCAGACTCTAAAGGCAGTTTGGTAGTGTTTCTACTACAGGATGTATGAGCACGCATATCCTGGATTTAAAGATGGCTCCTTCCCCTTTAGTTCCGTTGGTAAAATATGTCCCGTCAGTCAGTCAGGCCATTAGTAGTTCCACGCAGATGGGACAGGACCACAGAGCAGGAAAGATAAATACAAAATTGCCTTGGAATCTCCATTTGGAAGTTGTTGAAAAATATTTTCATTTCAAATCTGCACTTATTCTTCTATAACTAAATTAATTGCTTTAATTTTTTTTTTTTTTAACTCATTACCCAAATTTAAGAACAAAGTGAGAAAGCTCCTATTGATTATATACTTGCTAAGAACATTGGCTCGGGAATAACAATGAAACTAGAAACCCCTCCCTTCTCCCAATCTATTTTCTCCAACATCAAACCAAACCTGTTGCCATCTAGTTGATTTTGACTCATAGGGACCCTATAAGACAGAGTAGAAGAGGAGCGGGTGGGCTCAAACAGCCAACCTTTCAGTTAGTAGCTGAGTGCTTAACCACTTTGCCACCAGGGCTCCCTGTCTGCCCCTCAGACCCTGTATTTTCCTATGAGGTCTCAGAGATCACTGAGAATTACTGTCTGGAGATCTCAGAACATCCACAGCCTCCTGTCTTTTCTTCACTCTTCCTTTTTTGCTTAGGACAGGCTTTTCCTCCCTCAAATCAAATCCTACTCACCCACCAAGACCCGGATGAAAAGTCAGATCCTCACTGAAGCAATTTGTCTATCCCAGCCTGAGGTTATCTTGCCTATTTTTAATCTTTGAGCACACATTTTGCCTAGACGTCTCTTCGGCCAATTAATCACCACTGTTGCACTTATTGGAGGACCTGGTGGCACAGTGGTTAAGAGCTTGGCTGCTAACCAAAACATCAGCAGTTCGAATCCACCAGCCGTTCCTTGCAAACCCATGGGGCAGTTCTACTCTATCCTATAGGGTCACTATGGGTCGAAATGGACTTGACAGCAACAGGGTTTTTTTTTTTTTTTCTGGTAGCTTTTCTTGAAGGAGCACTGGTGACACCGTTGTTAAGCGCTAGGCTGCTAACCCAAAGGTGGGCAATTCAAACCCACAAGCTGCTCCACCAGAGAAAGATGTGGCCATCTGCTTCCGTAAAGATTTCAGCCTTGGAAACCCCGCGGGACAGTTCTACTCTGTTCTATAGGGTCGCTGTGAGTCAGAAGGCCTCTACTACAGTGGATTTGGTTTTTTGGTTTGGTGCTCCTATTTATGGCGAGGCATCAGTTACGTTTTAAGTGTTGATGTGCTGTGTTTTGTCTCTTTAGCTGTTTTGTAGAATGTTTGAAGCCAGGGACTATGTTCATGCTTTCTTTTTCCTTTCATTGTGCCTTGCATATTTTGGGCATTCAATAAATATTTCTTGCTCATTCCGTAACAGAGGTCTTACAACACCGAAACACCAAACCTGTTGCAGACGAGTCAATTCTGTCTCATAGCGACCCTATAGGACAGATAGGGTTTCCAAGGAGTGCCTGGTGGATTCAAACTGCCGACTTTTTGGTTAGCAGCCGAATGCTTAGCCACTATGCCACCAGGAATTCCAACACAGATGAGAATTTATGGTTGATTTTTTTATTAACTGGTCAAGTCTGTTATGTATGGGGTCAGTCATGCTCAAAGGCTTTTCTGCAATATTAATAGCCATACTTTGCATTTAGATAGTGTTTTTCTTCTAATGTACATTTGAAAAATTATCCTCATACATGTTACATTCCCAATTTACATGTAAATGTTAACATACAGATTTATATATGCAAAATGAATATCCTGACCCTCTACAAGGAGAGCATGAGTGAGAGTTGTTTGTCTTGTAGTGAAGCTGGCTTGTTGTCCTAAAGCCCCCAAACCACCTGCCCCTCAGCCCTCTCTGTGACCCACTCACCAGAAGTTGTCAGACAGTTGTTGCCTGTTTTGTGTTGCACAGGGCTCTGAGGAAAGGTACTCAGGAGGTACACTTGCTCTTAACAAAGAAGTGAGGGCAGCCCAGCTTTGGCCTCTGCCCACCTCTGAATTAGCTGCTCTGGCTGGTGAGGTGCTTCTCAAGGCTTCATGACTGACTGAAAAGGATGAGTCTACCAGATCATTAAAAAAAAAACAAAAAAAACAATGTCCATCAAGTTGACTCCAACTCATGACACCTCAGTTGTGTCAGAGTGGATATTGCCCAAGGTAGAAATGTGCTCCATAGGGTTTTCAATGGCTGATTTTTTGGAATTTGATCACCAGACCTTTCTTCCAAGGCACCTGTAGGTAGACTTGAACCTACGACCTTTCAGTTAGCACCCAAATGTGTTAGACATTTATATCATCCAGGGACTCCACCAGATTGTAGGGGTCCATAAATGGTTCTTCTTCCTTAAAATAACACACACACACACACAAATCAAATCAAGGTGAAAAGAATAGAACACATGAATAAAACTACTTTCAAATAATAACCTCCAAATCCCACAAGGCAATAGATCTTCATCAGTTCCAATCTGACTACATATTCCGAACTCATTCAAGGAAGAAGTGCATGTGTTGTCTATTAGATGCCTGTTCTTTCTAGGCGCATAAGGAGGATCAATTATAATAAGTTCAATAATGTGCTTCTTTCTTCTTATTTTAATTTCAAGTCCTGGAATAAAGTAAGAACTTATTAATGTTGGTGGAGTAACTTGAACGAAGGAAAGTAAAAAGAAAATAGTGATCATTTAAGCCCATTATGTGGCACAGTGTGGCAAAGGTCGGGAGTTCGAATCCACCAGCTGCTCTTTGGAGACCTATGTGGCAGTTCTCCTCTGTCCTATCAGGTCGCTATGAGTCACTATGGGTAGAACCCTACGAATTTACGAATGAAGGTTAAGATAAATGTGAAAGATTATAAATATTTTAGCATGCACGAATTGTCATCTTTGACTCTTCTGTGTCTTTCATTAGTCTTTTTATGAAAGTATGTACAAAATATAGAATTTTTGCTATTATCTAACAAAATTCTGTGTGTTTTTGCTTTTCTGAAGGAAATGCTTGATTGCTCCGAATATGGAAATGGATCTTGCACAGAAAATGAAAGGTCAGTGGGTGTCCGAGCTGCCATGTATGTATTTTTGGCTGGAGCTATATTCATCACGGTGTTTGGCAATCTTGCCATGATAATTTCCATTTCCTACTTCAAGCAGCTTCACACACCAACCAACCTCCTCATCCTCTCCATGGCCGTGACTGATTTTCTCCTGGGATTCACCATCATGCCATATAGTATGATCAGATCTATGGAAAATTGCTGGTATTTTGGGCTTACATTTTGCAAGATTCATTATAGTTTTGACTTGATGCTTAGCATAACGTCCATTTTCCATCTTTGTTCAGTGGCCATTGATAGATTTTATGCTATCTGTTACCCTTTACATTACTCTACCAAAATGACGGTTCCGGTCATTAGACGGTTGCTACTTCTCTGCTGGTCAATACCTGGAGCATTTGCGTTTGCGGTGGTCTTCTCGGAGGCCTACGCGGATGGAATAGAAGGCTATGACATCTTGGTTGCTTGCTCTAGTTCCTGCCCTGTGATGTTCAACAAGTTATGGGGGACCACTTTGTTTATGGCAGGTTTCTTCACTCCTGGGTCTGTAATGGTGGGGATTTATGGCAAAATTTTTGCAGTATCTAGAAAACATGCTCGTGTAATCAATAACTTGCCAGAAAATCAAAATAACCAAATGCGGAAAGACAAAAAAGCAGCCAAAACTTTAGGAATAGTGATGGGCATTTTCTTGTTATGTTGGTTTCCCTGTTTCTTTACAATTTTACTGGATCCCTTTTTGAACTTTTCTACTCCTGCAGTTTTGTTTGATGCCCTGACATGGTTTGGCTATTTTAACTCCACGTGTAATCCCTTAATATATGGTTTCTTCTATCCCTGGTTTCGAAGAGCACTTAAATACATTTTGCTAGGTAAAATTTTCAGCTCACATTTCCATAATACTAATTTGTTTTCTCAAAAAGAAACTGAATAGATTTATTCTGTATGAGTGAATTGAAACAAAAGGACTGGAGCTTAGAAGAATAAAATTGTTTAAAATGTGTGTGTGTGTGAAAGAGAGACAAAGAGAGAGATTTTGGCTAGCATAAAAAACTTTTAGGTTTTAAGACTTGAGGGGGAAAAAAAAAAAGAAATCTCTTTGTACTAAAAACCCCTCCAATTTTTTATCAGAATCCTTCCTACAACCACTCCTTCCAGGTGGAGGGAAAACAGAGAAAAGAAAAAGTAGGTGAGGAATTGAATGGGAAAAAGACAGGAATGTAATGAGGAGAACACACAAAAACTTTAATACTATTCAGAAGGAATCAAAACACAAGTTGAGCTTGGTGAATATTGTCCCCCATGAAAAAAAACCACACATGCTTTGTGTGACGTTTTCCTTTACTTTTTGTTCTTCAGTGTCTGATCGGATGTATTTTGGAACATCAACAGCTAAAATTATAGGGAAGTCAACATGAAAATAAAAATCTCAAATAGCCATTGTCTGTCAGACATCAGTCATTGGTTAGCTGAGAGTCAAGCCTTTGCTAGATTTTACAGTTGTGAGAGTAAACGTTTTTTAAATGAAAGAAGAAAGGGAAAGCTGTGCAACTGAGGCTGCAGATTCCACACAAGTTTTCATTAATGTATCATCTTAATCATAGCAGTTGGCAATCTTGTGATTTAGGAAGCCAGAGAAGTCTATACAGTACCTTCCTTTCTGCCTCAGGCTCCTCCATATTGTGTACTGCTTTTTGGTGGTCTGATTTTTAATAAAAGTATCTACCAAAAATACATTGCATTCTGAACCCATCATTCCTTTTTGCTTAATATTTATACATATATTTTTGAATAGGAGAGTAGTAGTAGGAAGATGCGAAGAAGAAAACTAATAATTACAGGGGCCTCAAATTTTTTTTTTTTTTTCTGGGTACTAGCAGGAGCCCTGGTGGTGCAGCGGTTAAGTGCTCAGTGGTTTGAACCCACCATCTGCTCTGTGGCAGAAAGATGTGGCAGTCTGCTTCCATAAAGATTGCAGCCCTGGAAACCCTGTGGGGCAGTTCTACTCTGTTCTACAGGGTCTCTGTGGGTTGGAATCAACTCTACCACACTGGATCTTTTTCTTTTGGGTTCTGGGTACTAGAAGCTTTGTATTTGCTATTTAGTGTCTTTTTTTTTTTATAGCTGTAAGCTGAGGCTCAATTAATAGCTTGTAAAATTAATGAATCCATGTAGTGGAAAACCCCAGTGCTGTCCAACGGTTTTGGGTCGAGTTGATTCCGACTCATAGCAACAGTGTAGAACTGCCGCATAGTTTCCGAGGAGCGCCTGACGGATTCGAACTTTTGACCCTTTGGTTAGCAACCGTAGCACTTAACCACTACGCCACTACAACAAATGGTGTGCTGGTAAACGTTGTTTAACAGTTGCCTGTCAAAACAAACAAACAACAACACAAAAAACACTATGATTTGTAGAGTTTATCAATCTCCGTGTGTAAAATAAAGTTCCATCACAGCTGATTTCAAGCTACTAGTGTAAAATCAACTGGCTTTCAAAATTCCTAAAAATTCTCACAAGCAGGTGTAAGTGGTTCCAGTGTACCACTGGCTGAGAACACTTCTAACAAAAATCAAGCTAGAATAAAAGAAAATAGAAAATTGTAGTGAGGCTAAGTATTACCTTATGAATTTTTCATTTCATACACATGCACACACATATATAAACCCATTGCCATCGAGTCAATTTTGACTCATGGTGACCCTATAGCTCTGGTGGTGCAGTGGTTAAGAGCCATGGCTGCAAACAAAAAGGCTGGCAGTTGGAATCCACCAGTGGCTCCTTGGAAACCCTGTGGAGCAGTTCTATCCTGTCCTATAGGGTGTCTCTTTCTCTCTATGTACACATATGCTATTGTTGTTATTTGCGGTCGAGATGACTCTGATTCATGGTGACTCCATGTGTGCAAAGTAAAAGTGCTCCATAGGGTTTTCAAGGCTGTGACCTTTCAAAAGCAGATTGCCAGGCCTGCCTTCCCGGGACCTCTGAATGGATTCAAACTGCAAAACTTTCACCTAGTTTCAAGTGCGTAACCATTTGCACCACACAGGGACTATATATACATATGAATATGTGTGTTCATAAATGTAAATGGACTATGTTTCACTGAGATATTTTTTAATTTATATTATACCAATGAACAAATTAACATTTTTTTAAATCTTTGTGGAAAGTTTACTCGATTACCCACATGTATACTGTGATCTTCGTCCACTGCATACCATGCAATTAAACAGTAACAATTGAGCAGCCAGCTTAAGTATTAGTCTTGTCGGGCTGCCCAAAGGTGGGTCTGACACGTGTTCTGAAGATCTTGTCTGACACTCCATCCCCACTGGCTGGTTCGTTCCTCCCTATAATCTATAGCCTACAGGATATAGGCAGAATAGGTAGAACTTCTTTGAAATGGCCCAGGAAACTGCAGATACAAAAGAAAATATGGAAAACTTGGTTTTCCAAAAACAGAATAATTAAAACCAAGTGCAGTTATGAAAGTTAATCTAGTATGTTGGATACTACTGAGTTTATGTAGTAATTGAAGTTAAGAAAATGATAGTGTTGATGCTGGTTTTGGTATTTACACACACACATACAAACACACTTTCTGCAGTTTCTGTTTTAAAATACTAATTGATAAAAAAATTGGTAAAATAGATTTTAACCTTACTGAAAAGTAGAATTATTTTGAATGAATAAATTTTTAATTTGTCTCGATTCATTTACATATGACTTTAGGAAATAAAATTAAATATGTTGGTGCAAGGTTGCCCCTTGCCATTTGTTGGAATGGAGTTTATGACTGTCCTACATTATACAGAATGATGATATTTCTGACAGTGGTTTTTTGTTCATGTGGGTGCTTACAGGAAAATATGGGGCCATTAAGTTCCTTATGACACTTCTGCTGTGTCCCTATTAGAATTCTATTCACATTTTAAAGCATAATGCAAATAGGCCCCTTTGGAAAGATCTGTTCAGTTATTCTCACTGAAACACATAATTTCCTCTCTACCTTTCACTGCATTTCTAGTTTCATAGTGTAGCTTCCTGACTTGTTTGCTAGGAAAGGAAATGGAATGTTCGAGTCTCCTATGTACTCACTGTACTTGCTGCCTCACAACATTCAACCTGCTTTCATTTCCCTGGGTTAGTAAAGCATTCCTTCTCCACACCTAGGATTTTATAGGAAGTTACAGATGAAAAAAAATGAGGCCAAAGAGATTAAGTGTTTTCCCCTGATTATACAACTATTATTAGAAGCAGGACTACAACCTAGCTCTCTCTCCTGACGTCTTATTCGGTGTTCTTTGTTTCCTGAGCCTGTGCCCTCAAGATGTGCGACATGTTACCTGGCTTTTTTTAACCAAGGGTTTTAGTCAAATTGGTACAAATCACCGAAGCAAAAATAAATACCTTCCTTCCACCCCAGTATCTTCTCATTACATTTCAGAAACAAATTGTAAATATGATTCAAATTGTAATTTATGACTCAGATAATTATTCCTCCTTTGGATATTAGCCAGCATTGACTGTAGCCTGCAAGTTATCTATTTAGTTTTAATATTCAAGACTTAATATTCTGAAAGTTCACTGTCCTGGAGTTAAGCCCAAATGACCATGAAATCAGATATGAACTTGTTGTCCTTCATTTGGGAAAGAAGCAATGGAAAACTATCTAGGGCATTAAAAATACACAGAATATTTCAATATCCCCCTGGAAAGATAGTTAAAAGAGCAATTCCACTGGGTTTCTGCAGTTAATTCCTCTCTTGGAGCTCCTGAATCTGAGTTCTCTACTCTAGTTCTCTTGAGAGCAGAAACAAACTTATATGCATTGGATCCTCCACACTAAACTTTCCAGAATAGCCTGTCCTCCCATCTGCAAAGCCACCAGAAGAGACTCAGTGATTCACAACTAACTTTTCAGGAGAGGGAAGGTACCGGGTCAATACAAAGAAATAGGAATGTGCTATCGTTTTTTCTTTTTTTTTTTTGCTGCATTTATTTTCTTCTTCAAAATAATTGACCAGCAAGAATTATATTTTACAGAGAATCAGAAATTGTTACATACAGGTTGTAACAGAGAAAGGAGGGGTTTTTTGACTAAAAAAAATAGTGATATTCAAGTGGAACAAAGGGCTTTTATTTTTTCATCAAATCTTGTTTGGCAAGGTTTGTGGTGCCATATAAAAATGTTTTTTTTTATAAATTGCAGGAACTATGCAGGACGTGGTTCAGTAAATTGAAGGTACTTATGCATTTCAATTGTGCCAAAATGCACTTTCCTTTTTGGCATTGTACCTTGATAACAAAAATACCTATTTTATACTACATATTTCATTTTTGACATTTTTCCTTTGCAAGTAAAATTTACTTAAGATATTTATTACTCTTTGCTCCTCAAAACCATCCATTCAGATTCAGAAGAGTATCTAAACTAAAAATGCAGTTTTTCTATTGTCTAAAAAGGTTTTTCTCAAATTCAATGGGCGTACAAACAACATTGGTATCTTGCAAAGATGGAGATTTTGGGATGGGACTGAAATTCTTCATTTCCAAAAATTTCCCAGGGGCTAAAAATGTGGCTGATCCACAGACCATTCTTCGATTATCAAGGTCTAGATAGGGGAAACTGTAAGCAGCTGAAGCCATAAATTTTCTTGCTGCACCAAACAAAGAAATGAATTGTTGCTCAATATTGACGACCGTGAGGGGTGGTGGGGCACTCAAAGCAAATGGAGCCAGCACACCTGGTTCCAGCATTTAGTGACAGTGGCTACCTCGGGACCTCAGTTATTTCACATACATGCAGCAGTTAGAAGGATGCAGTGAAAATGTGCTCCCCGGTAATTAAATAGACGGCACTGGATTTCTGGTAGTAATGAAACAAACAAACAACCTTTAAGACCCTCAGAATTTTCATTGTTAACTGGGTTTCTTTTGGAATACTGTTTGTTTTGGGAGGGTGTTTATTAACTACTTTCTAAACAGCATTTGCTGTTTTCTTAACATTTTAATCTCTCCCATGTCAGAGATCTTTAGTACCATGAGACAAAATGCCTATTGGCTGGGTTTCAGGATATGTTGGGATTAATTTCTTTCCATCTAATCGAGTAAATTTTTACTGCTTACCTGTCTTGTGTAAGGTACTGTGCTAAGTGTTGTAATGATTGGATGGTTAACGGAATGTTATCTCCATTCTCAAAAAATTTACAATCAAGATAAGGCACTCTTAGAAAAAAAGTGCGCTGGAAATACAAAACAAACTAAGGTCTTTGAATCATAGTCAGCTGTAAAATGAAGCAGCGCAGGCACCTCTCTCTAAGATCTTTGGCTGCTCCAATAGTCTATAATTTGGGGGGATTAACTTCAACTGGGAGAGTCTTTCTTGGCTCTTTTGACTTCCTTTTGGAATGAAGTGATATTTGAGTTGAGCCCTGAATTGGTCAGAAAGAGACTGGCAATAGGCTGGAGGTAAGGAAGCTGGCCAAGGGAGATCTACTGTGGTTAAAGGTGGCTGGAATGTTGGAGACTGAAGGGAGGAAGGGCAACAACTAGGGTTTCCATGGAAATAGATGCTGAAAAGATACACCAAAGCTGGGCGATGCAGTGCTTCTAGCATGTAAGCCTGACTGTCTAGCTAAAGTGTGTTTTCCCAGGCCCTTTTTTTTTTTTTTGTAGCCATCAAAAACGTGAATGTGCTTTTGGGAAAGGATTTATTTAGATGAATTCGTCTTGCCCCTCAACCTACCTGTAACATATTCTCTGATAATTAGTTTTAGTAAAAGTTTTTCTCTTCTGTTAGTTTTCAAACAATGCTACTGTTTGTAACTAATATAACAAAGATGCTTTAGTTTTAATGTTCCTTCTCCTTTTGGTCTCTCTCTAAAATGGAAGCTGTTCTGCCTGTTCTCAGTGTGTATTTACTGTCATTTAAATTGATTTTCCTGTTCCCAGCTGTTTTACCAAGATAGTAGTTTCAAGATGTCACCTCTGCCTGTTGCCAACTGCCTTGTGAGCTACTTGGAATAAATCAGTCATCCCAAGTAGCCAGATAATATTATTACCTGTTAATGCCATGATGCTTAAAGTACTATATATTGTTATAAATTAGATTTGTAGCAGAAAAGTTTTTCTACTGTTTATTTTCGCTTTCAGCACTATATTTGAATATAGTCTATTTATTTGTCAGTCCTGAAATGGCCCCCAAGTGATCTTTATGGTTGTAATCTTTAAACATTCAGGAAACTAAAAATTTCACCAGAAAAAAAAAGCTAAATCATAAATAACAAGTTTTTGTTTATTTTTCTGTTATACTACATATACCATTTATACTTTTGTAATAAGATACTACTCATAATGGTGAAATTATGTATGAAATTGTAGTTTTGCCTTGTTGTCTTTACCTCAAAAAGTTTAATTGAGAATTAATATAAATCTACTCTTTGGATGGAATTTGCTTTTAGACTGAGAATGATTTTAGAGCTTTAAAAATAGATTTTATTTTTAAGACTTTGTTGTTTAAGATTTTTTTTAATGGTCTATATCACATTTGACATTATTTTATGATCTATGGCAAAAAAAGAAAGGATGAAGCAATCATTGCAAGCATTGGTTCCAGGTCTTAAAATTGGTGCTGGTTTAGTTAAGACAGTCTTTCTCCTACCTGGCATCCTGTAAGTCGGCATTCAGAACAGTTTTTGGTTTATAGAGGCTAGTTTGAATCTTCATGTGGATTCTTTTGAGCTGCTACCTAATCAGTTGAAATCCCTAGACTTCAGATTTAAATTCCAGGAAGGATGGGGCAATAAGACTTTAAAAGAGAAAGAAAGAAAAAAAAATATTTATGGACATAATCCAAATTTGTGTTAGAATGAGAGAACCTTAAAATTTACTTCTTAGTGCATTTAATTCAATATATAGTTCAAAATTTTAAAGAACTATAACAGTAATGGCTCATTTCCTTCATAACCCTTCTGAAAACCAAAAAAAACCCAGTGCTGTCGAGTCGATTACAACTCATAGCAACCCTATAGGACAGAGTAACCCTTCTTATCTGATGTTTTTCCAACTAATAAAATGGAGAGAAACAATGTGGCTTAATTTATATGTTTGCATACACATACATAGGTGACAATAACAGTTGTAGGCTGCTTACCTGAATGATTAAGTTCTGAAAGAAGGGGACCGTGTTTTATAGTAATGGTGACACTTGTGTTATGCAATATGTGAAATTACCTGCCTCCTTTTTTTTTTTTCTGTTAGAATCATGGGTCATAGATTCCCATTTTCTATCACCCGCTGCCAATGAGTCGGTTCTGACTCATAGCGACCCTATAGGACAGAGCAGAACTGCCCCGTAGAGTTTCCAAAGAGAGCCTGGTGGATTCAAACTGCAACTTTTTGGTTAGCAGCCATAGCTCTTAACCACTGTGCCACCAGGTTTTCCATTTTATACTACAGTTTATAAATATTCATACTTTAAGACTATGAAAATTAGATTTTGAACCTACAGTTTGTTGTTGGATCACATTGACTCCCACTGAATAATGTGACAAGCCTATTGAGTATTATCTTCAGGAAGCCTTGTTGAAGTTTTTTTGGGTGCCATTGAGTCAATTCTGACTCATAGCAACCCCATGTGACAGAGTAGAACTGCCCCATAGGGTTTTCCTGGCTGTAATCTTTAAGGAAACAGATCACCACGTCTTCCTCCCAAAGAGCTGCTGGGTGGGTTTGAACGCAAACCTTTTGGTTAGCAGCAAAGTGCTTAATTGGCCCTCTGTCTGTAACATAATCTTGCACTGCAAATCTGATCTCTTGCAAATGTATGTGCCTGGAGATATGCCAAACTTATTATCAGTCAGTGCTTAAAGCTGAAATTTGAGGGAGAAAGGACATAATCCCAGTGAAAATTATTAGTTTGAACCATACGAAATTGACAATACTTGTACATTTTTAACCTATAAAATGATGATTTTTGTAGAGGTTACATGGTTTAATATAGCAACGTAATCCTATAATTACATGTAACACTCAAAAAAGAGAAGAAAAATTGAAGTAGGTTCCATAATTGTTATGAGGAAAAGAAGGGAAGAGAGTAGGAACCATGCTAATGGCCTCAGATATCTAAATAGGAAAACAAAAGCTTATTTGCAAATAAGTTATTTAGAAATCAGAGTATAGTTTTCCATAAAACATTGTTAGTTTGTTAAAGCTGATTAATAGGGTCTTCACTGAGTGCTTCCTAGATAGATGCTAGGCTTTTCATACATTATCTAATGTTTAGATCAAATGTGTAAAGTAGGGTGCATTATTCTTACTTTACAAAGGAGGAAACTGAGGCTCAGAGAGAAGTAATAAGATTAATAAGCGGTGGAGCCAAAAACCAAACCTAGGTCTATCTGATTCCAAAATCATACTGTGGAATGTAGGAGAAGGCTTAGGAAAGTAAAGGGGCTGGAAACTGCATCACATAATAAATCTTTGTAAATATTTTTGTAACAACCTTTCTATTAGCATAATTCCCAGACTTTTAGAGCTGAAGGGCCTGTAAAGGTTATCCAGTCCAGTACATCTTACTTCTCCAGGGACCTCACAGCTAGCTAGTGCCAGAACTTGGATTAGGAAAAAAACTCCCAATCCAAGGTTCTTTTGCTACCACCCTCTTACAAAATATGTGATATAAACCACTAACCTAGAGCAAAACAGGGTCATGTGGAGCAGTCAGCTTCCACTTCCAAACAGGAACCTTCCCAGGACTTGGGAATAAGAAGATGCTCTAGATAACATCATCGGTAAAGAGTGAAAGAATAAAAGGAATGGTAGGAGTCTTTGATATCTTGCAACCAAGGAATCTTTCTTGTGCTCTTTCTTAGGGTCCTAAGGAAAAAACGTAGTTGAATCTGACCGTTGAACTTGATAAATGCACACTAAGGTTGAATCTCTATGGCTTGAGAGAACCTGACATTGGCTGAGAGTGTCTCGTATGTCTGGTTCACTCAGGATTGGACCTACTTTTCTATAGTTCATTAAAAAGACTTGATGTTTGTTATAAGCAAAATGTCAAGCTTCTCTACAGCCTACAAGTGAGCTGTTTTTCATGGTGGTATATAACCCAAAGTAAAATTAATAAAGCAGTTGAAATAAGTTATATTGAAATCTGAATTTATGCCAATTTATTCACCCTCTTTTAATTCAGTCCACTGTGTCCCTAGAAACATGTAAGATTTGACTGGTCCGGGCCTGAAAGCATGGAATTTGTGACCTTTATGGTCCCTCATGGGTGCAGCATGTGACATGGCTTCATTAATTAGAATCTCAGATAAGTGAGAAGACAGAAGAAGATGGCAGAAAGGAGAGGAAGAAAGTAGAGAGTACAGAAGTTAGGAAACTTGTTGAGCCAGGTGAATGGTTTAACCCATAGGTATGTGGCTTTCTGTATATTTTAATAACAACAGAACATTTTTAACTCTTACAACACCTGTGGGAATTTTACAAATGTAGATTTCAAATTTTTGAAAGAGTACACACAGAAAAATATTGTGATTTCACTTAGCTTTTGTGCATTAAATATTTTTATGGTGAAAGAGATGTTAGTTTGTTGTAGTCCAAAAGAATTCCTAGGACAGTTACTAGTTATGATGGAAGTTGAACGTATACTGAAAAGTTTCTGAGACATCACTAGGAACAGAGCAGTCGATAGATAAAACCCATATTGAATGGATGGTGGATGGATGGATGGATGGATGAATGGATGGATGGATGGATGGATGGATGGATGGATGGATGGATGGATGGAAGGAATAGACTAAATAGAATAAAACAAGAAAGAATGAGAAGTTGAACTTTTTCTTTTTTTTCTAATCTGATAAAATAACCCAGAAAGCACACACAGTTGATGTAATTTTAAGTATTAAAATGAATTATAATTGAAGTGATCGAATAACAGGTGACTCTGAACTTTATCGTTCCATTAGGAGCTGAAATATACTAGAACCATTTTTAGAAGAGAAGAAACACTGACTCATCACTGTAGAAAGGAATTTGAAGTGATAAAGTGCCATGGATCTGACTTATATTCCTGAAGACCTAACCAACTGTCCAAAGTTTGGAAATAAATCTTGTCCTCCCACCAACCGCCCTTTTAATGTCCGGGTGGTAATGTATTCAGTTATGACTGCAGCCATGGTTATCACTATCTTTGGAAACTTGGTTATAATGATTTCCATATCTCATTTCAAACAGCTTCACTCTCCTACAAATTTTCTGATCCTCTCCATGGCAACCACAGACTTTCTGCTGGGTTCTGTCATTATGCCATACAGCATGGTGCGATCAGTAGAGAGCTGCTGGTATTTTGGGGATGGCTTTTGTAAATTCCATGCAAGCTTTGACATGATGCTAAGCCTCACCTCCATTTTTCATCTCTGTTCCATTGCTATTGATCGATTTTATGCTGTATGTTACCCTTTACACTACACGACCACGATGACCATCTCCATGATAAAGCGTCTATTGGCATTTTGCTGGTCGGCACCTGCTTTCTTTTCCTTCGGTTTAGTTCTATCTGAAGCTAATGTTTCTGGTATGCAGAGTTATGAAATTCTTGTTGCTTGTTTCAAATTCTGTGCACTTACTTTCAACAAATTTTGGGGGACAGTATTGTTCACTACCTGCTTCTTTACTCCTGGCTCTATCATGGTTGGTATTTATGGCAAAATCTTTATCGTTTCCAAACGACATGCCCGGCTCATCAGCAACATGCCTGAAAACACAAAGGGGGAAGAGAAAAAAAACCTATCCAAGAAAAAGGACAGGAAAGCAGCTAAGACCCTAGGTATAGTAATGGGAGTGTTTCTAGCTTGCTGGTTGCCTTGTTTTCTTGCAGTCTTGATTGACCCGTATTTAGACTACTCCACTCCCATAATAGTACTTGATCTTCTAGTGTGGCTTGGATACTTCAACTCCACTTGCAACCCCCTCATTCACGGCTTTTTTTACCCATGGTTTCGGAAAGCTCTTAAGCACATAGTATCAGGAAAAATATTTAGTTCTCATTCAAAAACTACAAATCTGTTTCCTGAAGCACACTACTAAAAGATCATTATAAATGTGAATCAAATATTGAAAATGAGACATATTATTTTGACCTGTCTCACATAACATCCTCATATCAATGCAAATATTATACCATCAAATTCCAATAATTTAGTTGAGTGTTCTATAATCTGAACATAAGCTAAATTCAATAATTTTTAACCAATCAAAAAATTAATTGTTAATTGATAATTATTAATAATAAATCAATTATTAATTGTGAACTCTGTAGCCAACCCTTACTCACCTCTGAGTGGTGGGAAAAATGTACAAAAGAAATCTCAAACACAGTTCAGAATAGTTGAACTGTGTTTACATCCATGACACGATTAAAAACCAATATAAGAATAGAGAAAATAACGTGCTATCAGTTTTGGCTCTCATTTGATTTCACTCTAGAAATTCAGAAGAGGGAAAATCAGTATTACCTGGGGAGCCGTGGAACAAATTTGACTTAAGGTTGGACTCTATTATCAACTAGCAGTTCACCCTATCATTTGGCCTGGAAGGATTATTGTTGTTGGGTGCTGTCCAGTCAATTTCAACTTACAGCGACCCCATTTGACAAAGTAGGACTGCCCCATAGGGTTTCCTAGGCTGTAATCTTGACAGAACCAAATTGCCACATCTTTCTCTGGTGAAGCCACTGGGTAAGTTTGAACTGCAAAACCTTTCGGTTAGCAGTCAAGCATTTAACCATTGTGTCACCAGTGTTCCTTTGGAAGAATCATTAACCATCATTATATAAATCCTTCTGTTTTTTCTGACACCTGGAAGCTCGCTACAAAGAGGATGCCACAGGAGAAGCAGTGAGATTGTAAATCATCATAAGCAATTTGAGCTTTTACTCTTGTGACTTTTCACTGTGTGGTTTACGTTTGAAATGACTTACTGTTTCCTCTGTCTCTAGCTTCCTAGCCTGCATGGTATGTCTTCACCATTGGCCAGGAATCACAAGGCCTCTCCTTGTAGCTGCTTCAACCACTTTTTCTGGAAGCCCTGCCCTGGGGCCCTGGCAAATAAATTTCCTCCACACCACAATGCCTATGATTTAAGTCAGATTGTTAAGATTTGGTGAAAATTCTTCCAGTGATTTTTCTGTGAAGCATTAAGATACAGAGTGTTTCTTGTATTTCACAGGTTGGGAAATACATGAGTTCATGTAAAAATGATTTCTAAGTGCCCTTGTGCCTAAAAATATGATATGGGAGGGAGAAAACGAGGAGCAGAAGCAGGTTAAATCCTCCCCCTTTTTCTGGGTCAAGGTCAACCTTAAGTCAAACTTTGAAAGAAGAAATTTCGCCCTTGGTTCTTTCCCATCGCTCTTCTGAGCTTTTCTCTCCCAATACCCAGACCCCCTGTGACCTAGAATCAACTGAAAAAATTACCCGAGTTCAGCTTTCTTCTGAAGGGCAGTATGATTCAGTAAGGGTTACTTCCACTTTAACTCTGCTTGTTAGGAGAAAAATCAATGTACACTTGATAGTTGTGAAGTATTCTCATGTTTACCAAAGAATGTTTACTAACCCAAACTAACTATTGGTCTTGAGGTGAGCAATTTAGGCAGTCTAAACCAAAAAAACCCCAGTTACCATTGAGTCTATTCCGACTTATGGTGACCTTGGGTGTGTCAAAGCAGAACTGTGCTCCACAGGGCTCTCAATGGCTGATTTTTCAGAAGTAGCTAGCTAGCTTTTCTCCAAAAGAGCCTCTGGGTAGACCTGAACCCCCAACCTTTCGGTTAGAAGCCAATCCCATTTGCACCATCCAGAAACTTGAAGAGATATTAGGTATGAGTAGCACTGCCAGGATCTTTCTTCCTGACAATCCCATAGAATGAAGGCCCAGTCTGGTCTGTAAGGAAGAGACTGCATCCCCTAGTCATGTCTCTCCCTTCACAGATGAGGACATCACTTATCCAACTTTGTTAGTGATAGACAGTTCATGCCCAGAGATCCTTTTAATATATTTGGCTTCCTCTCTGTTCCTGCTTTTTAAATTCTCATTTGTTTCTCTACTTTTCAACTATTTCTTTACTGTAAAAACTCCACTTTGTGTGTGGGGGGGGTGGGGGTCCATGTTCTTCTCATGCTAGCAGCATTAGGGATTGTCAAAGAACAATTGTGAGGATGGTGTAGGACCAGGCAGTGTTTTGTTCTGTTGTACATAGGGTCACTATGAGTCAGAAGCGACTCAACGGCACCTAACAACAACAACAAAAGGGGGAAGGGAGCAGTATAGCAACAACTAGCTTTAGTACATAGGACATTGGCACATGGTTGTTAGACTGAGGACTGTCTGTAGATACACACTGATCTAGCATAAATGGAGTGATCTATTTGGATAGGCTTAGCTAGCTAGTTGCATGCAATACATAACTATAAGGTTATTTGAAACCTGTGCAGAACCATGAAGATACATACTGAGTCCTCAGTAAAGGATTCAAATATTTATTTAGAAATTCATCTGTAGCATACACCTTCCCCTCCCACTGATGCTATCTCAGCCTGAGTCCGGGCCCTCTTCATTTCTTGAACAGGATTTTGCATCAATTTATTGCCCATCTTGGCTCCAGTTTCAGATCTTTCCAATCTACTCTGCACAGCTATCTGAACCTGGTGCTTTACTCTTAAATATCTTCGAGGGTCTCTGTGCTGAATCTCTTCTGTTTACCCCACCTTCTCCATCCTGCTCTTCACAGGAAGCTGACCCGGCTCTGGGGTTTCAGTGGCATTTTATCAGTGGGAAACACCCATGGGAGATCAGAGGGTGGAATGATGATTAAATCAGGCTACTTATCTCTGAGTAAAGTGACGATCCCTTTGGCTAAAAAAGTAAAAATAGGTACTAATATATGTGGCAACCTCTTTGCCAAATTGCCCAGGGCTGGCTGTGTTCCTCCAGGAGAGGCCGTCTGGAGTTCCTACCCATGCAGCTCTACTGTGAAAATTCCTAAAGCTGCTCCCTTCTCCCGCCACTTCCGGCCTAGGCTTCTCTATTGCTGCCCCGGGTACTACACTGTTTCTTCCTTGTTTCCTTAACCGCTGCCCACGCCTTTGTAAATAGTACCTTTATTAAACTTTCCTCAATCACTCAGGTTGATTGTGCCATCTGTTTTCTGCTGGACACCTGACTAATGTAGCTTTTCGTTGCTCCGAGACAACGTTTCTGAAGTTCTCCCCAAACGCATCAAGTCCTAGACAAGCCGGACGTGGCCTTTATGTTTCCACATTAAATCACTCCGCTAGCCTCTGCACTCCCCAAAGGTGTCACTGGGTCCCCCCACAAGTCTTTCTCCCCTGGTTGCTCTGTTGTGAGGGGCCATTCATCTTCCTGCTCCACTTGGCAACTTCTATTTTTTTTTTTATTTTTTGAAGATCGGTCTTAAAATCTCAACGTGAGATTTCTAGTGTCCCTGAGAGTGGCTTTTGCATAACAGAAAAGATTATTCGAGGTAATTCTGGCTATTAAAATTAATCCTAGATTCATAACATAATATTTAAAAACCAGCTGTTCCTCAAAATTTTGTTTAGCGTATTACTTTTACTTTTCTATCTAGACGTTTAATAGCTTCAAACAATACATTTTAAAGGAGCAGTTGCAGCCTAGTTAATTGAATTCTGTAAATATTTGCATTCTCAGACTAAACTATTTCCATTTTTAGTAGGATAATTGTCATACTAATACATAAAACCTTTCCCAATACTTAAACAACTCTTATAAACATAATGAATTATTTACAATATAGGAATCTTAGGGTTCTTAAACATTATAATACTATTTATAAACTTAGTGAAATCTTTGTTCTTGTGCCTTTCACCTTACAAATCACGTCTAAATCAATTACTTAATAACACACTATAAATGGAAATCACAAAACTATTCTGGTAAATACTTTAATATACCAAATTCTCTTGCACACTAAATACTAAAAATCACAAGTATACACAGATTATTCCTAAACTGAACACAAGCTGTACTAATACTATAGGTTTGATTTACTTCATCATTTCCGTACCTAATTCAGAGCCTTTACAATCATAAACATAAGGATTCTTTAGGCCTTCTCTATAGCTAGAATAAAGTGATAATTATTTTGATTAAAATAAATAAAAGTGTTTATTAATATGTGACAAATGTATTTTAAATTATTTTTTAAAAAGATAATAAATGCACATTAAAACAATTCAAAAGAAACAAAAAGTGTATACACTAAAAAGTAAGTCCCCCTCCAATCCTAGTCCTCTATAGTTTTCAGCATCTTCCACAGAGAAAATTAGTTTCTTATATAACTTTCCAGAGATGCACAGGCATATCATAAACAAGTAGAAAAAACACAAACCAAACCAATTGCTGTGGACCCGATTCTGAATCCCGATGACCACATGTCTTACAGAGTAGAATTTTTCCATACTGTGTTCTTGACTGTAATCTTTTTTTTTTAATAATTTTTATTGTGCTTTAAGTGGAAGTTTACAAATCAAGTCAGTCTCTCACACAAAAATTGACCATAATCTTTACAGAAGCAGATCACTAGGCCTTTCTTCCATAGAGCAGCTGGGTGGGATCGAACCACCAACCATTAGGTTAGTAGTCACGGGCAATCTATTTGCACCACCCAGGGCCCAGTATAAACAAGTAGGCATGTACATATTGCTCCTGACACTTAAAAAGAAAAACAAAAGGTGATATACTAAACATGCTGTACTGAGACTTGGTTGTTGCACTTAGTAATGTTAGTAAATATAAAACCCAATCCAAACCAACTGTAGACAAGTCTATTCCAATCTATATCAACCCTACAGGGCAGAGTAGAGCTGCCCCATAGGACTTCCAAGGCGGTAATCTTTACAGAAGCAGATTGCCACATCTTTCTCCCAGGGAGCAGCTGGTGGATTTGAATCACCAACCTCTCGGTTAGGAGCCGAGCCCTTTAACCAGTGTCCACCAGGGCTCCTTACCCATAAATGTAGAGCTGCTTATTTTTAACAAGAATGTCCCATTATTTGGAAGTATCATAATTTATATAAATAGATCCCTGTTGTTGTTAGGTGCCATCAAGCGGGTTCCGATTCATAGCGACCTTATGCACAACAGAAAGAAACATTGCCTGGTCCCCCGCCATCCTCACAATCTTGTTATGTTTGAGCCTATTGTTGCAGTCACTGTGCCAATCCATCTAGTCAAGGATCTTCCTCTTTTTTGTTGACCCTCTACCTTACCAAGCATGTCTTTGTCCAGGGGCTGGTCCCTCCTAATAATATGTCCAAAGTACAGGAGATGAAGTCTCACCATCCTTGCTTCTAAAAAGCATTCTGGTTGTACTTCTTCCAAGACTGACTTGTTCATTCTTCTGGCAGTCCATGGTATATTCAATATTCTTTGTCAGCACTGTAATTCATAACTAGATCCTTACTGATGAGTATTTCTTATTTTTTTGGCCATAACAAATGATGTTGCAGTAAACATCATGTAAATACAAATTTATTCCTGTAGTATCAGTAAATACCTTGGTTGTTTTGATTTTTGAAACATGTGGAGAGGTGAACATATATTTTGCAAGGCTTTTGACTAAGTATAATTAATCTGACCTGAACTATTTGAATTTAGAATTTATTTCAGAGCTATTGTTATTTAATGCATGAGAAAAATTCTATTAAAAATTAAAGTTTTCAGCTTAGGAGTACCTGTTTGGTGTGTGCATTTTCTTATTTTCATTTGTTCTTTACTTTGTTTACTTTTTCATTTATCTTTGCTTAATGTTATTTCTTTTATTTTACTTTATTCTTTGTTAAATCTTACTTTATTCTTCTTGAGGAATGAGCATTTGAGAGTGATTTACTGGTAAGGTGATGCCAAAGAAAGAAAACATCTTTTTAATGTCCGAAGTGTATAATGGGGGGCTGTGGGGGGGAATGCAGAACAGAATTTCAAATTCTTATGGAATCCAGAGTACTGGAGACATGGAGACAGGATGAACCCCTGAAACTATTGCCTTGAGATAATCTTTAAAGCTTAAATGAAAAGTGTCCTCTGAAGTCTTCTTAAACAACAGTTTAGCTAGTTTAACTAGTAAAGAAGATCTGCCTTGAGCATTGTGCTCTTTTAAGATTTATCTATACGGGATCAAACTGACAACAGCAACATGAAAGATTAGATAGGAACCTTGGGGGCAGTAAGTGTATGTTAATCGGGGAGGAACAACTCAGAAAAGGAGAGTGAGAGTGGTTGCACAACTCAAAGAACATAAACAATGTCACTGAATTGTACACATAGAAACTGTTAAACTGGTGGGTGTTTTGCTGTGTTTATTCTCAACAACAAAAACAAAAAATAAAATACAGAAAAAAGTTCATAAAGTTTTTAACTTTTGCAAATTAACTTTTGTTGTTCCTACTTTTAGAAATATTAAAGTCCTGGGACTCCAAAAGTCTTGGAGTCATTTCACACTCCGTTGGAGCCCAGCAGGACTGTCGGAGCAGCCCACACTGGGGGTAGCTTGGACAGCTCGGTATCTCTCAGTCAACTCTGTGGCAGCCCAGAGCCTGTGCTTTATGTTTAGCTAGGTTGGGAGCTAACTGAGGAGTTATTTTCAAGCTAAAAATTTCATTTAGCCAAACACCATTGAAATATTTGAGTTCTTGGGTGGTGCAAATAGATAATGTATTTAGCTGCTAACCCAAAGACTAGAGGTTGGAGTCCACCCAGAGGTGCCTCAGAAGAAAGATCTCTTTCCAGAAATCAGCCATTGAAAAAGGAGCTCTGTTGGCACTTGGCTGCTAACCAAAAGGTAGGGTGTTCAAACCCACCAGCCACTTCATGGGAGAAAAGACTTGGTGCTCTACTTCCATAAAGATTACGGCCAAGAAAACCCTATGTGGCAGTTCTACTCTGTCACACGGGGTCATTATAAGCCAGGATTGACTTGATGACACACAACAGCAGCCACTGAAAACGCTACAGAGCACAGTTCTACTCTGATACATGGTCACCATGGGTTGGGGTCAACTCTATGGCAACTGCTTGGTCGGTTGCCTGGGCCGAGTTGTCTAGACAAACTCCTGAAGTCACTGAGAGATCTCCTCCAGCAAGGAAAGTACATAAATGAGTCAATTTGTGAACAACAACCATCTGGCTCTTTTGGCAAAGTAATTCATATACTTCTCCACCACCCCAGTCAAAAGAAAGCAGAAAGAAAAAGAAATAAAAAAACTCACTTCCATAAGAGGACCCCTTCCAGGCTTCTGAGGAACCAGCAGCAGTCAGGCAGCAGCCTGTGTCAGCTCTGGGGAGCCCCTGCTCCATTTTAAGGTGTTCATAGCCCTACCACTCCCTTTGTTCCCACGCACAACCGGTAGATGCTTTCTGCAGTTACTATTATCCCTGTTACCCTATTGTTCCCTTTTTTACTTTTTTAGTCCTCTAATACCTCTTAACATAATTTCCTAAGTTTACTTCTATTAAAATAAGAATTTCCTTTTCAATTTCCTGACTTGACCCTGACTGATATTACGGAGTAGTACTGCCCATGGGATTTTCATGGCTGTGATCTTCAGGAGGCAGATCACCAGGCCTTTCTTCTGTGGTCCTGCTAGGAGCATTCAAACCACCAACCTTTAGGCTAGTAGTTGAGCGCAAAGCACCTGTGCTACCCGAGGTACCTTATAAAAATGTACTATAAAGTTATTCTCTATGTGGGAAGAAGTTTAGGAACAGAAGTTTTGTGAACACATCTGAGCAAAAAAAATAAAACCTAACGTCATGCAACCGCCACCTCTCATCAAGACTTTGAATTTTATGAAGGAAGTCCCCAGCAGGTGTAAAAAAGTTTGTTTTTGCCAGTTAATGTATAGGTGAATAATTTGATTCGATTTTGATAAATGCTTACTCATTGTGTATTTTAATAGATTTATTTTATGGCCATGATGGACCATAAAATAGTCAATGTAAACTATTTGAAGCTTAGTGTATGAAACTATGCCACATTAATGACAATACTTTCTATAACCATTCAAATTCTCACATGGTGATGGGAATTTTTACTTTTCCTGCAGATGCTATGAAACTTTGTTTAGGCTAGAACCTCTATGTGGCAAACTGTGGAATTAAAAGAACTGCACTGTGAATGGACACCACTGGTTTGTTCATGGCAGCAAAAGGAAAAGATATAACTGAGTCAAATTTTTACTACGGAGTAAGGAACACACTGTTTGAAGAGGTTATCTAGCATTTGGTAATATGTGAACTGAGCATTTTGTGGGTTTGAATTAAATTTTCCTCTTCCTTCCTTCCCTCCTTCCTCCCCTCCCCTCATTCCTTCCTTCCTTCCTTCCTTCTTTCCCTCCCTCCCTTCCCCCCCCCACTTCTTCCTTTATTTTTATTCTTTTCCATCTTTGACTTTGAGTGAGACTAGTCTATGTTATCCCTTCTGAGGTCACTGCAATAAGAGCACAAAACTGATTCCCTCCCCTGGAGCCAATTCTCTGAAGGCTCACAGTAATCTTTTTGCTGGCAACACACTGAAGATTGTTAAAGGGCAAACTTGTCAAAAGCAAGACACAGGGTAAAGCATCTCAAGAGGCATATTCTGTGTATAAATGCTGCTGAGAGCATAGCCTGCCAGGGACCTACCTGCTAGAGCTTGGGCAGGGCAGGGGGTGATGGAGCACGATGCTCACTTGAATGGTAAGAACTTTTAGTACAACAGATAACTCCCTTTTAAATTATTTTAACTCAAAACTACCTAATCAGCAAAAGAAATTCTGGTAAACCCAAAAGGAGTATATTAAAAAAAAAGAGATCTGACTGATTTATCTCTTGTTTTTTTTTTTTTTTTTTTGCGTGTTGAAAGGAACCACACATAATATAGTCATTGGTATAAATAAAACTAGATCATTTTTTAAAATCACTGAAATTCTAAAGAGGTGATGATATGAAGACCTACAGCAAATCTTTCTTATGTTTAACTCAAGAGTCATATCTCTTATCTAAGAAATTATAACGGGGGCAAGACATATCAAAGCAAGGTGAAATAATAAGTTTAGTAGAAATTGTCCCAGAGGTAGAGTGTTTGGGCTGTGCAACCAGGAAAGAGAAGAGGAATCATGCATAGTAAAGAAGGTGTGATGTGTCCTTTTTAAATTTTTCCCCATTTAATTTGTTATAAATTATTGAGCCTTAGTGAATATTTTCCTTTCCTGTTTGAGGCAAATAAAGATACAACCCTTAACATAAGTTTAGACATGTAACACATGAGGAAAAAATATCATGTAACTCCTTTTCATCTTTTCCTTGAAATCTGGAGAACTTTTATGTTTTCAAAATCATTTCAGAGTTCTTATGTCTGTTCCCTGGTTCTGTATTCTTTTCCTGTCTTTCTCCATTTTATATACTTTAAAAAATACTATGCAATTTTCACACCTATCCAGAAATGTTAGCCAAGGTCTCTTTTTTACTTCCTGGCAGAAATAAATGACAAAATTCTCTGCTTTCATTAGGTGATTGTTTTTAATTCTATCATTAATTTGGTCCTTTGTTGCTGGTGCCTGGGGAAATTTTATTAGTAAAAAAGAGTAAAAAACCGGGATGAAAATGTCCCGTGATAACATTTCTAGCTTTGCCAAAATACCTTTACCCTAGTAAATCACTACCTACATGCTTGAATTTATTTTATTTTTTAAATTACAGTGTATACCTTTTTTGGAGGTGGTAGAAAGTTATCTCTATTCTGTTAAATATTTGAATAAACAAAACCCTGACTCCACTTAATTTTATGACAATTTGTTTTTGTTTAAACCAAAGCAGTAGACCAGTAGTCATATTTGTAATTCATTTACTTACTTTTGAGTCAAGAGGTGAAGTTAGGAATTGAAAATTATTATTATCTTTGACATTAGCTTTATAATTCACTCATGTAATACTTTTTGAAATAAATGGTGTGTTTTTTGCTCTATCTTCTTGTCTTAATCTAGCACTTAAATGTTTAAACAGTTCCCTAGAATACGGAACCATGCATGAACCGGAACGTGAGAGAATAGTGTTAGTTTCTAGCAGCTGTTTCATACCATGTTTTAAAAAAGAAATGAAATTCACTTTACAAACCTAAGAAGTTAAATTATATCAATCCTTTCAGGGATGAGGTTTTCAAATGTGAAAGTAAAACTTCAAAGACTACAAAATGAAATGTTCAAGACTGTGCTCACGTGGAAGGGAAATGATATGTCCATGGATAGGCAGTGACAAATGCTTAAATAATGTGGTCATTGTTTGCTATCTGTAAAGATAATTAAAGAAAAAATTCACAAAATCAACACCAATAAAAGGCAAAAACAAAAAAACAAAACAAACCCATTGCCCTTGAGTCAATTCTGACTCATATCGACCCTATAGGACAGAGTAGAACTGCCCCATAGGGTTTCCAAGGAGCACCTTGTGGATTCGAACTGCCAACCTTTTGGTTAACAGCTGTAGCGCTTAACTGCTATGCCACCAGGTTTTCCAATAAAAGGCAAGCTAAAGTAAATTTATTAAAGAAGGTAACTAAGTGTATAGTATTTCATTATAGTCAGCATCTTAGAGCTGAGGAACCAAGTGATAAGTAAAGAAATAATTTGTGTTCTGTGTTCCAAAACTGATAGCCTGCAGTTTATAAAGGAGCTGAGTAAGTGTTTGTCTTTCTTACATTTTACTTCTCTACGTTTGGTTTCTCAAGTTCATCTCAGTTGCATAATACCTGATTGGTACAATTAAAAAGTATCTAAAGAAAAATGCTAACTGGAGAAATTAAATTACTATATCCAGAAAAACCAAACCTATTGCCATCAAGTCAATTCTAACTCATAGTGACCCCATTGGACAGAGTAGAACTGCCCCATAGAGTTTCCAAGGAGCACCTGGTAGATTTGAACTGTGGACCCTTTGGTTAGCAGCTGTAGCACTTAACCACTATACCACCACAGTTTCCACTATATCCAGAGCAGATAAAATGTGCCATAATGTTAAGATGCCAAATCATACACGGGCATTGGGGATAATTATTGAGCTAGAGCAGCAAATAGTGGAAATATTGTTTTCAAAGATGCTTGCATTCTCAGTAATGTCTTTTCCAAGTCAGTCTGATGAGGTTGTGGTTGTGGACTCATTTTCCCTAAGGACCCGCAGAACAGAGAGTTTTAGTGTATTCTCAGGCCAAAGCCCACTTCTCCAACCTGGCCTTGGATCTCACAAATGCTTGCCATTGGTCATCATAGTTACACATTGAGCCCCAGCACTGGAAAAACAAATTAAACCGGCGTCATGCTGAGGGTGAGTCAGTCTTGTTATTTTTACATTACAAAGGCAACATCATAAATTCTGTCAAATGACAAATTAAACAATGAACACTTCTACTTGTCCAATTTGTTATGAATATAGAACTTGCAATCTGTGGACAAGAGGATCTAAACTTAAATTTAAATTCATGAGTTCAGCTGCTAAGTGACAGAAGATAATCCACAAGATTGATAGAATCTGTCATGCGAGGTATTTTTTCCTTCTTTTTGAGATTATTCATGTATACAGTCGTTACCTTTAGCATATTTTTAAGTTATCATAATATTGCTTTAAATCTTTTTTATATTGTTCCCATTAGGGAGAGAAATGATTCCTTATTGATTTGCATGTAATGAATAACTGTAGCAAAAGCATTTGCAAATATCCACAAGAGATTTTTTTTTTTAAAAAAAGAAGTACAATCTTAAGATAGTAATTATTGTTTAAGCTAAAAGTTAAATAATGATACCAGTTGTAGTTGTTGTTTTTAGGTGCCTTTGAGTCAGTTCGGACTCATAGCAACCCTGTGTAGAACAGAATGAAACACTGCCTGGTCCTGTGCCATCGCACAGTTGTTACTATACTTGAGCCCATTGTTGCAGCCACTGTGTCAATCCATCTCATTGAGGGTCTTTTTCTTTTATTATGACTCTCTACTTTGCCAAGCATGATGTCCTGCCAGAGGCCCTAGTAATTCTTTAGGTGCTTTTATCTAGAAAGTTGGTTAATATAAGTGGTACAGATAAAATTCTCAATCTTCCTATGGATTTGGAATGGGAACCTCCAGAGTAAGGGCTACACATTAGTGCAACCAGAGCATGCACTATCTGGGTCACTCTGATGGTTTTAACTGAATTCATTAACTCAATTCTCCTTTAGCTCCTAGCTACTCAAGGCGTGGTCTTTGAACTAACCACATTAGCATCTCTTGGGATCTTATGAGAAATGTAGACTTTCAGCACCCACCCAAAATCAGAATCTGTGTTTTAAAAAGATCCCCAGATAATTCTTGTATACATTAAGGTTTGGGAAGTCCTGCTCCTGCCCAGTAGTGAGTTTGAACCTTGGAATTGGAAATATAGACTAGCTAAGGCTTTGTGAAAAGTTGCCCTATCAATAATCTTTATTGTTTTTCACCTTTCTTTCTCAGAAATGAGAGGAGCACAGTATTTTTGAAAAAGACTCATCATACCCCTGGAATAAAGACAATGAATTCACATGATCTTTGGAACCCCCCAGAAGTACAATTTTGCTTTGCTTTTGTTAACAGTTCATGCCCTAAAAATGTGAGGTCTCTGTTGAGTGCCTTTGCCATGTATGTGGTCATGATTGGGGCTATAGTGATGACCATGCTAGGCAACATGGTCATCATCATTTCCATTGCACACTTCAAGCAACTCCACTCCCCCACCAACTTCCTGATCCTGTCCATGGCCATCACGGATTTTTTGCTGAGCTGTGTGGTCATGCCCTTCAGTATGATCAGGTCCATTGAGTCCTGCTGGTACTTTGGAGACCTCTTTTGCAAAATCCACAGCTGCTGTGACATCATGTTCTGCACCACCTCCATTTTTCACCTCTGCTTCATCTCAGTTGACCGCTACTATGCAGTTTGTGACCCATTGCATTATGTCACCAAAATTACCATCCCTGTCATAGAAGTCTTTCTACTTATCAGTTGGTCCTTCCCTACCTTTTTTGCCTTTGGCCTGGTATTCTCAGAATTAAACAAAATTGGTGCAGAAGATTTTATTGCAGCCATTGACTGCATAGGTTCATGTGTGTTGATATTTAACAAGCTCTGGGGCACACTGGTCTCCTTTATAGCATTCTTTCTCCCTGGCACAGTGATGGTGGGCATATATATACACATTTTCGTAGTAGCCAGGAAGCATGCTAAGCAAATTGACATGGGGCCAAAGATGAAACAGGTTGGGTCAGAAAGCGAAATAAAGAACTCATCCAAAAAAGAAAGCAAGGCCACCAAGACTTTAAGCATAGTCGTAGGAGTATTTGTGTTGTGCTGGTTACCTTTCTTTGTCTTAACAATCACGGATCCTTTCATTAATTTTACAACACCTGAAGATTTGTACAATGTCTTCCTCTGGCTGGGTTATCTCAATTCCACCTTCAATCCCATTATATATGGCATGTTTTATCCCTGGTTTCGGAAGGCACTGAGAATGATTGTCACGGGGATGATCTTCCACCCTGACTTTTCTACCCTAAGTCTGTTTCCTACACATGGTTAGGTAACGCTCCCCGTACCCTAGGCTTCTTTTTAGATAGACAATCCTGGATGCTCTTTCTCTCTAGAGGCAGAGGCAGGGACTAACTCAGGGAGACCATTCTTCCAGTAATTGTAACAGACACCTAATAGGACCAATAGGTCAAAACTTCTATGTCAAAGTCACCAAAGTAGCCAATTTCTGGGGTTCTGGGGAAGATACCACCAATAAAACAAAACTCTCTGCTAAGGCTTGCTGATTCCTGAATTAGCACAGTTAGTGATTTAGAATTTCACTCATTGGCTTAAATCAAACAGAATTTTTCTCTTTTTAGCTTGTAAACAGCATCAGTGGAGGAGACATAGCAAGTCTTTCTACTCACTGCAAGTCATGTACAACTGAGTTTATGTACATATTTCTTGAGATAGCTTGAATAGACCAGAAGCCTAGGTTATGGAACATGTACTTGGCATGAAAGGGGAGAAGGAAGCAGAGAGTTGGAGTTACTTCCAATTTTACTGGTTCTGACTTAAACATCCTGTGTCAAAAAGAATTGATATGAGCCTTGCAATCTTTTGGTAAAATTGCACTGTTTTATTGAATAAGGAGAATGAATAGAGTTTAGGAAAACATTCTTTCACTCAACATATACTTTTGGTCCACACAGTCATGTGATGCTTAACATCCACAATACGTTCTGTGAAACAGGCTGTTATGTGAGTTGGACGTTGCATGAACACCATATTATATACAGGCAGTCCCTGGATTACAAACGAATCCCATTCCTAAATTTGTCTTTAAGTCAAATTTGTACCTAAGTCAGAAGAAGGCACCTTTTATATCTAATGTCAGTTAGTCGGATTTTGTCTTAGTATACAGTATATAATCTACCTTTCTATGAGTTAAAAAAAAAATTAAAGAAACATTTTCAGATACACTAAAACATCTTTAACATACTAATACAGTAAAATAATAATAATGTTTTGATACACATCACAAAGTAGCACCCATTTGTTATTATGAACCTTTGTATGTGCTTCAAATTTCTAATAGCCTTTACAGGGGGCTGGGACCACAGAAGGTATGCACTGGATGTTGCCCTAACAGACGTTATGTGGTGCATGACCGTATATAAATTCTGCTTGTGTCTGTACATACAGGTAGTGTCCACGTCTATGGGTATGTGTGTGCAATACTAGCTATCCAGCAAGATTAACTTCATTCACAGAACTGAAGTTCTTTCCCTCTCTCAGAGTTTTAGGATAATATTTACTGCCTCAATAAATGTCTCTTCTCTGTCTCCTTTTTTTCTTTCTCCTCCTCCTCTTCCCATCCCATAAACACATTTCACCAAATTTTGTCCTTTGCATTTTTTTTTCATCCTTCACAACCTCTCTCTGTCTCTCTAATCCAGAATCTCTCTAACCTGTCTCAACCAGGGGAAATTTTGCCTCTTGGGGCGATTTGACAATGTCAGGAGGCATTTTTGGGTATCATAGCTGGCCAGTGGGTACTACTGACATCTTGGATGTAGAGGCCAGGGATGCTGCTTATCATCCTACAGTGCACAGGACAGCACCCCACAAGAAACAATTGTTCAGCTCAAAACTTTAAGAGTATCATGGTTGAAGAACTCTAATCTTACCTGTCCTCTCAACTTCCATGACCATGTCTATATAGGTTATTCTCATATAGACTTATTTTCAACCTTACCATTCCTCCCACGTTCAAGTCCTTTATTTCTTATTACTGATGAAATATATATATATATATATATATATATATATATATTTTTTGAGTGCTCCACTGGCATCTCAAAATCAACATATCTAGAATCTTCCTTTTACTTCTACCCTGAAACCAACCTTTCCTGGCCTCTACTTTGTGCACATGTGTTGGTTCTTCATGTAGACTATAAATATCTTGTGTGAAATACTATGTCCTATTGACCTTTGTGTCACACAGTGACTACTATGGTACCTTTTCCATAAAAACTTCTCTGAATATATTCACTGAATACCTGAAACCCAGGCACTTTGAGGAAAATGGGAGAGAAAATCTCAAACTTGTATTCACAGAAACAAACAATTAGAAAGTAACAAGTGGTGAAGTGGAGGCTCTTTCTCTTGAGGAGAAAGACCGAGGAAAGGCCCTATTTGTAAAGAAGAAATTGAAGTGAGTTAAATTCTTGTATTCACGGGCTTTGGTAACATCTGCAAAATGTTTTGCTGGGGAACTTGGGGACCAGGCCAGTGGAAGCACATACTGGAAGGTGACTCATTAATTCGGAAACCTTTGCAAAGCTCAGCATGAAGCTTTCTTGCCAACATAGTAAACTCTCTGAGGACAGAAAGTATGTCTCCTCTTCCCTTTTCTAACACCTTAATAGTGCAAATGCTATAGAGAAAATCTGGCTACATAAGAAATATTCTTGATTATTTTAAGGATTGGTAAATTTCTTAAATAAGGATGTCAGAAAGAAGGACACTTAGAAACGCATGCTTTATTCATCAATCTTTGCTTATTTTTGCAACAAGTAAGGTTGATTTTTATAACAATGACTATAAGACACTGTTATGTTGCAAAGAAAAAAAACATGTAAACAGCAGCGTACATCTTTTTGAAAGTTCAAACTTTTTTTTCAATTGTTGTAAAAATATGTATAACATTTTAATGTTAATTGAATTTTAATCTATATTAAGTCTTATAGTAACTACCATAATAAGTGATTAACCAAATCCCTCCCATCATCTTCTGATCTGGACAAATGACATCAAACTTCTCTATGTAGCATTTCTTGATTCTGAGGTTTTTAATGTTCATGCTCATAAATCCTAAACTTTTATGAAATATTTTGCTTTTTGGAAGCTACGTTTGTTCCAGCCTATCTTTTTGGGAAACTACTTATACTCCAAAACTTGCCTTTAATAACATCTCAATTCAAATGGGAATTCCCAATATTATTTTCAGCTATGTGCTCCACTGAACATTAATAACTTCCCGAGGTCATCCAACTGAATGTGGAAATTATTAAACAGTATCATTAATACCACACTCAAGTAGAATTTTGCTGAAGGTCATTCAAAAGCCATTGCAGCAGTTCATCAACAGAGAACTTCCAGAAGTTCAAGCCAGATTCAGAAGATGACGTGAAACAAGGTATATAATTGCTGATGTCAGATGGAATCTGGCTGAAACAGAGAATAATAATAAAAAAATATTTACCTGTGTTTTACTGCTATGCAAAAGCATTCTACTGTGTGGATCATAACAAATTATGGATAATGTTGTGAAGAATGGGAACTCCAGAACACTTAATTGTGCTCATGAGGAACCTATGCATAGATCAAGAGGCAGTCATTAGAACAGAACAAGGGGATTCTGCACAGTTTAAAGTGAGGAGGGGTGTGTGTCAGGGTTGTGCCCTTTCGCCATAATTATTCAATCTGTATGCTGAGCAAATAATCCGAGAAGCTGGCCTATGTGAAGAAGAATGGGGCATCAGGATTGGAGGAAGACTCATTAACAACCTGAGTTATGCAGATGAAACAACTTTTTTTGCTGAAGTAAAGAGGACTTGAAGCACTTAGTGATGAAGATCAAAGACCACAGCCTTTTGTATGGATAACTCCTCAATATAAAGAAAACAAAAATCCTCATGACTGGACCAATAAGCAACATCGTGATCAATGGAGAAAGGATTGAAGTTATCAAGGATTTCGTTTTACTTGGATCCACAATCAACACCCATGGAGGAAGCAGTCAAGAAATTAAAGGACTTATTGCATTGGGCAAATCTGTGGCAAAAGACCTCTTTAAAGTGTTAAAAAGCAAAGATGTCACCTTGAAGATGAAGATGTGCCTGACCCAAGCCATGGTGTTTTCAATCACATCATATGCATGTGAAAGCAGGACAATGAATAAGATAGACTGAAGAAGAATTGATGCCTTTGAATTATGGTGTTGGCGAAGAATATTGAATATACCATGGACTGCCAAAAGAACCAACAAATCTGTCTTGGACGAAGGACAGCCAGAATGTTCCTTAGAAGCAAGGATGGTGAGACTACATCTCACATACTTTGAACATGTTATCAGGAGGGCTCAGTCCCTAGAGAAGGACATCATGCTTGGTAAAGTAGAGGGTCAGCAAAAAAGAGGAAGACCCTCAATGGGATGGATTGACACAGTGCCTGCAATAATGGGCTCAAGCATAACAATTGTGAGGATGCCACAGGATTAGGCAGTGTTTCTCATTCTGTTGTACACAGGGTTGCTCTTAGTCAGAACCAACTTGCTGGTACCTAGCAACAACAAGAATAACAACAACAATGAGGTCAGTACTTGTAATTTGATAACTTGAATATAAGAATTTAGATACTGAGATGCTTCAATAAATTAGTATTATCATTATCACAGGACCGTATTTGAAATCAAATTTGGGATTTGAGATGCCTGGCAGAGTGCTGATTCATTCTCTTCTCATTGCAGTAATTTAATCTCCTCAGGAGAACATTTCCTTTGCTACTGATCCTGAAGACAGCATTGCAAGGACTAAGGTACTCCTTCCTCTTGAAGAGTCAAAGTAACAGAAGGAGTTCCTGAAGCTTTAGGTTAAGTTAGACCTCACCCCAGGGCCTGCAGGGGAGATAAGCCTTTCAATTAGACCATCTTTTTGCTATTTAAAGGAGTCCCAGTGGCACAGAGTCTAAAGTGCTCAGCACCTAACTGAAAGGTCAAAAGTTGGAACCTACCAGCCTCTCTGTGGGACAAAGATGTGGCAGTCTGCTTCCATAAAGATCACAGCCTTGGAAACCCTGTGAGGAAGATCTACTCTTTTCTATAGGGTTGCTATGAGTTGAAATCAACTCCACAGCAATGGGTTGGGTTTGGTTTGGTTTTTCTGTTTAAGGAGCACATTTACAATTCACTTTCCACACTGAGACTTCCATCTTCCACTGGGTGTTCAACAAAGACATTTGAACTATTAAATGTGAGGGACGAATAGGAATGACAGCCATTTAGTCTGTGCTTACCCTAAGACGGAATCCCTGGTGGCGTAGTGGTTAAGTGCTACGGCTGCTAACCAAAAGGTTGGCAGTTCAAATCCACCAGGTGCTCCTTGGAAACTCTATGGGGGCAGTTCTACTCTGTTCTATAGGGTCGCTATGAGACAGACTCGACTCGACCGCAACGGGTTTGGTTTTTTTTTTGGTTTTACCCCAAGACAAGGGCTTTTGAAATGTTTTGTCATTTGATCCTTGGAACAACATTAAAAGTAAAATGTGACACATTAAGAAAGCAGGGACTCAACATAAAATGTGCAACTTGATAACAAGTAAGTGGGACTTGAGGTCATGGGTTGATCCTTTCTGTAGTCCAGCACTTACTTTTGCCCACTTTCTCTAGCTAGGAACATAGCTTGATAGAGAATAAACAAAGGAGCAGGTTGAAGTTTCTACTGTGGTCATCATCACGCTTTATCCTAATAAAAGACTTTTACAATTTACAAAGGGGGACCATGAAAATTAGCTCAATTATTTCTCAAGACAGCTTCCTTGTTCTTCCTTGGAGAGTCCAAGGAGAAGTGAAGCATTTCGTCATCTTCCTAATCCAACTATCCTCTTTCCAGGACTTTCCTACATTGAATAGAGTGGCCATTAGCTCAAGAGGATGGTGAGTGCCTTGGAGACTTTCTCTCTGTATGGAACACCATCTGTTCAATAAAAATATATAGAGCATTTAATATGTGTCAAGTGTTGCCCTGAGTGCTTGTGGTTCAGAGATGACTAAGACTCAGACCCTCACCTCAAGGGGCTCATGGTCTAATAGAGGAGACAGACAAATAAATATTCAATTATACTTCAGTGGAACATGTGTCAGCCACCAGACGCTATAGGAGTATGGAGAATAAAAATTTAACCCTCACTGCGATTTAGGGAAGGATGCCCACATTATAAGCCAAATGAACGTATCATCAGGGTTCAGTGAGGGAACCAGAGCATATATTAGAACCGTGAGAAGAGCTAAGGAAGTGAAAGTCTGGAAGGGGGTTAGAGATCAGAGAAGCGGCAACTAAGCTAAATTTCTGGAGACTAGCATGAGTAACAGGTTGGAGCTTTTAGGGAAATCTGAGATGGCAAGAACATCCAGCCACTGAAGTGGGGCTGCTAAGAAGGAAGTAGGGGAAGGAGTGGTCACTGTTGCCTCTGGGTAGCTACTGCTTCTGAAGGTTCTTAGCCAGGGATATGGCGGTAAATCTGCGGCCACTGTGGGTCAGCCGTGCCAGTGTCAAGAAGAAGAGCCTGGCACAGGGAAAAAAAGGATGAAGCCAAGCTGGAACCTGTCAGTACCTCTGTGCCAGTCGATCACCCTATCTGCCTGGAAACACCTTCACAGAGCAATGACTGCAGCTGCACTTTTTCGAATGTCACACAAGTTCCTCTTTGGGCCAACTCTAACCTAAAAGCATATAGGGAACAACGTTCTGGGAAATGCAGTTCCCTGCTTAGTTAAGTTGGAACGTCACAAGTCATCATAGGACATAAAGCAAGCAAAGGAAACAGCAGAATATTTGTGTGGAAATAGAACCATTTCTACTACAAAATGTGGGGAAATGAAGCAGCAGGTGATGTTGACAGAGTGTGGGAGAGCATTTTATATGCCCCGGTAAAATGTTTGACTTTGTCCATTAGTTGAGGAGGAGGCATTGAAATAAACTGAAGGTTTTTATAGCAGATTTTAACTGTTTCCTCCTTACCAAATAATAATGTTTTGGCTCTAATCGGTAGACATGTGAATGAAGGTTGATGTAAACTGAACAATTCAGTGTAAATGTAAATGGTAACAGTAACATCCTGGTTTCTGTCCTTCATATACTATTTCTCTAAGACTATTGTCAAATAAGGAAGTAGCTCTGTATAGCCTGTGTTAGATGCTTCAGTTTCATTACACACTGACAACAATGATCCATGTGGGCTCTTAGATAGCCTTTGGGATAACAAACCAAAAACCAAATTTGTTGCTGTTGAGTTGATTCTGACTCATGGCCACCCCATGTGCTACAGAGTAGAAATGCTCCTTAGGGTTTTCTTGGCTGTAATCCTTACGGCGGCAGATCATCAGGTCTTTCTTCTGTGACACCACTGGGTGGCTTCAAACTGCCATCCTTTACGTTAGTAACCAAAGCAAGTCATTTGTGCCACCCAGAGACCTTTCTGGATTAACAGACACTGCTTTCTCAGAGAAAGGAAAATGGAAGAAAAGATGTAAAAACAGGAACTGGCATTCCTAGAGAGTCTGCCTAGTGGCCTCACTTCAAGGGAAATTCAGGATAGCAGTCCAATGTTGCCCCTCAACCTGTGCTGTCTATAATAGTTGGGAAAGACTTTTTTCTCATCCTCGTTATTTTGTAGATAACAATGTGTAAAGGTGATATATGAAAAACCAGTTCTCAAGACAAGTTGACTGTTGAACTTATGTTTGTCTTTTCTCAGACCAGCTTTCAAAACCTGACCTTGCTTTTTCTTATAGATACCTTAGCCCTTTCTTGTTCTACTCAGCAGAAGGTATCTTCAAACAAGAGAGGATAAAATCATTGTGAAGACCGAAAGACTTACATCTTTTTGAGATACATAGTATAGTGGAGAGGTCATGGATTTAGGAGTACAGCAGATCCAAGTCCCAGCTTGGCTAATCACTCAGTGAGTGACCTTGGACAAATCGCTTTGCCTTTCTGAGCCTTCAATTTCTAATCTATAAAATGAGAATAATAACACTTTCTATGTTGTTTTGAGGATCACTGGGCCTTGCAAATAAGAGACATTCAACACATCCTTACAATGATTCCTCTTTTTCTTAAAGATTTTAAGAAGCCGTATCTTCAAGAGGAAGATACTTTCCCCCAGACCCTCCTAAAAGTAGAATAAAATTATAAAGAGTTAGTAGTTCTTCTGAAATATGTAAAAAAACATTGAATTAACTACCACTCCCCACGTCTCATAACAGATTTAGTACCTGGGGGATAGGAGAAAAGCTTCTGTTTAAACTCATACTATTGAGTAATGTATTCATAGCCTTCTAATAATATTTGCTTGTCTAGGGCATAATCAATCATATTTGATACATGTTTCTTGTGTGACTACTGTATGCCAGGCACTGTGATAGGCATTGGGGTGTAGTGGTAAACAAAACACAGACCCTTGTCTCATGAAAATTATAATTAGTGGGAGAGCCAGGAACTAAACAAGAAACGGTAGTCTAGCGTCTTAAGAGCTACTTAAAAGAAAGAAGTGCAGAGAGGTGTACTTCTTCACGGAACACATAATCCAGTCTTTGGGAATCAGGGACTAATTATTTCAACACGTAAGTACAGTGTGTAGGAGGCTATCAGTATGCAGTGCTGAGGTTTAAAAAGTTTCTGTATTCAAGATGTTTATTAGCATACTAGAAAAAAACATGAATTCCTTAAGAGCCATTTAAAGAGCAATATGAAAAAGAAACTTCAAATAAGTAAATGCCCAATCACAAAACCAAAAGCTCACTGTTGTCAAGTCAATTCCGACTTATAGCAAACCCATAGGGCAGAGTAGAACTGCCCCATAGGGTTTCCAGGGAGTAGCTGGTGGATTCGATCTGCTGACCATTTGGTTAGTAGCTGTATCTCTTAACCACTGCCCCACCAGGGCTCCAAAATGCCTAAAGTGGAGTATAAATTCAGAGAAGATGCAAAGTAAATAGGATAAATTAGTCAATATTTATTTAGTTTTCCAGGTCAGTGGTATAAATTGCTTTATTTAAAATACTCAACACTCCCCCATAGCCTCTATATTACAGCCTGTGATCCTCAGAGAAGTTAGGCAGCTTTTCCAAGATCACACAGCTCATATGTAAGAAGCAAGATTCAAAACCAGGTCTATCTCTCAGTAAAGCCCATGTTCTTTGCATTATCTAATTTTCTCCTTCATGTGTGTTTAACTTATCTTTATTAGGTTGCAAAAATGTTACTAAAAGCAAGAAATCCTTTGTTCCCTAAACAAGTTCTGGAATTCCTTCTTTATTTGTGTCTTTAGTAGAGTTGCTTTTTCTATTCTTTCTGTTAAAAACAATCTTCACTTTATCAGCCCTTGGTCATCAAAGGAGATTAATGTATCAGATCACAAATGTGGACAAAGACCATTTCTGAGAACTGATTAACCACCTGTCCCAAATACTTTGAGGGTCTTCAGCTAGATTTTTTTCTAGAATATCTTCTATCAGCTTTTATTTCTCCCTGACCAACACTTAGAGCTTATTCATGAGAGTCTTATACATTTCTTCACTGAGAAAACATGAATATTCCTTTCCTGCACCCTAGAAAAACTAACTCTTAAAATTCCTAAATCTAAACACTTTTGACTCTTTTGCAAATATCTCTCTTCCTGCTTTTCTCATTTCTAAAATACAGGACTAACTTGATGAAAGCTGTCCTTAACTGGAACATCAGTGAATTCCCAGGATAAGGGAGAAAATTTAGAAGACCCCGAATCCAGTTACTCTTGCTTCCGATTGTCTTGTAACTAGAATGTGTATCTAAAAGTCAGTGGAAAAATGTAACAAGAACCCTAACTTGGGTAGATTAGTACTGGAAACAGTGAATTTGGACTAGGTATTCATTCACCCTGTTGACTGCCCAACTTAGTATACTGTGTGCCATCAACTGTTCTTAGCACTGTATGGATTTTCATTCATTAATCTTCACAACAATTGCTTGAGGTAGTGGTATATTTCATTAATAGATAAGCAAACTAGACACAGAGGGATTAAGTAATCTCTAACATAGAAAACATACAACTAAAAACAGTCTTTATAAAATTCTATGTTTCAAAATATGGTTATGATTATATATTGTGTTTTAAGTCGTTCTTATTGTTAGGTGCCATCAAGTTGGTTCCGACTCACAGTGACCTTGAATACAACAGAACAAAACACCACCTGGTACTGTGCAATCCTCACAATCATTATGTTTGAGCCGCTGGTTGCAGTCACTGTGTCAATCCATCTCCTTGAGGGTCTTCCTCCTTTTTGCTGACCCTCCACTTTACTAAGCAAGATGTCTTTCTCCAGGGACTGTTCCGTCCTGATAACATGGCCAAAGTATGTGAGACAAAGTCTCACTGTCCTTGCTTCTAAGGAGTATTCTGGCTGTACCTCTTCTAAGATTTGCGTTTAAGTAGATTTGATGTAATATGCCCCAGAACCAAGAATCTTTTTTTTTATGTTTTCTTCTTCAGGTCTTATGCCAGATTTTTCTTTTTCACAGATTCTTGGTCAGGTTAAACTTAGTGCCATAGGATTCCTGGCTGATGGTATATGGATTATTTGTACACTAAGAAGTAGTCACAGTACATGGTAATATGAGATCCTTCCTTGGTTTGATTAAGCTTGAGAGTCAGAAATGTATTTCCTCACACATGGAGTTGGAACAAGTTTTCCAGTGGTCACCAGGTTACAGGGGGTTTTGCGCTGTTAAACACCAGGCTTAGCCTCGGCTTTGTGGAGGAGAGGGAAGTCCCCGCCAACCCTCTTCATTCTTTGTGACTTCCCTCTTCCTCCCACTGGCAGATGCAATCTACCATCAGCTTTAGAATTTTGTCATTTTTATATCATTTTGATGTATATTGTAGAATGGTTTCCCCATGGCTATGTAGAGGCATTCCAGCTTCTGGAAGTTTGATGCCAAGAAAAAAAGACAGTAGAATATGCTCAACATTTTATTTTTCTTGATAATATCCCTGTGAGGTGGAAACATTATGGGTATAACTGTCTATACTTTGACCAGTGAGGAAACAGAGGGATAAAGAGGTTAGGTGTTACCAGAAGTGGCAGAACAGAAATTTAATTTTTCTGTCTTCAGATGGGCTACTTCATCTACTATGATTTTTTTGAAGGACACAAAACATAAGACTTTAAAATGGACATCATGATCACTCCCATGTGGTGTCACAAACCTCCTCTTCACAAACCAAAGGGCTTATGATCTATTGTTGTCAAATATTTTTTATGTTGAGAGAAATCTATACAAATAACCCCAAAGTAGAAGGGATACCTGAAACTCTCTGAAAATTAAATAAGTTGTTTTTGTTGTTGTTAGGTGCTGTCAAGTCAGTTCCAACCCATAGCAACCCTTGCACAACATCGCCCACTCCTGCACCATTCTCACATCAAGTTGGTTCCGACTCATAGTGACCTTACATACAACAGAACGAAACACCACCTGGTACGGTGCCATCTTCACAAGCATTGTTATGCTTGAGCCCATTGTTGTAGCCACTGTGTCAATCCATCTCGCTGAGGGTCTTCCTCTTTTTCTCTGATCCTCCACTTTACCAAGCATGATGTCCTTACCCAGGGACTGGTCCCTCCTGATAACATCTCCAAAGTACGTGAGGCGAAGTCTCATCATCCGTTCTTCTAAGGAGCATTCTGGCTGTATTTTTCCAAGATAGATTTGTTCATTCTTTTGACAGTTCATGGTATATTCAATATTCTTCACCAAAAGCACAATTCAAATTGAAGGATATATAAATCCAGTTTCTTTGAATTTCATCTCTAATCGTCAGAGTAAATGACCCCGTATTGAGAATATGTTCCTTAACAACTGAGACTTGTACACAATGCAAACTAGGTCCCTTGATACTCTTCAGTGCTCCTTTGACATCGTATTCCACATGGAGGAGCACTTTCTATTTAGAGTATAAAATCATGAACTGATTGTACATCTGTCAGCTTTGTGGATGGAAGAGGCTTCTGTATACTGTATAGCCACTTGCTATAAGAAGGACTTCTGATGAAGTGATTCTGATTCCTACTGCTGTAAGTAGGTTAAAAAAAAAAAAAAAAGAAAACCAGTACTTAGCAACTTTGAATTCAGTTAGTTAGGGCTTGTTTAAAACTTTGCAGACTGGTGTTAATGTAGTTAAAATGATTTTTCCTGTCAGATATGTTTTCTAAAGTGTAAACATTGTGTGCTATCATTAGAAAATAGGCAGCATTCCAAAGTGAAATAGAGCAATAACACTGTAAGGAAGAAAGAAGTGTTATCCATATTTCACAGCTGAGAATACTGAGGCCTAGGAAGGTTAAGAAGTTGGGGAAAGACTAGATTCAAATCTAGGTATATTGGGTTCAAATTTCATGGTTTTGATTATGTGCTAAGCTGCCTCACAGTTCCTGGAAGTCCTCTCAAGGATATAGCCTCCCACCCTACCTCAGACACTCATTCCCATGATCATAACCTAGACCTTGTCATTTTCAGGTCTACGCTCTCTTATCTGAAATTCTTGGGACTTCTGGAATTCAGAAGTTTTTCAAATTTTAGAAAGGCCATCTATGACATATTTTGAACATACCAGTGAAACATGGTGCAGCACCTGCAATGAAGCACATTACTATTTCTGCAGCAAAACATGAATGTTAGCCACAGTGCTAAGAAATGAACACTGCAAATGGCCTCAAGATAATCTAAATCAGTGTTTGTCACCAAATCAATTGCACACAAACTTCCAGTTTTAGGACTTTTCGAATTTCAGGATTTAGACATGTACTAAAACCTGAAAGCCCTCCAATTTATACATCTGACCACCAACTCCTGTCTTTTAAGCTCACATGCTCTAGAACATGAACTACAACCAACTTTCCACCACTCACCTGCTCCATGTCATGACTCTGCTCTTCACACAGCTTGAACTCCAGTGCCAATCATTGCAATCACTCCCTAGAAGTGAAGTTGGAAGTTGAAAGAAAAGATTATGGATTTGTTTTCATTATTTTTAATATTGACTACTGGTTACTATGAGTCAGAGTTGACTTGACAGCAAGGGGTACCGGTTACATAGGTCTTACCATAAGCCAAGCACTTTTCCTACACACTCTTTACTTATTCAGCTCAGTAAGGTGAGTAATATTACTCCCATTTTACAGACAAGGAAATGGAAGCTGGGAAGGGTTGTCCAAAATCACATGGCCAGGATTTGTCCTCAGCACTTTGAGTCAAACCTCAGTGCTATTTTTCTCTAGCTACACTGCCTTCCTTTCTTACAAGAGGGACTCTTTCTACAGGTTATACTCCAAGTATCTACTCTCCTATTTAGCTTAAAATGGTTATCAATTTTCAAGAAATGATGTGATTAGCAGAAATAAAACACAAATGGAAAATAGAAAACTAACAAAATGTCTCTTCAAAATAACAGTGAAATTGATAACAAAGCTCCCAAAAGTACCAGCAGTTCTTATTTCAAACAACTTCATTCTCCAACTAGTTTTCTGATTGCCTCTCTGGCCTGTGCTGACATTTTGGTGGGAATGACTGTGACACCTTTCAGCACAGTGAGGTCAAAGAAAAGAGCATGGATTTCGGAATTGGGCTTAAATTCCACTCTCAGCTCTGTCTCTTGAAAAACTTGAGGTCTTGGACAAATCACTGAAACTCTCTAATCTTTGTTCAGCTTCAAAATCGGCTTCGATCAAAACTGGCTTACTCATATCTACTCTATAAGATTAGTCTGTTAGGTATCTCACAGTAGGAGCAATCATTGTTTGACATTTGCTTTCAAAGCTCTGAATCAGATTTTTTCATGATTCTGTTGGCCTTCGTCTCTTGATCTTTTGCTCCAATTCCTACATTGTTAAGCATTATATCACTGAAAATGAAAAATATTTAGGAGAATGTTTTTGTTTCCTGGGATTCCCATAACAAATTACCACAAACTTGCTGGCTTAAAACAATAGAAATTTATTTTCTCATGGTTCTGGAGAACACAAGTCCAAATTCCAGATGTCAGCAAGGCCATACTGCCTCCAAAGTCTCTCAGGAAGAACTCTTCATTGCCATTTTCAGCTTCTGGTGGCTCCAGGCATTCACTGGGTTGTGACAGCAAAACTCAAATCTCTGTCTCCCTCTTTGCATAGCCTACTTCTCTGTGTCTCTGCGTCTCTCTGTCTTTTATAAGGACACTGGCCATTGGATTTAGGGCCCATCCAGATAGTCTTATCTGGAGATGAGATTATCTTATCTTGAGGTTCTTAATTACACCTGCAAAAACCCTTTTTTCCAAATAGATTCACATTTATAGTTTCTAGGGTTTAAGCACCTCTGGGTGGACTTGAACCTCCAACCTCTCCATTAGCAGCTAAGTGCATTAATCATTTATACTACTCAGGAACTCCACAACTCCTTATAGCAGGAAAAAAAATTAGAAAATTACACTAAAGAAAAAAAATTACTGAACAGTAATGCAAATATATATATATGAGCAAACTCTATGGGGCAGTTCTACTCTGTCCTATAGGGTCGCTATGAGTCAGAATCGACTTGATGGCATTGGGTGTTTTTTATATGAGCTTCCTAGAAATAAGCCTAATAAAAGGTGTGCCAGACTTCCATGAATAATGAAACATAACTGAGAGCAGAAAAAACTAAAACAAAGATAGAGCTATCCAAGTTTATGGATTGGAAAGAATGATTATTATAAAGATTATAATTCTTCCTATGTTGATTCATAGATTCAATGCAATCTTAATGAAAATCCTAACAATCCCCCCATGATCAGATAAGATTCAAAAAAAAGAAGGCAAGACCCAATGATATGCTCTTTACAAGAAACACACTTTAAATACAATGACATCATGGGTTAAAAGCCAAAGGATGGAAAAAAGATTTACCATAAAAACAATAATGAAGAGAAAACTAGAGTGGCTGTATTAATATCAGATAAAGTAGACTTCATAATGAAGAACATTACCAGAAAATAGAGGAACATAACATAGGTGATAATAAACTGGTAAATTTTAAAAGACAGCATAATCACCCTTAATGCCTATGTACCTAATACTAGAGTTTCAGGAAAATACATAGCAAAAACTGGTATCACGAAAAGGAAAAAGACAAATCCACAATTATAGTTTGTTCAACTTTCAATGTTCCTCTCTCTGTAACTCATAGCAGAAATGATAAACTAGAATTTAAAAACATTACCAATCAACTTGACTTAACTGAAGTTTATGTATTACTTTATGTGCTGGTGGTACAGTGGTAGAATTCTTGCCTTCCATGCAAGAGACCAGGGTTCGGTTCCCACCAATGTACCTCACATGCAGCCACCAGTAGCTCCCATGCTGCTTTGATGTTTGTTACGCCCCCCATGATATGTGTACTAAATCCTAACCCCTGTACCTGTGAATGTAATCTCATTTGAGAGCAGTTTTCTTTTTTATGTTATGAGGCCATATCAGTGTAGGATGTGTCTTAAGCCAATCACTTTTGAGATATAAAAGGAACAGATTAGGCACAGAAGCAAGCAGTTACAGATGGGGAAGACAGATGCCATGTCACATGAAAATCGCCAAGAAACTGAGCAACAGAAGCTGAAAAGAGACAAGGACCTTCCCCCAGAGCTGACAGAGAGAGAGAGAGAAAGCCTTCACCTAGAGCTAGTGTCCTGAATTCGACTTCCTAACTGCCTAAACTACAAGAAAATAAATTTCTGTTCCTTAAAACCACCCCCTTGTGATATTTCTGTTAGAGCAGCACTAAGAAACTAAAACAATGTCTAATCTAAAACAGACTAGGAAGAAAGACCTGGCAATCAACATTTGAAAATCAGCCAATTAAAACTTATGTATCACAATGGTCCAACCTGCAACCAGTTTTGGTGATGGCACAGAATCGGGCGGAATTCTCTTCTGTTATACATAGGATTGCCATGAGTCAAGGGTCAACTCCAAGCAGCCAACAACAGCAACAGACAACTTTATCAAACACAGTAAAAAACCCACTCTTATCAAGTGCAAATGAAATATTCAATTAGGCAAAATATATTCTGTGTGTTAAAACAAATCTCAACAAAGTTTTAAAAGTTTGAAATTACCACTTCAATGGAATTAAACTAGAAATAAAAAACAGAAAGCTATCCAGAAAATTCTCAAATTAAGCAAAACATTTCTAAATAGCCCACATATTAAAAAAAATTGCAAGGAAAATTTAAAAAGGTATTTTGAACTAAATGAAAATTAAATCTTAACATATCAAAATTTGTGGGTTGTGGCCAACAGAGAGCTTAGAGGGAAATTTATAGCATTAAAAACTTATATTAGATGAAAAGTAAAGGTCTCAAATCCCCCACATCAAAGGAGTATTCAGCCCCAAATGTTAATAGTGCCAAGGCTGAGAGAGCCTGGCCTAAAGCCTGTATAAACAACTGACATTATTTCACAAAATCAGACACTGGGAAAATATCAATGCACCTGATAATGAACTGTTTCTGAATGATACGTGTCAGTGTCTCCCAAACTTTGTGCTGGCAGGGTCAGATTATCCAGTCGTGGTAAATAACGTGAGAAATTGTACACCTCAGATTAGGAAGTAAGCACAAGTAAACCCATGCTTACTTTGCTTACTAGGTGATCCGTCCCTGTCAGGGATTGTAAATTTGAGAAGAGGCTTTGATTCTGTAGGAGGGTGCTGTAGGGTTGGAAGAGAGACAGATGCCAACCATATCTAGAAGCAGAATCTTTGAAGTGGTGAAAAAAATGTCAAATTGTTCTCTACAGATGATCCAGTAAGCAAGGTAAGCACCATGCTTACCTTGCCTGTTAGATAACCCACCACTGGTTGTGTCTCAGAGTAACTTGATTTTAAAAAGAAGCTTATTTTTAAAATATAGTTGTCAGTGTTCCGCCTCCAGAGATTCTGATTCAGTAGTATTGATGACTAAGTTTGAGGACAAGCAGTAAAGATTTTATAAATGCTGTTAGGTGCCATCAAGTCTATGTTGGACTCATAGCCACCCTAGGTTTGTAAACTTTATGGGGGCAGATGGCCAGGCCCCGCTCCCCTCTACAGAGCCACCGTGTGGGTCCAAATGGCCAGCCAACCTTTTGGTTAGCAGATGAACACTTAACCATTGTGCCACCAGTGCTCTCGAGGAAGCTTTAATTACTCTGGAAAGAGGCTCCTGCAACTCAGCAGCTGTGGCCACTGCAGCCCTGGAAAGAGGTTTACACTATTCTGGTGCAATAAACGTTACAGGTGTGTGATCTGCTTAGTCAGAGACATGGAAATTAATTTTATTATTCAAAAAAGTGATTTTGTTATCTGAAAATTAGAATTTCCCCCTTCTAAATAGAGCCATTATGTGCGTCTAGAATCAGCATTTAAGCCATTCCGATGAATTCTGCCCCATAGGATTCTGAAGGCTGTAAATCTTTTGCTTCAAACAGCTGACCTTTCAGCTAGCAACCCAGTGTTTTAACTACTGCACCACCAGGGCTCCTCAGATGCCAGTAAAATTGCCCCCTAGTTGTGACAATCAAAAATGTCTTCAGATATTGTCAGATGTCCCCGGGGGGACAGGCAAAATCACTCCCTGTTGCGAACCACCGTTCTAGCAGTAAAGAAGTACCAAGTGACACTTGCCACTTTGGTTAGAAAAAGAGAAAATCCATAACGAGAACTAAAGTGAAAAACTATGCTTCTCAAGAATGTCCAGCAGGGCAAACACGCCCTTAAAATATTCCACTCCAAGTATAAGAAGTTTTACTCCAAGAAAGAATTTTAACAGCTCTCTTTCTCTTAAGGGAGTAGCTGTTCTCTAGGAAGGAGTTACGTTAGTAATATTAGCTCTCGGGGTACTCTCTTCGCTCAAAAATATTTATCTATTACCCTCTGCAGGTTCAGAAGAGTTATCTCTGGATTTTTTAATTTTAAGCATGACTAAATCCTTTTTTTTTTTAGTTATGAAAACCACCCGTGGGGTTGCTTTTGCCAAGCAAGGATATAAAACAAACAGCATCATTTGTTACATTTTTAAAAAGAATATTTTCACATAAAAGAAGAAGAACAAACATGATGCCACATCTCTGAATTCCCAATTTGAAGTAGTTTCTTTTCTCATGACTCTGCCTTTCATCTTGACAGTACTTAAAGAGATTTGAATTCATCTATTCATTTCTCTACTTGTTTAACGTCTGGGGATTTATAGGGGTAGGAATCATGTCTATTTTGTTCATTGCTTTATACCCAGCTCCTGGGACTCAATACGTGTTGACTAGATGAAAAAATTAATGAATAAATCTCAGAATATTGGAGGAAAATATAAAATTATTTTTCTAACCAAAATGACAGGTGTCACTTGGTACTTCTTTATTGCCTAGAGCAGTGGTTCTCAACTGGGAGCGATTCCGCCCTCCCCACCCCGCCCCAGACATCTGACCATGTCTGAAGACATTTTTGATTGTCACAAATAGGGGGGAATTTTACTGGCATCTGAGGAGCCCTGGTGGTGCAGTAGTTAAAACACTGGGTTGCTAGCTGAAAGGTCAGCTGTTCGAAGCCACCAGCCGCTCCATGGGAGAAAGATGTAGCAGTCTGCTTCCACAAACGATTTACAGCCTTCGGAATCCTATGGGGCAGTTCTACTCTGTCCTATAGGAACACTATGAGTCGGAATCTACTCCATGGTAATGGGTTTTGTTTGTTTTTTAGAGCTCATATAAGCAACTGACATTATTTCACCAAATCAGACACTCAGGAAATATTACAAAGAATCTAAAAGACCATTTGGTTAAAAGTGTTAATTTTATTGTTTAGGAATCAAATAGCCAGAGGGATTAATAATAACGCCTTATATTCTATAGCTTCAAAAGCAAGTTCACAAATCTTCTTTCTGAAGTCATAGCCCTTCAGGGAGAAGAAATTCAAACTCTTCTTTACTTCTTGAACAATGCTTTTCCTTGCCCTGCATTGTTCCAGCATTCCAGGGGATTTCCAAGGAATCTGTTTCCATATTCCAGCTACCTTCCCACTATTTCTCACCTGATTTCTTTTAGCACTGGGAGCAGTCAAGTCAATCCCTGGGACCACAAACAAATATACCTAGTTATAGGGTTTACTGCCCATTCCTCATGTGGATAGAAAACACCGTAAGTATATATCCAATGACAACATCCTGATCTGGGAACTGACCTCTTTTCAAACAGCGCTGAAACCAAAAACTAAACCAAACCCATTGCCATCAAGTTGAATTCCAACTCATCGCCAGACCATACAGGACAGAGTAGAGCTGCCCCATAGGGTTTCCAAGGCTGTAAATCTTTACAGAAGCAGACTGCCACATTTCTCTCTCCTGGAGCAGCTGGTGTGTTCCAACTGCCAACAATTCAGTCACCAGCCGAGCGCTTAATCACTGTGCCACTAGAATTCCTTACCAGCACTGAAGACAGCCGTAATACCTCAGAAATGCTGGTGCATCTAAACACTATGCAGTTTAACTCTTTCACGTATTTCATCATCTGAAGATGCCCTCAATATACGTTACATTTTCCACATGTAGGTAACCAACGCAAAAGCAAAAATTGTTCTTAACAGGAGAGAAAGAGCCAAGTACTGACTCTTATTTCTTGCATCATATTGTACCTTTGTAACAAAACTTCGAAAAGGTAGCAAAGTCATGATTGGGAACTGGGTGGGGGGATGTAACAGGGAGGTGGCTCAAGTCTACATACTTAAAAAAAAAAAGGCATCTTCGGCACAAAATATATAATGGCCAATCTAATTTAATGTAGAGGGTTGTTTTGTAGAATAACTTTCTTAATGATCACAGTTGAAAATAATTGTATTAGTTCACGCCTTACACTGTGGGGATTCCATCTAGGGGTTTTTCCATTGGTGGCATTTATTTAGCTGGAAGGACTGTGGGCTGTGGGTTTTTGGTAGTATGCAGATCAAACGTCATAGAGTTAAGCTAATAGGAGGCGATCCTTCAGCTTCATAATTACATTTCATGTCAGTGACTGTTGCAAAGAACTCTAGAGGTAAAAAATAAAATACTTATAGCTAAAAGAGAATTTTATCAAATTAAAAATGCTGGGCGTTTGTTAGTTGAAATAAATCCCCAGTAATCTTGTGCAACATAATTTTTGCTGTGTTTTATTTTTTATAGAAAACACTTGATATTTATAATGAAAAATTGAAAAAAAGATCCTCAAGCATCTGGTGGGTTTGTGTGTGTGGTTGTGGATGTGATTTTTAACAGAGGCATTGAAAATTGGAATTCTGCATTCTTTGTGCTAACCAGGAAGGACAATGTCTCCCAGTGTAAACAGCAGCACCATGAGCAGCAGCGCGTCCCCACCTGCCCCCGAGCAGCTCTGCTATGAGAATGTGAGTGGATCCTGTGTCAAATCTCCCTACTCGCCTGGACCCAGGGTGGTCCTGTACTCCGTGTTTGGCTGTGGGGCTCTGCTGGCTGTGTTTGGAAACCTCCTGGTGATGATTTCAGTCCTGCATTTCAGGCAGCTACACTCTCCAACCAATTTTCTGATTTCCTCTTTGGCCTGCGCTGACTTTTTGGTCGGAGTGATCGTGATGCCCTTCAGCATGGTCAGGTTGGTGGAGAGCTGCTGGTACTTCGGAGACAGTTTTTGTATTTTCCACACGTGCTGTGATGTGGCATTTTGCTACTCTTCTCTCTTCCACTTGTGCTTTATCTCCATTGACAGGTACATTGCTGTTACAGACCCTCTGGCCTATCCTACCAAGTTTACAGTGTCTGTGTCAGGAATATGCATCGGCCTTTCCTGGATCCTGCCAATTACGTACAGCGGTGCCGTGTTCTTTACAGGTGCCAATGACGACGGGCTAGAGGAATTATCTAGTGCTCTCAACTGTGTAGGTGGTTGTCAGACAGTTGTAAATCAGAACTGGGTGTTGATAGATTTTCTGTCTTTCTTCATACCGACGCTGGTTATGATAATCCTCTATGCCAATATTTTCCTTGTGGCCAGACGACAGGCTGAAAAGATTGCAACAAGAGAGTCATCATTATCATCAGAGAGTTACAAAGCCAGAGTGGCCAAGAGAGAGAGAAAAGCAGCTAAGACCTTGGGTATCACAGTGGTTGCATTTATGATTTCATGGTTACCATATAGTATTGATTCATTAATCGATGCTTATATGGGCTTCATAACCCCTGCCTATATTTATGAGATTTGCTGTTGGTGTGCTTATTATAACTCAGCCATGAACCCTTTGATTTATGCTCTCTTTTACCCATGGTTTAGGAAATCCATAAAACTGATTGTGAGTGGTCAAGTTTTAAAGGACCATTCAGCAACCATGAATTTGTTTTCTGAACAAATGTAAACAAATTGATTGAGAAAATTGAAGATATTGCCACAATTTCCAAATGAAATGACACTTTAAAAAGTTCAGTAAGAATATTAAAAAACGAGAAAATGAATTGCTCTTCAAATGAGATATAATAAATCAGTATTTTCAGACTTGCTAAGGTGTGCAGACCTCAGTCATTTCTCCAAACGTATTTACTAGATGAATAAATATTAAATTCCTATTTGTTAACTGCCTCAGAGCTCAGCATACCCCACTCTCTGCAGATACTTCCCTTCTGTGATCCCCTGGCTCTTCCCTCTATTATGGTATGCCGCCTGAAAACATCTTTGTTCTTCTTTGATTCTCTTTCCTCTTTTCCTTACACAGTTTTCTACTCTCCCAGCTTGTCAAAATTTCATCTGTGAATAGCCCTCACTGGTCTCTTGTTTTCCCAAGGGAGACTCTTGGGTAGTTGTTAAGTCTATTGTGCTCAGTGCCTAAGGAAAAGAGAGAGGAGGTGTTTTCTTACAATACTGAGTGCAGAGCAACCCAGCCACTGTGTCTGATTCATACCTGTGAGAAACCTGAGCATGTAAGGGCAATTGGGAAACACAGACATCATCTGAACCAGGCTGGTATGATTGATAAACAAGATGCCGGCATCCCTGTGTCAATGTTTCCTCCCCCAGTGCAGGAAGCAGAAGCCATTGCATCCCCCAGGATGCAGTTAGGGTTACTATCTGCCTGCTCTTCTCGATACTACTATTACTGCTCAAAACTGTGAATAGTTGGTGTGGATAGTGCTGTATGTTTCTGTTCACACAGAGTGAATGTTCCCTGTTCATTCAAGGAGAATCTCTTTTGAACGTGCTCTCTAGTTTCTTTTTATATGATAAAGCTTAATGCAACAAGGTATTTGCAAGTTTTAAGAGCCACTCATTAAAATCATTGTTTCCTTAATCGTTTTATCATGGAATATGCAACTCAATAAAGGTATTCAGGTATTCTCCATTTTTTCCTACATTTACCAAACATAACCACATGCCTACATTGTACTGAAGTCAGTGCTAAAAGAAAAAAAAAAGTCAGTGCTAGATGATGTGAATACAAAGGTAGTAAATCCCACCTTTGTCGTTAAGAAGCTTTGACTTTGGCAAGAAGCAGTGTGGACCACTGTGGAAATAAAAAATGGCAAACAGTACTTTAGTCAAGTGATCAAGGTTAACATCAATAGTGATAAGGCATGTCGATAGCATGTGTCCTTGCATGATGTAATGAGAATAGCATTTTACCTCTGTTACCTTCCTCCCCAAAACCCATAACTGCAGTATTATCATAAGGAAAACTCCAGATAAACTCCAATCAGTAATGGGGCATCCTACAAAACACCTGACAAATACTCCTTAAAACTGCCAAGGTCATCAAATGAGGAAAGTCTGAGAAACTGCTACAGTGTAGGGGAACTGAAAGAGGTAAAACAATTAAATGTAATGCATCCCAGATAGGATCCAGGAACGAAACCTATGAAAATCTGAAAAAAGTATGGCATTTAGTAAATAGTAATGTATTTTTTTTTTTTTTTTTAAGTCATTGTGACAAATGTACTGTACTGGTGTAGCATGCTAGCAATAGAGCAAAGTGGGTGCCGGGGATATGGGGACTCTCTGTACTATCTCTGTAAATCTGAAACTATTATAAAATACCAAACCAAAACCAAACCCATTGCTGTCAAGTCGATTCTGACTCCTATCGGCCTTATAGAACACAGTAGAACTGCCCCATAAGGTTTCCAAGTTTGTAAATCTTTACAGAAGCAGACTGCCACGTCTTTCTGCTGTGGAGCAGCTGATGAGTTCAAACCACTTACCTTTCAGTTAGCAGCTGAGCTCTACTAGCAGCTGAGTTCTTAACCACAGAGCCGCCAGGGCTACTTATTCTAAAACAGGCTGTCATTAAAAGATTAAAAAAGTATGGTACACAATATCTGCTTGATGAAGTTGCCAACCTATTTATGTGAGGACAACAAGACGTTTAATCTTATACTCATTCATCCATTTATCCATTTCACAAATATGTCCGAAGACTTAGCATGTCCCAGGTCCTAGGTTCGGAGCTATCAGGAATACGAAACAAGGAACTTATAATATCTAGCCAGGAAAACAAACATAACAGCAATCATAACTTAGAATTTATGGAGCCCTGGTGCCACAGTGGTTAAGAGCTAGGCTGCTAACCAAAAGGTCATCAGTTCAAATCCACCAGCCTCTCCTTGGAAACTCTTTGGGGCAGTTCTACTCTGTCCTATATGGTCTCCGTGAATCAGAATCAACTTGAGGGCAATGGGTTTGGTTTTTTGGTTTAAACAATAGGAGAAACATTTGTGCAGCACAGAGGAGAGGAATATTCACTCATGGATGGAAGATCAAGCAGATGTATCAAATAAACGGTTGCATCTAAGCTGGGCCTTGATACATAAGATGGGTTTTTGTAGAAGGGAAAGGAAGGGAAGGTATTTTTAGGCCAAGGGAATGGCAGGAGTAGAAAGACTGAAAAAGTGCGCAGAACATTCAGGAAACATGGAAATAAAACAATTGAATAACCATCAAAAAAGCAGCCACACTTAAATCCTCCCGAGGTGGGCATGCAAATACTCTCCACGTTTGAACATTCCCTGATCCTTCCCGTGCATTCTGCTGTGGTTTGCAGACTCACTGGATATTCTCGTCTCTACCCCTCTGTTCAAGTCATTTTCCCTAGCCAGAGAGCTATCCTCCATTTTCTCCTATTTTCTAAATGCATACTGCCCTGCTCCTTGATGCCTTTCTAATATCCCACATCAATGGGGTCAGTTTCCCTTCTCAACTCCTATAAATTCTCATTGTCTTCTAGGCCAATTTTCCCAAATGGAGTTTTATGAAACAGCCATCCTACGAAGGGCTCCAATGAAAAGTTTCTGCATCAAGAGTGTTTTGGAACTGCTGCATACTAATAGCTCTTCTTGGGAATAACACTACACATTGGCATATGAAAGACTCTGAGAAGTCCTATTTTTAACAAAACCTGTCTAACCGTTGAAATATTAATTTCCATAACCTATTTAACCATGGAGGTCTCTTTATGAGAGGGAATGGGGATGGAGAAATTTTCTAAGAAAAATATTTGCAGAACACTGATCTATATCACCAATTTGGTACTTATCAAATATTTTCTTTATTTTTTAAGTGGTCTTTTTACATCTAAAATACTGTTAGACTTATATATTCCTGTAAAGTAGAGGTAGTATTTTTCCAATCCCTGGTTCAATAATGAGTAGGTACTCATGACATTTGTTGTCAATCACGATGTGTAAGATAAATTGTATGATATGGGACATATGATAAATGGCACGGCTTTCAAGGAGGGATAGGGTGCTGTGGGATCAGAGAAGGTTCTATGGAAAAGTCAGAACTCCAGCTGAGTAGTGGAGCACTAGTTTAAGCAGAAAAAAGGTTAAAATGGGAATTTCTAGGCAGAGTAAATATGTCCATCAAAGACAAGGAGTTAGCAGCACATCAAACACAAATTAAGCACACAGGACTGAAGGTCAACAGACCAGTTTGCCTAGAGCACAGGAATTTGGTAAGGGAGTCAAAATCAATCAATTAAGTGTTATTTTAGGTTCTATATCCGTTCTGTTCAATGCAATAGTCACTAGCAACATGTCGTTACAGAGCACTTGCAATGTGATTAGTCTAAATTGAGGTGTGCTATAAGTGAAAAATACACTTAGCATTTTAAAGACTTAGTACAAGCAAAAGAATGTGAAATTGTTAAATTTTTTTATATTAAGTATGGGTTGAAATAATAAAATTTTGGATACATTGAGTTAATTAAACTATATTATTAAAGGTAAATTTTCCTTTTTTAATTTTCAAATGTTACTACTAGAAGATTTAAAATCACAAGTACAGCTCATATTATATTTCCAGCTGACAATGCTGCTCTGTAGAAAATACAGAAGAACCACATAATTCTGCCCTTCAGGGCTTAAAATCAGAAAAGGGAGAAAATACATAAACATAAATAATTAAGTAAAAATATATTAACTATGATAAAAGTTTAATATTTATTGGTCAACTATGATGTATAAAAACACAGTGAACTCATATTAATCCTATGTTCTGCTCATTTTACAGATGAAGAAACTGGGTATCAGAGAAGCAAAGTAACTTGCACAACATCACACAGCTAGTAAAAAAAGCCTGCCATATATCGAGCTCAAATCATCTGAATTCTAAGCTCAAATTCATTCCTATGCATTGAAATGAGAGCTTAGGGCAAACAGAAGAGGGCACAAAGAAGTACAATTATTTAAATGCTAAGCAGCTCTACTCTGTAACATGTGGGGTCTCCGTGAGCTGTAGCTGGCTTGATGGCAGCAACAACAATCCGTAACAAGACATTTAGCATTTAATTTATTGTGTAAGTCAATGGATCTTAACAATTTGTAGATCATAGTTGCATAAAAAATATGCTGAAATTTATATACTCTCTCCCCCCAAAAAATGTACATAATCACATAAGCACAATATTTAGCATACAACTTCATAGATATGCTGGGTCCTAGTTAGTATAGTCTAGACTCTGCTGCAATAAAAACAAGCTCAACTATCTTTGTGGATTAACACAACAGTTTATATCTTGTTCATACAAAGTCTACTTTGGATCTAGGGTGACTCTCTAGGGCAGCTCTCCTTGACCCAGTGACTCAAGGATGCAAGCTTCATTGATTCCATGGTACCATCTTTTCAATGAAGCACCTCTCATATGCTTCAGTCTGAAAGGACACATGTATCTGCAAGCCATTAGTCATACCTAGTCAGACAGCCCCTTCTAATGGTCGGAACATGTAGGGGAACAAGTGCACACAGTTCCTCCGAGACACTCTGCTTTACTCAATGGGGCATCAAACCGTGTATTAAGGTATAACTCTCAGGGTCTGAATTTGGCAAGAAATGGTTTAAACACATTAGCGTTGATTCTGCTTATAGAATAAAAAGTTTAGTGAGATGGTTTCTGCCTTTGCCTCAGCAGCTAGTATGTTAGGGCCAAGGGTACTAAAATTCTCCTGATATTTTCTTCATGGTCCCAAAATGGCTTTTGGAGTTCCTGTGAAAACACATATGTTCCTGGCATAAAAGGAGCATAAACAGAGGTGTAGATATGACCCTGTGTAGGAATAGGGAGAGGGAGTACTTTTGTTATGTTAATGAGTATCATATCAATGTAGAGTGGGTCCTAAACCTAATCACTTCTGAGGTATAAAAAGACCAGAAAAGATACAGAGATACATACAGGAGGAAGAGGATGATTGATGATGGAGACAGATGTATCTATAAACCCAGGAATGACAAAAGTTGATGTCTACAAGCTGAAACAGATAATGAAGGACCTCCCGTACAGCCACACCCTGAGTTCAGACTTCTACCCTCCTTAACTGTGAGAAAATAAATTTCTGTTCTTTCAAGTCACCCACTTGTGGTATATTTTGTTACAGTAACACTAAGTAGCTAAGACAGATGGGAACAGTAGAAGACAAACCTTCAGTGGCAAAATCTGATAGATGTCAAGTGGTAGCACTGAGGACAGTTACTCCCTTCTCTTCGATTATCCAGGCAGATCCACCTTTGCAGCCTTCAGAGCTCCACAGGAAAGCTATCCAAATCATAAACCTCTGCAGAGGAGAGCAGACTGATTCTTTCACACGCTTGGTAGCCACTGTTAGTGTGATCTCTTGATTCTTGTTGAGCCTTATGAATCTAACTTAGAGATCAGAGCTATGCAAAAGCAACACAAAGGAGCTCTTGCTATGGACATTGCCCTGATCAGAGCCCTTGTTCACATGTACAGCATTGTTATTGCTAGGTGCTGCCAAATCAGTTCCCACACATAGTGACCCTGTGTACAACAGAACGAAACACTGCCTGGCCTTGCTCCGTCCTCACAATTGTTGTTATGCTTGAGCCCATTGTTGCAGCCACTGTGTCAATCCATCTTGTTGAGGGTCTTTCTCTTTTTCACTGACTCTCTACCAAGCATGATGTCCTTCTCCAGGGACTGATCCATGCACAGTGTATAGGTCATATATTTATACTCATATACCATACACTCATGTGTATTATATATTCTCACATTATGCCAACTTTGGTGACCTAAGAGACAATCTGAAAGAAATAGACTGTAACCGACTTTGACTAAGTTGTAGAAAACAGTATAATTAGGTTAAGATCTGCTTAGAAAGGAAATAATGGTCAGATTATTACAAAAATAGTCAGATTCATCCAGAAGAATACATCTAGAATTTAAGATCATACTGAACTGTTTTGTGGAACAAAGAAATAAAATAAAGACAAAAAATTCTAAACACGTACAAAAACACCAAGAAATGATTTTCTGGCAAAATGTTCCTTGATAAAGATGACTCTTAGCAGGCTACAGCTTATCAGCAGTTAAAGGTGAGGCTTGACTACTTCTGTTTCGATTCATATCTGATTGGAAGGGTATCATGCTTTGAGGAGTGCACTGGTGTTGACATTTAAAGGAGACTCTTAAACTAAGGTGTCCATGGAATTATATGGGAAAAATATTATATCTTTATATTCATTAATCTTTAACTGCAATGTATCGTGTCCTTCCGTTTTGAATGTAAGCAAAAGACAGTGAGGAAACGTCACTATCCCCCAGACATAAAGTATCGCCATGGACACTCTACTCACATCTCAGAGGAGTATCATTGAAGGCAGATATTCAGTTGTCCAAAAGCCCCAACAAGTTTGCTGCATGCGGCAGGTCTGCTGCATGCGACAGATTTGCTTCTTATATCCTGTTCTCATATCACAGAGGATATACGAGCTGGGCTTCAAATCCTGGGGCAAGGTGCCTCATCTTTTCACCCATCAGCACTTTCTCCCCTTTGTCGTGTCCACCACAGATGTGTCTCTTGTTCTCATTCCATCCTAGTCTGTTGATGATACAAACATTGTACCAGGATACCTTACATTCCTATGACTCACTGGAATGTAAAGTCTTCTACCACTAATTCTGCTTTTTAGTTCCACTCACAGGTATATTAGCTATCTGATTTCCTCTAATAACTCAGGGTTATAGTAGATAGGCTAAGGCCTTTCAAAAGAGAGACCAGGGGTAAATTAATGAATCTCTCTGTGCCTCAGCTATAAAATGGATTGATAATGTCTACCTCGCAGGGTTTGTGGGCATTAAGTGAGGTGCCGAGCACTGTAGGTTCTCAGTAAACCTTTGCCTCTTCTCTTTCCATCCTTCCCTCTCATCAATGTGCATGTCTATCCTGGCTAATGCAGCCTTTGCCACCTGACAGAAAATAATAGGATGTAAAAGACATAGATTGATTTCCTACTTCTTCAAAAGTGACTGGTATACTGTGTCTACTTGTGGGGTAGCTGGTGTTTTTATTTCCAGGACAGAGAGTGCCATGGCCAGTGCATTGTGAATGAGCATGCTAGGATGATAAGAAGGAAATGTGTGTGCATATGTGTTTTTAAAATAATACCTGACTTATACCTTGCAAATTATACTTTTTTGTTGTATCTAAGGCACAGTGTCCCTAGATCCTTAATATCTCAAATATGTGTATACTAGAATAAATTTTAATTTGTAATTAATCTGTATTTTAATTAAAAAGTAGATGCAAAAGAAAGAATAATTAAAATTAAGCATCCAAAAATATATAGAAAATGCATTTTTACAACACATTTTTTTTTTTAAATTAAGGGGTCAATGAAGGTTATCTCCCTAGCAAAAAAGTGTGTGAATGTACATATATGTATATATATATATATATATATACAGATACATATATATTCACATATGTATACATTTATATACAGATATGAATACACATATGAAGATATGTGTATAACGTTAAGAATAAATGAAAAAAACCTATTTCCTCTAATGTAATTGACAATAACTTTTGCTTCTTTAAAGAATGTTATTGACAGGTTAATGGTTCTTTTAATCAATTTGTTTAATGGCTAATTCTCTATATAGTTGACATATGAAATATTTTTGAAACACATCTACTCATTTATTACCTAAATTTTATTGAGGTACATATATAATATGTATGTGTATGTATATATGCAACTTTACTCCTGAGACTTCTAATCTAATTAATTTACAAATACATTTCTAAGTAAGAAATTATTAATTTGAAGAAAAAAAAAAAAGCAATAACAGATGTAAGGTGACCTTTAGGAAAAGATTCAGGAAGAAGACAGAAGCAAGAAGTCTGTGAAAGGTGTCAGCACTTTCACTAGCGATAGCTCCTGAGAAATGCTCGGTGCAATTCTGAGCGTGCATGTGGCACAGATACTTGTTCTTCCAAAGAAAGTCGGGTGCTGGTATTCTTGGAAGACAGAAATTCCAGCTTATGTGACAGAAGTTTAAAGAAGAAGGAACTATTTAAATGGTCAGATATGGATAATTATGACTTTACAAAATATCACACATATTTTCAAGTTTCAATGATTACAAAAAGAAGGAAATATTTCTTCAAGAATATAATACATTTACTCAGTGATATTTGAAATGGACAGACCTGGGTTACAAACCTGCCTAGTGGTTGGATTCCAAGAAGACAAGGATTTTAAAACGAACATTTTGAAAAAGAGACATTCAAAACACTTGAGTATTATGACATGAAGTAAAATTATAATTCAAAAAACTGCTTCCAAAGTAAGATTATACAATATTTGAACCTAAAAAGCACACAGTACAACCCCCTAGTTTTACAGATGAGGACACCCTCTGGTAGTGGGGAAGAAGGATTCAAACACTTGTCCAAGTCTCACTCTGCTGTTGGCAAGCAGCAGAGCCAGAATGAGAACTCAGAAATCCTGACCTCAGGGCTCTTTTCACTCCCTCTCTACATCTTGCTTCAGTTGTCTTAAGGGAAGCAAAGAATGAAAGGTCAACTATTTGCACAGCGCATTGGCTCATCCAATGAATATTTAGATGACTTCACTCTCCTGTTATCATAGTCTACTGTAGAAAGGCTGAGTGAGGAAAGTACTGCACTTCTTTCTAAATTAAGGAGCTTGTTTTTTCTCTTCCGCTTAAACCATAATTCCCCCACAAACTCATGACACGCCACAGGCCATTGCCACAGCACCAGTCATCCTCTTCTTCAATAGTCCTATCCTTTGCCTGCACTCAGTCCTCTCAGCCTGCAAGGAGTCATTCTTGGTACAAATCAATAGCGGGTGTTTGCGGCGAGAAGATCTCTCGACTCAGGATGAGTTTCAGTGCTTTCCTAAACCACCGATAGGAAAAGACATAGATGATGGGGTTGCAAGCTGAGTTGAAGTAAGCAAGCCAGACAAAAATGTCAAAGACCAGCGGTGGTGTAATGAACTTAAGTAGACTGTCAAGCAGTGTGTCTATGGTGAAGGGTAGCCAGCACAGGAGGTATATGCCCACAGCAATGCCAAGGGTCTTGGCAGCTTTTCTCTCATGTCTGGCAGCCCCAACCGGGCTCTTGCTCAAGGTACTGATCTGCTGACCCTGCCTGGTAGCAATCACAAATATCTTCACATACAAACTGATCATAATAAGACAGCGGAAAAAGAACACAGGGAAGTTTAACCAGCCCCAGAACTTATTGAACAGCAGCTGGCAACTGCCTACACATGGCATCTCTTCCAGCCACTGGCTGAGCCCCCTCTCTACCACATCTGTATAGAGGAAGACGGTAGTGTAAGTTGCTGGCATCCCCCACCCTGCCAGAATGTACCTGACAGCCACCCTGACTGTGAACTTGGAAGGATAGAGCAGGGGGTCACAGATGGCACAGTGGCGGTCAATGGAAATGAAGCAGAGGTGGAAGATGGAAGTGAGGCAGAAGAGGGTGTCCAGGTAGGTGTGCAGGCGACAGAGGAAGTCTCCGAAGAACCAGCAGCTCTCCACTGAGCGAATGGTGCTGAGGGGCAGCACCAGCAGGCCCAGAAACATGTCGGCCAGGGCCAGGGAGAGCAGCAACAAGTTGGTGGGAGTGTGAAGTGCTTTGAAGTTGGACACAGCAAACACCACAAACAGATTTCCTAGGACAGTAATCAGTATGCCTGCTGCACAGACCAGGTAGATGGCCAGCTGGATGCCTAGAGGATGGATGGTCCTGGGGCAAGACCCATTCACCTGATAGCAGAATGCCTCGGACTGCTCTTCAGCACCTTGGTTGGGGACAGCGCTCATTTATGGTTTCTACTCTTCCTCTCTCTGGGAACTGACAACCTGTCTCACCAAAAAAAAAAAAAAAAAAGTTTATTTTTTGTCTGTGAAACAGTCAGAAGGTGAGATTGAGAAGTTGAAAACTAAAGAGCATTTTGGAACCAAGTAAAATTTCCCTAAAACAAACAATCAAAAAAAAGAAAAAAACCCGTTGCCATCAAGTCGGTTCCGACTCATTGCAACCCTATAGGACAGAATGGAACTGCCCCATAGGGTTTCCAAGGAGCTGCTGGTGGATTTGAACTGCCGACCTTTCTTGGTTGGCAGCCTGAGCTCTTAACAGCTATGCCATCAAGGCTCCAAAAATTTTCCTGGGTGCTGATTAAAATGTGCCCTGAAAATTAAATGCAACATGAGATTCAAGGTTTTATCTCCACTAGCTTTTGTTCATCCTGTTAAGCACTTTTGAAACCAGTTTAGACAATATCCTTAAGGAAAGAGAAGAAAAACCCAAAACCAAACCCACTGCCGTTGAGTTGATTCTGACTCATAGCAACCCTATAGGACAGAACAGCCCCATGGGATTTCCAAGGCTGTCAATCTTTACTGAAGCAAACTGCAACATCTTTCTACCTTGGAGTGGTTGGTGAGTTCAAACTGCCCACCTTTTAGTTGGCAGCCAAGTGCTTTAACCACTGCACCACGAGGGCTCCTGAAGAGAAGATAGAATCCAAATTTTTTTTTCAAAGAAAAGGTCTGACTACATCCTAATAGGCAATATAGAATTACAAAAGAGTGTCTACTCCATTTTGATAAGATACCTGCTGTCAATTGTAAAGTGAGTTTTAAAGTCATGAGCACACGAGCAAAGAATTAATTTTTGTTAACTAAATCATTACTTGTAGAAGGAGTGATTTCTATCTCCCCTGCAAGAATTAAGTAAATTCACAATGAAATCAGCAGATTAAAGTATTTAATTTACAGATCAACTCCTCCCAAGAGAAAACAATAGAGAATTTCCCTATTTCAGTTTTCTTTGCTGAACATTTTCTAATGATGGCACACAATGTTTAGACATCTTGGGAGAACACATCTGATAGGAAAAAACATTTTAACTACCTTAACACCAGTCTGCAAAGTTTTAAACAAGCCCTAGCTAGTTGAATTCAGAGTTTTGAAGCTGCTTACAGAGGTAGGAATCAGAATCTCTTCATTGGAAGAAGTCCTTCTTGTAGCAGGCGGACATAGGATATGTAGAATCCTCTTCCATGTACAAGGCTGACAGATGTACAGTCAGTTCATGATTTTATACTGTAAATAGAAACTGCTGTTCCACGTGGAATGTGATGTCAAAGGAGCACTGAAGAGTACCAAGGGACCTAGTTTGCATTGTGCACAAGTCTCAGTCGTTAAGGAACATATTCTCAATACGGGGTCATTTACTCTGATGATTAACCAGAGGTGAAATTCAAAGAAACTGGATTTATATATTCTCTTCTTTAATTTAATTTTCAGTGAGTTCCAGATATCCCTTCCACTTCAGGGTTATTCATGTAGACCTCTCTCAACATGAAACATATTTGAGAACAATTGATCATAAGCCCTTTGGTTTGTGAAGAGGAGGTTTGTGACAGCACATGGGAGTGACTGTGATGTCCATTTTAAACTTTTATGTTTCATGCTCTTCAAAAAAATCATAGTAGATGAAGTAGTCTATCTGGAGACAGAAAAATTAAATTTCTGTTCTGCCACTTCCGTTAACAACTAACCTTCTTATCCCTCTGTTTCCTCACTGGTAAAATACAGACAATTATATGCACATGTTTCCACCTCACAGGGATATTATTGAGGAAAATAAAATGTTGAGCATATTCCACTGTCTCTTTTTTTTGGCATCAAACCTCCAGAAGCTGGAATGCCTCTACATGGCCATGGGGAAACCATTCCACAATATATGTCAAACCGGTATTATAAAAAAGACAGAATTCTAAAGCTGATGGTAGATTACATCTGCCAGCGGGGCCAGTAGGAGGAGGAGGGCAAGTCACAAAGAATGAAGAGGGTTGGCAGGCACCTCCCTCTCCACCACAAAGCCTAGTCTAAGCCAGGTGTTTAACAATGCGAAACACCCTATATCCTGGGGACTGCTGGAAAACTTGTGCCAACTCCGTGTGAGAAAATAGATTCCTGATTCTGTAACTTAATCAGACCAGGCAAGGATCGCACATTACCGTGCACTGTAACACCTTCTCAGCGTACAAATAATAAACCACATACAATCAGCCCAGGAATCACATGGCACTAAATTTAACCTGACCAAGATTCTGTAAAAAATAAGCATAGCTTTCCTGGTATAAGGCCTGAAGATGGAAACGGCAAATAATAATACTAATTGTTTCTGGGGTAGATTACATCAAAACTACTTAAACACAATATGTAATCACAAACATACTTTGAAAAGTAGAATTTTATAAAAGCTGTTTTAATAGTATGGTCTCTATGTCAAAGATTACCTAATCCCTTTGTGTCCAGTACTTATCTATTAATTAAATATAATAACAATAACTACCCCAATTGTTGTGAAGATTAATGAACTGAAATTCATAAAGGTTTAAGAACAGTTGATGGCACATAGTAAGCTGAAGTGGACAGACTTGTTATGTTGTTGTTAAGTGCCGTTGAGTTGGTTCCGATTCAGAGGGACCCTGTGTACAACAGAACAAAACACTACCCAGTCCTACACCGTTCTCATAATTGTTGTTACGCTTGAATCCACTGTTGCAGTTACTGTGTCAATCCACTTCCTTAAGGGTCTTCCTCTTTTTTAGTGGTCCTTTGTTTACTAGCCAGTTCCCTCCTCTAGGGGCTGGTCCCTCCTGATAACATGTCCAAAGTATGTGAGACAAAGCCTCACCATCCTTGCTTCTAAGGAGCATTCTGGCTGTACTTCTTCTGAGACACATTTCTTAGTTTTGGCAGTCCATGTTATATTAAATATTCTTCACCAACACCATAATTTAAAGGCATCGGTTCTACTTCAGTCTTCCTTATTCATTGTCCAGCTTTTGTATGCATCTGAGGTGGTTGAAAATACCATGGCTTGGGTCAGGAGCACCTTAGTTCTTAAAGTGACATCTTTGCTTTTGAACACTTTCAAGAGGTCTTTTGCAGTCTATTTGCCCAACGCGATATGTCTTTTGATTTCTTGACTGCTGCTCCCGTGAGCGCTGATTGTGGATCCAAGTAGAATGACATCCTTGACAACTTCAATCTTTTCTCCATTTATCATGATGTTGCTCATTGGTCCAGTTGTGGGGGTTTTTGTTTTCTTTATGTTGAGGTGTAATCCATACTGAAGGCTGAAGTCTTTGATCTTCATCGGTAAGTGCTTCAAGTCCTCTTCACTTTCAGCAAGGAAGGTCGTGCCATCTGCATATTGCAGGTTGTTAATGAATCTTCCTTCAATACTGATGCCCCATTCTTCTTCATATAGTCCAGCTTCTTGGATTATTTGTTCAGCATACAGATTGAGTAAGTATGGTAAAAGGATACAACCTTGATGTACACATTTCCTGACTTTAAACCACACAGTATCCCCTTGTTCTATTGGAACGACTGCCTCTTGGTCTGTGTAGAGGTGCTGCATGAGCACAATTAAGTGTTATGGAATTCCCATTCTTCAAAATGTTATCCATAATTTGTTATGATCCACACAATCGAGTGCCTTGCATTTAATAAAACACAGGTAAACATCTTTCTAGCATTCTCTGCTTTCAGCCAAGGTCCATTTGACATCAGTAATGATATCCCTCGTTCCAAGTTCTCTTCTGAACCTTGAATTTCTAGTAGTTCCGTGTCGATGTACTGCTGCAACCACTTTTGAATTATATTCAGAAAAATTTTACTTGCGAGTGATATTAATGATATTGTTCGATAATTTCCTCATTCTATTGGATCACCTTCCTTTGGAATATGCACAAATATGGATCTCTTCCAGTCGTGTGGCCAGGTAACCATCTTCCAAATGTTTTGGCATAAAACAAGTGAGCACCTCCAGGGCTGCATCCATTTGTTGAAACTTCTCAGTTGATATTCGATCAACACCTGGAGCCTTGTTTTTTGCCAGTGCTTTCAGTGCAGCTTGGATTTCTTCTTTCAGAACCATAGATGCTTGATCATATTCTACTACCTGAAATGGTTGAACGTCAACTAATTCTTTTTGATACAGTGACTTTGTGTATTATTTCATCTTTTTTTGTTCGTCAAATCTATTCTTGAGATGGTGTCTAAACTTAGGTGGAAAATACTCAAGGTCATATTTTGCCTCTCGTGGACTTGTGCTAATATTCTTCAGCTTCGACTTGAACTTGCATATGAGCAATTGCTGGTTTGTTGTGCAGTGACCCTTGGCCTTGTTCTGACTGATGATATCAAATTTTTCCATTCTCTTTCCACAGATGTAGTCGATTGGATTCCTACATATTCCATCCGGTTAGGTCCACGTGTATAGTCATCATTTACGTTGTTGAAAAAGGTATTTGCAATGAAGAAATCAGTGGTCTTGCAAAATTATATCAGGGGATCTCCAGTGTCGCCTCTATCACCAAGGTCATATTTTCCAAATACTGATCCCTCTTCTTTGTTTCCAACTTTCGAATTCCAATTACCAGTAGTTATCAATGTACCTAGATTGCATGTTTGATCAATTTCAGGCTGCAAACGTTGGTAAAAATTTATTTCTTCATATTTGGCTTTAGGGATTGGTGGGCAAATTTGGATAACAGTCATATTAACTGGTCTTTCTTGCATCCGTATGGATATTATACTATTGCTGACAGCATTGTACTTCAGGATAGATCTTGAAATGTTCTTTTTGATTATTAATGGGAGGCCATTCCTCTTGAATTTGTCATTCCCAGCATATTAAATCATATGATTACCCTCAAAATGGCCAATACCAGTCCATTTCAGTTCACTAATACCTAGGGTACCAATCTTTATATGTTCCATTTCATTTTTGATGACTTCTAATTTTCCTAGATTCATACTTCATTCTGATCATTAATGGATGTTTGTAACTGTTTCTTCTCATTTTAAGTCTGTCACATCAGCAAATGAATGTCCTGAAAACTTGACTCCATCCACGTCATTAAGGTCAACTCTACTTTGAGGAGATAGCTCTTCTTCAGGAGTGTTTTCAGTGCCTTCCAACCCAAGGGGCTCATCTTCCAGCACTATGTCAGACAATGTACCCCTTCTATTCTTAAGGTTTTCACTGGCCAGTGTTTTCAGAAGTAAACTGCCTTGTCCTTCTTAGCTTGTCTCAGTTGGAAGCTCCACTGAAACCAGTTCACCAGGGGTGATTCTGCTGGTATTTGAAATACCAATAGCATAGCTTGAGCATCACAGCAACCTGCAAGCCACCACAATACAACAAGCTGACAGACAAGTGGTGGAGGCAATAGCACGAATGAATAGTTAGTTTGAGTTCACTGTTTCCTGTATTAATCTTTCTCAGTTAGGGTCCCCATTACTGTTTTCCACTGACTTTTAGAAATATACTCCAGTTACACAAGAATCAGAAGCAAGAGTAATTGGATTCTGGATCTTCTAAGTTTTCTCCCTTACCCTGGGGATTCACTGATGATACAGTAAAGGACAGTTTTCATTAAGACAGTTGTGTATTTTAGAAACGGGAAAAGCAGGAAGGAAGATATTTGTGAGAGAGTCAAAAGTGTTTAGATTTAGGGTATTTTAAGAGTTAGTCCTTCTAGGATGTAGGAAAGGAATATTCATGTTTTCTCAATGCAGGAAAATATCAAATTTCCATGAAATGCACTCTAAGTGTTGGTCCAGGAGAAAGAGAAGCTGATATTCTGGGAAAACGAAAATCTGGCTGAAGACCCTCACCATATTTGGGACAGGCAGTTAATCAGTTCTCAGTTATTGCCTCTGTCCACAATTGTGATCTGAAACAACAATCCCCTTTGCTGACAAAATACTGATAAAGTGAGGATATTTTTTAACAGAAAAAAAAAAGAAAAATCAATTCTATTAAAGATACAAGAAGCAATTCTAGATCTTGTTTAGGGAACAAAAGACCTCTTGCTTTTTGCAGCATCTTTGCAACTTAATAAAGATAAATGAAATGTACATGAAGGAGAAAATTAGATAATAAAAGAACATGGGCTTTACTGAGAGATAGACCTGATTTTGAATCTTGCTTCTTACATATGAGCTGTGCAATCCTGGAAAAGCTGCCTAACCTCTCTGAGTTGAGAGTTTTAAATAAAGCAATTTATAACACTCGCCTGGAACAGAGTAGACACTAAATAAACATTAGCTAATTTATCCCATTGCCTTTGTTTTGCATCTTCTTGAATGTATACCCTACGTTGGGCATTTACTTACTTTAAGTTTCTTTTTCATGTTGCTCTTTAAATGGCTCTTAAGGAATTCATGTTTTATTCTAGTGTGCTGATAAACATCTTGAATACAGAAATTTTTGAAGTCTCTTTCAAATCTCATTACTGCATACTGATAACCTCAAATACACTGTATTTACATGTTGCAATAATTAGTCCCCGATTCCTAAAGACTGGATTATGTGTTCCATGAAATACACTGCTCTGTACTTCTTGCTCTTAAGACACTTGTGGGAAACCCTGGTGGCATAGTGGTTAAGAGCTACGGCTACTAATCAAAAGGTCTGAAGTTCAAATCCACCAGGGACTCCTTGGAAACTCTATGGGACAGTTCTACTCTGTCCTATAGGGTTGCTATGAGTTGGAATCGACTCATTGGTAATAAGTTTTTTTAAGACACTGGACTGTAGTTTCTTGCTTACTTCCTGGCTCTCCAACTAATTATAATTTTCATGAGACAAGGGACTATGTTTTATTTACCATTATAACCCAATGCCTACCACAGTGCCTGGCATACACTAGTCACACAAGAAACACGTATCAAATAGATTGATTATGCCCTAGACAAGCAAATATTTTCAGAAGATTATGAATACATTACTCAATAGTATGAGCTTAGACCGAAGCTTTTCTCTATCCCCCAGGTACTAAAACTGTTATGAGACATGGGAAGTGGTAAATTCAATGGCTTGTTACATATTTCAGAAGAACTACTAAATCTTTATAATTTTATTCCACTTTTATAAGAATTGGTGGCAAAATATCTCCTCTTGAAGATATGACTTTTAAAAATCTTTAAGAAAAAGAGGAATCATAGTAAGAATGCACAAAATGTCTCTTATCTGCAAGGCCCAGTGATCCTCACAACGGCACGGAAAGCATTATTATTCTCATTGTATGGATTAGGAATTGCAAGTGCAGAAAGGCAAAGCGATTTGTTCAAGGTCACTCACTGAGTAATTAGCCAAGCTGGGACTTGGATCTGCCACACTCCTAAGTTCATGCCTTCTCCACTACATTGTATCTCAAAAAGATTTAAATCTTAAACAACCACCTTTCCGTCTTCTTGACAATTTTATTCTCTCTTGTCCAAAGATAGCTTCTGCTGAGTAGCCTAGGTTTTTGTTAACAGAAGCAAGAAAGGGCGAAGGAATCTGTAAGAAAAAGCATGGTCAGGTCTTGAAAGCTTGATTTTTAGGTGATGGTCTGAGGAGAAAAGAAAAACACAAGTTAAACAATCAACTTGACTTGATTCATATATCATCTTTACACATTGTTATCTACAAAATAATGGGGATGAGAAAGAAACCTTTCATAACTCCTGTAGACAGCACCTACTGAGGGGCAAGACTGGAGTGCTACCACAAAGGAGACCCCCAAATTCCCCTGAAGTGAAGTCACTAGACAGACAGACTCTCCAGGAATGCCAGTTCCTATTTTTACATCTTTTCTTCCATTCTCCTTTATCTGAGAAAACAGTGTTTTTATCCTAAAAAGTTCTCTGGCCACCACAAATGGTTTGTCTTGGTTACTAACCTAAAGGTAGTTAGTTCAAATGCACCCAGTAGTGTCACAGAAGAAAGACTTGGTGATCTGCTTCTGTAAAGGTTTCAGCCAAGAAAACCCTATGGAGCAGTTCTGCACTGTAACGGTGGGGTGGCCATGAGTCAGAATCAACTCAGCGGCAACAGATTAGGTCTTTGGTTTGTTAGCCCAAAGGCTAATTGTGGTTAGTGTGTAATGAGACTGAAGCAGCTAGCACAGTTTACATAGAGCTGCTTCCTTGTTTGACAATAGTCTTGGAGAGGTAGTATTTGAAGGAGAGAAAACAGGACAGTAGTGTTATCATTTATATTTATACAGAGTTGTTTAGTTTGCATCTCCTCATTCACATGTGTACCTATTAGAAACAAAGCATTATAATTTGATAGGAAGGAAACCATTAAAATCTGTTACTAGAAATTTCAATTTATTTCAATGCCTCGTCCTCACCTAATGGATGAAGTCAAGCTTCTTAGCAAGGCATGCACGGTGCTCCCCTACCCTGTGTCGACATTTTCTGCAGCTTCATCTCCCCACATACCCTGGTAGAACTGATTCTACTTCCATACCAATAGTCTGCTGTTTCTGTTGCATATTTTATGTCCTGTGATGACTTGTGCTGTTCCAACTAAATTAAGCAGGCACTGCATTTCCCAGAACCTTGTTCCCTATATGCTTTTAGGTTAGAATTGGCCCAAAGAGAAACTTGTGTGCAGAAGTTCAGCTGCAGTCACTACTCTGTGAAGGCGTTTCCAGGCAGATAGAGTGATGGACAGACACAGAGGTACTGACAGGTTCCAGCTTGGCTTCATCTTTTTTTTCCCTGAGCTGGGCTCTTCTTCCTGACCCTGGTATAGCTGACCCACAGTGGCCACAGATTTACTGCCATATCCCTGGAAATGGACCCTCAGAGACAGTAACTATCCAGGGGAAACAGCGACCATAGACCTCTCCAATAGTTCATCTTTGCAGCCCCACTTCAGTGGCTGAGCATTCTTGCCATCTTAGATTTCCCTGAAAGCTCCAACTTGTTCACTCATGCTAATCTTCAGAAAGTTAGTTTAGTGACCCCTTCTCTGATACTCTAACTCCCCTTCTAGACTTTCACTTTCCATCTTTTCTCATAATTCTAATACAGGCTCTGGTTCCCTCACTGAACCCTGATGATACATTCCTTTGGCTTATAATGCAGGCATCCTTCCCTAAATTCCAATAAAGTTTAAATTTTTATCCTCCATATTGCCATAGCATCCAGTGGCTAGCTCCATCATGACACCTATTACACTGCAGTATAATTGAATATTTATTTGTCTGTCTCTCCTATTAGACCATAAGTTCCTTGAGTCCAGGGTCTAAGTCTTAGTCGTCTCTGAACCAAAAGCACTCAGAGCAGCACTTGGCACATACTAAAAAAAAAAAAATTGCAGTCAAGTTGAATCTGACTCATAAAAACCTGGTAGTACAGAGTAGAACTGCCCCATTGGGTTTCCAAGGAGTATTTTGTGGATTTGAACTGCTGACCTTTTGGTTAGCAGTCATAGCAACTAACCACCACTCCACCAGGGCGCATATTAGGTGCTCAACATATGTTCATTAGACAGATGGTGTTCTATACAGAGAGAAAGGTCTCCACAGCACTCACCATTCTCTTGAGCTAATGGCCACTCTGTTCAACCTAGGAAAGTCCTGGAAAGAGGAGAGTTGGATTAGGAAAGACAATAAGATGCTTCACTTCTCCTTGGATTAGCCTAGGAAGAGCAAGTGGAGCTGTTTTGAGAAACAATTGAGATAATGTTCATGACCACCCTTTGTAAACTGTAAAAGTCCTTTATTAAGATAAGGGGTGATGATGACCACAGCAAAAACTTCCACCTGCTCCTTTGTTTATCCTCTATTTAGCTATGTTCCTAGTGGGCAAAAGAAATGCTGGGCCACAGGAAGACCACCCTATAGGTGTTGAACACCCAAAGTAAGAGGGCAGTCCCAATGTGGAAAGAGAATTGTAAATGTGCTCCTTAGTGGAAAAACCAAACCTAACTAAACCCACTGCTGTGGAGTCGATTCCAACTCATAGTGGCCCTATAGGAAGGAGCAGAACTTCCCCACAGGATTTCCAAGGCTGTAATCTATAAAGATTAAAAAAAAAAAAAAAATTTTTTAATCTTTATGGAAGCAGACTTTGTCCATTGGAGAGGCTGGTGGGTTTGAACTGCTGACCTTTCAATTAGCAGTTGAACACTTTAGCCACTAAACTACCAGGGCAACTTTAAGTAGCAAAATTGTGGTCAATTGAATGGGCTTATTGCTCCTGCAGGCCCTGGAGTGAGGTGTAACTCAACCTGAAGCTTCAGGAACTCCTTCTGTTCCTTTGACTCTTCAAGAGGAAGGAGTACCTTTGTTCCTGCATGTTGCCTTTACAATTAGTAGGAAAGGAAAAAGCCTTCTGAAGGATTAATTACTGCAATCAGAAGAGAATGAATAACACTATACCAAATATCTCAAATCCCAAATTTGATTTCAAATATGGTCCTGTGATGATGATACTAATTTATTGAAACATCATAGTATCTAAAATGTTATATTCAAATTATGAAATCACAAGTACTGACCGTGGGAAGCTATGAATGTTCAATCAACAGAGCACAGAGCTGAAAATAATATTGGAAATTCATAATTGAATTGAGATATTATTAAAAGCAAGTTTTGGAGTGTAAAAAGTTTCCCCAAAAGATAGATTGGAGCAATTATAGCTTCCAAAAAGCAAAATATTTCATAAATGCATTTGGATTTATGAAAATGAGCATTAGAAACCTCAGAATTAAGATACACTACGTGGAAAAGTTTGATGTCATTTGGCCAGATCAGAAGATAAGGGGAGAGGTTTTGTTCATCAGATATTCTGGACTTACTACAATAATTAATATAGACTAAAATTCAATTAACATTAAAATGTTATCTATATTTTACAACAATAAAAAACGTTGAAACTTTCCAAAAATATATATGCTAATGTTAACACATTTTCTCTTTGCAACCTAACAGTGTCTTATGGTAATTTGTCTTAGTCATCTACTGCTGCTATAACAGAAATACAGCAAGTGGGTGACTTTAACAAACAGAAGTTTATTCTCTCACAGTCTAGTGGCTAGAAGTCCAAATCCAGGGCTCCAGCTCCAGAGGAAGGCTTTCTCTCTCTGTTGGCTCTGGGGAAAAGTCCTTCTCATCCATCTTCCCTGGTGGAGGAGCTTCTCAGTGCAGGAACCCCAGGTTCCAAGGATGAGCTATTCTCCTGGGTCTTGTTTCTTGGTGGTGTGTGGTCACCTGTCTCTATTCTCTCTTTTATACCTCAAAAGACATTGGTTTAAAACACAACCCAATCTTGTAGATTGAGTCCTGCCTCATTAACATAACTTCCACTAATCCCATCTCGTTAACATCATAGTGATAGGATTTATAACACATAGGAAAAGCACATCAGATGACAAAATGGTAGACTTTCACACAATACTGGAAATCATGGCCTAGTCAAGTTGACAGATATTTTGGGGGAATACAACTCAATCCATGACATCATTGTTACGAAAATCAAGCTTGCTTCCTTCAAAAATGAGCAAAGATTGATGAACAAAGCATGGGTTTCTAAGAATCCTTCTTTCTGACTATTTAAGAACTTTCTAAGAGTCCTTTCTGACATCTCTATTTAAAAAATTCTAAAAGTTCTTCATTCTGACATCTCTATTTAAGAAACTTCCCAAACCATAAGAGAGTTCAGAATATTTCTTAAGTAAACAAAATGTTCTATAAAGCATTTGCATTACTAAAGTGATAGAGTAGAGAAGGGAAGACCTAATCACTATCCTCAGGGAGTTTACTACGTGGGCATGAAGGGCTGCAAATGTTTATGAACTAGTGAGTCATTTTCCATTATGTGCCTCTGCTGACCTCGTCCCCAAGTTCCCCAGCAAAATATTGTGCACATGTGACCAAAGCCCATGAAATCACGAATTAATTCAGTTCAATTTCTTCTTTACAAATAACGTTCCTTCCTCCATCTTTCTCCGCAAGGAAACAGCCCCCATTTCACCACTTGTTCTTTCTAATTGCTCTTTATTTCTGTGAGTATGAGTTTGAGTTTTCCTTTTCATTTTCCTCAAAGATTCTATGTTTCAGGTATTCAGTAAATGTGTTCAGAGAGATTTTTATGAGAAAGGCACTATTTAGGCATAGTGGGATACAAAGATGAATAGGACACATGGAGTATACAGTCTATTTGAAGAACCAACACCTGTGCTCAAAGTAGAGACCAGGAAAGGTTGGTTTACGGGTAGTAAGTAGAAGGAAGATGCTACATATGCTGAGTCTGAGATACTGGTGAAGCATCAAAAAATATACTCCACTGGTAATAAGAAGTAAAGGAGATGAGCTTGGGAGGAATGATAAAGTTGAAAATAAGTTTGATTGAGAGCAATCTATATAGAGATGATAATGGAAGTTGTGAAGATAGGTAATATTAGTGTAGAATTCTTCAACCATGGCACTATCAAAGTTTTGAGTCAGGTAATTCTTTCTTGTGGAGTGCTGTCTTGTGCATTGTAGGATGTTTAGCAGCATCCTTGACTTCTACACTCAAGATGTCAGTAGCACCCGCTGGCCTGTTATAACAAAAAATTTCTCCAGACGTTGCCAAATGGCCCCAAGGGGCAAAATTGCCCCCAGCTGAGATAGATTAGAGTGAATCTGGATTACAGAGACAGAGAGAGATTGTGAAGGATGGAAAGAACAGTACAAAGGACACAATTTGGTGAAATGTGTTTATGGGGTGGAAAGAGGAGGAAGAGAAAAAGGGTGATAGAGAAGAGACATTCATTGAGGCAGTAAATACTATCCTAAAATTCTGAGAGAGGGAAAGGACTTCATTTTTGGGTACGAAGTTAGTCTTGTTGGAGAACTAGTATGTGTACACACATACCCATAGATGTGGACACTGCCTGTATGTATACACACTGGGAGAATTTTTATATAGACAAAAAGTAAATGTTGAGTACAAGAAAGAATACGTTCTTAAACTCTTTTCTTTATTCGTTCTTCTTATTTAATAAAGACAGTCCAATTTTGTCAAATAATTGCAAATCTCACATCAATTCTTTTTGAAAAAGGATGTTCAAGTCAGAACCAATGAACTTGGAAATAACCACTATTCTCTGTTTCCTTCTCCTCATCCATGCCAAGCATATGTTACATTACCTGGGCATCTGGTATATTCAAGCTATCTGAAGAAATAGGTAGATAAACTCAATTATACATGACTTGAAATGACTGGAGGACGTACTATGTCTCCTCTACTGATGTTCTTTACAAGTTAAAGGGAGAAAAGTCTTGTTTGATTTAAGCCAATGAGTGAAATTTTAAATTGCTAACTGTGCGAATTCAGGAATCAGCAAGCCTTGGTAGAGAGTTTTATTTTGTTTATTGGTGTGTCTTCTCTAGAACTCCAGAAAAGTCTACTTTGGTAGCTTTGACCTGGAAGTCTTAACCTTCTGGATTTACTTAGGTGTCTTTCACACCTACTGGAAGAATGGCCTTTTTAAGTTAGTCCCTGCTTCTGCCTCTAGAGAAAAACAGCATCTAGGATTCTCTACCAAAAAAAAACCTTAGGGTTGGGGAGCATTCCCTAACTGTGTGCAAGAAACAGGCTTAAGGTAGACGAGTCGGGGCGGAAGATTGTCCCTGTGACAATCATTCTCAATGCTTTGCGAAACCAGGGATAAAACATGCCATATATAATGGGATTGAGGGTTGAATTGAAATAAGCCAGCCAGACAAAGGCATGGGACAAATTTTCAGGTATTGTAAAATTAATGAGAGGGTCTGTGACAATCATGACAAAGAAAGGTAATCAACACAACAGAAAAACTCCCATGACTATGCTTAAAGTTTTGGTGGCCTTGCTTTCTTTTTTGGAAGAGGTCTTTATTTTGCTTTCTAACCCAGCCTGTTTCATCTTAGGTCCCATGTCAATTTGCTTGGCATGCTTCCTGGCTACTGCGAAAATATGTATGTAAATGCCCACCATCACTGTGCCAGGGAGAAAGAATGCTATGAAGGAGGCCAGCATGCCCCAGAGCTTGTTAAATATCAACACACATGAACCTGTGCAGTCGATGGCTGCAATAAAATCTTCTGCACCAATTTTGTTTAATTCTGAGAATACCAGGCCAAAGGCAAAAAAGGTAGGGAAGGACCAACTGATAAGTAGAAAGACTTCTATGACAGGGATGGTAATTTTGGTGACATAATGCAATGGGTCACAAACTGCATAGTAGCGGTCAACTGAGATGAAGCAGAGGTGAAAAATGGAGGTGGTGCAGAACATGATGTCACAGCAGCTGTGGATTTTGCAAAAGAGGTCTCCAAAGTACCAGCAGGACTCAATGGACCTGATCATACTGAAGGGCATGACCACACAGCTCAGCAAAAAATCCGTGATGGCCATGGACAGGATCAGGAAGTTGGTGGGGGAGTGGAGTTGCTTGAAGTGTGCAATGGAAATGATGACGACCATGTTGCCTAGCATGGTCATCACTATAGCCCCGATCATGACCACGTACATGGCAAAGGCACTCAACAGAGACCTCACATTTTTAGGGCATGAACTGTTAACAAAAGCAAAGCAAAATTGTACTTCTGGGGGGTTCCAAAGATCATGTGAATTCATTGTCTTTATTCCAGGGGTATGATGAGTCTTTTTCAAAAATACTGTGCTCCTCTCATTTCTGAGAAAGAAAGGTGAAAAACAATAAAGATTATTGATAGGGCAACTTTTCACAAAGCCTTAGCTAGTCTATATTTCCAATTCCAAGGTTCAAACTCACTACTGGGCAGGAGCAGGACTTCCCAAACCTTAATGTGTACAAGAATTATCTGGGGATCTTTTTAAAACACAGATTCTGATTTTGGGTGGGTGCTGAAAGTCTACATTTCTCATAAGATCCCAAGAGATGCTAATGTGGTTAGTCCAAAGACCACGCCTTGAGTAGCTAGGAGCTAAAGGAGAATTGAGTTAATGAATTCAGTTAAAACCATCAGAGTGACCCAGATAGTGCATGTTCTGGTTGCACTAATGTGTAGCCCTTACTCTGGAGGTTCCCATTCCAAATCCATAGGATTTTTTTTTAATGCAATGGGTCACAAACAGCATAGTAGCGGTCAACTGAGATGAAGCAGAGATGAAAAATAGAGGTGGTGCAGAACATGATGTCACAGCAGCTGTGGATTTTGCAAAAGAGGTCTCCAAAGTACCAGCAAGACTCAATGGACCTGATCATACTGAAGGGCATGACCACACAGCTCAGCAAAAAATCCGTGATGGCCATGGACAGGATCAGGAAGTTGGTGGGGGAGTGGAGTTGCTTGAAGTGTGCAATGGAAACAATGACGACCATGTTGCCTAGCATGGTCATCACTATAGCCCCGATCATGACCACGTACATGGCAAAGGCACTCAACAGAGACCTCACATTTTTAGGGCATGAACTGTTAACAAAAGCAAAGCAAAATTGCACTTCTGGGGAGTTCCAAGGATCAGGCAAACTCATTGCCTTTGTCACCTGGGTACGACGAGTCTTTTTCAAAAATACTGTGTTCCTCTCATTTCTAAGTAAGAAAGGAGAAAAACAATAAAATTATTGACAGGGCAACTTTTCACAAAGGCTAAGTTAGTCTATATTTCCAATTCCAAGCCCAAACTCACTGCTGGCTAGGAGCACTACTTCCCAAGCCTTAATATTAATGCACAAGAATCACATAGGGGACCTTTTTAAAACACAGATTCTGATTCTGCGGTGGGGATTAAGAGTCTGCATTTTTCACAAGGTCCCAAGAGATGTTAATGCTGTTAGTCCAAAGACCACTCCTTGAGTAGCTAGAGGCTAAAGGAAAATTGTGTTAAGGAACCCAGGTTAAAACCAGCTGCGTAACCCAGATAGTGCATATACTGGCTACACTAGTATGTAGTCCTTACTCAGGAAGTTCCCATTCCGAATCCACAGACAAATCGAGAATTTTATCTGTACCATCTTTATTAACTAATTTTCTGGATAAAAGCACCTGAAGCACTAGGGGCTCTGGCGGGACATCATGCTTGGTAAAGCAGAGGGTCGGTGAAGAAGAAGACCCTCAACAAGATGGATTGACACAGTGGCTGCAACAACAGCCTCAAATATAGCAAGGATTGTACGGATGGCCCAGGACCGGGCAGCGGTTCTTTAAGTTGTGCATAGGGTTGCTCTGAGGAGGAACCGACTCAACAGCACCTACCAAGAACAATAAAAACTGGCATTATTATTTAATTTTTAGCTTAAACAGTAATTACAATCTTAAGATTGTACTTTTTTTTTTTTTAACTTCTCTTGTGGGCATTTGCAAATGCCTTTGATACTGTTGTTTATTAAATCAATAAGGAAACATTGTTCAGTCTGAACAACAAAAAAGGATTTAGAGTGATGTCATGGTAACTTAAAAATATGCTAAAGGTGACAAGTTTATGCATGACTAATCTCAAAAAGAAGGAAAAATACCTCAAATGATAGATTCTATCTATCTTGAGAATTATTCTTCTGTCACTTACCAGCTGAATTCATGAATTTAGATTGAGATTCTCTTGTCCACAGATTCCAAGTTCTATATCCAGAACAAATTTGACACGTAAGAGTGTTCATTGTTTAATCTGTCATTGGATAGAATTCATGACATTGCCTTTATAATGTAAAAATAATGAGACTGACTCACCCACAGTATGACCCGGGTTTGATTTGTTTTTCCAGTGTTGGGGCTGGATGTGTAACTGAGGGCCAATGTAAGCATTTGTGAGATCTAAGACCAGGTTGGAGAAGTAGACTTTGACCTGAGAATACACTAAAACTCACTGCCATAGTGAAAATGAGCCCAAACCCACGTCCTTACCAGACTGACTTAGAAAAGATATTACCGAGAATACATGCACATTTGAAAACAATATTTCCACTAAATAGCTACTCTAGCTCAATAAATATTCCCATTGCCTGTGTATTATTTGAAATCTTAACGTTATGACCCGTTTTATCCGCTTTGCATATAGTAATTTAATTTCTCCAATTAACATTTTTCTTTAGATAGTTTTTAATTGCGCCAATTAGGTATTATGCAATTGAGATGAACTTGAGAATCCAAAACATAGAGAAGTAAAATGTAAGAAAGACAAACACTTATTCAGCTCTTTTATAAACTGCAGGCTATCAGTTTTGGAACACAGAGCACAAATTATTTCATTACTTACCACTTGGTTCCTCAGCTCTAAGATGCTGACTATAATGAAATACTATACACTTAGTTACCTTCTTTAATAAATTTACTTTAGCCTGCCTTTTATTGGCTTCGTTTTTGTGAATATTCTGTTTTTTAAATTATCTTTAAAGATAGCTAAGAATAACCACATCATTTAAGCACTTGTCACTGTATATCCGTAGACATATCATTTCCCACCCAAATGAGCATACTCTTGAATATTTTGTTGTGTAGTCTTTGAAGTTTTAAGTTTCACGTTTGAAAACCTAATCCCTGAAGGATTGATATAATTTAACTTCCTAGGTTTGTAATGGGATAAAAAAACCTGGCTATCTGCTCCCTTAAAGATTACAGCCTAAGTAACCCTATGGGGCAGTTCTACTCTATCCTAAGGTCACCTTAAAGCCAGAATCGACAACAAGATTGATAATGTGAATTTCATATTATTTTATTTTATTTATTTATTTTTTAACATGCTATGAAACAGCTGCTAGAAACTAACGGCATTTTCTCATGTTCCTGCCACGTGGTTCCATTTTCTATTTAAACATTTAAATGCTAGATTAAGACAGGAAGATAGACCAAGATGCACAACAGTTATTTTCAAAAGAATTACACAGGTGAATTGTACAGCTAATGTCAAAAGTAATAATAATTTGCAATTTCTACCTTCAGCTCTTGACTCAGAACTTAACAAAAGTAAGTAAACAAATTTTAAGTATGAGTGCTGGTCTACTGCTTTGGTTTAAAAAAAAAGTTATCAAAAATTAAGTGGAGTTAGGATTTAGTTTTTTATTTAAATATTTAACAGAATAGAGATAACTTTCTATCATTTCCCAAAAAGATATACGTAGTAATTTTAAAAAATAAAGTAAATTTAAGAATGTAGGTAGTTAGTTACTAAGGGAGAAGTATTTTGGCAATCCTAGAAACATTATTATGAGACATTGTCATTCTGGTTTTTAACTATTTTTACAAATAATGTTTCCCCAAGCAGCAGTGACAAAGGACCAAATTAATGATAGAATTATGAACCACCATTTAATGAAAGTATAGGAAATTGTCATTAATTTCTACCAGGAAGTAGAAAGAGACATTGGCTAACAGTTATGAGACAAAAATTGCATAGTATTTTTTTAAGTGTAGAAAATACAGAAAGATGGGTATGAGTACAGAATCAGGGAAGAGACACAAGAATTCTGAAATAATGACTTTGAAAATGTAGAAGTTCTTTAGAATGTCAAGTAAAAGATGAAAAGAAATTATGTGATTTTTTTCCTCATGTATTAAGGGTCTAAAATTATATTAAGGGTTATATATTTATTTGACTTAAACAAGAAAGCATCTACTAAGTCTCAATAATTTATAGCAAATGGGGAAAATATTTTTTAAAAATCACACCTGTTTACCAGGCATGATTCCTCTCTATTTCCTGATTACACAGCCCAAACACTCTACCTCTTGGACTATTTCTGCTTAAATTATTATTTCATCTTGCTTTGATATATATCACTCATATAATAATTTCTTAGATGAGATATGACATGTGAATTAAAGTTAAGAAAGATCTGCTGTAGGTTTTCATATCATTGCCTCTTTAGAATTTCAGTGATTTAAAAAATGATCCAGATTTATTATATCATCATGTCAATTAGCATTTTAAGTGTGCTTCCTTTCAACATGCAAAAAAAAAAAGATAAATCTATCTAATCTTTTTCCTCTCCTAATATACCCTTTTTTGGTTTGCCAGAATTTCTTTTGCTGATTAAGTAGTTCTGAGTTAAAATAATTTAAAAGGGAGTTATCTGTTGTGGTAAAATTTCTTACCATTCCAGTGACCATCGTGCTCCATCACTCCCTGCCCTGCCCTGCCCTGCCCACGCTCTGGTAGCTAGGTCCCTGACAGGCTGTGCTCTCATCAGTATTTATACACAGAATATGCCTCTTGAGGATGCTTTACCCTGTGTCCCGTTTTGACAGGTGTGCCCTTTAACAATCTTCGGTGTGTTGCTGGCAAAAAGATTACTGCGAGTCCTCAGAGAATTGGCTCCAGAAGGAATAGGTTTTGTGCTGTCATTGCAGTGACCTCAGGGGGGATGACATGGACTGGTCTCACATAATGACAAAGGTGGGAAAGAACAAAAAATGAAAGAAATGGGAAGGAAGGAGGGAAGGAGGGAAGGAGGGAAGGAGGGAAGGGAGGAAGAAAGGGAGGGGAAAATTTAGTTCCAATCCACCAAATGCTCAGACCACGTATTACCAAATGCTAGACAATCTTTTCAAAAAGTGAGTTCCTTTAATTCCTAGTAAAAAATTTGACTCAGTTATATCTTTTCCTCTTGCTGCCATGAACAAATCAGTGGTGTCCATTCACAGCGCAGTTTTTTAAGTCCACAGTGTGCCACATAGAGGTTCTAGGATAAACAATGTTTAGTAGCTTCTATAGGAAAAGTAAAAATTCCCATTACCATGTGAGAATTGTAATGGCTCTAGAAGGTATTTACATTAATGTGGCATAGTTTTATACGCTAAGCTTCAAATAATTTACAGTGATCATTTTATGGTCCATCATGGCCATAAAATAGATCTATTAAAATACCAAATCTTAAGTACTTATCAAAATTGAATCAAATTATTCATCTATACCTTAATTGATAAAACTAGCTTTTTTACATCCTCTGAGGACTTTATAAAACTAGAAAGTATTGATGACAGGGGATGGTTGGAGGATATTGGATTTCATTTTTATGCTCACCCAGGCTTACAAAAGTTCTCTTTCTAAACGTCTTCCAACACAGAGAACTAATAACCTTATAGTATGTTTTTGTAAGCAACCTTGGGTGGTGCAAACAGGTTATTCTCGACTACTAGCCTAATGGTTGGTGTTTTGAACCCTCCCAGTAGGACTACAGAAGAAAGGCCTGGTGATATGCCTCCTGAAGATTATAGCCATGAAAAGTCTATGGAGTACTTCTACTCTGTAATGATCAGTTCGGGTCAAGTCAGGAAAATTCTTATTTTAACAGAAAGAAATAAATTTAGGAAATTATTTTAAGAGGTATTGGAGGACTAACAGAGCAAAAAGGGAACAATGAGGTAATAGGGATAGTAACTGCAGGAAGCATCTATTGCCTGTGACCTGACCCTAGAAGCGCCAGTAAATCTCTATTAGTCCTTAAACTAGCCCAAGCCAGGTTTGACCCTCCCTGCATGTGCAGAAGGGTCACCTGTGACTGTTAACTGACCTCAACAGAGGATTAAGCAACAGGTGGAACAAATCAGAAGCACAATCATCACCCGGACCCCATTCTGAAGCTAGAGGTCTGGCAAGAACCACGTCGCCTCTTATTTCCTGGCCACACTATGTATTCGTTCTAGGATTTTCCCTCCCCGGTATGCCTGCAATGGCCACCATCTTGCTGCCTAAGTCATATATAAGCCCTGCCTCCCCATAGTTCGGGGAGTTGGAGCTGAGAAACTTCCTCTGGGGTCCTTGCTCTGCACAATGCAATAAAGTTACTTTCTGTTTCCCAAAGACTAGTGTCCAGATCATTGGCAAGTCTGAGCATACAGAACAAAGACCCACCTTTCCTGGTTCGGTAATACCCCTATGGCTGGGAACAAGGGGAATGGTGGGACTATCAAAACCTTGAAATGGAGCCGGGCTCCTCAGAGCTGACACTGACTTCTGAGGTGAGTATGCTATCTGGCTCCTGCTGGTTCCACAGGAGCTCCAAAAGGGTCCTCTAATGGAAGTGATTTTTTAAATTTATTTCTTTTTCTACTGTCTTGTGGAAAGTGGGGTGGAAGTGTAGGGGAGGGCATGAATTACTTTATCAAAAGAGCCGATTTGTTATTGTTCACAAATAACCAATGGACTAATTTACATACTTTCACAAACAGACTAATTTACATACTTTCCTTGCTGGAGGAAATCTCTCAGTGAGGTTAGGAGCTTATCTAGACAATCAAGCCCAGGCAACCAACCAGCCAGTTGCCATAGAGTTGACTCCAGCTTATGGTGACCATGTATGTCAGAGTTGAACTGTGCTCCATAGGGTTTTCAATGGCTGTTGTTGTTGTGTGCCATCATCCAGTCAATTCCACCTCAGCACAACACTGCCCCATAGGGTTCTTGGCTATAATCTTTAGGGAAGCAGATTGTCAGAGTTTTTCTCCCATGAAGTGGCTAGTGGGTTCGAGCTGTCAAACTTTTGGTTAAGAGCCAAGTGCCATTAGGGCTCCTTTTCCACTTTTTTTTCCACTGGCTAGGTTTTGTGAATAGATCTTTCTTTTGAGGCTCCTCTGGGTGGATTCCAACCTCCAACCTTTCAGTTAGCAGCTGAATGCATTACCCATTTGCACCACCCAAGAACTCAAATATTTCAATGGCGTTTCACTAAAAGAAATAGTGTAGTTTGGAAATAACTCCTCAGTAAGCTCCCATCCTGGCTAAGCTTAAAGCACAGGCTCTGGACTGCCACAGAGGTGACTGAGAGACACCTAGTTCCCCAGCCTACCACTAACATGATCCGCTCTGACAGCTCTACTGGTGCCAACTGAGGGCAAAATGACTCCAAGACTTCTGGGGTCCCAGGATTTTAATATTTCTAAAAGTAGAAACAACAAGAATTAATTCCCAAAAGTTAAAACCTTTATGAACTTTTTTCTGTATTTTATTTTGTTGTTGTTGTGGCGAATATACACAGCAAAACATACACTAATTCAATGGCTTCTTCATGTACAACTCAGTGACCTTGATTACGTTCTCTGAGTTGTACAACCACTCTCACCCTCCTTTTCTGAGTTGTTCCTCCCCATTAACATAAACTTACTGCCTCCTAATGTTCCTATCTAATCTTTTGAGTTGCTGTTGTCAATTTGATCCCCTTTAGATAAATCTTAAAAGAGCAAATTGCTCAAGGCATATCTTCTTTACTAGTTATGCTAAACTATTGTTTGATTTTAAGAAGACTTCAGAGGATTCTTTTCATTTAAGCTTTAAAGATTATTTCAGGGCAGTGGTTTCGGGGGTTCATCCCACCTTGGTGTCTCCAGAAATCTGGATTTCATGAGAATTTGAAATTATCTTCTGCATATTACCCACATTATGCACTTTTGACATTAAAAAATATTTTCTTTCCTTGGCATTACCTTACTAGTAAACCACTCTCAACTCCCAAGAAGAATAAAGTAACATATAATCAAGAATAAAGTAAAATAAAAGAATTAATGTAGAGCAAAGATAAAAGAAAAAAGTAAACAAAGTAACGAACGAATGAAAATAATAAGAAAATGCACACACTATGCAAACAGGTACTCATAAACTGAAAAGTTAAAATTTTAGTAGGATTTTTCTCATGCATTTACTAACTATAGCTCTGAATTAAAGCCAAAATTCAAATGGTACAGGTTAAATTTATTATGCTTAGTCAAAAGCCTTGAAAAATAGGTCTTCATCTCTCCACATGTTTCAAAAATTGAAACAACCAAGGTATTTACTGATACTAGTAATAACTACAGTGGAAGATTACAGTTACAAGTAACTAAAAAGAAAAAATAATTGGTTTGGAACAGCGCTCGGCTGCTAACCAAAAGATTGAAAGTTTGAATCCTCCAGTCTTTGGAAACCCTATGGGGCAGTTCTACTCTGTCCTGTAGGGTTGCTATGAGCTGGAATCGACTCGAAGGCAACCGGTATGGCATGGTAATCATCAGTAGGGATCTAGTTATATAAATTATGATAAAACCCATTCAACCCATTTTTTTATCCTTCAGAGTTCCTTACCTAGGTTGGTATCTGGCTGATGCTGATGTGCTAGATTCAGGCTGTTGTCTGATGTTGTTGGTTCTGTAACCAAAAAAAAAAAAAAAAAAAAATTCTTTAATAATTGTTGTAAGTTTGGTTTGGTTTTTATGTATTTCCTTATTCTATTTACCTGGAAATGTCCTAATTTTGCTGTCATATTTGAGCGAGAGTTTTCCAGGATATATTATTCTTGGTTGGTGTTTTTTCTTTCAAGATTTTATAAACGTCATCCCATTGCCTTCTTGCCTGCATGGTTTCTGCTGAGTAATCACAGTTTTGTCTTATTGTTTCCCCTCTTTTCATTTTGCTCTAGACAATCTCAGGATTCTTTCTTTGTTTTTGGTTTTAGCAAGTGTATGATATGTCTTGCTGTTTTTCTTTTGGGGTCTATCCTATATGGGGTTCATTGAGCTTCTTGGATAGTTGACTTTTCATCTTTCATGATATTAGGGAAGTTTTCTGTCAGTAAATCATCAATGACTCTCTCTGTGTTTTCTGTTTTCTCCCCCTGTTCTGGAACTCCAATCACAGACAAATTTTTGCTTTTGGTTGTATATCCCACTTCTTTCTCAGGGTTTCTTCATTTTCCTTCTTTCTTTTCTCTGATTTTTCCTCAAAGTGGTATCTGAGGATTTGTCTTCAATTTCACTGTTCCTGTCTTCCATTGTTTCCAGTTTGCTCCTAAAACCTATTGAACTGTACATTTCTGAAATCTTGTTTATCTTTTGGATTTCTAATTGCTGTTTTGTATGATTTCTAGGTTATTTATTTTGACATTTTGTTCCTGTATTATTTTGCTGAGTTCTTCCCTTGTTTTGTCTGTCTTTTCCATGATTTTGTCTATTTTTCCTTATTTTTGTCTGCAGTTTCTTTCAGCTGTTGGAGAAACCTGAATATTAGAGCTCTGAATTCCCTGTCAGGTAGTTCTAGTGCCTTTTCTTCTAGCAGAAGGTAATCTGGTGTTTTATTTTGGTCACTTTCTGGAGATAATGTTACCTGTTTTTTTATGTTTTGATATTGTCTGCTATCTCCTGGACATTCAGGAATTATTTTCTTCATTTATTGATTCTAGATTTGATTGTTTCATCCTTCTTTCTTGTTTTGTTTGGTTATGTCTGGGAAGACAGGATGGGTGTGTCGTTGCTCGTTTGCCTGTGGGCACAATAATTCTCACCATATTGTCTAGGTTGGGAGGGCTAGACACTCAGTTATGGTGCAGCAGGGCAGGTCCAGCAGAAGTGGAGGGGTAGGGATGGGTAGTTTGCAGTATGACCTGGGGCTGGGGGAAGTGCAGGGTGGGGCCTGGGGGACTGCCTTGGTACCACTTGGGGGTGAGGCATTTGGTGCCCAGTGCAGATAGGCAGAAGGGAAAGGAGAGGATGTGTTGTGCAGGGTTAAGCAGGGGGGTGAAAGAAGAGAAAGTGAGAGACACAAAGGTTAAAAGTGAAGTAAATAAAATGGTGGTGTGTTAGCATTCAGTGGGTGGGGGCAGGGCAGACCTAAAGAGGCCACGTGTTGGTGACTCTCTAGCTGAGCGGTGTGGCTTGGCCTGTTGAGAAGCAGTGTGGGTGGTGCATGGGGCTAGGTGAGCAGGAGAAAAGAAAGGAAAGAGGAGAGAGTGAAGAAATCAACAATCAAACAATAAATAAATAAATAATAATAATAAAAAAACCAACAACACAAAAAAATATGGTGGTAGGGGCACTGGCCATTGGTGGTGGGGCAGAATTGGGGGTGGTAGCAAGCTGATGTCTCTCTTGCCAGGTGGTATGGCACAGCCTATCAGGAAGGGGCAGAGACAGCACAGGGCCTAAGTGGGAGGAAGAAGGAAAAGAAGGGGGAAGATAAAAAAGTAAATATATATATATATTTATACATATAGTGCTTAGAGAGCTGGCCTGTGGGGGTAGCACAGACCCAGGGAGGCCAAGAAGTTGGGGGCAGTGTATGGGACTGCGTGGATGGGAGAAAGGAAAGGAAGGAAGGGAGAGAGGGGGAAGAAACAAAAACAAACAATAAACAAATAAAATGGTGCTAAGGGAACTGGTTAGTGACTGCAATGCAGACCCTTGGAGGCCATATGCAGTGACCGAACTGTGCAGCATGGCCCCTCCAGAAGGGGCAGGGGTGGTGCACAGGACTGGGTGGGCAAGGGAAAGGAAAGGAGATAGAGAGAGTAGAAACAGAAAAAAAGAAAAGAAAAGAAAAAAAAAGAACAAAGCAAACAAAACCAAAAAAATTACAGCCTGTCAAGAAGGGGAGGGGATCACACAAGGGGTTAGCTGGGTGGGAAAAAGGAAAGGAAGGGAGACAGAGGGAAGCAAAAAAAAAAAAAAAATACAAACTAGAAACAGACAAACAAAAAATAGCAGTGAAGAGGCCGACTGGTGGGGGTGAGGTGGACCCCAGCAGCAGTGAGCTACTTGTCTTTCCAGTCAAGCAACTGTGGCCCACTGGCTAGCAGCAGAGGTTTCATTGAAAGAAAAAGGGAAGAAGGATGGGGGTGAGAAAATGAATACCCCTGGTTACCAGGTGTTCTGTCTCCTTCTGGGAACTTGCTTTCCCATACTCCCTGTCCTCAGTCCTTGGTGGCTGAGGTCCAAGATGGCAAACCTGGGTGGCAGTGAGCTGTCACCTCTCCAGCCGAGTGCCCATGGACCCTTGGCAAGCAACAGAGGTCTCATACAGGGAAGAAGGGTGCAGGGTGGAGAAGCTTGTATCCCTGGTTACCAGGTGCCCTGTCTCCAGTTGCAAGCTCCATGGAATTGCCCTCCTGTACTCCCTGTCTGAGTTCTTTGGTGGCTGTAGCCCAAGATGGCAAATCCAGCCGCATTAGCTAGTATGGGACTTCCACTCTGTAGCTCTCCTTGTTCTCTGTTCTCTGTCAGTTTCTTATTCCATTCAGGGCTTGATAGAGTTCTTTATTCTTTCATTTGGTACTTAGGCTTCCAGAATTGATGTTTGTATCTGTTTTACTTAGTTGTTCGGGTCTTTGCTGCAGAGGGATGGCATGGTGCTTCTATCTGTAGCACCATTTTGGCTCTGCCTTCCTCCGTCCTTTGATTTCTTGACTGCTGTTTCCATGGGTGTTGATTGTGGATCCAAGTAAAATGAAATCCTTGATAATTTCAATATTTTCTCCATTTATTATAATATTGCTTTTCGGTCCAGTTGCAATGATTTTTGTTTTCTTTATGTTGAGATGCAATCCATACTGAAAGCTGTAGTCTTTGATCTTCACCAGTAAGTGCTTCATGTCCTTTTGCTTTCAGCAAGTAGGTTGTTAATGAGTCTTCCTCCAATTCTGATGCCTTGTTCTTCTTCAAATAGTCTAGTATCTTGGATTACTTGCTCGGCATACTTATTGAATAACTATGGTGAAAGGATACAATCCTGTCACAAAAATTTTCTAACTGTAAACCACGCAGTATCTCCTTGTACCATCCGAACAACTGCCTCTTGGTCTACGCACAGGTTCCTTTTGAGCACAATTAAGTGTTCTGCAATTCCCATTCTTTGCAATGTTACCCATAATTTGTTATGATCCACAGGTAAACATCTTTCTGATATTCAGCCAAGGTTAATCTGACATCAGCAATGATATCCCTTGTTCCACAGCCTCATCTGGATCTGGCTTGAGTTTCTGGCAGTTCCTTGTGGCTATATTGCTGCAACTGTTTTTGAATGATCTTTAGCAAAATTTTACATTCGTGTGATATTAATGATATTTTTTGATAATTTCTGTTGGATTACTTTTCTTTGGAATGGGCATAAATATGGATCTCTTCCAGTTGGCCAGGTAGCTGTCTTCCAAATTTCTCAGCATAGATGAGTGAGCACCTCTAACACTGTATCCATTTGTTGAAACGTCTCAATTGGTATTCCATCAATTTCTGGAGCCTTGTTTTTCTCCAATGCCTCCAGTGTAACTTGGACTTCTTTCATTAGCATTGGTTCTTGATCCTGACATGGGTGAACATCAACGAATTATTTTTGATACAGTGACTCTGTATTTCTCCCATCTTCTTTTAATCTTTCCTGCATCATTCAACATTTTCTCCCTAGAATCCTTCAATATTGGAACTTGGGGCTTGCATTTTTTCTTTGGTTCTTTTAGCTTGAGAGATACTGAGTGTGTTCGTCTTTTGTGGTTTTCTAACTACAGGTCTTTGCTCATCTTATTATAATACTTTACTTTGTCTTCTCGAGCTGCCTTTTGAAATCTTCTGTTCAGCTCTTTTTACTTCATCATTTCTTTTGTTTGCTTTAGTTACTCTATGGTCAAGAGCAACTTTCAGAGTATCTTCTGACATTCATTTTGGTCTTTTCTTTCTTTCCTGTCTTTGTAATGACTTTTTGCTTTCTTCGTGTATGATTTCCTTCATGTCATTCCACAACTCGTCTGGTGTTCAGTCATTAGTGTTTCATGGGTCAAATCTATTCTTGAGATGGTCTCTCAATTCAGGTTGGATATACTCAAGGTACTATTTTGGCTCTCACGGACTTGCTATTATTTTCTTGAGCTTCAACTTGAACTTGCATATGAACAATTGATGGTGTGTTCTGCTGTCAGCCCTTGGCCTTGTTCTGGCTGATGATATTGAGCTTCTGCATCATCTTTTTCCACAGATGTAGTCAACTGGATTCCTGTGTGTTCTATCTGATGAGGTCCACATGTATAATCACCATTTATGTTGTTGAAAAAAAAAAGTATTTGCAATGAAGACGTTGATGATCTTGCAAAATTCTATCATGTAATCTCTGGCATCGTTCCTATCACCAAGGCCATATTTTCCAACTACTGATCCCTCTTTGTTTCCAACTTTTGCATTCCAATCACTAGTAATTATCAATGCAGCTTGATTACATGTTTGATCAATTTTAGACTGTACAAATTGGTAAAAATCTTCAATTTCTTCATCTTTGGTCTTAGTGGTTGATGTGTACATTTGAATAATGGTCATATTAACTGGTCTTCCTTATAGGCTTATGAATATTATCCTATCACTGACAGTGTTGTACTTCAGCATACATCTTGGAAATTTCTTTTTGACAACGAATGTGATGCCATTCCTGTTCAATTTGTCGTTCCTGGCATAGTAGACCATATGATTGTCCAATTCAAAATGGCCGACACCAGTCTATTTCAGTTTACTAGTGCCTAGGATATTGATCTTTATGTGTTTCATTTCATTTTTGACATCTTCCAATTTTTCTAGATTCATATTTCATACATTCCATGTTCTGATTATTAATGGATATTTGCAACTGTTTCTTCTCATTTCGAGCCACGCCACATCAGTAAATGAAAGTCCTGAAATTTGGCTCCATCCACATCATTAAGGTCTACTCTACTTTGAGCAAATGGCTCTTCCCAGTCGTATTTGGAGTGTCTTCTAACCTGAGGGGCTCATCTTCCAGCCCTATTTTAGACAATATTTTGCTGCTATTCCTAAGGTTTTCACTGGCCAGTTTTTTCAGAAGTAGATGCCCAGGTCCTTCTTCCTCGTCTGCCTCAGTCTGGAAGCTGCACTAAACCTGTCCAAAACGGATGACCCTGCTATTATTTGAAATACTGGTGGCATAGCTTCCAGCATCACAGCAACACTCAAGCCACCAAAGTACAACAAACTGACAGACAAGTGCTGGCAAGTGATCGTGGAGAGTTTAATAACTGACTACACCCTTTATTCACTTATTGGCATCCTTAGTTTCCAAAGACCAGGTCATTATGTGAAAATCAGCATTATGGAAAATAGAGGATGACCACATCAGAATCATGGCCCAGCCAAGTTGACACATAACCTTCACTACTACAGTCAGTGTTACTCTCACTTCACACCTTGGCTTTCATTAATGCCAAGTGTATACCATTAATGCACAAAATAGTCGAATACTAGATTTCGTTGTTGTTGTAAATGTGAAATGTCAGACAATGCTATAGTCAACAGGTGAGAAGTAAGTGTAATTACAAAGTTGATGGTAGCAGTTAAGGAAACAAGAAAGAAACAGTACAGTACCCAGGGCAGCAATAGCAGGGAGTCACCACCCTAGGGTAGAAGTGACAGGAGAAGGGAGTGGTTACAGTTATTTCCACAGTAGAACTGTATGGAGAGGAACCCCAGATGGCCTCTCCTGGAGAAACACAACCAGCCTCAAGCACTTTGACAGAGAGGTTGGCACACGTATTAATACTTATTTTTACTTAATTTAGCCAAAGGGATCATCACTCTACTCAGAGATAAGTAACTTGATTTCACCGTCAATCTCCTATGGGTGTTTCCCATTGGTAAAATGTCACTGAAACCCCAGAACGAGGTCAGCCTTCTGCAAAGAGCAGGATGGAGAAGGGTAGGGTAAACAGAAGAGATCCAGTGCAGAAACTCTCTATGATATTTAAGAGTAAAATGACAATTTCAGATAGCTGTGCAGAGCAGATAGGAAAGCTCTGAAACTGGAGCCAAGATGACTAATAAATGGATGCAAAAGTTTGCTCAAGAAATGGAGAGGGCCTGGACTCAGGGTATGACAGCATTGGTGGAAGGGCAGTTACTATTTCTTTTTTTATTAGTAGTAATTTGTGTGTGTGTGTGTGATGAAAGTTTATACAGCAAGTTAGGTTCCCATTTGACAGTTTTTTTTTTTTTTTTTTACAAATTGTTCAATGACATTAGTTACATTTTTCATAACGTGTCAACATTCTATTTAATTGCACTCTGGTTGTTCCATTTCCAGTACTCTAATTTCCCTTCCCCCTTATTTTAACATCTTTGCTTTGGAATAATTGTTAACCTTTTGGTTTCATAAAGATATTATATTAATGGAGCACCATACACATGAGTAATGTCCAAAGCCGTGGGTAGATGCCGCAAAGTAGGCAGCAATGCCTTAACCATATGCATGTTGTAAGGTCCGAGGGCCTCTTCCATCCTCATCAAGGGGAGGATGAACCTTCTCTCCTTTCATACAGCACAGGAGCTACTATTTCTAAAGCACTCAGTATAAGGCCTAACTCATAGCAAGTGCCTATTTGTTTAAATGTGTATACTAAGAGTAGTACTGGTGAGAATGAAAGACTGCCAGGCATTAAAATTAATGTGAAAGAGGAAGAAAGGACCCTGGGGTCAGTAGATGACCCTAGCGAAGAGGGTCAGGAAAAAAAAAACCCAAACCCGCTGCCATCAAGTCGATTCTAACTCATAGTGACACTATAGAACAGGGTAGAACTGCCCCAAAGAGTTTCCAAAGAGCGCCTGTTGGATTTGAATAACCAACCTTTTGGTTAGCAGCCATAGCACTTAACCACTACACCACGAGGGTTTCCAAGAGGGGTAGTGGATGATACAATCTGATAACATGAGATTTAGCATTGGGGATTTTAAGGAGAAGGGAGAGAGAACACTCTAATGTCACAAGGTAGAAGAAGTAGGATGAACACCCACCTCATCACTCTGCCTGCTGGGAAGTGGGGCCCTCAGATGAGGGTCAGCGTTCAAGAAGCTGCAGGTAATCAACCCAGAAGTAAACACAGTTCTAGTGTTATTTCTCAATATTTATGCATTTTAGTTGCTTCCTTTGAAATTTAACTCAGAGATCCCCAAATGCTAGTCTGGAAATTGGTGCAATCTATGGCAAACTTTTCATTGGTCAGAGGGAGAATGAGAAAAATGAGCACAATCGTACAAGTTTTTCATAAGGTAAAGCTTACTCAACTTAAAGGACTGTCATTTATTTTTAGATTTTGTCTTTTCCTTACTTTTGATATTAAAACACACTTTTATGAAATTACAGCTAAGTAAATAAGGTTGCTGTAGCAGCTGCTGCTCATGATGTCTTTAGTGGGCAAAATAAAAATCAAAATTTGGAGAGGTGGGGCCAAGATGGCAGACTAGGTAGACGCTACCTCGGATCCCTCTTGCAACAAAGACTCGGAAAAACAAGTGAATCGATCACATACATAACAATCTACGAACCCTGAACAAAAAACACAGATTTAGAGATGGAGAACGAACAAATACGGGGAGGCAGTGACTGTTTTCGAAGCCTGGAGCCAGCATCCCAGTCAGTGATGGCTCAGAGACAGCAGTCGATATCAAACCACATAAAGAAGCAGACCATGACAGCTTCTACAACCCCCCAAACAAAAGAATCAAAATCTTTCCCAAATGAAGATACAGTCCTGGAATTATCAGATACAGAATACAAAAAAACTAATTTACAGACTACTTCAAGACATCAGAAACGAAATAAGGCAACCTGCAGAAAAAGCCAAGGAACACACTGATAAAACAGTTGAAGAACTCAAAAAGATTATTCAAGAACATAGTGAAAAAATTAATAAGTTGCAAGAATCCATAGAGAGACAGCATGTAGAAATCCAAAAGATTAACAATGAAATGACAGAATTAGACAACGCAATAGGAAGTCAGAGGAGCAGACTCGAGCAATTAGAATGCAGAGTGGGAAATCTGGAGGACCAGGGAATTAACACCAACATAGCTGAAAAAAAATCAGATAAAAGAATTAAAAAAAAATGAAGAAACCCTAAGAATCATGTGGGACTCTATCAAGAAGGATAACTTGCGTGTGATTGGAGTCCCAGAACAGGGAGGGAGAACAGAAAACACAGAGAAAATAGTTGAAGATCTGCTGACCAAAAACTTCCCTGACATCATGAAAGATGAAAGGATATCTATCCAAGATGCTCATCGAACCCCATTTAAGATTGATCCAAAAACAAAAACACCAAGACATATTATCATCAAACTGGCCAAAACCAAAGATAAAGAGAAAATTTTAAAAGCAGCCAGGGAGAAAAGAAAGGTCTCCTTCAAGAGAGAATCAATAAGAATAAATTCAGACTACTCAGCAGAAACCATGCAGGCAAGAAGGGAATGGGACGACATATACAGAGCACTGAAGGAGAAAAACTGCCAGCCAAGGATCATATATCCAGCAAAACTCTCTCTGAAATATGAAGGTGAAATTAAGATATTTACAGATACACACAAGCTTAGAGAATTTGCAAAAACCAAACCAAAGCTACAAGAAATTCTAAAGGATATTGTTTGGTCAGAAAACCAATAATATCAGATACCAGCACAACACAAGGTCACAAAACAGACATCCTGATATCAACTCAAATAGGGAAATCACAAAAACAAATTAAGATTAATTAAAAAAAAAAAAGCTCATAACAGGGAATCACTGAAGTCAATATGTAAAAGATCATAATAATCAAAAAAAGGGACTAAATACAGGTGGCATAGAACTGCCATATGGAGAGTGATACAAGGCGATATAGAACAATACAAGTTAGGTTTTTACTTAGAAAAATAGGGGTAAATATTAAGGTAACCAAAAAGAGGTATAACAACTCCATAACTCAAGATAAAAGCCAAGAAAAACGTAACAACTCAACAAACATAAAGTCAAACACTACGAAAATGAGGATCTCACAATTTACTAAAAAGAACTCTCAGCACAAAAAAGTATGTGGAAAAATGAAATGGTCAACAACACACATAAAAAGGCATCAAAATGAGAAGACTAAACACTTATTTATCTATAATTACGCTGAATGTAAATGGACTAAATGCACCAATAAAGAGACAGAGAGTCTCGGACTGGATAAAGAAACACGATCCGTCTATATGCTGCCTACAAGAGACACACCTTAGACTTAGGGACACAAACAAACTAAAACTCAAAGATTGGAAAAAAATATATCAAGCAAACAAGCAAAAAAGAAGAGGAGTAGCAATATTAATTTCTGACAGAATAGACTTTAGACTTAAATCCACCACAAAGGATAAAGAAGGACACTACATAATGATAAAAGGGACAATTGATCAAGAAGACATAACCATATTAAATATTTATGCACCCAATGACAGGGCTGCAAGATACATAAATCAAATTTTAACAGAACTGAAAAGTGAGATAGACACCTCCACTATTACAGTAGGAGACTTCAACACACCACTTCCGGAGAAGGACAGGACATCCAGTAAGAAGCTCAATAGAGACACGGAAGACCTAATTACAACAATCAACCAACTTGACCTCATTGACTTATACAGAACTCTCCACCCAACTGCTGCAAAGTATACTTTTTTTTCTAGCGCACATGGAACATTCTCTAGAATAGACCACATGTTAGGTCATAAAACAGACCTTTGCAGAATCCAAAACATCGAAATATTACAAAGCATCTTCTCAGACCACAAGGCAATAAAACTAGAAATCAATAACAGAAAAACTAGGGAAAAGAAATCAAATACTTGGAAACTGAACAATACTCTCCTGAAAAAAGACTGGGTTATAGAAGACATCAAGGAGGGAATAAGGAAATTCATAGAATGCAACGAGAATGAAAATACTTCCTATCAAAACCTCTGGGACACAGCAAAAGCAGTGTTCAGAGGCCAATTTATATCGATAAATGCACACATACAAAAAGAAGAAAGAGCCAAAATCAGAGAACTGTCCCTACAACTTGAACAAATAGAAACTGAGCAACAAAAGAATCCATCAGGCACCAGAAGAAAACAAATAATAAAAATTAGAGCTGAACTAAATGAATTGGAGAACAGAAAAACAATTGAAAGAATTAACAAAGCCAAAAGCTGGTTCTTCGAAAAAATTAACAAAATTGATAAAACATTGGCCAGACTGACTAAAGAAATATAGGAAAGGAAACAAATAACCCGAATAAGAAATGAGAAGGGCCACATCACAACAGACCCAACTGAAATTAAAAGAATCGTATCAGATTATGACGAAAAATTGTACTCCAACAAATTTGCAAACCTAGAAGAAATGGATGAATTCTTGGAAAAACACTACCTACCTAAACTAACACATTCAGAAGTAGAACAACTAAATAGACCCATAACAAAAAAAGAGATTGCAATGGAAATCAAAAAACTCCCAACAAAAAAAAAGCCCTGGCCCGGACGGCTTCACTGCAGAGTTCTACCAAACTTTCAGAGAAGAGTTAACACCACTACTACTAAAGGTATTTCAAAGCATAGAAAATGATGGAATACTACCCAACTCATTCTATGAAGCCACCATCTCCCTGATACCCAAACCAGGTAAAGACATTACGAAAAAAGAAAATTACAGACCTATATCCCTCATGAACATAGATGCAAAAATCCTCAACAAAATTCTAGCCAATAGAATTCAACAACATATCAAAAAAATAATTCACCACAATCAAGTGGGATTTATACCAGGTATGCAAGGCTGGTTTAATATTAGAAAAACTATTAACGTAATCCACCATATAAATAAAACAAAAGACAAAAACCACATGATCTTATCAATTGATGCAGAAAAGGCATTTGACAAAGTCCAACACCCATTCATGATTAAAACTCTTACCAAAATAGGAATTGAAGGAAAATTCCTCAACATAATAAAGGGCATCTATTTTATGCAAAGCCAACAGCCAATATCACTCTAAATGGAGAGAACCTGAAAGCATTTCCCTTGAGAACGGGAACCAGACAAGGATGCCCTTTATCACCGCTCTTATTCAACATTGTGCTAGAAGTCCTAGCCAGGGCAATTAGGCTAGACAAAGAAACAAAGGGCATCCGGATTGGCAAGAAGGAAGTAAAATTATCTCTATTTGCAGATGACATGATCTTATACACAGAAAACCCTAAGGAGTCCTCCAGAAAACTACTGAAACTAATAGAAGAGTTTGGCAGAGTCTCAGGTTATAAAATAAACATACAAAAATCACTTGGATTCCTCTACATCAACAAAAAGAATATCGAAGAGGAAATCACCAAATCAATACCATTCACAGTAGCCCCCAAGAAGATAAAATACTTAGGAATAAATCTTACCAAGGATGTAAAAGACCTATACAAAGAAAACTACAAAGCTCTACTACAAGAAATTCAAAAGGACATACTTAAGTGGAAAAACATACCTTGTTCATGGATAGGAAGACTTAACATAGTAAAAATGTCTATTCTACCAAAAGCCATCTATACATACAATGCACTTCCGATCCAAATTCCAATGTCATTTTTTAAGGTGATAGAGAAACAAATCACCAACTTCATATGGAAGGGAAAGAAGCCCCGGATAAGCAAAGCATTACTGAAAAAGAAGAAGAAAGTGGGAGGCCTCACTCTACCTGATTTCAGAACCTATTATACAGCCACAGTAGTCAAAACAGCCTGGTATTGGTACAAAAACAGGCACATAGACCAGTGGAACAGAATTGAGAACCCAGATATAAATCCATCCACATATGAGCAGCTGATATTTGACAAAGGCCCAGTGTCAGTTAACTGGGGAAAAGATAGTCTTTTTAACAAATGGTGCTGGCATAACTGGATATGCATTTGCAAAAAAATGAAACAGGACCCATACCTCACACCAAGCACAAAAACTAACTCCAAGTGGATCAAAGACCTAAACATAAAGACTAAAACGATAAAGATCATGGAAGAAAAAATAGGGACAACCTTAGGAGCCCTAATACAAGGCATAAACAGAATATAAAACATTACCAAAAACGAAGAAGAGAAACCAGATAACTGGGAGCTCCTAAAAATCAAACACCTATGCTCATCTAAAGACTTCACCAAAAGAGTAAAAAGACCACCTACAGACAGGGAAAGAATTTTCAGCTATGACATCTCAGACCGGTGCCTGATCTCTAAAATCTGTATGATTCTGTCAAAACTCAACCACAAAAAGACAAACAACCCAATCAAGAAGTGGGCAAAGGATATGAACACACACTTCACTAAAGAAGATATTCAGGCAGCTAACAGATACATGAGAAAATGCTCTCGATCATTAGCCATTAGAGAAATGCAAATTAAAACCACGATGAGATTCCATCTCACTCCAACAAGGCTGGCATTAATCCAAAAAACACAAAATAATAAATGTTGGAGAGGCTGCGGAGAGATTGGAACTCTTATACACTGCTGGTGGGAAAGTAAAATGGTACAACCACTTTGGAAATCTATCTGGCGTTATCTTAAACAGTTAGAAATAGAACTGCCATACAACCCACAAATCCCACTCCTCGGAATATACCCTAGAGAAACAAGAGCCTTCACACAAACAGATATATGCACACCCATGTTTATTGCAGCACTGTTTACAATAGCAAAAAGCTGGAAGCAACCAAGGTGCCCATCAACGGGTGAAAGAATAAATTATGGTATATTCACACAATGGAATACTACGCATCGATAAAGAACAGTGACAAATCTGTGAAACATTTCATAACATGGAGGAACCTGGAAGGCATTATGCTGAGCGAAATTAGTCAGAGGCAAAAGGACAAATATTGTATAAGACCACTATTATAAAATCTTGAGAAATAGTATAAACTGAGAAGAACACACACTTTTGTGGTTACGAGGGGGGAGAGGGAGGGAGGGAGGGAGAGGTTTTTTTTTACTGATTAATTAGTAGATAAGAACTGCTTTAGGTGAAGGGAAGGACAACACTCAATACATGGAAGGTCAGCTCAATTGGACTGGACCAAAAGCAAAGAAGTTTCCGGGATAAACTGACTGCTTCAAAGGTCAGCGGAGCAAGGGCAGGGGTTTGGGGACCATGGTTTAAGGGGACTTCTAAGTCAATTGGCAAAATAATTCTATTATGAAAACATTCTGCATCCCACTTTGAAATGTGGCGTCTGGGGTCTTAAATGCTAAAAAGCGGCCATCTAAGATGCAGCAATTGGTCTCAACCCACCTGGAGCAAAGGAAAATGAAGAACACCAAGGTCACACGACAACTAAGAGCCCAAGAGACAGAAAGGGCCACATGAACCAGAGACCTACATCATCCTGAGACCAGAAAAACTAGCTGGTGCCCGGCCACAATCGATGACTGCCCTGACAGGGAGCACAACAGAGAACCCCTGAGGGAGCAGGAGATCAGTGGGATGCAGACCCCAAATTCTCATAAAAAGAATTTTTTTTTTTCTTATAAAAAGACCATACTTAATGGTCTGACTGAGACTAGAGGAATCCCGGCGGTCATGGTCCCCAAACCTTCTGTTGGCACAGGACAGGAACCATTCCCGAAGACAACTCATCAGACATGGCAGGGACTGGACAGTGGGTAGGAGAGAGACGCTGATGAAGAGCGAGCTAGTTATATCAGGCAGACACTTGAGACTGTGTTGGCATGTCCTGTCTGGAGGAGGGATGGGAGGATAGAGAGAGTTGGAAGCTGGCAAAAATGTCACGAAAGGAGAGACTGGAAGGGCTGACTCATTAGGGGTAGAGCAAGTGGGTGTACGGAGTAAGATGTATGTAAACTTATATGTGACAGTCTGACTTGATTTGTAAACATTCACTTGAAGCTCAATAAAAGTTAATAAAAAAAAAAATCAAAATTTGGCAATTGTCTGTTGGTCCCCCAATTTTAAACAAAATTTATTATTTCTGAAATCCAAACTTTTAGGAACCACTGCTCTAGCCCATTAATATTTTTGATAACAAAAGTGGTGTATTTAGTAAGTCTTTTTATAAGCCCCCAATACAAACAAGGGGCAGCACTGGATAAGTAAAGCACTACTGAAGAAGAAGAAGTAGGACTTGCACTCGCTCACCTCAGAACCTACTATACAGCTACAGTAGTCAAAACAGCCTGTTACTGGTACAACGAAAGATACGTTGACCAAAGGAACAGAATTGAGAGCCCAGATATAAATCCATCCACCTATGGTCACCTGATCTTTGACAAGGGCCCAAAATCCACCAGATGGGAAAAAGACAATCTTTTTAACAAATGATGCTGGCAAAACTGAATGTCTCTCTGCAAAAAAAAAAAAAAAAAAATGAAACAGGACCCATACCTCACACCACATACAAAAACTAACTCAAAATGGATCAAAGACCTAAATATAAAGCTAAAAACTGTGAAGTCCGTAGAAGAAAAAAATAGGATCAACGCTAGAGGCCCTAATACATGACATTAACAAGATACAAATCACAACCAACAACACACAAGCTCCAGGGGTTAAGCTAGGTAACTGGGATCTTCTAAAAATTAAATGCTTATGCTCATCGAAAGACTTCACCAAAAGAGCAAAAAGAGAACCTACAGACCAGGAAAAAAATTTGGCTATTACAAATCAGGCAAAGGTCTAATCTCAAATCTACAAGAACATCCAACACTTCTACAACAAAAAGACAAATAATTCAAATAAAAAATGGGCAAAGGATATGAACAAGACACTTCACCAAAGAAGACATTCAAGCGGCCAACAGACACATGAGGAAGTGCTCATGATCTCTAGCCATTGGAGAAATGCAAATCAAAATTACAATAAGATACCATCTTACCCCAGCATTACTGGCACAAATCAATAAAACAAGAAAATAACAAATGTTGGAGAGGCTGCAGGGAGATTGGAACTCTTATGCACCACTGATGGGAATGCAAAATGATACAACCATTTAGGAAAATCATATGGTGCTTCCTTAGAAAGCTAGAAATATAAATACCATATGATTCAGCAATCCCACTCCTAGGAATATACCCTATAGAAATAAGAGTCATCACAGGAATAGATATACATACACCCATGTTCAGAGCAGCATTGTACACAACAGCAAAAAGATGGAAACAACCTAGACACCTATCAACAGATGAATGGATAAACAAACTGTGGTACATACACACAATAGAGTATTACACAACGCTGAAGAACAGCTATGAATCTGTGAAGCATCACATAACATGGATGCATCTGGAGGACATTATGCTGAGTGAAATAAGTCAATCACAAAAGGACAAATATTGTATGAGACCACTACTACAAAAACTCATGAAAAGGTTTATATACAAAAAGAAACAATCTTTGATGGTTACGAGGGTGGGGAGGGGTGGAGATGGAAAACTACTTAATAGACAATAGATAAGGGGTAACTTTGGTGAAGGTCAAGACAGTACACAATACTGGGGAAACGAGCATAGACTGTAGCAGGCAGGGACATGGTAGCTCCAAAGACACACCCAAACTACCTGAGGGACCAAATTGCTGGGCTGAGAATTGTGGGGACCATGGTCTCAGGGAACATCTAGCTCAATTGGCATAACAGAGTTTATAAAGAAAATGTTCTACATTCTACTTTGGTGAGTAGTGCCTGGGATCTTAAAAGCCTGTCAGCAGCCATCTAGGACACTCCACTGGTCTCACCCCACTGGGAGCAAAGAAGAATGAAGAAAACTAAAGACATAAGGGAAAGATTAGTCCAAAGGACTAATGGACCACATCTACAACGGCCTCCGCCAGCCTGAGTCCAGTACAACGTGATGGTGTCTGGCTACCACCACTGACTGCTCTGATGGGGATCACAATAGAGGGTCCCAGACAGAGCTGGAGAAAAATGTAGAACAAAATTCTAACTCAAAAAGAAAGACCAGATTTGCTGACCTGACAGAGACTGGAGAAACCTGAGAGTATGGACCCCTGACACCCTTTCGGTTCAGTAATGAGGCTACTTCTGAGGTTCACTCTTCAGCCAAAGATTGAACAGACCCATGGAACAAAACAAGACTAAAGAGGCACACCAGCCCTGGGGCAGGGACTGGGAAGTAGGAGGGAACAGGAAAGCTGGAAGAGAAGGGAGGGTGTTGACATGTCGTGGGGTTATTAACCAATGTCATACAACAATGTGTGTACTAACTGTTTGATGAGAAGCTAGTTTGTTCTGTAAACCTTATCTAAAGTTCAATAACAAAAAAAAAAGGCAGCAAGATCTGGTCAACAGCAAACATTAGAGGCTGAAGTGACAATGAATAATGATGAATCGCTATTAAGGTCCAGTGGAAGTAGATGTCCAAGAGAAAAGCCGTAAAGTAAAATAAAATTTCTACCGTGAAAAGAAAGGGGTGGCTTGCCCTGTGTTATCCCACTTAAAAAAAAAAAAAAAAAATGCCATTTAACTTTATTAGATAAATCTATGAACTTAGATTTTTTTCAGGTTTGGGGTTAGTCAATAAAGATCGATTAGCCCAGTGCTGAGATAAGGATGCTAAGGGAGGTTCTTCCAAAGGCCTCTAAAATTCTTGCAAGTGTAAAACTCTATCTTTCTCATAAGGCCATTTTAGGTCAACAGATTTGCATCAGATAAATATCCAAATTAGGCAGAAGCTACTGTTTCTCAGGGGTTTGTGAGCCTAACACCCAGGGCAGGAACTGGGGGCAAACTTTTGGTTGTCTTGCATCAGCTCAAGTTTTCAGTCTCTGATCTATACTTGACCTTCGTTTACAGGTCGTAAACTTCTTGAAGACATTATTTCTGAAATAATGGGGGAAGGACGTGTTAATAATGCCCTGTGGTCTTTCCAGAGCCCAAATGCAAAAGTTTCCTAATGAGAGAAAGAGGAAAGAAATGTTTCACAGTCTTGTCTCCTTGGATTACAGTCTAGAGATAATCAAACAAAGGGCAAGTTCAAAGTGCTAACTGTAAATGAGGAGCAGTGGGCATTGATTGCTCTCAATCAACATATCTAATTAACAATTTAAGCAAGTTGGCATATAACTCAGTTTTCAACTTGACTCATTACATAATTCCTTTGTTTAATGAGAATTTCTTAGAAATATATGTATTTCTTATGCTTCTTCTTCCTGATTATGGAATATTTTGAATGGGCTGGGAAATGGTACAAAATTATTTTTTCTTCAATCACTACCTCCAAATGTGCTTTGCAAATCTTCCTTTTTTACCCCTTAATTATATCTCAGGCAGACCTCATAGCTGTCCAGTCACACTGAGTGTTAAACATTTCATTTTGGTCTATTCCACTTTAAAATTTTGATTTATATATTACTGGGTGTCCCTGTCCTCCCTGCCCTCAGTGTTAGCCAGGTCTATGCTTGAAAAGGTTGGTTTTGGGAAGGAACATGTCTGCTTTTTCATTCTTCATCCTTTTCTGCTTCTGTCTCATAGTGAGGAGAAGAGAATAGAAGAAAAGGAGCAAAGTCATTTTTTACCAAATTTGATCTGCTTGTAGTCTTTGCCTAGTAGTTGTGACCTCTGTGTAGCAAGCCTCCAAATACCATCTGTAACATGCAGTATCGATCTGGCTCATCAAGCATTTCTGCAGGAGGCCTCCCCACTCACCTGTTCCCTGATGCTTGTGTTCTATTTTGTTTTGGCCTCTTCCAACATCACCTTCAAGTTCTGTAGGATATATCACACACTCTTGGTGCACCCTGAAACGGGCACCTGCACTACGGGGCAAGCCTGTTGTCTTCTAGCCCACATGAAACTCATGCGTTCTTGCCACCTAAATGGATGGCAGTGTAGGCTTCTCCCCGTGCTGGCCCATTTCTCCTCCCAGCTATCTTACTCCAGGTTTCCTTTCCCTCTGCTTAACCTGAACCCAGGGCAATCAGTAAGACTATCGAATAAGCAGATCTAACCAGGGAGAAATGCTTGAGTTATCTTGCTAGTACCTTCTTCAATGGGGTGATCCCCTGGACAAAGGGATTCAAGAAGCAAAAACCTTTAAGGTTTCCTCCCAAGGACAGACTTTAAAGAATAGTTGGAAGAGGTCACCTGGAATGGCTCACCTACGTCAGGGAACTATACAGCAGGTAGGCTCCCCTCATGAAGAGGGGACACATGTACCTCATCACAGAACCAACATCTGGATGCTTGCCACATTGAGGTCATTGTCTATCAAGACTATAACACTACCAGGCATGAGAAAAAAAATTGTCCCATTATTTTATATTCTCTTTTTTCTATTCCTGCTCTACCCTGTCTCTATTCACAAGCAGAAACAGAGAGTGGAAGGAACAGCAAAAGAGTAAGCAATACACCCTCTTCACTCTAGGCCCCTAATGCCTAAGGCTGGATGGTACCAGAGCAAAAAGGTATGAGTACTAAATTGAACATGATTTTGAAGTTTTCACCTGAAGTAGAATGGGCTTTTAAATCCTGGAAATTGAGTGAAAACCTAAGGAAAGTGCCCAGAGTGTTATTAAAAGATGGGAAAGGAAGAATTAATAGAGCACATTTGTATGCAATGATGAGATAAAGTGGTAAAGCTGTTTTGTGTTTGTGATGCACCAACTTCAGACTATCCCATAACTAGTGATACATTCTCCAGGCCAGGCTTCCCAACTAACCTTCAGGGAAGCACGAATCTGATGACTAGGGTCTCATTCCTTCAAGCTTTTCATGAATAATTTGAAGAGTCTTCTTTACCATCCTCCCTCTTATTCATTTCTGACAAAGTAAACAATGATCTATTAAAAAGCAATTTAGTAATTCTGAAGACATTCCTAAATTTCTTCTATTTAAACGTCCAGAAAATATTTATTGTTGATGATGTGTTCTTCAAAACGTGACTGCTTTATTTCTGAGTCAATACTCAGGGTTGATATTCAAGACATTTAGAAGCCAATATGGTAGGATAGCAGGGCCTGGGCAACAACCAGTCATAAATGATTCTCTTCTGAGAGGAAGAACAAGCCCTTGAGATGCCCTTCTTTGCCTTACATTGATCCTTCAGTAGTGGATCATGAGGTGGTTTAGAAGGAAACTAAGGTGATCTTTTCTGAGAGAAAAGAGCTAGGGGAAGGGAGCAGGGGGTTGCAATTTGGGATCCTAGGGCAATGGATATTTATCAACCGTTATTTAAATATTTCAACATTTTAACAATTGGAATGGTTGAATTGGTACATACCATCTGAAGATCAGTCTTTTCAAGATAACCAAGCACTTAGCTTTTCTCACCTTCTCCCTGAAATCCCATTGAAAGCCATCTCCTGGCCCCTCCCAAAAATCTAAAAGGTAAAAAGCAGATGAGATCAAACTGATGGAAACACCAGAGTAGACAAAAAAACACAGACAGCAGAAGGTTGCCACAGAGGTAAGAACTGTTCTTTCCAATAGAACGTTGGGAAATATGAAGGCCAAGAAGAGCAATCTGAGAGAATGAAGGGAAGGAAATAATCAAAAAATTCTAGAGAAAGATTCTTCTGGGCTAAAGACTGGTCTAAGACTTCAGATTCAAAGTGTCCACCAAGAGCAAAAAGTACAAATGAAAAATACAGGTACTAAATTAAGGCAAGCCTAAAAAGAAAATCTCAAAACTTCTAGGAACAGGGACTACAGGGAGATAGTCTAAGACAAAGGAACAGACATCATACTGTCATCAAACTTCTCATCAGAACACACTAGGTCCTGGAATCCAACGGAGAAATGCTTTTATAGCTCTAAGGGAATTTTCCTTGAAATTGAATTCTAGTTAGAATTATAATTGAGATCCCATAAAATATTTCAATGGTAACGGAGAAATAGAGATAGATAGCTGCCACTGAGTCAAGTCTGACTTAGGAGACATGTACAATGGAATGAAACTTTGCGTAGTTCTTCCTGCATCATCTTCACAATAACCAGCGTGTTCAAGTCCATCCTTGCAGCTATTGCGCCAACCCATTTCATCAAGAATCTCCCTCGCCCTTGCTGGCCCTCTGCTTCACCAAATGTGATGTCTTCCACCGGTGATTGTCCCCTTCTGATGACATGTTCTATTGTGGTCCATAGGGTTTTCATTGGCTAATTTTCAGAAGTAAGTTGCCATGCCTTTCTTCCTAGTCTGTGTTAGTTTGGAAGCTTTACTGAAACCTGTCCACCATGGGTGACCCTGCTGGTATTTGTAATACCTGTGGAATAGCTTCTAGCATCACAGCAACACACAAGCCACTATAGTATGAGAAACAAACAGACAGGTGGTGAAATTGGGAAATCAGAATATATATAATAAAGCAGGGAATAGATGTCTGTGGATCTATAGAACCAGTCAAGCCAAATCTAAGGGAGGAGAATTGAGGCAATCCTCAGAAAGGAGTGGTTGCATCATGAGCAGATGAAGGACTAGATCAGGAGTGACCTCATGCTTTCACAGCAGAACCCAGTCCAAGCTCTGTGGACAGTCAGACGCTGCTGATGTGTGGCCAGCCATTACCATGAATTCATAAGATTCAAGCTGTCTGATCTTGCTTAGGTTATTTAAATTATGGCATGTATCTAAAAAGGAATTGCTTACATTAGATCATCTCAAAGGTACTTTCAGTTCCAGTATTTTGTGAGTCTATTATTGCAGTCTAGTGGCTTGGTCATAAGGAGAATATGGGGAAATGTAATGTTCTTGATTTGGAAATCTCTCTGTGCCTTTAATTCAACTACCAATGCCCCACAGTTGGAGAGGGAAGCTCTTTCCAGAGAATGATTCAAATAAAACTAATTTCCATGAATGATCACACTCATATACCTCAAAATTAACATGTATATTATCTGCAGTTTTGATAACATGTTCAGTGCTTTGATGCATAATCATGTTTATTTAATATGACCAAGTATATTCTTATATAAATTTATTAAAGTATTTATGTATTTAAAGGAAGCACACATTTATTTATTCAGCAAATATTATTGACTGTCCATTATGTTCTCTGTGTACTGGAAGTTTCATGCTGGAGGCTTGAAAATAAACAAGAAGGGAACCTTCACCCAAGGAACTCAGCTTGGGGGGGGAATAATACGTACAATGGATCATTAGAATGTGAAAAGCAGAGCAATAGACAATGAACAAACTGGTTTCTAAAAAAGGGACAGGGGTACATAGAAATGCATCTACAATGTCTTTTGTTTTAAACTTTTATACACAGAAAAACAAAAAGATATTGTTTAATGTACTTTTAAATGACATTGTTTAATGTACTTTTAAATGCATGAGCTACTAAAAAAAAAAAAATCCATTGCCATCAAGTTGGTTCCAACTCTAGTAAAAATGCATAAAATTAGTCAACATAATCATGCTGTTATTAATGAAAATAAACTAATATCCGTTAAAAAAAAAAAAGTTAAATGTAATTTGTAATCCCAAAAATTATTAGGAGGGATGAAGTGCTCTGAAAATACTAGTCCTGATGGAGAGGAAAAGCACAAAGAAACCAAATGATTTAGTAATATAAACCAACCTGATGCTGGTTTTCTTGATGTGTGGACCAGTTCTGCCTTAGTATTTTGGATATAATTTATCTGAATGACCCCACCACCTCAGTCCCAGGAAACACAGTATTGCATAATAAAAATACTATTTCCATAATGAAGACACGGATGAGTGGGAAAATATGGATTAAAATATTGTATCATAGCTAGTCAATCGATCCTTCCAATGTCTCCATCTCTGCAAAGAATTTTGTTTCTATTTTTTTTATGGCAATTGTCCCTTCCCTTCCTCCCTTTGAAATGATTTGTGCAGGAACCTTGTGCTTCAAATTGCTCTAAACAACTCAAATGCAGTGGCTGGGTGCCAGTCTCCCTTGTGAAGTGGTTAGTTCATTTACTCTCAGATTCCCTGGGTGTGAATACTGGTTCTGTTATTTACTAAATATGTGACCATGAGCTTGGGACTTCATCTCTCTATGCTAGAGGTAACAACCCCGGGGCACCCTTTTAACTCAGTACTGAAGTCACTCCTGAGGTTCAGCCTTCAGCTAAAGGTTAGACAGGCCCATAAAACAAACAATAATATACAAAGCTCAACCCTGTATACAAGACTAAATGGGCATACCAGTCCAGGGGCAGGGATGAGAAAGCAGGAGGGGACAGGAAAGCTGGATAAATAGAAATGGGGAACCCTACATCAAGAAGGAGAGAATGTTGACATGTAGTGGGGTTGGCAACCACTGGCCCAAAAGAATATGTGTATTAATTGTTTTATGAGAAACTACTTTGCTCTGTAAACCTTTATCTAAAGCACAATAAGAAAGAAATAAAATAGAATAGAAGTAATAATATTACCAATGTCATAGGGTGATGAGGGCAGTTTGAACAGTCACATGCATAAAATGAGTGTTTAATAAACTTAGTTATAATCATTATTAGGATTGAATTGCCTTACTGTTATGCAAAATATGAGTTCCACATAGATGAGTCCCAACACAACTAGAGTAGTTCACAGAAGAAAATAACGAGGACAGTAGTTTTTCTTTTTTATTTCTGTATTGAAAGTTTTCAAACATTCATAAAAGTAGGTGGAATAGTATAATGATCTAGGAAAGAAAGAGGTAAAACTAAAAAAACTAGATAATTCTAATATATTGGAAAGGCTATATAGAAACATGCAAGTCAAGGGTAAATATATCAAACCAGATGTTAGCACCACTCGTTTGAATTCAGAGCTTTATGATATCCTTTAACTTTCCTAAACACCTTGATTTTAGATTCATTACCATTAAAATGAGGAAGTATGATTTTTTTTTTATCTATACCTAGTAGAACAAGTTTAGGAAATATTATTAATAAAACCACTAAAATCAAAATAATGAATGATATCCAATATCTGACCTGAATTATGAGAATTGATAGTAAAGAGTCTAAACCAGTTGCCATGGAGTTGACTTCAACTCATGGAGACCCCATGTGTGTCAAAGTAGAATTACGCTCCATGGACTTCTCGGCGGCTGATTTTTCAGAAGTAGATTATCAGGCCTTTCTTCTGACCCCTTCTGGATGCACTCAAGCCCCTAACCTTTGGGCTTTCAGCTGTGTGCATTAACTGTTTGCACAGCCTTGTGTTAGAAAACTAATTAATTCACATTGTTCGTGGGACGTACAGTGCCTCTCTGGTCTAAGTACCCAAAATAAATTCTTTATCTCTGAAATAACTGGCTTGTTTTTATCCACTGTGAATTGCGTAACTAATTCAGATTCCCCTTTGGTTTTGGAATCAAATTAGTGCGTCTTAGTGAAACATATTTTTGAGCCTTTGTCTTGGGTTCATCTCAGTTTTCTTTCTCCTTTTGAATGCATTTATAATTTAGGCTGTCATGTGTATCCTTCAAAATCCCTGTAAATAATTTTTGGAATAATGCAAAAAGTAACCAAATACATAATAAATTTACTTTAAAACAAAGTAACATAATTTAACATAATGAAAAAAACAAAACCCGTTGCCATCCAGGTGATTCCGACTCATAGACCCTATAATGAAAAGATCATGTTAGAATCTTTGCTTTAAATGTATATTTTAACCTGTAAAATTTCTTAACTCTAATTTCAGGAGTTGATTTACCAGGAAGAAGCTGTCTGAATAAATTGATGCTGTTCTTCATGATGCCAGTTATCCTTCCTATTGTAAATAATTGCTTTGATGTTACAGTTAATAGATCTACATTCTGATTTATTTTGTCTGAGCTATGAAATCAGACTTTGTCTGCAGACAATGAAGACTTTTTCCTCTCTGAGCAAGGAACCAACACCTCTCTAAGTATCTCTTAGTTGTATTTATATGGTATTAGAAAAGTATCAGAAAGGAACAGAAAGAAGATATGGCCAAATATTGAACTAATACAAATTAATAACTGGCAAGATACAGAAAAACAAAACATGTACTAGGCTGTTGCTGTATGCCACTGAGTCGATTCTGACTTATAGTGGCTCTATAGAACAAAGTAGAACGGCCCTATAGGGTTGCCAAGGCTGTAATCTTTGTGGAAACAGACTGCCAAGTCTCTCTCCTGTGGAGCAGATGGTGGGTCCTGTTGTAGGGTAAAAGACATCACAAAGTTTAGTAAAGCAAAAGGAAAGTTTTATTTGGCATATATTCAAAAAGACAAAGGTGGGAAACGAACAAGCATACTGCCAGAGCTAATGTCTGCTGCCAGAGCTAATGTCTGCCTGAATCCGAGGAAGGCTACAGAATCATCAGTATATATTAATATCACAAAATGGGTAGAATCATTGAAAGCTTCACCTTTTAACAGATTAGCTAGAAACTGTGGTCCTACATTTTGAATTGCCCTTCTTAACAATCATTGGTACAGACTTCAGTAACTGACAGTCAGGAGGGCCTTCATTGGTCCAGCAAATTTCTATTCACTAAATGTTAATAGAAAAAGATAAGAGCGGAAAGTCTTTTGTGTTCTGTTTGATTGGCTTTATGTGAAAAGCTCCCTAAAAGATTTTTTTTTCCCCAAAAAAGATCATTTCCAAGATTGTTCCATCTATTGCCTTTACTCAGGGCCCAGTTGATACGTCCTTGTGAGTCCTTGTGGGCCCAGCTCCAGCTGGATCACACTCTCTATGCTCAAGAACAGGAAATAATGATTCCAATATTATTTTCTAAATCAGTTCGAATCATCAGCCTTTCAGTTAGCAGATGAGCTCTTAAAAACTGTGCCACCAGGGCTCCTTATATGCTAGGTACTTTATATAAATTTCTTTAATTATCTCAAAGATGTTACAAGGAAGATGTTATTAACCACAAAAATTAAGGGAAGCTCAGAGAGTGCTAAGTAACCCAAATCGCAGTGTTAAATGACTGAGTTGACATTGGAATCCAGGCATTTCTGTCTGCAAGGCTGTGCTGTTTCTACCACAATTAGGTTTTAATGTTATATTTACCAAAGAACATTGGCCCTGAATTTAAGGGATCAAAGCCAAAACATAATTAAATTATTTTATATTTTTACCCGATTAGGGTTCATGCCCTGGAGCAGTCAAGCCAATGAAACATACTCCAAGTCAGAAAGAATGAGAAAGTTTATTCAGGGGATGTGTACATCACCGGGAGCCCGACAGCAACGCAGACCCTCTCTATGGAGTCTCAAAAAGCAATTTTACATTAGAGCTTATGAAGAATTTTTACAAGGGTTAGAAGTGTGTTTGCAGCCTGCAGGTGGCATGGCCAGAGGAGTTATTCATTACAAGATAGTGACAAGAGACTCTTAATCAGACCAAAGAAATACATGCCAGACACCTCCTTATCAGGCTGAAGATATACATGTCAGACATCTGGGCTCTGATTTCCTTGTGAGGAGTTGTAAGTCACAGGTGGTCAGACAGAACAAAACAAACTTATTTGCATCAGATCAAACAAAGAACAAAGTCATTAGCATTAGGTCAAAACAAAGTCATTAGCAAAGGTATGTGAAGGAGGAGGCAGGCAGAGGAAGGAGAAGAACACTTAGGTTCATCACGGCATTAGTTATGTCAAGCTCTCAGTTGCCCGTTTTGAAAAGGAGAAAACATGCTGGGGAGTATTAGGGTCACATACATTAAAAGATCTTACACATTTATGGTTAATTTTTCTCTCTATGATGTGTCCATTGTGAATCTATTATCAATTTCTCCAATCTAAGATCAGAACTTAATCTGAGAATAAATTTGTTGTTGAAGAATTCTCTCTCAAGACTTTGCCAGTGATGATTAGTTTGATGACTTTTCGAAACCAAGGATAAAAGAAAGCATAAATCAAGGGGTTCATCGCTGAGTTATAGTAAGCAAACCAAACTAATATTTCATAAATATATGTGGGTGTGATGAAACCCAGGAAGGCATCAATTACTGTATCAATGAAGTAGGGCAGCCACGAAATCAGGAATGCTATCACAGCAATTCCCAGCGTTTTGGCTGCTTTTCTCTCCCTCTTGGCCACTCTGTCTTTGTAGCTGTCTGATGATGTCTCAGTCTTATTGCTCAGACTTTCCATTTTCCTGGCTTGTTGTTTAGCTACGAGGAAAATCTTGGAGTACACAATTATCATCACGAGTGTGGGGATGAAAAATAAAACAAAATTCACAAACACCCAGTTAGAATTTACTGCAATTTGACAGCCTCCCACACAGGATAGACCACTTACTAGTTCTTCTAGCCCAGTTTCATTTGCACCTGAGCAAAGAAGTGAAAAACTATAAAGAATTGAAAGAAGCCAAGAGAAGGCAATACATATGCCAGAAACAGATGCTGTAAACCTGGTTGGATAGATCAGAGGGTCAGTGACAGCAATGAATCTATCGACAGAAATGAAACACAAGTGGAAGATAGAAGCATAACAGAATGACCCATTAAAACAAGAGTGAAATGTACAGTAGATCTCCCCAAAGTACCAGCAGCTCTCCACAGACCTCACTGTGCTGAAGGGCATCACAGTTACTCCCACCAAGAAGTCAGCGCAGGCCAGGGATGCAATCAAGAAATTGGCTGGAGAGTGTAGCTGCTTGAAATGAAGCATTGAAATCATCACCAGGAGATTTCCAAACACAGCTAGCACAGCCCCAGAGCCAAACACCAAGTACAGCATCACCCGGGGTCCGGGCGAGTAGGAAGTTTTGACACAAGATCCATTCAGGTTCTCGTAGCACAGTTGTACAGGGGCAGGGGGGGACAATTCAGTGCTCATGGTTCTCCACTTAGATACCTGGAATCACTGTCATCCTTTATGGCACATATGTCACTCCAGTTTTCAGAAGTCCTGAAAAAAAAAAGGCATATACAGAATGTCAAGAATTGCCAGTACATTCTGTCCCTTTTACTTTTTAACTATAAATCCTTATCACATGCTCAGAAAGTGATTCTTATCATTGTTTCATAAAATAATTCAGTTCCAAGTGAATAACCAATGAATTTCATCATTACATAGAATACTGTTCATTTTAATTAAAAAAAAAAAAAAAGATTTTCTTTGCGCTACCTGGTTGTTCATACCTGAGAAGCATTTGTCTTCTAAGAGCAAAGAACCGTCATGTGATGCATGTTTGAATACCTCCTTTTATTAGAGCTTTCTTCCTAATTGACGACAACCAGGATAATGCATACAACACTTAACCTCTCAGGAAAGGAGAAAAATAATCCCAAATACCCAAACCCTTGAAGACTGAATCTCCATAGTGCAAGGTGTGGAAAGTAAGGAACTATTAAATAACTATTTTTATGCTAAAAATAAGTTGATGCCCTTCTGATTTGCTGGTGGCATATAGGATTTTTATGAAATAGAAATGGAAATAGTGTCTATTCTTAAAAAACTTTGTCCAGAATTTGAGAACCATATTGTTTATTCCTATTAATCATTAAAGACTGCCTTCTCAATTTTTTGAGAACTGTTTATTAATAACCCCTGTATTAATAGCTGTTAAGATTCTTTCAAATAAGTTTTTCTAATCCCTCCCAGCACTGGTTTGTGTGAAAGAAATTAAATGCAGAATCATATACTGAAGCCTAGAGTAGTGTACGTTCGATTTTAATGGCTCCGATTCATAAAAGTGAGGTAATAGAGCATGAGGTCTTTTCCTTGTGAAAATACAGAAACAAAGTGTAAGGAAAAATAAAAACCTAATTACTGTTAAACAACTGCTTTGTTGTTGTTGTTTTTAACTGGAACTGTTGGAAAGATATTAAATTAAAAAAAAAAGAATGTTTAGAATGTGGGAAGTGAATTCCAGTATTATGCTATTTCATCTTTGACAAATTTCCTTTCCATCTTAAAATAGAACTCTAGAATAGAAGTGACAGCATTGTGGTTTTGAGCTCGGCTGCTAACCAAAAGGTCAGCAGTTCAAATCCATGAGCTGCTCCTTGAAAACTCTATGTGGCAGTTCTACTCTCTGTCCTACAAGTAGGAATGGATTCAATGGCAATGGGTTTTAGTGGGTACGTAGCGATATCTCATATTTTAAATTTGCTTATCTCTGTTTAATGGTGATGTTGAGCATCGTTCATTGTATTATTGGCCATTTATGTATTTTCTTTGGTGAACTATGGTAAAATATATTCAGTAGCAGAATTCACCACATGCTAACAGGTAAAACATTAAAAACATTCTTTTTAGAATCTAGATAAGGACAAGATGGGCCAATATTACCACATTGTGTAAAAATTGTTTTAGAAGTTCTAGTCGATGTAATTAAAAAAAAAATAGAAATAAGTAAATTCAAAATAAGAAGTTAAAATATCATTTTCAGATAATATGACTGAAAATAAATTTGTCTAAGTCTCTTTGTTAGTATTGAGAACCAGTACCAGACACCAATAATTTATCCCCTGACAAAGAAACACAGAAGTACAGACATATAATCTCTATAATTATTTAGTTTACTTAAGACGTAAATGTACTCAATGACTTTGGGTTTTATTACATATATCATCTGAGACAATTTTCCTATTATGTTTACTAACAATTCTATATATGGGACATCTGCTTCCAGTAATGATGGAATAGGTCATGTAGACCAAGCTTTCAGAGAACAACTAGAAAATTTGGAAAAAGTATACATTGACGTCACACAGAACATGTACTCTGGCCATAAGAATATCAAGCTAGAAATAAACAAAAAAATTTTTTTTAGAAAAGCTCTATATGCTTGGAAATCAAGGTCACTTTTAGATAAGTACTTTGGCTTTGACCCTCAGAAAACAGGGTCCAAGTCAAGGCTTAACTGCTAATGTTTTATTGGGAGCTATAATCCCAAGGTCTGAGAATAATCCCAAGGTCTGAGAATGAGGAATAAGGAAAGTAAAACACTGAAGAATAGAAAAGCAAATACTAGAAGAAACTTTATTGAAATAATCTCTGCTTCTCAAACCTCAAAGAACAGACTTAGTTATGTGAAAGTCTACTGAGAGGCTAACAAAACAAAATAAAAATATACGTATATGCTGGCTCCCTCCTGGCTTCTGTCTCCCACAGATCAAAACACACACCAAGGAGTTTATTCCCTAAAATCTCAGGGATTTTCATTTGGTCACTTTAACTGCCTTTTAAAAAAGTGAGTTCCCACACCACTTGGGTGTGGAAGTGGGTGCAACCAGTCTCTGGGCATTGACCTCAGGTGGTAGTACCACATGATACCAGTGGATTTGGTGGGTCAGTATAAGCAGTCAAGAGTGAGACAGAGAAAATCTGAGGATGCAGAAAAGATGGTCCCATACAAAAACCCATAGGACAAGAATAAATTAAAGTGAAATCAGAAAATATTATGAACTGAATGATGACAAAAACATGAAAAAATGACAAAATTTGTGGGATGCAGGTAGACTTTTTCTAATTTTGTTTGTGATAAAATAGCTTGTATCAGACTATCCCTCCCCCTGAGAACAATTATAAGAGCTCAATCAAACTCTTGGAACTGGTGGCATTTGAAATACTGGAGGGCAGCCGAGAGAGACAGGACTTGGTGGCCCAGGATAATTGAGAGGGAAATGCATTGAGGTGAGCTGGACCTTCTCCAGAGCATTTCATGTTCAGGGCATCAATTTCTCCTGTTACATGTAGAGGCTAAACAGAAAGAAGTGGCCTAAAGCTTTCAATAGCAGCAAATTGCTGATGGGACAAAATTGCATTTAAGGGACCAAGAAACTCAGTGCTTGAGAGGCCAAGTTCTAGGAGAAATGAAAATAGCAGAGAAGTCTGTTCTGCAGTCTGTGATACTTTTGCCCTTGAGATTTTTTTTTTCTGAATTCTAAGCTGCTCTGTGGCTAGAATCTAAGAAATAAACAAACAAACAAAAATTGCTAAGAATTAAAAACTAAACAGAACTTTGACAGTCTGACATAGCTGGAGAGGCAACATTTGGAGTTCAGGACCTGCCAAGGAGAAGAGACAAAGGGAAACACCCAGGTATTCAGATACGAGAGACATTTATTTCCTTGGTGCCCTTGCACATAGGTATGGTCCACATGGGATCCTCCTGTTTCCCTCCCTTCTGCAGATTGTTGCAGATGAGAATGGTTAACTGAAAGTCGCATGGAGAAACGGACAGACCCACAAACTGAAAGGAGTCTGGTCTTTAAATTGCAACTTGGAAGAGAACAGCCGGCCCACCAGAAACACCTAGTATGGACCTAACGTATGCAAGAAATAAACATCTATTATATTTGAGACATTATATTTTTAGATTTCTATAGTACTGTAGTCATTAACATTCCCTCTGTAGTTCCTTTTATTCCTAATGTTCCCATTGCCTCATGATCTTTCCCTCAATGTAGGCCCCAGCTAGGGCTTCTATTCTAATTCCTTCAGTTGAAAATGAGAGAAAAAAAATTTTTTTTCCCCTTGGTTTGAGACTCGAAAGCTCAGGCCTGCTTGGAAGGGAAAGAGCTGATCTATATAGACAATACTATCAGTTTGGCAGAAGATAAAGATAATAGCAAAAATTCCCTGCTTGCCAGACTGAGGGTGGGAAAGATCACTGGAGGGCAATGAATAAGTGAGATAATTATGTGGGTTCCTGAAAGAGGAGCACTCCACCTCTCCCTGTGTATGTTCTGCGTGGAGAGAGGAGCAATAACTGATAAGCCAAGTAGATTTGAAAGGAAGGGGGCTCGAGTGCCGTGGGAATTTGTTCTCCTTTTCCTCCTGAAGGAAGCAGACTGTGCTTAAATTTTTGTCACCTGGAAATAAGGAAGCTCGACACCGAAATTAAAGTCACTTATAGGTGCAGACAATAGAGGCTAAGAACATAAAATCAGGATCTAAACTTCTTGGATGTAAATCCCAGAATCATCATTTACTAAAAGAGTAACCTTGGGAAAGGTATTAACTTCTGAGTGCTCCAGCCTCGTCATCTATAAAATGGGAACAGTAGTGTCAACTTCACAGCTTGTGTTTGACAATTTAACAATATAATGCCTGTAAACCACCTAGATACAGCAAGTATTCAAAAGGCATTTGCTAACTTTATGATACCAGTTTTAAAACACGGCATGAGGGCAGTGTCTGACTTTCTCTAACTTCACAAGAGGGGAGGAGAATCATGATCAACAGCCCGAGTCTGATTCCCATGAGGCAGAGGTCAGGCATGCCTCCTCTGTCTGCCATCCTTACCAACTCTGACACCCACCGTCCCTCCAACGGAACTCTCTTCTTCTCTGCTGGGTTCGATTCTTCATAGCAATGGCCACGCAGAACTCACAGACAATACTGATGATTATGGGGTTTATTAGGGAAGAAGCAGCTACAACTCAGGCTCAGAAATACCCAGGATACAGTTCTTCTATCAGGAAACCTTCTTCCCAGCCGTGCTCTCAGGCATGCCTTTTCCTGGCCCTCTGCCTCTGCTCAAAGGCCCTCAGCCTTCTCATTCCATGGGCCAGGAAGCCCACCACACCATCTCCTGCTGCCATGTTGTAGGTCTCTGCCGCTGCATCTTGCTGTTTTCCAGTGTTACAGCTAGCTCTCTGTCTCTCAGTGTCCTGCTTCCAGGAGCTTCTCAGGGCAGGAAAGGCGGCATGCCGGCTCCTGGCTGTTCTTCCTTGGTGGTTATGGGATCTTCTGTTTGTGGCCTCTGGGTGGCTCATTTCAAACCCAGCGGGTTGGCTAAACTGACCAATCCCTTTGGTGGGCCACAATTATGCTATCACACAGTCCTGCTCAATCAATTGGGTAGGAGTTACAAAACCATGGCTAGAATGGCCACACAAAAGTGATCCACTGCACCTCACAGCTGCATGAAAAATAAAGTTATGTTTTTTACACACCTTAATCTGTTCCCTGTGATTCATAGAGGCTATGTGTGGGGCTTTTCTGGAATTTCTATCCTGTCTCAGACATCATATATCTGTACTATAAACTGATCAAAAGCAATAAGATAAGAGCTATGACCAAAATTCTAAGAAGATTAGTGTGAAGATATAAGTTGGGCCCACTAAGTCATGTTTGGAAACCTTGGTGGTATAGTGGTTAAGAGTTACTTCTGCTAACCAAAAGGCTGGCAGTTTAAATCTACCAGGAGGTCCTTGGAAACCCTACGGGGCAGTTCTACTCTGCCCGATAGGGTCTATATGAGTTGGAATTGATTGATGGCAGTGGGTTTAAGTCATGTTGATTTTTGAAATATCAGGTGACTGCAATGAGTCAAAGATTAGAAAAGAACTTTAGAATAATTCAAATTCTTTGGAAGACACAGGATAATTAATACAAGAGAAGGAGGACTTAAAGGAGGGAGATAAAACCAGAAAGAAAACTTTGATGAGTGTGCTAACAGTACTAAAATCTCTGAAACTCAGCTGAATATACCAAAAAAGGAAACCAAAAAACCAAATGAAACCCACTGCTGTCGAGTTGATTCTGACTCAGGTGGACCCTATAGCCAAAAGAAGGAAGGAGCTTAAAAAGTAGAATTTAGAACCCCAAATTGTTCTCTGCAAGGGGCCTTAATGGTGCAGTGGCTAAAGCACTCAGCAGCTAACACAAATGTTGGCAGTTCAAACCTACCAGCTCCTCTGTGGGAGAAACATCTGACAGTCTGCGTCTTTAAAGATTACAGCCTTGGTTGCTTCCTTGAGAGGCTAGAAATAGAAATACCATATGATCCAGCAATCCCACTCCTAGAAATATATCCTAGAGAAATAAGAGCTGTCACATGAATAGACATATGCACACCCATGTTTATTGCAGCATTTGTTCACAATAGCAAGAAGATGGAAACAACCTAGATTCCTATCAACAGATAAATGGACAAACTACAGTACATACACACGATGGAATATTATCCAACAATAAAGAACAATGATGAATCTGTGAAACATCTCAAAGCATGAATGAATCTGGAAGGCATTATGCTGAGTGAAATAAGTCAATCACAAAAGGACAAATATACCACTACTATAAAAACTCATGAAAAGGTTTACACACAAAAAGAGACAATCTTTGATGGTTACGAGGGAGGGCAATGGTGGGGGTGTGAAAATACTAAATTGGCAATAGATAAGTGGTAACTTTGATGAAGGGTAAGACAGTACACAATACTGGAAAGTCAGTATAACTTGTCTAAGGCAAGGTCATAGACATATCCAAACTCCCTGAGAGAACGAATTATTGGGCTGAGGCATGTAGGGACCATGGTCTTGGGAAACATCTAGCTCAATTGGCATTAACATACTTTATAAAGTAAATATTCTACATTCTACTTTGCTGAGTAGTGTCTGGGGTCTTAAAAGCTTGTGAGTGGCCATCTAAGATACTCTACTGGTCTTACCCTGTCTGGAGAAAGGGAGAATGGAGAAAACCAAAGGCACAAGGGAAAGATTAGTCCAAATGACTAATGGACCACTTGTACTACAGCCTCCACCAGACTGAATCCAGCACAGCTAGATGGTGCCTGGCTACCACCACTGAATACTCTGACAGCCATCACAATAGAGGGTCCGGACAGAGTTGGAGGAAAATGTAGAACAAAATTCTTCCTTACACACACACAAAAAAGACCAGACTTGCTGGCCTGACAGAAACTGTAGAAACCCCAAGAATATGGCCCTAGACACCCTTTTAGCTCACTAATGAAGTCACATCTAAGGTTCGACATTCAGCCAAAGATGAGACAGGCTCATAAAACAAAACAAGACTAAATGGGCACACCAGCCCAGGGGCGAGGACGAGAAGGCAGGAGGGGACAGGAAAGCTGGTAAGTGAACCCGAGATCAAGAAGAGAAGAGTGTTAACATACCATGGGGTTGGCAACCAATGTCACAAAACATTTTGTGTATTAATTATTTAATGAGAAGCTAGTTTGTTCTGTAAACTTCCATCTAAAATATAAAAAAAGATTACGGTCTTAGAAACTCTACTGGGCACTTCTACTATGTCCTATAGGGTCACTGTGAGTTAGAATCAACTGCATGCCAATGCGAATTAGGCTCTAGGAGTCCCTGGATTGTTAGGCACTCAACTACTAACCAAAAGGTTGATGGGTCAAACTCACCTAGAGGCTCATCAAAGGAAAGGCCTGGCAACCTGCTTCCAAAAGGTTACAACTTTAAAAAAACTCAATGGAGCACAGTTTTACTCTGAAACACATGGCTTTGCCATGAGTCTGAATCGACTTAATGGCACCTGGCAACTGGTTTGGTTTGTTTAATTAGTCTCTTAATATCTTTAAAAAATTGAATATTTGTCTAGAGATAGAGGAAAGACAGATTTCTGTACATTGGCTCTGAAGTGTGAACCAACTCCAGTCAGCATGTTACTTTAATGGGACACACATAAGTGGCCAGGAGACATGCAAATGACATCATCAAATTCATAGCCTTTCCCAGGCGTGGAGAAGGAATGTTGTTAAGCACATCATTCAGAGTTTAGGGAAATGTGAGCATCCTTTTTTCTGTTATGGAAAGATGGCCATTTCATACAAGATGGAGCCAACAAAGACAATCTGAAACTACTAATGCGGAAGCTAAACAGACTACATAAACATCCTGGAATTAAGCCTCTGATGGAAAGGGGGAGAACCCAAAACAGACTGAGTTGAAGTTTGCTGCATCCTATGAGATAGGAAATGGTAAGGGAATTAGGGTTCAATTACAGAAAAACAAATTTTATCTGGCCAAACTGAGTTTGTGGTAGTTCAGATTTTCACCTGCTGTTAAGTATATGCCCTCAACTCTCATGCACTAATCTAAGGATAAAAAAGAAAAGAGTAGCAAGATGCAAAATTTGTGCACATTTCTGAAACTTTCGCTGTTCTTTACTTCAATTCCTTCTATCTGTCCTTCTAAACCTGGCTCTAAAGTTAACTCCTGGTGAATTCTTTTCATGCATTCCCTGTGTCCTTTTAATTTTACACTTTACACATGTGTTTATTTGGGCTTGAAGCACATTGCAATCTGTCTCTAGTATTAGATGGACACCACCCTAAGGGCAACAGATATTTCTTATTTATATTCTTGCATCTTCAGACCTGACACAAATACACCTGCTCCTCACTTATGGATTATCTTGTAATCCAATATTTCACATTTAGGACAATAGTAAAATCTACTATCTGAGTATTTTGCACATAAATGACATTTTTCTGGCAGTAATGAATGCTGAGGTGCAAGGCGAGAGTAATGCTGGCTGTGATGGTAAGGTTATATGTCATCTTGGTTGCGCCATGATTCTCAGTGGTTTGGCAGTTATGTAATGATGTAATTTGGCAGTTATGTAATGATGTAGCCATCTTCCTTTTTGTGATCTGATGTGATCATCCTCTGTTTTTACATAATGCTAATTTTTACATAATAACCTGGTTTTTGAAACTTAACCATGTCAATAAGTGAGGAGAGGGTGTAAATGTTTAAAGTTGTTGTTAGGTGTTACCGAGTTGTTTCTAATTCATAGGGATCCTATGTACAACAGAACAAAATGCTGCCTAATCCTGTACCGTCTTCAATAATCATTGCTATGTTTGAGCCCACTGTTGTAACCACTGTGTCAATCCATCTCATTGAGGTTTTCTTCTTTTCCACTGATCCTATATTTCACTAATGATGATGTCCTTCTCTAGAGACTGGTCTCTCCTAGTAAAAGTCTAAAATAAGTGAGACACAGTCTTGCCACCTTTGCTTCTTAACAGGCAAATATAAATGTTAAATTGACAAATGAGCGAGCTCCAGTTTGTTTTATGGATGTCTTGCAAGGACTCACGCCCCATAAATCTTCTGATTACCAAAGCACCTTGGCCTTGTCACTGATCTGAGAGTCCTCTCAAGTTTCAGTGTGAAGGTTGACAAATGCAGTAGGTTCTTCTAGAGCACTCTATACATCCAGCAGAGCTCTTGTATTTTTAGTTTGCTCAGAGTTTTTCTTTCTAATAAAGAATAAACAGTCAATTTTATCAAATACATTTTTCTGAATTTCATCAGTTGATCATAAGATTTTAATCCGATGATGTGCTAAATTATATTGACTTTTGTATTTTTTTTTTTTTTTAATGTTAAAGCAATCATCTGTCTTTGGAATATGCTCAACTCATGATGTATCATCTTTTCTCCCTCTTCTGTAGATTGTGGCAGATGTAAATGGCTAAACAAAAGCAAATGGCGAAATGGGCAGAGCCACGACCTTAAAGGAGTCTGGCTCTCTGAATCACAATTTAAAAAAGAGCAGCCTGCACGTCGTCAACTCCCATTCTGGACTTTGCAGAGAACGATGTAAACATCTATTCAGATCATTGTATTTTCAGGTGAATTGACAGGTTTGGTTTGTAAAGGCTTGTTTAGGATTCTTGTGTCTTTGTGAGAGATAGTGTAATCACATACTTCTTAATAAGATTGTCTTTGTTGAGTTTTAGTATTGAGGTTACTCTACATCAAATAATAAGTTTTCAGTTGAGATTATCAAAAACAAGTTTCTGGTCACTGTTTACACCTTGTCCTACAGGGACTCCATCTTGGGTGTTTTTAGATTATGTGCTGTGTGTCCTGGGGGTTTTTATTATTAACTCCTTTTTTCCTCAGATAGTCTTGCATTGATGGGAGGTAATAAAGGGTAAAACAAATAAGAAATCCATCGCATCTTATTACCTTTTACAAACAGGAATACCACAGGCTCGGCACCAGGTAATAAAAGATGCTAGATAAATTGCAAGGCAAGAAATCCTCTGTGGCAATAACAAATTTACAGAGATTCGCTGGAAGTTAAATTCTTAATGGGTTTAAAAAATGTTTCCCGATTATATACTGAAGTACAAAACTAACAGCAATAGTTAATGATGACTAAAATTTCTTGAGCATTTAAGTGAAATTTCTGATTATTTCCTATGTTCAGACATTAAAATTAAAATTAAAATGGAAATGTAACAGTTCGTGGGAGATATTTGTGGTAATACAGTATGAATATCCACTTGTAAGGAATCTTTTCTGTCCCTTCAGGAAATGTGAAGCTGCTCTGTTTTATGTGAATGACAAGAAGGGCAATGTCTCCCAGTGTAAACAGCAGCACCATGAGCAGCAGCGCGTCCCCACCTGCCCCCGAGCAGCTCTGCTATGAGAACGTGAGCAGATCCTGTGTCAAATCTCCCTACTCGCCTGGACCCAGGGTGGTCCTGTATGCTGTGTTTGGCTGTGGGGCTGTGCTGGCTGTGTTTGGATGTCTCCTGGTGATGATCTCAGTCCTGCATTTCAAGCAACTGCACTCTTCAACAAATTTTCTCATTGCCTCCCTGGCCTGCGCTGACTTTTTGGTCAGAGTGACCGTGATGCCCTTCAGTATGTTCATGTCCGTGGAGAGCTGCTGGTACTTTGGGGACACTTTTTATACTTTCCACATGTGCTGTGATGTGGCGTTCTGCTACTCTTCTCTTTTCCACTTGTGCTTCATCTCCATGGATAGGTATATTGCTGTTACTGACCCTCTGGTCTATCCTACCAAGTTCACGGTGTCTGTCAGGAATATGCATCAGCCTCTCCTGGATCCTGCCAATTGTCTACAGCGGTGCGGTGTTCTACACAGGTGTTAATGATGATAGGATGGAGGAACTTGTAAGTGCTCTCAACTGCGTAGGTGGTTGTCAAATTGGTATAAATCAAGACTGGGTTTTGGTAGATTTTCTGTTATTCTTCATACCTACTCTTGTTATGATAATTCTTTACAGTAAGATTTTTCTTGTGGCTAGAAAACAGGCTAAAAAGATTGAAAATTGTAATAGCAAAGCAGAGTCTTCATCTGGAACTTACAAAGCCAGAGTGGCCAAGAGAGAGAGAAAAGCAGCTAAAACTCTGGGGGTCACAGTGGTAGAGTTTTTAATTTCTTGGTTGCCATATATGATTGACTCATTTTTTGATTCTTTTTTGGGCTTTATGACCCCTTCCTATGTCTATGAAATATTTTGCTGGTTCGCTTATTATAACTCTGCTCTAAATCCTTTGATTTATGCTGTATTTTACCCTTGGTTTAGGAGAGCAATAAAACTTATTTTAACTGGAGAAATATTAAAAGATATTTCCTCAACCATAAATTTATTTCCTAAAAAAGCCTAAACTTGAAATTGAGGGACGCGTAGATATATTGGGACTTTCTCCAAAGCTATGACATGAAATAAAGTTCATGGATCTTATATGTTAAATTGGGGAGGAGGGATGTTACCACACTTGCAGCGGTATAAGTTTTATGCTTTTAGTGATTTGGTGTAGTGAGCGTCATTAATGATTTGCTATAATGGCATTTACCAAGAGATGTGACACAGGTTCACATATTCTAGGTTCCTTTGCCTCTTTAATGCTTCATTAGGTGTTAACCATTTTCCTTTCCCTGTCTCACTTTCATGCTTACCCTTCTGTCATTTTCAAAGGCTTCCTGGTTTCATATTCCTGTTAAGGCCCTGTTACTCAATGTCTTTCTCTAGGTTAGTTTTACTTTGCTTTCATTTTTCAGCAGCTTGTTTCTCGGGGCTTGTTCTTTCTGTAGCTCCTAGCAGTTTTCTGTACCATATATATCAGCCATTTTGGACTCAGTACAGGACTCATATTTTGTGGCGTTGGTAATAACCATGAGCAGAGGGTGCAATTTCCACAATAGTGATCGTCTTATTACATGAAGTTTGTTATGCTACCTGCCTGTCATGATGTAGGACAATGTTTTGCGTCTTTTTTTTTCTTTTAAACTTTCAAAGTTTCTAGAAAACTTTCAAAGTTTTCTGCAAACTACCCAAAGTTTGTACACTGTTGATGATAAAAAATAACAAGACATTTTAAATTATGGAAAAGAACAAATTATTCAAAAAAAATTCATGGAATACACAATTTGGATAAAAATATTGTTAAGCATCTTGCCTTAAATCATTCACAAAAGCAAATCTGATGATTTCAGATGTTAAAAAATTAAAAGAAACGATTGTTTTTATAATTTTTCATTGGTGGAATTTCATGACAGAAAACCCAGATAGACGCATGACACTCAATTTAAAGTTTTTTAACTTTAAAAGAAAACAAAATCGAGTTAAGAAAGTTAAAAAAGACAAACATGGAACTATAAGTAGGATACTTGATGAAGTAGGTTGAAAAATATAACGGCTATAAAAACACAGGAAATAAAAAGAAATACGGGAAAAAAAAAACCAATCTAAAGAAAGACAAAACAGTAATCAAACACCCCATTAGAAAAATGAATAGGTAATTTTAGAAAGAATATATAGAAATGGCTAATAAATGACTTAAAATGCAAGGGTTACAAATAATCAAAAATGCTAATAACATGATAGAATTTAACACATCAAGTTACCTTGTATTAGAAGGATCGATAACACCAGTTTAATTAGAACGTGGGGAAGTGCGCACTCTCAGAAGAGTTGGGCACAGTCAGAAGAATGTAATTTAGTTGTCCCTTTCTTAAACCCAAAAAAACCAAACCCATTGCTCTCGAGTCGATTCCAACTCATAGTGACCCTATAGAACAGAGTAGAACTGCCCCATAGAGTTTCCAAGGTTTGCCTGGTGGATTCAAACTGCTGACTTTTTGGTTAGCAGCCATAGCACTTAACTGCTACACCACTAGGGCCTCCTTTCTTAGGGGAATTTAAAAAGTGCATAAAAATTTAAAACATACATGTTACTTGATACTGTGGTTTCACTTTTAGCAAGTAATCCTAAAAAAGAACCTGGTAAGTAAGCACCATGACAAGAACACTCACTGCATAACTCTTAGCTATTAAACTGGAAAAAACTTAGATCAATATGGAATAAATTAAATAAATTATGCTCTACCTATGTAACAGAATGTTATGAAACCATTAAAAAGTGCTAAGAAGTTCTGTATGAATCAAAATGGAAACACAAACACAATATATTTTTGATTAAAACAGAACAAAAATAAGCAAAAAAAAAAAAAAAACAGCCAAACAAACAAAAAACACCTTTAACCCAAATTACAAAACAGTATATGTAGTATGGCCCACCTGCATGTATATAGCTATGTATTTTTAAGAAACTTTTTATTGTGCTTTAGGTGAAAGTTTACAGAGCAAATTAGTTTCCCATCTGATAGTTTGTAAATGTCAAAATAATTTTGGGATTAAGGGGGGCGGAGCCAAGATGGCGGACTAGGCAGACGCTACCTCGGATCCCTCTTACAACAAAGACACGGAAAAACAAGTGAATCGATCACATACATAACAATCTACGAACCCTGAACAACAAACACAGATTTAGAGACGGAGAACGAACTAATACGGGGAAGCAGCGATTGTTTCCAGAGCCTGGAGCCAGCATACCAGTCAGGTACAGCACAAGCACAGAGACCTGCTCCACCCCCCTGAACTAACCCCGGGAAGGGGACCAGCCGGGTCGCGTGGGCGGCGTGGGACGCAGCCAGTAGGAGAAGTCCCCGGGAGGCAGCGACTGGTATTGGAGCGGGGAGAACAGCGTCCCAGCCGGGACACTCGGTCACGGCACAAGCACGGGGAGCTACTCCACCCATCTGAACTAACCCCGGGAGGAGGCCCAACTGGTTCTCGGAGGCGGCACGGCCACGTGGCTGGAGGGACGAGAAGTCCCCCGGAGGCAGCGACTGATTTTGGAAGCGAGAGTGCACCGTCCCAGTAGGGGAGCCTTGACGCTGGGCGTGGGGCTGGAAGCAGAGGATCTGACCGTGACTCCAGCGGGCCAGACCCCCCGGGGGCAATCTCCACACAGCCAGCACACATGGGCGACGCGCCCGCGGGAATCTCAGATATAATAGCCATTCCAAGCAAGACAAGCAACTCTGGCTATATTCTGAGGTGCTACTCTCCTATCTCTCTGTTCCCTCCCCCACCCTCCCTAGGCGGCTTCATTAACATCTGAATAGCCTGAGCCAGAGGGAGAACTCTGATAGGGATCTGACTGCAGTTTTTTTTTTAGCGGATTCTCTGGAAAAACTAGTTTCCCAGTGATGGCTCGGAGACAACAATCCATATCAAACCACTTAAAGAAGCAGACCGTGACAGCTTCTCCAACCCCCCAAACAAAAGAATCAAAATCTTTCCCAAATGAAGATACAATCTTGGAATTATCAGATACAGAATATAAAAAACTAATTTACAGAATGCTTAATGATATCACAAATGAAATTAGGATATCTGCAGAAAAAGCCAAGGAACACACTGATAAAACTGTTGAAGAACTCAAAAAGATTATTCAAGAACATAGTGGAAAAATTAATAAGTTGCAAGAAACCACAGAGAGACAACATGTAGAAATCCAAAAGATTAACAATAAAATGACAGAATTAGACAACACACTAGGAAGTCAGAGGAGCAGACTCGAGCAATTAGAATGCAGACTGGGACATCTGGAGGACCAGGGAATCAACACCAACATAGCTGAAAAAAATCAGATGAAAGAATTAAAAAAAATGAAGAAACCCTAAGAATTATGTGGGACTCTATCAAGAAGGATAACCTGCGGGTGATTGGAGTCCCAGAACAGGGAGGGGGGACAGAAAACACAGAGAAAATAGTTGAAGAACTCCTGACACAAAACTTCCCTGACATCATGAAAGACGAAAGGATAGCTATCCAAGATGCTCATCGAACCCCATTTAAGATTGATCCAAAAAGAAAAACACCAAGACATATTATCATCAAACTCACCAAAACCAAAGATAAACAGAAAATTTTAAAAGCAGCCAGGGAGAAAAGAAAGGTTTCCTTCAAGGGAGAATCAATAAGAATATGTTCTGGCTACTCAGCAGAAACCATGCAGGCAAGAAGGGAATGGGACCACATATACAGAACACTGAAGGAGAAAAACTGCCAACCAAGGATCATATATCCAGCAAAACTCTCTCTGAAATATGAAGGCGAAATTAAGATATTTACAGACAAACACAAGTTTAGAGAATTTGCAAAAACCAAACCAAAGCTACAAGAAATACTAAAGGATATTGTTTGGTCAGAAAACCAATAATATCAGATATCAGCACAAAACAAGGTCACAAAACAGATCGTCCTGATATCAACTCAAATAGGGAAATCACAAAAACAAACAAATTAAGATTAATTAAAAAAAAAATAAATAAATACATAACAGGGAATCATGGAAGTCAATAGGTAAAAGATCACAATAATCAAAAAGAGGGACTAAATACAGGAGGCATTGAACTGCCATATGGAGAGTGATACAAGGCGATATAGAACAATACAAGTTAGGTTTTTACTTAGAAAAATAGGGGTAAATAATAAGGTAACCACAAAAAGGTATAACAACTCTATAACTCAAGATAAAAACCAAGAAAAACGTAATGACTCAACTAACATAAAGTCAAGCACTATGAAAATGAGGATCTCACAATTTACTAAGAAAAACGCCTCAGCACAAAAAAGTATGTGGAAAAATGAAATTGTCAACAACACACATAAAAAGGCATCAAAATGACAGCACTAAAAACTTATTTATCTATAATTAGCCTGAATGTAAATGGACTAAATGCACCAATAAAGAGACAGAGAGTTACAGACTGGATAAAGAAACACGATCCATCTATATGCTGCCTACAAGAGACACACCTTAGACTTAGAGACACAAACAAACTAAAACTCAAAGGATGGAAAAAAGTATATCAAGCAAACAATAAGCAAAAAAGAAGAGGAGTAGCAATATTAATTTCTGACAAAATAGACTTTAGACTTAAATCCACCACAAAGGATAAAGAAGGACACTATATAATGATAAAAGGGACAATTGATCAGGAAGACATAACCATATTAAATATTTATGCACCCAATGACAGGGCTGCAAGATACATAAATCAGATTTTAACAGAATTGAAAAGCGAGATAGATACCTCCACAATTATAGTAGGAGACTTCAACACACCACTTTCGGAGGACAGGACATCCAGTAAGAAGCTCAACAGAGACACGGAAGATCTAATTACAACAATCAACCAACTTGACCTCATTGACTTATACAGAACTCTCCACCCAACTGCTGCAAAATATACTTTTTTTTCTTGCGCACATGGAACATTCTCTAGAATAGACCACATATTAGGTCATAAAACAAACCTTTGCAGAGTCCAAAACATTGAAATATTACAAAGCATCTTCTCAGACCACAATGCAATAAAACTAGAGATCAATAACAGAAAAATGAGGGAAAAGAAATCAAATACTTGGAAAATGAACAATACCCTCCTGAAAAAAGACTGGGTTATAGAAGACATCAAGGAGGGAATAAGGAAATTCATAGAAAGCAACGAGAATGAAAATACTTCCTATCAAAACCTCTGGGACACAGCAAAAACAGTGCTCAGAGGCCAATTTATATCAATAAATGCACACATACAAAAAGAAGAAAGAGCCAAAATTAGAGAACTGTCCCTACAACTTGAACAAATAGAAAGTGAGCAACAAAAGAATCCATCAGGCACCAGAAGAAAACAAATAATAAAAATTAGAGCTGAACTAAATGAATTAGAGAACAGAAAAACAATCGAAAGAATTAACAAAGCCAAAAGCTGGTTCTTTGAAAAAATTAACAAAATTGATAAACCATTGGCTAGACTGACTAAAGAAATATAGGAAAGGAAACAAATAACCCGAATAAGAAATGAGAAGGGCCACATCACAACAGAACCAAATGAAATTAAAAGAATCATTTCAGATTATTTTGAAAAATTGTACTCTAATAAATTTGAAAACCTAGAAGAAATGGATGAATTCCTGGAAAAACACTACCTACCTAAACTAACACATTCAGAAGTAGAACAACTAAATAGACCCATAACAAAAAAAGAGATTGAAACGGTAATCAAAAAACTCCCAACAAAAAAAAGCCCTGGCCCGGACGGCTTCACTGCAGAATTCTACCAAACTTTCAGAGAAGAGTTAACGCCACTACTACTAAAGCTATTCCAAAGCATAGAAAATGACGGAATACTACCCAACTCATTCTATGAAGCCACCATCTCCCTGATACCAAAACCAGGTAAAGACATTACAAAAAAAGAAAATTATAGACCTATATCCCTCATGAACATTGATGCAAAAATCCTCAACAAAATTCTAGCCAATAGAATCCAACAACACATGAAAAAAATAATTCACCCTGATCAAGTGGGATTTATACCAGGTATGCAAGGCTGGTTTAATATAAGAAAAACCATTCGTGTAATCCATCACATAAATAAAACAAAAGACAAAAACCACATGATCTTATCAATTGATGCAGAAAAGGCATTTGACAAAGTCCAACACCCATTTATGATAAAAACTCTTACCAAAATAGGAATTGAAGGAAAATTGCTCAACATAATAAAGGGCATCTATGCAAAGCCAACAGCCAATATCACTCTAAATGGAGAGAACCTGAAAGCGTTTCCCTTGAAAACGGGAACCAGACAAGGATGCCCTTTATCACCGCTCTTATTCAACACCGTGTTGGAAGTCTTAGCCAGGGCAATTAGGCTAGACAAAGAAATAAAAGGTATCCGGATTGGCAAGGAAGAAGTAAAGTTATCACTATTTGCAGATGACATGATTATATACACAGAAAACCCTAAGGAATCCTCCAGAAAACTACTGAAACTAATAGAAGAGTTTGGCAGAGTCTCAGGGTATAAAATAAACATACAAAAATCACTTGGATTCCTCTACATCAACAAAAAGAACACCAAAGAGGAAATAACCAAATCAATACCATTCACAGTAGCCCCCAAGAAGATAAGATACTTAGGAATAAATCTTACCAAGGATGTAAAAGACCTATACAAGGAAAACTACAAAGCTCTACTACAAGAAATTCAGAAGGACATACTTAAGTGGAAAAACATACCTTGCTCATGGATAGGAAGACTTAACATAGTAAAAATGTCTATTCTACCAAAAGCCATCTATACATTTAACGCACTTCCGATCCAAATCCCAATGTCATATTTTAAGGGGATAGAGAAACAAATCACCAATTTCATATGGAAGGGAAAGAAGCCCCGGATAAGCAAAGCACTACTGAAAAAGAAGAAGAAAGTGGGAGGCCTCACCTTACCTGACTTCAGAACCTATTATACAGCCACAGTAGTCAAAACAGCCTGGTATTGGTACAACAACAGACACATAGACCAATGGAACAGAATTGAGAACCCAGACATAGATCCATCCACGTATGAGCAGCTGATATTTGACAAAGGACCAGTGTCAATTAACTGGGGAAAAGATAGCCTTTTTAACAAATGGTGCTGGCATAACTGGATATCCCTTTGCAAAAAAATGAAACAGGACCCATACCTCACACCATGCACAAAAACTAACTCCAAGTGGATCAAAGACCTAAACATAAAGACTAAAACGATAAAGATCATGGAAGAAAAAATTGGGACAACCCTAGGAGCCCTAATACAAGGTATAAACAGAATACAAAACATTACCAAAAATGATGAAGAGAAACCCGATAACTGGGAGCTCCTAAAAATCAAACACCTATGCTCATCTAAAGACTTCACCAAAAGAGTAAAAAGACCACCTACAGATTGGGAAAGAATTTTCAGCTATGACATCTCCGACCAGCGCCTGATCTCTAAAATCTACATGATTCTGTCAAAACTCAACCACAAAAAGACAAACAACCCAATCAAGAAGTGGGCAAACGATATGAACACACATTTCTCTAAAGAAGATATTCAGGCAGCCAACAGATACATGAGAAAATGCTCTCGATCATTAGCCATTAGAGAAATGCAAATTAAAACTACAATGAGATTCCATCTCACACCAGCAAGGCTGGCATTAATCCAAAAAACACAAAATAATAAATGTTGAGAGGCTGCGGAGAGATTGGAACTCTCATACACTGCTGGTGGGAATGTAAAATGGTACAACCGCTTTGGAAATCTATCTGGCGTTATCTTAAACAGTTAGAAATAGAACTACCATACAACCCAGAAATCCCACTCCTAGGAATATACCCTAGAGATACAAGAGACTTCATACAAACAGATATATGCACACCCATGTTTATTGCAGCTCTGTTTACAATAGCAAAAAGTTGCAAGCAACCAAGGTGTCCATCAACGGATGAATGGGTAAATAAATTGTGGTATATTCACACAATGGAATACTACGCATCGATAAAGAACAGTGATGAATCTCTGAAACATTTCATAACATGGAGGAACCTGGAATGCATTATGCTGAGCGAAATTAGTCAGAGGCAAAAGGACAAATATTGTATAAGACCACTATTATAAGATCTTGAGAAATAGTAAACCTGAGAAGAACACACACTTTTGTGGTTACGAGGGGGGGAGAGGGTTTTTTATTGGTTAATCAGTAGATAAGAACTGCTTTAGATGAAGGGAAAGACAACACTCAATACATGGAAGGTCAGCTCAATTGGACTGGACCAAAAGCAAAGAAGTTTCCGGGATAAAATGAATGCTTCAAAGCTCAGCGGAGCAAGCGCGGGGGTCTGGGGAACATGGTTTGCAGGGACTTCTAAGTCAATTGGCAAAATAATTCTATTATGAAATCATTCTGCATCCCACTTTGAAATGTGGCGTCTGGCCTCTTAAATGCCAACAAGCGGCCATCTAAGATGCATCAATTGGTCTCAACCCACCTGGAGCAAAGGAAAATGAAGAACACCAAGCCCACACGGCAACTAAGAGCCCAAGAGACAGAAAGGGCCACATGAACCAGAGACCTACATCATCCTGAGACCAGAAGAACTAGCTGGTGCCCGGCCACAATCGATGAGTGCCCTGACAGGGAGCACAGCAGAGGACCCCTGAGGGAGCAGGAGATCAGTGGGATGCAGACCCCAAATTCTCGTAAAAAGACCAAACTTAATGGTCTGACTGAGACTGGAGGAATCCCGGCGGCCATGCTCTCCAGACCTTCTGTTGACACAGGACAGGAACCATCCCCGAAGACAACTCATCAGAAATGAAAGGGACTGCTCAGCGGGTGGGAGAGAGACGCTGATGAAGAGTGAGCTAATTATATCAGGTGGACACTTGAGATTGTGTTGGCAACTCTTGTCTGGAGGGGGGATGGGAGGACAGAGAGAGAGGGAAGCCGGCAAAATTGTCAAGAAAGGAGAGACTGAAAGGGCTGACTCAAGAGGGGGAGAGTAAGTGGGAGTAGGGAGTGAGATGTATGTAAACTTATATGTGACAGACTGATTGGATTTGTAAACGTTCACTTGAAGCTTAACAAAAGTTATTAAAAAAAAACAAACAAAAACAAAAAAAAAAACATATTAAAAGTAACAATAATTGAAGACCAGAAAATGTCTTCAATGCAATGGCCTAATAATAAAATCAACATTTTCATTTTTCGAAGTTAAAAAAAAAATAAAATAAAAAAATAATTTTGGGAACAGAGGTTTGAGAGCTCAGTGAGGGATGAGTGGTTAGCAAAAGAGTCCTGTAGAAGACAAGACTTAATTCTGGGGTGTCCCAATTCCAATGAACACAGATGCCTGAGTTGTCTCCTGAGAGTCACCCTGATTAGATGTGGGGCCTCTAGAATTTCTGAGATGTCTCATACTGTGAATATATGAACTACAGATTGATTGAAAAGTCTGAACACAGACTCATGATCAGGACCCTGTAAGAGACTTGTCGGAAGAGCTGATACAGTGTCTCAGAAGTCACAGCTGCTTTCAGGAGTATCAGAGGACTGAGACGGAGTGCGGAGTGCGTTTAGAAGAGTTGTAGAGAATGTTTCTCATAGCTTGGACAAGTACAGGGTGATTAGCAGAGGAAATTAAACGAATAAAGAAAAGCAAAATGGGGCTATTACAGCACACAGGTTCCCAGGAATAGACTTAGAAAAACGAAGGGCATGCAAGGAAATTTTTAAAATCCCGAATCTTGGGCTAGAAATTTCTTGGAAAACCTAATGTTTCCAAGCAAGAGGAAGAAGACTGAGTTCAGCACATCAGCACTAGCTGTGTATGGAATGCAAGGGCCTAAAGCTGGGGCATGTGCTTTGTAAGAGGAGACTTAACTTCATAGCACAGCTTGAAGGAGCAGCTCCATTCCAGAGGGGTAATGCTGCTAAGCTTGTTTGTTAGAGTTATCGGTTGCTGCGAAGCCTCAACACAAGACGACCGCGTGTGTGTCAGAGTAAAACGGTGCTTCACAGGGTTTTCGGTGGCTGATTTTTCAAAAGTCGATTGCCAGGCCTTTCTACTGAGACACCTCTGAGTGGATTAAAACTTCCAACCTTTCATTCAGCGAGCAGCCAAGTGCTTTAATTCTTTGCACCACCCAGGAACTCTGGTAAGACCTTACACCACATCATCTCCAAGCCCTTGCACACTGTGTCCTCTCTGCTTGGATGTGCTTTCCGCTTGATTCGCCTTCAATCTTCACCTAAACCTGTTAGACCCTTGGTTAAGGTCACCTCCTTGGTCACCACTATACATTCTTGGATAAAATTAATTGTTCCATTATGCCTTTATTCCAGTGTAGTCTATATGTGCATTTATTGTAGCAGTCAACACATTGTTCTGTCATTACTTGTTCACATATTGGTCTGTCATACTGGAGTTAGAGAAGTAAAATAAATAAAATATCATGGAGAAGGTTTTATTTATACAGAAATTTTATTAAGAGGCTGGAAATGAACTAGGAGGAAGGGAGGAAGAGTGACTTAATTTGGGTTTTCCCAGAAGTAGACCCCAAGATAAGAATTTGAGTGGATGACATTTATTTAGAAGGTGGAGGAGACACCTGAATGCATGTGGAAAATAAGACAGGGAAGTAAAAGAAGCACTAGCAGTATTTGGAGTTTCATCTCACAGGGGAAACTGGAAACCAGTGTAAAACACACCTTACAGTCATCTGGGAATCCCTGGGTAGGGTAAATGGTTAATGTGCTCAGCTGCTAACCAAAAGGTTACAAATTCAATTCCAGTCAGCAGTACCTCGAAAGAAAGGCCTGGTGATCAACTACCAAAAAATCAACCATTTAACCCTATGAGCACAGTTCCACTCTGATGCACATGGATTTGCCAGGAGTCAGAGCTGACTGGATGGCAACTGTCTTTTTAGTCACCACACTTGCATGGCAAGGGAGCTAGAGAATATTCACACTGACTTCTGTCAATCATTGATTAAGCTTCATTCTCAACAATCTATCAGTGGGTTGTAAAGTGGGCTTTAGAGTAAAGAGAAAGACCTGAGACAAGATAATTCAGGCCCTGGCAGTTGGAAGTCAAACTAGTGTGCAGTCAGCAGTTAGGCCAAGATGATATGAGTGAGACACTGACAGCTTCTATAAGGAGCAAGAAGACTGTGTAATCAAGTAAACCATATTGATATAGCTAGATGAAGACTGTGTGAGCAGAAGGGGAATGGTAAGTAAAAACTTAGAAAAGCAAAAGTCAGAAAAGCAAAATTTGGTAATGGTCCAGGGGATGAGAAATGTTGGAAATGGGGACTTTCAAATCCATGTCCTATTGAATCATCACTGGGTTTTCTATGTACTGCTCTTTTTAAAGGGGCCCTGGTGACTTAGTGGTTAAGCTTTTGGCTGACAACCAGAAGGTCAGCAGTTTAGATTCACCAGCTGTTCCTTGGAAACCCTATGGGGCAGGCCTGCTCTCTTCTACAGGATTGCTAAGAGTCAGAATCCACTTAATGGCAAAGGCTTTGTTTTTTTTTAATTTTTTGGTTTAGTCTTCCAGAACCATCTTTTTCCCTTTACTCTGCTTTCTATTCAACAAAAATCCTTCTTGGTACTTAAATTGTTTCCTAGTAATTCTTCTTGTGGTCAGGAGTATTTTAGAGACAGAAAAGGAAAATCTTTTGTGTTTGACTTTTTCCTTCTTCTGTGTTTGAAGGAGAGGAGATGGTGGCTGGAAGTGATTTAATATAATTTAGAAATCTATTCTGAATTTAAATGTATATAGATCTGAAAACATCACTTACAGATTAAAAAAAATAATAACTAAAAAATATGTGTGGCATGTGACAAATGATTAATATTCCTCAAAACTATAAATAAAACATTCTTGCAAATGCAAAGACATTTTCCAATAGAAAAATGTAATGTTCACAATTACAAAAGAAATGCACAAATTTGAGACTGAGAAGATACTGTTTTTTTGCAACCCCATGTGTGTTCCCTGTTTTTTGTTCCATGAAACTGGCAAATATTATACAATAATAATCTGCAGGGAACCCTTGAGTGGTGAAAATGGATAACACAGCTGTTAACTGAAAGGTTGGGGGTTTGGGTTCACCCAGAGGCATCTCAGAAGAAAGGCCTGGTCATCTACTTCCAGAAAACCAGACACCGAACACCCTGTGGGGCACAGTCAGCTCTGACGCACAGGGGTCACCATCAGTCAGGATCAACTTGATGGCAGTGGATTTTTAACTGGTGTTGGTAAGTTAAAGGGAAAGAGGCCATTCAAATATGTTGATATAAGAGAAAATAATTTTAAATTCTCTAGTATAGAATTAAAAATGTACATACAGTTGCTTGAGATAGAGCCAGTTGGCTGACTCCACATTTCCTGACCTCCTTCTCCCTTTCTGACTGCAACTTCTGAATGCTCACTATTCCATGTTTACCTGCAGCTAGAGCTCATCATGTGATAGAATCTGAAGGAAACTTGAGAGAAAATGTATGGAGAAATTCTTAGATATAAAGCACTCCTGGTTAAACGGATGGAGAGGCTGAGAGCTTCTCTACCTCTTTCTTCTTTTCTTTGAAAATGCATAATTTTTAAAAATATTCTTTCAGCAGAGTTTTGAGATTCTTCAATTCTGCTTTCGCGAAGTATTAATTATGGCTCTATTCTGGAGCTGTGGCAGCTATCAAGAGTAACTCTAGGGTCCATATCCTCAAGGTTCAAAAGACTAGGTATTATACTCATTGCCATTGAGTGGGTTTTGACTAATGGTGACTCTATAGGACAGAGTATAACTGCCCTCTAGGGTTTTGTGGAGAGCAGGCTCAAGAGATAAAAAGACGATATAGACTGAACTGAAGAAGATAGTCATATCAGGACAACCAGAGAGACTGACAGATGTTGTGTGGCTTCTCCTTAATAAAGACTGACAGACCTTGTCGAGGAGAAACCACGTAACGTCATAGGACTTTATCGACATTGGCCAGATGAGCTCAAAGAACTCCAACGAGTATAAAAGAAGCAACAAAAAGAGACAACTGTGCTCGGAGCCTTCCCAAAACCACTCGGTCATATATTGAGAACCTGGGAGCAGCAGGCAGGAGCAGCTTGTCCAGGGCTTACTCCTAGTTCACAAGACATTGAACGGAACAGTCACAAAGCAGCGGGCAGTGGCAGCTCATCCCGGGTTTACTGGCAGACCCTCCTGTTACCAGGCTCACGAGCCCACGAGGAACTATGCGTGATTCAGAGACCATCGCTAACCATTGAGACTGAAGATCATCTTCAACCATCGAACTGTTGTCCTCGCTTGCCTTAAGGTTGTCCTGCCTCTTTCAATTCTCTCCCTTTTGGTGATCTGAGATTTCTGGCCTCCGTGAAAGCCAAGAGCCTGCTAATATGTATTTGTGCTTAATGAATTGATGAAATGTAAGACCAAAAAATAAACCGTTTAATAAAGACATTGTGGAAAGACACAAATCATGCGGAGTAGTCTATTAAGACTCTCTCCTCATGACAGTTTTCCAAGGAGTGGCTGGTAAATTCAAACTGTCGACATTTTGGTTAGCAGATGAGCTCTTAGTGACTAAGCTACCAGGGCTCTGCTAGATACTAGAGTAAGAAGTTAATTCATGTATTTTTTTAATATGGTGAATAAAGGCCAAAATAGTTCTAGGAACAGAGGTTTGAGAGCTCAATGAAGGATGAGTGCTTAGGTGGGCTTTCCTGTAGAAGGTAAGACTTAATCTTGGAGCATCTCCATTCCCCTTGTAACAGAGGCCTGAGTTGTATCCTGAGAGTCATCCTGATTAGATGTTGGGGCCTGTCTGAAAATTCTAATATGTCTCACCTGTCTGAAACTTCTAATATGTCTCGTGTTGTGAATATCTGCACTACAAATTGATTTAAAAATGTGGACATAGAATTATGACCAGGATGCTGTAGGAGAAGTGGTTAAAGTGTTGATGTGGCTTTTCAGAAGTCACGGCTGTTTCAGGAATATTCGAGATTGTGATGGAGTGTGTTTAAAACAAGAGTTGTACAAAATGTTTTTCATCACATGAACAGACATGACAAAATGTGACTACTTTATTTCTGGGTCAGCACTCAGGGGTGATATTCAAAACACTTGAAAACTAGCATGGTAGGATAGCAGGGCCTGGGTAACAAGCAGTCATCAATGATACCCTTCGGAGAGGAAGAGCAAGCCCTTGAGATGCCTTTCTTTGCCTTACATTGATCTTTCAATTGTGGGCCCTGAAGTGGCTTAGAAGGAACATAAGAAGCTTGTTTCTCAAGGGAGAAAGAGCTAAGGGGAAAGGGAGAGAGCAAGGGATTGCAATTTGGAAGCTTACGGCAATAGATATTTATCAACCGTTATTTAAATATTTCAACAATTTAACAATTGGAATGGTTGAATTGGGACTTATCATCTGAGGATCAATCTTCTCAAGAAAACTGAGCACTTAGCTTTTCTCACCTTCTCCCTGAAATCTCATTGAAATGCCCTCCCCACCCCAAATCTGAAAGATAAAAAGCAGGTGAGATCATACTGATGGAAACATCAGAGTAGACAAAAAACACAGATGGTAGAAGGTTGCCACAAAGGTAAGAACTGTTCCTTCCAATAGAACAGTGGGAAATATGAAGGCCCAGAAAGAGCAATCAGAGGGAGTGAAGTGAAGAAAATAAAACAATTCTAGAGAAAGTTTCTTCTGGGCTAAAGACTGGTCTAAGACTTCACATTCAAAGTATTCACCAAGAGCAAAAAGGAAGAATGAAAATACAAGCAATAAACTAAGACAAGTATAAAAAGAAAATCTTAGAAGCTTCTAGGAACAGGGGCTACAGGGAGATAGCTTAAGACAAAGAAACAGACATCATACTGTCATCAAACTTCTCATCAGTACCCTAAGGCAACAGAGAAATACTTTTATAGCTCTAAGGGAATTTTTCTTTGAACTTGAACTGTAGTTAAATTAGAATAAAAATTGAGATCCCATAAAATACTTCAATGCTAATTGAGAGATAGATATAGATAGCTTCCACTGAGTCAACTCTGACTCATGAAGACCTGATGACATGTTCAGTTGTGATCCATAGGGTTTTCAATGGCTAATTTTCAGAAGTAGATTACTATGCCTTTCTTCCTAGTCTGTATTAGTCTGGAAGTTCTGCTGGAACCTGTCCACCACCGGTGATCCTGATGGTATTTGAAATACCTGTGGAATAGCTTCTAGCATCACAACAACATGTAAGCTACTATAGCATGACAAACTAACAGACAGGTGGTGAAATTGGGAAATCAGAATATATATAATAAAGCAGGGAATAGATGTCTGTGCATTTATAGAACCAGTCAAGCCAAATCTAAGGAAGGAGAATTGAGGCAATCCTCAGAAAGGAGTGGTTGTACGATGACCAGATGAAGGACTAGATGAAGATGGACTTCAGGCTTTCACAGCAGAACCCAATCCAGGCTCTGTGGACAGCCAGACACTCTGCTGATGTGTGGCCAGCCATTACCATGAATTCACAAGATTCAGGCTGTCTGATCTTGCTTAGGCTCCTTAAAATACGGCAGGTATCTAAAAAGAATTTGCTTAGATTAGATAGTCTCAAAGGTATTTTCAGTTCCAATATGCTGTGAATCTATTATTGCAGTCTCATGACTGGGTCATGAGGAGAATATGGGGAAATGTAACGTTATTGATTTGGAAATCCCTCTGTGCCTCCAATTCAACTACCAATGCCCCACAGTTGGAGAGGGAGGCTCTTTCCAGAGAATGACTCAAATAAAACAAATTTATGTGAATGACACACCCATACACCTCAAAAAAAAAAAAAAAAAAATTTTTTTTTATTGTCTGCAATTTCGGTATGTTAAGTGCTTTGATGCATAAGTAATACTGCATAAAGGAGCTTATTTATTTAATATGACCATGCATATTCTTATATAAACTTATTAAAGTATTTCTATACTTAAAGGAAGTACACATTTATTTATTCAACAAATATTATTGACTATCCATTATGTTCTCTATATAGTGGAAGTTCCCTGTTGGAGATACAATGATGAACAAGAAGAGGACCTTCTTCCAAGGAAAGCAGTTTTGGGGGGGGAATAATATGCACAATGGATCATTAGAATGTAAAATCAGTGCAGTATACACAATGAACAAAGTAGTTCCTAAAAATGGAGGAGGCCTACATAGAAATGCATCCACAACGTCTTTTGTTTTAAATTTTCAAACAGAAAAGTGAAAGGACGTTGTTCAATGTACTTTTAAATGCATGAGCTATGAAAAAACAAACAAATGAACCCACTTGCATGAAGTCAATTCTGACTCTACGAAAAAAAAAAAATAATCATGCTGTTATTTATGAAAATAAGCTAATACCCATTGGAAAAAGTTAAATGTGATTTGTAATCCCAACAATTATTAGGTGGAATGAAGTGGTTTGAAAGTACTAGTCCTGATAGAGAGGAAAATCACAAAGAAGCCAAATGATTTGGTAACTTAAAGCAACACGATCATGGTTTTCTTGATGTGTGCACCAGTTCTGCCTTAATATTTCAGGTATGGTTTATTGGAATGATCCTCCTTTCAGTCCCAGGGAAAATAGTATTGTATAATAAATATAACATTTCTGTAATGAAGACTTAGGTGAGTGGAAAACTATAGGTTAAAATGTTGTATCATAGCTAATCAATTGACCCTTCCAATGTCTTCATCTCTGCAAAGAACTTTGTTTATATTTTCTTTCTAGAAATTGACGCCCACCCCGCCCCAACCCTTTGAAATGATTTCTGTACCAATCTTGTGCTCCAAACTGCTCTAAACAACTCTATTGCAGTGGCTGGTCCAGTTCTCCCTTGTGAAGTGGTTCATTCACTTACTCTTAGATTACGTGGGTGTGAATACTGGTTCTATTATTTACTAAATATCTGATCTTGGGCATGGTACCTCTCTATGCCTCAGTTACCTCATTTATAAAATAGGAGAAGCAATTATACTAATAACCTCATAGGGTAGTTAGGGTAATCAGAACAGTCACACATAAAATGAGCGTTCAATAAGTTTAGCTATAATCATCATTAGGTTTAAGTCGTTTTTATTGTTTGTATTATTATGTAATATATGAGTTCCAGGGCCCATATACTGCATAGAGGGAGCACTCAGTGATTGCTCATTGAAGCAAAGATCTATAGACTAGTCCCAAGACAACTAGAGTAGTTCACAGAAGAGAATAATGAGTAGAGTAGTTTTTCTTTACTTTCTTTCATACTGAAAGTTTTTAAATGTTCATAAAAGTAGACAGGATAGGGGGCGGAGCCAAGATGGCGGACTAGGCAGACGCTACCTCGGATCCCTCTTACAACAAAGACACGGAAAAACAAGTGAATCGATCACATACATAACAATCTACGAACCCTGAACAACAAACACAGATTTAGAGACGGAGAACGAACTAATACAGGGAAGCAGCGATTGTTTCCAGAGCCTGGAGCCAGCGTACCAGTCAGGTACGGCACAAGCACAGAGACCTGCTCCACCCCCCTGAACTAACCCCGGGAGGGGGACTAGCCGGTTCCACGGGCGGCGTGGGAAGCAGCCGTTAGGAGAAGTCCCCGGGAGGCAGTGACTGATCTTGGAGCAGAAAGAGCAGCATCCGAGCCGGGGAACCGTCCCGCAGGGATTTGGACTGCACGCAGGTACGCCATAAACACGGAGAGTTGCTCCACCCCCTGAACTAACCCCGGGAAGGTGACCAGCCGGGTCGCGCGGGCGGCGTAGGACGCAGCCGGTAGGAGAAGTCCCTGGGAGGCAGCGACTGGTATTGGAGTGGGGAGAACAGCGTTCCAGCCGGGACACTCGGTCACGGCACAAGCACGGGGAGCTACTCCACCCATCTGAACTAACCCCGGGAGGGGGCCCACCTGATTCACGGGGGCGGCACGGCCACGCGGCTGGAGGGACGAGAAGTCCCCGGGAGACAGCGACTGATTTTGGAGTCGAGAGTGCACCGTCCCAGTAGGGGAGCCTTGATGCTGGGCGTGGGGCTGGAAGCGGAGGATCTGACCGTGACTCCAGCGGGCCAGACCCCCTGGGGGCAATCTCCACACAGCCAGCACACATAGGCGACGCGCCCGCGGGAATCTCAGATATAATAGTCATTCCAAGCAAGACAAGCAACTCTGGCTATATTCTGAGGTGCTACTCTCCTATCTCTCTGTTCCCTCCCCCACCCTCCCCAGGCGGCTTCATTAACATCTGAATAGCCTGAGCCAGAGGGAGAACTCTGATAGGGATCTGACTGCTGTTTTTTTTTAGCGGATTTTCTGGAAAAACTAGTTTCCCAGTGATGGCTCGGAGACAACAATCCATATCAAACCACTTAAAGAAGCAGACCGTGACAGCTTCTCCAACCCCCCAAACAAAAGAATCAAAATCTTTCCCAAATGAAGATACAATTTTGGAATTATCAGATACAGAATATAAAAAACTAATTTACAGAATGCTTAATGATATCACAAATGAAATTAGGATATCTGCAGAAAAAGCCAAGGAACACACTGATAAAACTGTTGAAGAACTCAAAAAGATTATTCAAGAACATACTGGAAAAATTAATAAGTTGCAAGAATCCATAGAGAGACAACATGTAGAAATCCAAAAGATTAACAATAAAATAACAGAATTAGACAACACACTAGGAAGTCAGAGGAGCAGACTCGAGCAATTAGAATGCAGACTGGGACATCTGGAGGACCAGGGAATCAACACCAACATAGCTGAAAAAAAATCAGATAAAAGAATTAAAAAAAATGAAGAAACCCTAAGAATTATGTGGGACTCTATCAAGAAGGATAACCTGCGGGTGATTGGAGTCCCAGAACAGGGAGGGGGGACAGAAAACACAGAGAAAATAGTTGAAGAACTTCTGACAGAAAACTTCCCTGACATCATGAAAGACGAAAGGATATCTATCCAAGATGCTCATCGAACCCCATTTAAGATTGATACAAAAAGAAAAACACCAAGACATATTATCATCAAACTCACCAAAACCAAAGATAAACAGAAAATTTTAAAAGCAGCCAGGGAGAAAAGAAAGGTTTCCTTCAAGGGAGAATCAGTAAGAATATGTTCTGACTACTCAGCAGAAACCATGCAGGCAAGAAGGGAATGGGACCACATATACAGAACACTGAAGGAGAAAAACTGCCAACCAAGGATCATATATCCAGCAAAACTCTCTCTGAAATATGAAGGCGAAATTAAGATATTTACAGACAAACACAAGTTTAGAGAATTTGCAAAAACCAAACCAAAGCTACAAGAAATACTAAAGGATATTGTTTGGTCAGAGAACCAATAATATCAGATATCAGCACAACACAAGGTCACAAAACAGAACGTCCTGATATCAACTCAAATAGGGAAATCACAAAAACAAACAAATTAAGATTAATTAAAAAAAAAAAATACACATAACAGGGAATCATGGAAGTCAATAGGTAAAAGATCACAATAATCAAAAAGAGGGACTAAATACAGGAGGCATTGAACTGCCGTATGGAGAGTGATACAAGGCGATATAGAACAATACAAGTTAGGTTTTTACTTAGAAAAATAGGGGTATATAATGAGGTAACCACAAAAAGGTATAACAACTCTATAACTCAAGACAAAAACCAAGAAAAACGTAACGACTCAACTAACATAAAGTCAAACACTATGAAAGTGAGGATCTCACAATTTACTAAGAAAAACGCCTCAGCACAAAAAAGTATGTGGAAAAATGAAATTGTCAACAACACACATAAAAAGGCATCAAAATGACAGCACTAAAAACTTATTTATCTATAATTACCCTGAATGTAAATGGACTAAATGCACCAATAAAGAGACAGAGAGTCACAGACTGGATAAAGAAACACGATCCATCTATATGCTGCCTACAAGAGACACACCTTAGACTTAGAGACACAAACAAACTAAAACTCAAAGGATGGAAAAAAGTATATCAAGCAAACAATAAGCAAAAAAGAAGAGGAGTAGCAATATTAATTTCTGACAAAATAGACTTTAGACTTAAATCCACCACAAAGGATAAAGAAGGACACTATATAATGATAAAAGGGACAATTGATCAGGAAGACATAACCATATTAAATATTTACGCACCCAATGACAGGGCTGCAAGATATATAAATCAAATTTTAACAGAACTGAAAAGCGAGATAGATACCTCCACAATTATAGTAGGAGACTTCAACACACCCCTTTCGGAGAAGGACAGGACATCCAGTAAGAAGCTCAACAGAGACACGGAAGATCTAATTACAACAATCAACCAACTTGACCTCATTGACTTATACAGAACTCTCCACCCAACTGCTGCAAAATATACTTTTTTTTCTAGCGCACATGGAACATTCTCTAGAATAGACCACATATTAGGTCATAAAACAAACCTTTGCAGAGTCCAAAACATCGAAATATTACAAAGCATCTTCTCAGACCACAAGGCAATAAAACTAGAGATCAATAACAGAAAAACGAGGGAAAAGAAATCAAATACTTGGAAAATGAACAATACCCTCCTGAAAAAAGACTGGGTTATAGAAGACATCAAGGAGGGAATAAGGAAATTCATAGAAAGCAACGAGAATGAAAATACTTCCTATCAAAACCTCTGGGACACAGCAAAAGCAGTGCTCAGAGGTCAATTTATATCAATAAATGCACACATACAAAAAGAAGAAAGAGCCAAAATCAGAGAACTGTCCCTACAACTTGAACAAATAGAAAGTGAGCAACAAAAGAATCCATCAGGCACCAGAAGAAAACAAATAATAAAAATTAGAGCTGAACTAAATGAATTAGAGAACAGAAAAACAATCGAAAGAATTAACAAAGCCAAAAGCTGGTTCTTTGAAAAAATTAACAAAATTGATAAACCATTGGCTAGACTGACTAAAGAAATACAGGAAAGGAAACAAATAACCCGAATAAGAAATGAGAAGGACCACATCACAACAGAACCAAATGAAATTAAAAGAATCATTTCAGATTATTATGAAAAATTGTACTCTAACAAATTTGAAAACCTAGAAGAAATGGATGAATTCCTGGAAAAACACTACCTACCTAAACTAACACATTCAGAAGTAGAACAACTAAATAGACCCATAACAAAAAAAGAGATTGAAACGGTAATCAAAAAACTCCCAACAAAAAAAAGTCCTGGCCCGGACGGCTTCACGGCAGAGTTCTACCAAATTTTCAGAGAAGAGTTAACACCACTACTACTAAAGGTATTCCAAAGCATAGAAAATGACGGAATACTACCCAACTCATTCTATGAAGCCACCATCTCCCTGATACCAAAACCAGGTAAAGACATTACAAAAAAAGAAAATTATAGACCTATATCCCTCATGAACATTGATGCAAAAATCCTCAACAAAATTCTAGCCAATAGAATCCAACGACACATCAAAAAAATAATTCACCCTGATCAAGTGGGATTTATACCAGGTATGCAAGGCTGGTTTAATATCAGAAAAACCATTAATGTAATCCATCACATAAATAAAACAAAAGACAAAAACCACATGATCTTATCAATTGATGCAGAAAAGGCATTTGACAAAGTTCAACACCCATTCATGATAAAAACTCTTACCAAAATAGGAATTGAAGGAAAAATCCTCAACATAATAAAGGGCATCTATGCAAAGCCAACAGCCAATATCACTCTAAATGGAGAGAACCTGAAAGCATTTCCCTTGAGAACGGGAACCAGACAAGGATGCCCTTTATCACCGCTCTTATTCAACATCGTGTTGGAAGTCTTAGCCAGGGCAATCAGGCTAGATAAAGAAATAAAAGGTATCCGGATTGGCAAGGAAGAAGTAAAGTTATCACTATTTGCAGATGACATGATTATATACACAGAAAACCCTAAGGAATCCTCCAGAAAACTACTGAAACTAATAGAAGAGTTTGGCAGAGTCTCAGGTTATAAAATAAACATACAAAAATCACTTGGATTCCTCTACATCAACAAAAAGAACACCGAAGAGGAAATAACCAAATCAATACCATTCACAGTAGCCCCCAAGAAGATAAGATACTTAGGGATAAATCTTACCAAGGATGTAAAAGACCTATACAAAGAAAACTACAAAGCTCTACTACAAGAAATTCAAAAGGACATACTTAAGTGGAAAAACATACCTTGCTCATGGATAGGAAGACTTAACATAGTAAAAATGTCTATTCTACCAAAAGCCATCTATACATTTAACGCACTTCCGATCCAAATTCCAATGTCATATTTTAAGGGGATAGAGAAACAAATCACCAATTTCATATGGAAGGGAAAGAAGCCCCGGATAAGCAAAGCACTACTGAAAAAGAAGAAGAAAGTGGGAGGCCTCACCTTACCTGACTTCAGAACCTATTATACAGCCACAGTAGTCAAAACAGCCTGGTATTGGTACAACAACAGACACATAGACCAATGGAACAGAATTGAGAACCCAGACATAGATCCATCCACGTATGAGCAGCTGATATTTGACAAAGGACCAGTGTCAATTAACTGGGGAAAAGACAGCCTTTTTAACAAATGGTGCTGGCATAACTGGATATCCATTTGCAAAAAAATGAAACAGGACCCATACCTCACACCATGCACAAAAACTAACTCCAAGTGGATCAAAGACCTAAACATAAAGACTAAAACGATAAAGATCATGGAAGAAAAAATTGGGACAACCCTAGGAGCCCTAATACAAGGTATAAACAGAATACAAAACATTACCAAAAATGATGAAGAGAAACCCGATAACTGGGAGCTCCCAAAAATCAAACACCTATGCTCATCTAAAGACTTCACCAAAAGAGTAAAAAGACCACCTACAGATTGGGAAAGAATTTTCAGCTATGACATCTCTGACCAGCGCCTGATCTCTAAAATCAACATGATTCTGTCAAAACTCAACCACAAAAAGACAAACAACCCAATCAAGAAGTGGGCAAAGGATATGAACACACATTTCTCTAAAGAAGATATTCAGGCAGCCAACAGATACATGAGAAAATGCTCTCGATCATTAGCCATTAGAGAAATGCAAATTAAAACTACGATGAGATTCCATCTCACACCAGCAAGGCTGGCATTAATCCAAAAAACACAAAAGAATAAATGTTGGAGAGGCTGTGGAGAGATTGGAACTCTCATACACTGCTGGTGGGAATGTAAAATGGTACAACCACTTTGGAAATCTATCTGGCGTTATCTTAAACAGTTAGAAATAGAACTACCATACAACCCAGAAATCCCACTCCTCGGAATATACCCTAGAGATACAAGAGCCTTCATACAAACAGATATATGCACACCCATGTTTATTGCAGCTCTGTTTACAATAGCAAAAAGTTGGAAGCAACCAAGGTGTCCATCAACGGATGAATGGGTAAATAAATTGTGGTATATTCACACAATGGAATACTACGCATCGATAAAGAACAGTGACGAATCTCTGAAACATTTCATAACATGGAGGAACCTGGAAGGCATTATGCTGAGCGAAATGAGTCAGAGGCAAAAGGACAAATACTGTATAAGACCACTATTATAAGATCTTGAGAAATAGTAAACCTGAGAAGAACACATACTTTTGTGGTTACGAGGGGGGGAGGGAGGGAGGGTGGGAGAGGGTTTTTTATTGATTAATCAGTAGATAAGAACTGCTTTAGGTGAAGGGAAAGACAACACTCAATACATGGAAGGTCAGCTCAATTGGACTGGACCAAAAGCAAAGAAGTTTCCGGGATAAAATGAATGCTTCAAAGGTCAGCGGAGCAAGCGCGGGGGTCTGGGGAACATGGTTTGCGGGGACTTCTAAGTCAATTGGCAAAATAATTCTATTATGAAATCATTCTGCATCCCACTTTGAAATGTGGCGTCTGGGGTCTTAAATGCTAACAAGCAGCCATCTAAGATGCAGCAATTGGTCTCAACCCACCTGGAGCAAAGGAAAATGAAGAACACCAAGCCCACATGACAACTAAGAGCCCAAGAGACAGAAAGGGCCACATGAACCAGAGACCTACATCATCCTGAGACCAGAAGAACTAGTTGGTTCCCGGCCACAATCGATGACTGCCCTGACAGGGAGCTCAGCAGAGGACCCCTGAGGGAGCAGGAGAGCAGTGGGATGCAGACCCCAAATTCTCATAAGAAGACCAAACTTAATGGTCTGACTGAGACTGGAGGAATCCCGGCGGTCATGCTCTCCAGACCTTCTGTTGACACAGGACAGGAACCATCCCTGAAGACAACTCATCAGACATGAAAGGGACTGGTCAGCGGGTGGGAGAGAGACGCTGATGAAGAGTGAGCTAATTATATCAGGTGTACACTTGAGATTGTGTTGGCAACTCTTGTCTGGAGGGGGGATGGGAGGATAGAGAGAGAGGGAAGCCGGCAAAATTGTCAAGAAAGGAGAGACTGAAAGGGCTGACTCAAGATGGGGAGAGTAAGTGGGAGTAGGGAGTGAGATGTATGTAAACTTATATGTGACAGACTGATTGGATTTGTAAACGTTCACTTGAAGCTTAATAAAAGTTATTATAAAAAAAAAAAAAAGTAGACAGGATAGTATAATGATCTAGGAAAAAAAGAGATAAAACTAGATAATTCTTCTAATGTATTCAAAAGGCTATATAAAAACAGGAAAGACAAGGGTAAATATATTAACAACATGTCAGAAGTACTAGTTTGAATTCAGAGCTTTATGATATTCATTAACTTTCTTAAACATCTTGGTTTTAGATTCACTAACTTTAAAATGAGGAAGCAGCCGAGCACTTAACAACTGCACCACCAGGGCTCTAATATAGTAGTTACTTGATATATATTTCTTTAATTGTCTCAAAGACATTACAAGGAGGGTGCTATTAACCAGAAAAGTAAATGGATGCTCAGAGAGAACTAAATAGGCCAAGATCACAGTGTTAAATGGCAAAGTTGGTATGGAAACCAGGCATTTTTGTCTGCAAAGCTCTGCTGTTTCTACTACAATTAGGTTTTAATGTTTTATTTACCAAAGAACATGGACCCTGAATTTAAGAGGTCAAAGCTGAAGCATAATTAAATTATTTTACATTAAAAGGCCTCTACATTTATGACTCGTTTCTCTCCCCAGGATGTGTCCATTGTAAATCTACCTCCAGTTCCCCCAATCGAAGATCAGAACTTAATCTGAGAATAAATTTGTTGTTGAAGAATTCTCTCTCAAGACTTTGCCGGTGATGATTAGTTTGATGGCTTTTCGAAACCAAGGATAAAAGAAAGCATAAATCAAGGGGTTCATCGCTGAGTTATAGTAAGCAAACCAAACTAATATTTCATAAATATACGTGGGCGTGATGAAACCCAGGAAGGCATCAATTACTGTATCAATGAAGTAGGGCAGCCACGAAATCAGGAATGCTATCACAGCAATTCCCAGCATTCTGGCTGCTTTTCTCTCCCTCTTGGCCACTCTGTCTTTGTAGCTGTCTGATGATGTCTCAGTCTTATTGCTCAGACTTTCCATTTTCCTGGCTTTTTGTTTAGCTATGAGAAAAATCTTGGAGTACACAATTATCATCACAAGCGTGGGGATAAAAAATAAAACAAAATTCATAAACACCCAGTTAGAATTTACTGCAATTTGACAGCCTCCCACACAGGAGAGAGCACTTACGAGTTCCTCCAGCCCAGTTTCATTTGCACCTGAGCCAAAAAGTGAAAAACTATAACTAATTGAAAGAAGCCAGGAGAAGGCAATACATATGTCAGAAACAGATGCTGTAAACCTGGTTGGATAGATCAGAGCGTCAGTGACAGCAATGAATCTATCGACAGAAATGAAACACAAGTGGAAGATAGAAGCATAACAGAATGACCCATCAAAAGAAGAGTGAAATTTGCAGTAGATCTCCCCAAAGTACCAGCAGCTCTCCACAGACCTCACTGTGCTGAAGGGCATCACAGTCACTCCCACCAAGAAGTCAGCGCAGGCCAGGGATGCGATCAAGAAATTGGCTGGTGAGTGCAGCTGCTTGAAATGAAGAATTGAAATCATCACCAGGAGGTTTCCGAACACAGCTAGCACAGCCCCAGAGCCAAACACCAAGTACAGCATCACCCGGGGTCCGGGCGAGTAGGAAGTTTTGACACAGGATCCATTCAGGTTCTGGTAGCACAGTTGTACAGGGGCTGGAGGGGACAAATCGGTGCTCATGATTCTCTGCTTAGATGCCTGGAATCACTGTCATCCTCTATGGCACATGTCACTCCAGTTTTCAAAAGTCCTGAAAAAGAAAAAGACATATACAGAATGTCAAGAATTGCTAGTGCATTCTGTCCCTTTTACTTTTTAATTATAGATCCTTATCACATGCTCAGATAGTGATTTATATCATCGTCTCATAAAATAATTCACTTCCAAGTGAATAACCAATTAATTTTGTCATTACATGAACGCTGTTCATTTAAAAAAATAAAAACTTTCTTTGCACTACCTAGTTCTTCATACCTGAGAACCATTTGTCTTCCAAGAGCAAAGAACTGTCATGTATGCAAAAGGAATACCTCCTTTTATTTGAGCTCTCTTCCTAATTGACCACAACCAGGATAATGCATAAAACACTTAACCTCTCAGGAAAAGAGCTAAATAATCCCAAATACCCAAACCCCCGAAGATTGAATCTCCATAGTGCAAGGTGTGGTAAGTAAGAAACTATTAAATAACTATCTATGTTTACACTAAAAATAAGTTCATGCCCTTCCTATTTGCTGATGGCATATAGCTTTTTCATAAAATAGAAATAGGAATAGTGTCTGTTCTTAAAAAGCTTTGTCCAGATTTTGAAAACTGTATCATTTATTCCTATTAATTGTTAGAGATTATCTTCTCAATTTTATGATAAGTGTTATTAATAACTCCTGTATTAATAGCCATTAAGATTCTTTCAAATAAGTTTTTCTAATCCCTTCTAGAGTTGGTTTGTGTTAAAGAAATTAAATGCAGAATCATATATTGAAATCTAGACGACTGTAGGTTCAATTTTAATAGCTCTGATTGGTAAAAGTGGGGGAGTAGAACATGACATATTTCCTTATGAAAATACAGAAATGAAGAGTAAGGAAAAATAAAAACCTAATTACTGTTAAACAACTGTTTTGTTGTTTTTATTTGGAGCTGTTGGAAAATTATTAAATAAAAAATAAAAAGAATGTTCGGAATGTGGGAAGTGAGTTCCAATATTATGCTATTTCACCTTTGATGAATTTCCTTTCCAATCTTAAAACAGAACTCTAGAATGGAGCCCACCTTAGGCTCTGATGGTATAGTGGTTACGAGCTCAGCTGCTAACCAAAAGGTCGGCAGTTCAAATCCACCAGCCACTCCTTGGAAACTCTGTGGGGCAGTTCTACTCTGTCCTACAAGTTGGAATTGACTAGACAGCAACAGGTTTGGTTTTTTTTGGTTTAGGCTTTGATAATGAAGATTTTCCTGGCGAATGATATCTGAACTTTTTTTCATCAGTTTTTTGATATTGAGGTATAATTTATAATAGAAATTTTCACTGTTTAAGGTATACGGTTGATGAATTTTGAGGAAAGTATCCTCCTGTGTAACTGCCACCAGAATCAAGATAAAGAATATTTCCATCACCCCCAAATTTTCCTTATGCCCCTTTGCAATTAATCTCACCCCTGACATCCTTTCCCTCTTTATAGGCAACCACTGATCTCCTTTCCATCACTATAAATTAATTTTGCCTGTTCTAAAATCAGATATGAATAGAATTATACAATATGTGCTCTTCTGTGACCAGCTTCTTTCATTCAGCTCAGTGTGAGATTCATCCATGTTATTGGGTATATCAGTAATTCATTGCTTCTTATTGCTAAATAATATTCTATTATATGAATACACTCCAATGTTTTTATCCACCTACCTATCAATCATTCTTGGTAAAATAGAGGGTCAGCAAAAAAGAGGAAGATCCTCAATGAGATGGATTTACCCAGTGGCTGCAACAGTAGGCTCAAACATAGCAATGATTATGAAGATGGTGCAGTACCAGGCAGTGTTTTGTTCTGTTGTACATACGGTCACTATGAATTGGAAACAACTTGATAACACCTAACAACAACATTAAACATCTGCACTCTCTCCTCACTTACTGACATGGTTAGTTTCCAAAGACCAGGTTGTTATGTAAAAATCAGCATTATGCAAAAATGGAGGATGATCACATCAGATCACAAAAAGGAAGATGGTTACATTACTACATAACTGCCAAATTACATTATTACATAACTGCCAAACCACTAAAAATCATGGCCCAGCCAAGTTGACATACAACCTTAACCATCACAGCCAGCATTATTCTTGCCTTGCAACTCACTGTTCATTACTGCCAGGTGTATATCATTAATGTGCAAAATAGTCAAATAGTAGATATTTTACTATTGTCTTAAAAGCAAAATGTTGGATAATGAGTCAATAAGTCAGGAGAGGGTGTATTTGTATCAGATCTGAAGATGCAAGTATGTAAACAAGAAATATCTTTTGCCCTTTGGGTGGCCTCTATTTACTACTAGAAATGGATTGCAATGTGCTTCAAGCCCAAATAAACATGTGTATAAAGTATAAAAGAAAAAATGACACAGGGACAGCTAACATAACTGGGGATGCATGAAGAGAATTTACCAAGATTTAACTTTAGAGCCAAGGTTTAGAAGGACTGAATGGAGGGTATTGAGGTAAAGAACAGAGAAAGTTTCAAAAGTGTACACAAATTTTTACATCATGCTACTCATTTTAGATTTTATCCTTTGATTAGAGTGTGAGAGTTGAGGACATATACTTAATAGCAGGTAAAAACCTAAACTACCACAAACTCAGGTGGGCCAGGTGGGATTTGTTTTTCTATAATTGAACTCTAATTCCCCCACCACTTCCTATCTCACAGGATGCAATAAACTTAGTCAGTTTTGGGTTCTCCACCTTTCTAGCACAGGCTAAATTCCAGGTTGCTTATGTAGTCTGCTTAGCTTCTACATTAGTAGCTTCGGATTGTCTTCGTTGACTCCATCTGGTATGAATTGGCCATCTTTCCATAACAGAAAAAAGGATGCTCACATTTCCGTATACTCTGAAGTATATGCTTAACAACATTCCCCCTCCAGACCTGGCAAAGGCTATGAATTTGGTGACCCCATTTGCATATCCCCAGACCACTTGTGTGTCCCATTAAGTAACATGCTATTTGACTTGCTTCAGATTTCTGAGCCAAAGTACTGAAATCTGTCTTTCCTCTATCTCTAAGAAAATATTCAATTTTTAAAGATATTTAGAGACAAATTAAACAAAACAAACTAGTTGCTAGTTACCGTCAAGCCATTTCAGACTCATGGCAACCCCAAGTGTTTCAGAGTAGAACTGTACTCCATTAAGTTTTTTAAGTTGTAACTTAAAAAGTTAAAGAAGTTGTAACATTTCGGAAGCAGATTGCCTTTAGGGGAGTTTGAACCACCAACCATTTGGTTAGTATTTGAATGCTTAACCATCCAGAGGCTCCTAGAAACTAATTCTCATTGACATCCAGTGGATTTTGACTTGTAGTTACCCTATTGGACAGAGTAGAACTGCCCAAAGGGCTTCCAAGTCTGTAATCTTTACGGAAGCAGATTGCCACATCTTTCTCCCATGGAGCACCTGGTGAGTTCAAACTGCTGACTTTCCTATTAGCTGCCAAACGCTTTAACAATTGCTACATTAAGGCTCCTTGCAGAGAGTTGGGGACTCTAAATTCTAACTTTTTAAGCCCCTTCTTTATTTTGGCTATGGGGTCGTTCTGAGTCAGAACCAACTCAATGGCAGTGGGTTTGATAGGGTTTTTGGGTTTTCTTTTTTGGTGTATTCAGCTGATATTCAAAGATTTTAGTCAAGTCCACACATTCATCAGTTTTCTTTCTAGTTTTATCTCCCACCTTCCATTCCTCCTTCTCTTCTATTAATTATCCTATTCCTTCCAAAGAATTTGATGCATTCTAAAATTATTTTTTAAACTTTGTCTTATCACAGTCAACTGATATTTCAGAAACCAACATGATTTAGTGGGCCCAACTTATATCTTCACACAATTTTCTTAGAATTTTGGTCATAGCTCTTATCTTATTGCTTTTAATCAGTTCATAGTACAGATAACGTGTTGCCTAAGATAGGATAGAAATTCCAAAAGCCTCACACATAGTCTTTACAAATCACAGGGCACAGGTTAAGGTGTGCAAAAGATGTAACTTTATTTTTCATCCAACTGTGCAGTGTGATGGATTACTTTTGTGTGGCCTTCCTAGCCATGGTCTTGTAACTCCCACCCAAGTGATTGGGCAGGACTGTGTGGTAGGGTAATTGTGGCACACCAAAGGGATTGGTCAGTTTTATCAACCTACTGGCTTTGAAATGAGCCACCCCAGAGTCAGGAGGCAGAAGATTCCATAACCACCAAGGAAGAGCAGCCAGGAGCCAACATGACATTTGGATCTGTGACACCTGCCCTGAGAAGCTCCAGGAAGCAGGTGACCCAGAGACACAGAACGAGTTGTAACACTGAAAGCACTGAGATGCGACAGCAGAAACTCAACAGCAGAGACCTGGCAGCAGGAGATGACGTGGTAGGCTTCCTGGCCTATGGAGCAAGAAAGCTGAGTGCCTTTAGGCAGAGGCAGAGGGCCAGGGATAGGCATGCCTCCAAGCACGGTTGAGAAGACGCTGTCCTGATAAATGAACTATATCCTGAGTGTTCCCCAGCCTGGATTGTAACTGTCACTTCCCTAATAAACACCACAATCATGAGTATTGTCTGTGAGCTCTGTGTGGCCATTGCAATGATCTATCAAACCCAGTAGAGAAGTAGAGAGTGCCGTGGGAGGGAAGGTTGGTGTCAGAGTTGGTAAAGATGACGGAGAGAGGAGGCATGTCTGACCTCTGCCTCATGGGAATCAGACTTGGGCTGTTGGTCTTGATTCTCCTTCCCCCTTGTAAAGTTAGAAAAGATCAGACACTGCCCCCATGCCATTTTTTACAAACTATCATCATAAAGCTTGCAAACATCTTTTGCAAACATCTTTTGTTGTATCTTGGTGGTTTACATGTATTGTATCATTAAATTGTCAAACACAAAAAAGCTATGAAGTTGACACTATTATTATTCTCATTTTATAGATAGTGAGGCTGAAGCGCTGAGAAGTTAATAACTTTCCCAAGGTCACTCTTCTAGTAAATGATGATCCCAGGGATTTGTATCCAAGCAGTTTAGCTCCTGATTCTATGTGCTTAGCCTCTAGTCTCTATGCCTATAAATGAATTTCATCTCTGAGTCAAGCTCCCTTATTTCCAGGTGATAAAAATTTAACCACAGTCTATTTGGTTTTATCTGCCTTCCTTTGGGTTGCCCAGGCATCAGTATAGGAACCATGGAGTAGAGTCTAGTCTGGGTGATAATCCTTCCTCATTGATGTCCGCTGAGATGTCCTGTCTGCTCCCTGAACATTGTTGCAGTCATGGTACAGGGTAGTCATCCCTTGTTCTAGTCATAAGGCTCCTTTAGCTCAATCTACCTAATAGCCAATTCCAGTGTTCTTCTCAGACAAATGGGATCATTCAGCTATTCCCAGGCCACGTTAGGCCATGGAGCATTAGGTGGGCATTTCTAAGTCCTGTCATCACTCTATGCTATTCCTGGGCTCAGAAAGCTTATACTGTCCCTGCACTGTAGGAGAACAGGGAGGTGCTCTATGAAGCCGCTTCAGGATGCTTGCTTTGACAACCTGTATGGCCACTTCTGCTCTGTGGACTTAATACTCTCTTAGCTTTTCCCCTTGGTGGTACAAAAGGTTAAGTACTCGACTACTAACTGAAAGGTTGGCAGTTCAAACCTACCCAGAGAAACCACAGATGGCAAGCCTGGAGATCTGCATCTGAAAGATCACAGCCTTGAAAACCCTAAAGAGCAATTCTACTCTGCACACAGTGGGTCACCAAGAGAAGGAATCAACTTGATGGCAACAAACAACAAGCTCTGCTCAGGAAGAAAAGGAGAGTAAACTCCCATTGCACTTGGGTCTCCTTCCTGTTAAACCTGCTTGGCTTATCAGTTGTTACTCCTCTCTCCACACATACCATACCAAAGAGAGTTGGGGCGCTTCTCTCTCAGGGACCCACAGTATTATCTCACTCATTCATTGTCCTCCAATGATTTTTTCCACTCTCAATCTGGGAAGCTTTGCTATGACCTATATCTTCCACCAAACCTATTGAGCTGTCTATGCAGATCAGCTTTTTCCCTTCCCCAAAGGCTGGAGCATTTGCGACTCCAGAAAAAAAAAGGAAAATGTTTTTCCCTCATCTTCAATTAAAGCAATTAGAAGTGAAGCCTTAGCTGGGGCCTAAATTGAGGGAAAGATCACGGGCCAATAGGAACATTGGATATCAAAGGAACTATAAAGGGAATGTTAACTACTATAGTACTATATAGATACCTCCTGAAAATATAATGTCCCAAATATAATAGATGTTTATTTCTTGCTTGTGTAAAGTCCAAAATGGGTGTTTCTGATGGGCAGGCTGTTCTCTTCCAAGTTAAAATTTAAAAACCAGACTCCTTTCAGTTTGTGGGTCTGCCCATTTCACCACGTGACTTTCAGTTAACCGTTCTCATCTGCAACCATTTGTGGAAGGAGAAAGAACAGGAAGATCCAACGTGGACCATGGTGATATGCAAGGGAAGCCAAAAAATGAATCTCTCCCAAGGGTCTTACCTGAATTCCTGGGTGTTCACCTTTGTCTGTCCTCCTCGGCAGGTCCCTAACTTAAATTATTGCCTCTTCAGCTATATGAGAGTTTTAAAGCTCTGTTGAGCTTTTACTTCATAGCAATTGTTTTATTCTTTGTTTCTCTGAATCAAGCCACAGGGCAGCTTAGAATTCATGAGAAAAAAAAAGTCTCAAGGGCAAAAGTATTGCAGAGTGCCGAATGTACTTCTCTGCCATTGTCATTTCTTCTGGAACTTGGCTTCTCAAGCATTGAGTTCTCCTTGGTTCCATAAATGCAGTTTTGTCCCCCCAGCAATTTGAGACTATTGAAAGCTTTAGGCCACTTCTTTCTGTTTAGCCTCTACATGTCACAGTAGGAATTGATGTCCTGAGTATAAAACGCTCTGGAGAAGGTCCAGCTCATCTCCATGTGTTTCCCTTCTCCCAATTATTCTGGGCCACCAAGTCCTGACTCTCTTGGTGGCAATCCGGTATTTCAAACACCTGTTCTATGAGTTCAACTGAGGTTTGTAATTGTTGTCAGTGGGAGGAATAGTCTGATACAAGCTATTTCATCACAACCGAAATTAGAAAAAGTCTACCTGCATCCCATAAATTTTGTTATTTTGTCATGTTTTTGTCATCATTCAGTTTATAATATTTTCTGATTTTCATTTTAATTTGTTCTTGTCCTGTGGGTTTTGTATGGGACCATCCTTTCTGCATTCTCAGATTTTCTCTGTCCATTCTTGACTGCTTATTCTGACTAAGCTATCACCAACCCACCAAATCCATTGGTACCATACGGTACCACTGCTTGAGGCCAATGCCTAGAGACTGGTTGGACCCACTTCCAGGTGGGAACTCACTTTTTCAGAGTGACGAAATGAAAATCCCTGAAATTTTAGGGAATAAACTTTCCATGACATGTGTTTTGACCTGCAGGAGCCAGGAGCCAGGAGGGAGCCAGCATATAATTTTTTTTTTCTTTTTGTCAGTCTCTCAGTAGACTTTCACATAACCAAGCCTGTTCTTTGAGGCTTGAGAAACTAAGATCATCTCAATAAACTCTCATCTTGTATTTGCTTTTCCATTCTTCAGTGTCTTACTTGCCTTTGCCTTCATTCTGATAACTTGGGATTTTAGCTCCTGATAAAACATTAGCAGTTAAGCCTAGCCTCAGCTCTGTTTTCTGAGAGTCTAAGCCAAGATACTTATTTAAAAGTGATCCACTAGATTTCCAAACATATAGAGCTCCCCTCCCCCCGCCCTTTTTTTTGTTTATTTCTAGCTCGATTTTCTTATGGTTAGAGTACAGGTTCTATATGATTTCAGTTTATACTTTCTCCAGATTTTTTAGTCGTTCTCTGCAAGAAGATTGGTCTACATGACCTAGTTCACCATTACTGGGAGCAGATGTCCCACATACAGAATTGTTAGTAAATGTAATAGAAAAATTGTCTCAGATGATATATGTAATATAACCCAAAGTCATTGAGTACACTTACAAATTCAGTAAACTAAATAACTATGGAGATTGTATGTCTGTATTTCTGTGTTTCTATGTCAGGGAAAAAGTTATTGGTGCCTGGGACTAGTTCTCAGTAGTAACAAAGTGACTTATACAAATTTCTTCTCAGTCATGTCATCTGAAAACAATGATATTATAACTTCCTATTTTTGAATTTATTTCTATTGTCTAATTACATCGACTGGAGCTTCTGAAACAATTTTTATACAGTGTGGAATGTTAGTCCGTCTTGCCTTTATCCGGATCCTAAAAAGAATGTTTTTAATGTTTTACCTGTAAGCATGTGCTGAATTCTGCTACTGAATATATTTGATCACATTCATGAAGGATTCAATGAGAAATCAGAACTTAGAGAAGTAGGAACTAGGCAAGATCCAGGGGCTTTCTTTTTTTTAATTGTGCTTTAGGTAAAAGTTCACAGCTCAAGTTAATTTCTCATACAAATATTTATGCACGTATTGTTATGCAACATTGGTTGCAATCCTTATAATGTGACAGCACACTCCTCTTTGCACCCCAGGTTTCTTGTGCCCATTCAACCAACTCCTGTCCGTTCCTGCCTTCTCATCCTGCCTCCAGACAGGAGCCGTCATTTTGGTCCCCATATCTGCTTGAATTAAGAAGCACACTCTTCACGAGTATAATTTTATGTTTTATAGTCCAGTCTAATCTTTATCTAAAGAGTGGGCTTTGAGAATGGTTTCAGTTCTGGGTTATAAGAGCCCCAGTAACCTTCATTTTCACGTTGGGTATTAGCATGCTTTAGTGTCTTAGTTGATATTCTCTGGGGTGCTAATATGATGGACTCCACCCAGCCTATAGGTGGGTTTTCCTGGAATCATGTGTACAGCACTCGTTAGTCACCTATTGCCAGGAGGCTTATGGTGTGGTACTAAGAAAAACATGATATATGCTTGTGTGATCAGAAAGCAGTCGTCAGCATATCTGGTATAGTTATATTGAGGAAAGACTCCCATGAAAGAGGGGCCCTGGTGGTATAGTGGTTAGGAGCTCAGGTGGTAACCAAAAGGTTGGCAGTTCAAATTCACCAGCTATTCCTTGGAAACCCTACGGGGCAGTTCTACTCTTTCCTATAGGGTCTCTATGAGATGGAATCAACACAACAGCAATGGGTTCGGATCATAAGGGATATGGAAAAATCTAATCTATCTTCCCTCTCTTTTTTAAAGTTCCTTATACTCACTTCATGCTTAACAGAATCTCTACTTTTAGAATTGAATTAGAGGTTTTGGCATCATTCGTTAAAAAATCGTATTTTGTTTGTGCCTAGGATAAATTTCAAAATTTTGCCCTCATTATCTATAATTTAATTTGGCAACAATATAATTCTGTGGGACATTTATTGAATGGAACTATTATCCAACTCTTTCACTTAATTATTTTTGTTTCTCCTCTATATTCTGAAAATAGGGACCGTGATATCCATTTTTTAATCTGCCACAGCTAGTCTGACTTCTTGAGTATACTAAGTGATAGCAAGATACTGTACTGATTTACTAGTTTCCTCATTGTTTTCCAATTTGACAAGCCCAGCCCTACAGAGATGGAAGTTAATCTTCAGTCCCATATGCCTATGCAGTTCCAAATATGCTTGAAGGCTCACTTAAATTTATTTCTTGAAACAAACAAACAAAAAAAGTTTTCTTAAACCCCTCTTTTAGTCACTCAGCCTATGAGGTCACATGTGGGTGAGAAGGTAATCCTATAGAATGACCACCACCATATGCCAGTCTTGCAATAGCAACTACTCCTCTGCTCATAGGTATTAGCACATCTGTTTTTGACTCTCAATGATGTGATTCACTGTGTGTTTTTCTCACCCCATTACCTATAACATTTTTTTTCCTTCACTGTCTTAACACAGGTATTTGCATGTAATGTATGCCCACAATTTGTTAGAAAAGAAAGTCTCACTGAAAACCATTGAAGAAAAATACTTCCGTCATATTACCTAGTGACTCCATGGTTAAGCAACAGACAAAAAATGGTTTATGCCACTACTCTACTATAATTTAGTTTTATCATAAAAAATACTCTAGGTCTGTATTCCAAAAAGACTGTTATTTAATCAATGAGAGTAAAACATTTGAGAGAACAACATGTAAATTATGTGATCCATTCTTTATGCTCCTTTTCAACGTTCTTAAAGTATTAGACTAGAATTCATGACTCTACAACCTTCTGGAGACAAGGACTTCACACTATTTTCAGGTGAGAAGAGTTGATCTAGAAATGACCATTGCTAGTGATCACTGCCACAACCCTATCATGATAATTCTTTTATTTTCAAAATTTCCATTTGCTACTGAGCACTGTGCCAGCCTTTGTGAGGTAATTTTTTCTACTTGCAGAATTCCTGTATGATGTCTATAGTTAGTATCTGACTCCTAGGCTGAGTTGCTGATCCCACAGTAAGACAGGTGAACACTCCAAGATTCTGCCTGGCCATGAAGCAGGAGAGGTCCACCTTTTGTCAACACAGGTCCAGGAATGTGCAGACAGTGGAGGAACAAGGAGACGTAGTGCAAATGAACACAACGTTGGGGATGACCATCAAACCTGGACTGTATCGCAAAAAAAAAAAAAAAAGAATGAGAAGAACATTTAAAGATAAATGAGAGTTGGGAATAAAAGAGAAAATGATTAGAGATTTCACATTCAAATGAGCTTCAGAAATCAGTGAATTGGAAGAATAAGTGCGTGAGGCAAGGAAGTGTATCATGCATCAAGGCAGGCGGCATACAAGAACATTTTTCATTTATTATTTAGGGTAGTAAAGGAGCCTTCCATCACTGTTTTAGCTGGCAATTTAAAAAATAATATATTTTACCTATTTTGAATGGCTTTACTCATTTCTTATTTCATCACAATTTTGAAAATATTCTTCAATACTCATTGTAGTGCTTACACCTATTCTGAAAATAAACTAATGGTTGATGAACTATTCTTTAATACTTTCCCACTTAAAATAAGGCTTATACCTTTCCTAAACCAAGGATAAAATAAAGCATATATCAAAGGATTCACGGCTGAATTATAATAAGCACCCCAGCAACAAATCTCATAAATATACGCAGGGGTTATGAAGCCCATAAAAGCATCAATTAATGAATCAATTGTCTACGGTAACCATAAAGTCATAAATGCGACCACTGTGACCCCCAGAGTTTTAGCAGCTTTTCTCTCTCTCTTGGCCACTCTGGCTTTGTAACTCTCTGATGATGATTCAGCTTTGCTACTAGTAGTTTCAATTTTTATAGCTTGTTGTTTGGCTATAGGAAAAATCTTACTGTAAAGAATTATCATAACAAGAGTAGGTATGAAGAATAACAGAAAATCTACCAAAACCCGGTCTTGATTTACAGCGATTTGACAGCCACCTATGCAGTTGAGGGCACTTACAAGTTCCTCCATCCCATCATCATTCACACCTGTGTAGAACACGGCACCGCTGTAGATAAATGGCAGGATCCAGGAGATGCCAATGCATATTCCTGACACAGACACCGTGAACTTGGTAGGATAGTCCAGAGGGTCGGTAACAGCAATGTACTTGTCGATGGAGATGAAGCACAAGTGGAAGACAGAAGAGTAACAGAATGCCACATCACAACAGCTGTGAAGGGTACAAAATTGGGCTCCAAAGTACCAGCAGCTGTCCACAGATCTGACCATGCTGGAGGGCATAACTGTCACTCCCACCAAAAAGTCAGCACAGGCGAAAGAAGCGATCAAAATGTTGGTTGGAGAGTGCAGCTGCTTGAAATGCTGGACGGATGTCATGACCAGGAGGTTTCCAAACACAGCCAGCACAGACGCAGATCAAAGGCTGCATACAGAAGCACCTGGGATCCAGGGGAGTAGGGAGATTTAATACAAGATCCATTCACATTCTCGTAGCAAAGCTGCACCACAACAGGGTGGGATAAATTGCTGCTCATGGTTCTGATGTTTGATGCTTGCTCTGTTTCTGCTCTTCCTGGTGGTAGGGAAGAATCATTTTCACTTCTGAAAATTAAAAAAAAAAAAAAATCTAACTGCCTATATGAGTGCTTTTATTATATCAGCTTACATTCTTTTCTTTTTTCATTTTAATTAGCAAAAGAAATTCCAAGCTTAGAGTATTATTCTGTCTTTAATTCATATATTATTTCTGTAAGTAAAGCTAATCCTAATAGGTGATTAATCACAAGAAAATCTACTACGAACTTTCATCAGCCCAGAAATTACATTACCTAAAAAAAAAAAAATTTTTTTTTTTTAAACAACTGAAGAAATTGAATTTATATACCTGCTTCTTTACACTTGTGAAGCTCTTGCTTGCAAAGGGAAATCACATATAATTATGCATTTAAGAGGTCAACTTTCAATGGGCTTCCATCTCCAAGTTTTCTGAAAAGTTAACACCTAGAAGGTTTTAGGAAGCTAGCCAATACACTACACCCATTATAAATTCCTCAGAAGTAATCCCTATAGCGCAAGGTATGAATCATGAAAGGAAACTTACTTTTTAAGTATAATTAATAAGTCCTCATTAAACAAAAAACAAGAGATTTCTTTAAGTTCAACTCCTGAAATATCCTAGCCCCGTATTTGGCAGTAATTTTATCTACTCCGTATTTGCAAGGCTGGCTCTGTGATTTGGCAGGTGCTGTGCAAAATTAGTGCAAAATAAAAATGTGGGGCCCTTGTTCAAAATTACAAAAAAAATGCCACTAAATGTACTAAAATATAAGCTTTATCCTTTCTTCTGTTGTGTCTCTTTAGCCTGCCATGGTGTTATTTGACTTGCTTTTTAATGACCCACCCCTTCTTAAGAGTGATCCCTCCCCTAGTATGGGAAGTCAATACAGAGGCCTCTCCTCAGAAAGAAAACAGGAATGCCCCCAGGGTCTGCCCTCACCTTCTGTCTTAATTTCTTAGCGCTGCCATATCAAAATATCACAAATTGGGTAGTTTATAAGAAAAGAAACTTATTGTGACATTATCTGGAGGCTAGGTGTGCAAAAATAGCCTATCGGCTGTGTTGATTTCTTTTGAGAAGTCAGAGGAAAAATCTATCCCATGCCTCTTTTCCAGCTTGTGGTGAGGGCTGGTGGTCCTTGGTGTTTCTTGGCTTGTAGATTACCCCAATGTCTTCACATGGCCATCTTACTTCTGCATATCTTTATATTTGTGCCTCTTCTCTTTTACCAGGTCACCACTCAGATTGGATTAGGACACACCCTACTCCCGTATGACCTAATGTTAACTGATAACATCTTTAACACCCTTATACCAGACAAATGCATATTCACAGGTACCAGCGTTAGGACTTTAACACATCTTTTTGGGGGACACGGTCCATCCATAGTGTTTTCTATCCTTCATGCCAGGCCAATAATTACTGTTAAGTTGTAGGATAACCCATTTGGAAGATTATGGGCCTCACAAGGAAGAAATACCCTAAAGGAGCACATGAATACCATATCTATGGGGCTGCCTGAGAATGTTTGATCAAGGGGGCTGGAACATGAAACTAGAGAAAGATTTTAGACAGAGGGCATACTCAGGATATGACTCCATAGAATGTTGCAAACTCACTCTTAAGGTGGCTCCTAGAAACCTAGATAAAATAATATCCCATATAGCACAAAGCTGAAATGCCTAAATTGACATGAAATACGATGGAGGAAGGGATTAAAGCCTCAGGGACGGAGGAATGCAAGAGTAGGTATATTATGTAGGGTCAGAAGACCAACTAGAGATTTGTTTCTGAAAAAGGCGAAGAGCACACATCATTCACCAAGGCCATCAAGAATGAGCTGGTAAGTTCAATGGTGGCTCTCTTCTTTAAACCAGTGTTAATAAGAGAGTCTGTCATACAACTTGAGCATGTTTGTAACAATAGGTATAGTCAGGTCCCAAGCAATGGATGGCTGTGGTAGCATTTAACTACCAGGAGTCAGGTACAATGCTGCCAAATTACATCACTCCATAGCTGTCAACTTCCTTCATTACGAAACCGCCAAACCACAGAAAATAATGGCCCAGTCATTTTGACATATAACCTTAACCATCACAGCCAGCATTACTCTCATGTCCCACCTTGGCGTTCATTACCGCCAGACGTATGAAATTAATGTACAAAATAGGTAGTAGTTTTTTTGTTATTGTCTGAAATGTGAAAGGTAGGATAATGAAATAATCGATAAATGAGGAGAGGGTGTGTTTGCAAGAATATAAACAAAACTTAAAGAAAACAAAAATCCTCACAACTGGATCAATAAGCAACATCACAATAAACAGAGAAGAGATTAAAGTTGTCAAAGATTTCATTTTGCTTAGATCTGCAATCAACACCCATGGAAGCAACAGTCAAGAAATCAAAAGACGCATTGCATTGGGCAAATCTGTTGCAAAGGACCTCTTTAAAGTGTTGAAGAACAAAGATATCACCTTGAAGACCAAGGTGCGCCTGACCCAAGCCTGGTATTTTCGTTCGCATCATATGCATGTGAAAGCTGGACAATGAATAAGGAAAACCGAAGAACTGACACCTTTGAATTGTGGTGTTGGTAAAGAATGTTGAATATACCATGGACTGCCAAA